>NW_004567127.1:12356028-12365495 GCF_000260355.1 Condylura cristata | reverse complement strand
TATATTATCCTGATGGGCAGCAATTTAACAGATGACATAATGCTTTCCTTGTTTAAAAAACAAACAAACAAACAAACAAAACCTTCAGGAAGGAGAGAGAGAAAGAAAAAGGATGGGAGGGGAGTGGAGAATAGGAAAGAAGACAGAAGACAGAAGAGAAGAGAGGAAACAAAAGGAAAGGTGATGGGAGGGGAGAGGAAGGGCGAGGAGGGAAGTGGGGAGGGGAGGAGAGAGAAAGGGAGAAGATATAATTCATGTAAGTAATGTGATATGTGCAGCTGACAATCTGGTGTGCATCCTGACATAACCCTGATCTGGGCTATGCTTTTCTTAGAGATTCAGCACTAACACTGCTATTTTTTCCTGGGTGTGTAGTTTTATTGGTAGAACATGAGACTCTGACTCCCAAGATTGTGGGTTTGAACACCATGTTTGGCAGACATTTTATTCTTGGTTGAGGCATGCAAGTGTGTGTGTGTGCGCGTGCACACAGACCCCCCCCACACACACACATGCATCCTAAGGTGATATGAAGACAGAGGCAGAGAGTGGTGTTATATGGTCACAAGACAAGGAATGTCAGCAGCCACCAGAAACTTAAGGAAGCAGGGAACAGATTTTTTCCTCTAAAGCCCCTGGAGGAAGTTTCCTGATTATAACCTTCACTTTGTCCTAACCAAATGGATTTAACGCATCTGACCTCCAAAACGAGAAGTGTAAATTTTTGTGGTTTTAACCACCAAGTTTGTGTTAATTTGTTACACAGCCATAAAATGTACAGCAGGTAGTCAGTAAACATCAATGAAATGAATAGGGGAACTCCGTGCAAATATCACATCCACTTAACTGATACATAGATTGAGAGCTTGACGGATGTTGACCTAGAGACTCACGTCTTGCATCAACCTCAGCTTTCTTTGCAATAATCCGGTGGTTTTCATCCCAGGTGACTGACTATAATGTACAACTAGGGTTGAAGCTATATGACCCAGGATATTCACAGACACTAGCCATTGCTCATGATGACCTCCAAGGGTTTAAAGGCATGAATGGTTTCAAAGTGGGAAAAACAGTTGAATCTGGCATAATATGAGTTGTAAGGATGTTGACCCTTCACCCCAAGTCTCTGGGTGTTTAAAGTCGACTTTCCTTCAATTGAAATAACTGACTTTGGCTATGAGGAAGCCAAGAGATGAAGGTTCAACTCTATTGAATAAAATCCACTTATAAATGAACATCTGAAATTAAAATTGTGTTATCCAAGAGTCATAAACACCCCTATCTAACTGACCACCTACAGGTAGTGGTGGTAAAGTGGTGGAGAAGTTAAGAACCCACATTCAGCCCTTGGACAGTATCCAGTGCTCCTTGGACCGCAGGACACTCTCTTCACCCTGAGTATGTTTTTTGTTAACTGTTTAACCAAAGGCATTGCCATGAATTGTCCTGGGGTTGGCACTTTGGAAACATGCATGCCTTTATATGTTGAATTACTCTAAGTGTTTATGGGGAAGAGGTAGGTAATATTTGAGATCTGGGAGCCTCTGTGACATTTCCTTGGAAGGGATTTCAAATGGATCTGCACCTCAGCTTCCTGGGCACTCTGCATCAGACTTTTTGACTAGACCTTGGTGATAAGCATTCTAAAACTTGTGTTTCATACTCATTGGCACAGAGGTTAATAAATGGAAGCTTCTCCTTGTCAATAACTAGATGGGTAATAGCATTTTGATTGTAGGAGAATCAGGGCAGTTGACTCTTATTTTAATAGTTGAGCACACAGTTATGTTACTTTGGCTCTGTGGTTTCTACTAGATATCAAGAATATACCCCTGGGCCCTCCCTGGTGGCACAAGGGATTAGGACACAGCTCTGCAAGCTGGCTACAGCCACTTCACTGTTAGTTCAATTCCGTCCCAGATGTGATTCACATGGCCCAGTAGACCTCTCATGACCCTCCCGCTGCTGCCCTCAGCAGTGTACTTCATTGATTTGCCAGATCTGCTCCCCACTCTGTCTCTGGTGAAGCCTCTCGCCACCCCTGCACCTCTGGCTTGTATCCCAGTTCTGTATGCATAAATAAATAAATCTTTTTTTTTTTTAAGAATATACCCACCTCCCCTTCAAAGTTTAGGTGAATGTGCAGCTATAAACTAATAGATGTGACCACTAAGGTTAGCTGAAGACCCGGGCATGGGGCCCTATGTCTGAGGAGGGTGTTTCTGGCCAGCTCGCTTGGAAGTGCATAGGGCAATAATCACAGAGTTATGGGTTTGAATTCTATGTTAGGTGGATGTTTTATTGGCAAAAGAGGGCCATGAAGGGGAGGAGAGCAAAGAAACAGTGATTTATAGTCCTCATTTCCATGCTTTTCTTAATTACTCAGATTAAAACTTCCCCCATACACCATCAATCACAATACTATGTTTAACGCACAGAGGAAGATGAGAGTTCTAATTCACCATCAGAGCTTCATAGTTAAATTGAAAGGTAAATGTAAAATTTTTCCTTTCCATCTGCCTTTCACTGTATTTTCACTTTCTACTCCCTTACTTCAGAATTTACCACATCATGCTCATATTATTGCAAGAGTTTTCTAATCAGTATTTCTTCCCACAATATTTTCCTTAATCTTATCATTTTCCAATCAGATATATTTTATATAGCATGCATATACATATATATATATATATATATATATATATATATAAAAAGAGAGAGAGAGCACATTTTTTTCTTAAGAAAAATGTATTCTATGGCTCCAAAATGTCAATTATGTTGAAATGTTCCATTTATTGATAGCCTTTTATGGCCTGCTTAAATAGGGAAGCTTAAAGAGTTTCAATTAAACAATGTTCTGAATAACTTTTACTCACAAATAAGATTAACAATAATTGAAAAAAAAATATTCTTGGATGTTAGAAATTCTGGAGAGGGATCAGACTTTGTTTAGTTGCACCAAGAAACAAAGTTAGCATTTTGTACCACTACAGGAACATAAACAAGAAGCCATCAAAATATATTTGGTGAATATGAATAAAAAACTGAAAGCTGGAAGAGCAATTAGGAGCCGAAAGCAACTATCTAGGCAGGAACAGTAAGAGCCAAAATTTCAATGGTGGCAGGAAAAGTGGAAAGAAAAGTACAGATGCAAAAGACATTATGAAAGATAAATTGACAGGACTTGATGACTGAGCCAAGGGAGGGGGCATGCAAAAACTATTTTGAGGTTTGACTCCGGGGAGGAGGATCATACATACTTGAGCAGAAGAAGACAACCAAAAAGAGGAGTACATGTGTTGAAGCTACATGAGAAGGAATAAGGCATTCATGTGAACACATTAAATGCCATAGAAGCGCATCTGTTGATGGTAATAACGCATGCCTTTGTCTTAAACAACCCACTGCTCTCTTACCCTCAGCTCACTCCTCCCCCAGTTATAGATGGGCCACCGGACTTCCAATGAAAGCAATATGTTTCTCTCTCTCTCTCTCTGAACTCAGTGATTTTTCAAGGACACACATAACCCAGTTGGAGACATTATTACAAAATGGGATTTTGCTAAAATAGTTGGGAGAGAAACAAATGCTCTGAGCATGTGTGGCAGGTGAGAGGAGAGCAAGCCAGCAAAATGCAAAGCCAAAACTGGAGTAAGCCTGGTTACTGATGAACTGAATTCTTAATTCAAGTCTCTTTTCTACATTTGCCTACATGGGACAAATATTTGGGTTTAAACAAGCTGCGCAGAGATTCACACAACTTGCATGTGAAAACAACATATTAAAACAAGCTCTTTAAGAACAAATCAGGAAAAGAGAAAGGATAAAAAGGAAAGAAAATAAACGTTTCTTGGAAAGTTAAAAATCTCATCATTCTCAGAATGATGAGAATAGTGGACATCTGCTGAGACTTTAAAAACCTTTCTTCATCTCTCTTAAGCACATGTCATAGTTCTGCGGGCATATGATAAACTGTATCATTACATTTATTTCATATTATAATCTCCCTCTGAATTCACAAGCAAGTTCTTCTTTGACATGTTCTTTCATAAACCCACAAATTACTACTGGAAGGGTAATAGTATATTCCCTGTTTTAAGTTTTGCATTTTGAAAGAGTGTCATGTCTTCATTTGTGCCCTGTCTTTTCCATTAGAATTCCAGGGAATGAAACCTCAGAGTCAGGAGTAGTAGCAAGATGAATGATTGAGTAACTAGCATCATCAGCACATATGGTGTATATCATTTGATACTTTCTTTAAAAGCAAAACCAATGTCGCTATTTTTTACTAAAATGACTAGTTCTAGTCCTGTTCTTTCACTTTTGTAAAATGATGTAATTCATTTATTAATTAATTTCCTGTTTAAGTAAATTACTTACTTGCAATCAAACATAGATTACAAATATGTGTGCATGTATGTGCATGTACACACATACATATATAGGTATATATAGCACAATCAGAACAGAAGCATTAAGCTTCAATTTTTTTAGTGTTATAGCAGATCAGAATAAATATATCATAAAGTCTTTCTTATACAGTTCAGTGTTAGAATAAGGAGACAGTTCTAAGCTGAAAGAAAGACACTGGCCTGACTATAGCCTGAAACAGCCAAGATAAAGATCAGTGACTTTTCTAATCCTTTCTACTGGAATCTCACACTTATGATGTGTAAAAGAGTATCCTGATCTCTTCGCCAATACCCCTCTCAAAAACAATCTGCCTTTATTGCCTTTGCCATGTCAGTTAATGGCTACTCATCCAGAATTTGAGAATCTTCATTCATTTATCTGTTGTTTTTCTCATATACCCACTAATATGAAAGGGAATCTTGGGGGCCCCACTTTCAAGTTAGGTCTAGACTTTGCTCACTTCTCACAGTGCCTCTGCTCAGACACTAAAGTGAGAGACTCCATCTTTCATATATGACACAGACATCACCCCCTAAATGGTGAGAGGTTATTTTTCCCCTGCCCTCATTTCCTTTTGATCTTTTCTAAATGCACTAGCCAGTAACCCTTCTAAAAGACAACAGAAAATGCACTTCTCTACACAGAGGCATCTCAATAAGTTCTATCCTTATCCTGAGGGCTATCACATATTCTTGAAAAAAAAAATGTAAAAATGAGATCAAAGCTCAGGGTCAAGGACCAAAAACTTGCTCATCCAATTTAGCTTTTTCTTTTTCTTCTTTATTCTCTGCTTATTCCATTGTTATGTACTTATATAGCCTAAGAACATAAAATGTTTATAATCTATGTTACTGCTATATCATGCACATGTTGCTCAGATCCACATCAGAAAAGATATTTTAAAAGTAATTCTCAGAAACACATAGAATATTATAATGAAAACAATTATTCAATTACATTGTTAGGACTTGTAAAATTTTGTTGCTAATTTTATTTTATTTTTTAGTTTTTATTTATAAATATCATTTTACATTGTTGGTGATTTTTGCACACTGCTTGGTTTCTCCTCTCAGGTGTAAATCTCCATAAAATTACCACCACCAAGACATGTGAAATGTCACCACAGTCTTGTGTGAGGTCCCCTCCTCTGTTTTGTTCCCTTGCCCTCCCCTTCCTCTGCTGAATGTATCTGGTTTGTTGTTTGCCTGCTAGTTTTGTCTTTTTATCATTTAATTCCTTGTATAGTTTGCCTATATTCTCCCAGCAGTAGAACTATCCCATAGTCTCCTTTTTCATTCAGACTTACTTTACTGAGCATGATCCCTTCTAGCTCCATCCATATTGCTGCAAATGGCATGAGCTTATCTTTTTGATTGCTGAATAGTATTCCATGTGTCTATATACCACATCACTGCTTATCCAATTTAATATAGCTCTCAGGAGAAAACATCCAAATCATCCCTCAACCATCAGATAAGAAAGCTCTACCTAATAATGAATAACAGTCTATTTTACAATGTGCCTTTTGTATATTTCCTAAGCCAGGTACTCACAGTAAATGGACATTGGAACAAATTCAATAATTAATAGAACTTTACACATCCTGATGAGATCTAGCCACTCAAGTCTCCACTCTACTTTGCAACTTACCCATCAGGTACCCTTAACTACATCACTTATTGTGTACTATAGGCAATTAAAAAAAACCTCATATGTAATGTTTACCAAGTGTTGACTTTTTGCCAGACACTTTCTTTGTATGTTAGCGTCTTCTATCTCCAAATAATTTTCCAATTAGGAAAAAGGGATACAACTGAAGATTGAAAAGAAATGATGAGAAGAAAATGCTGATTTTGAAGGACAGGACATTTTGATAGAGAGGCAAGATGAAAGCTTTCCCAGAAGAACAGTAGCACTGACTGCATTCGTAACCATTGGGTACAGAGTGGCAGGCACCTGCTAATGAATGTTATGTATACAGACATATTTCAAATGTGTAAGCATGATTCTTAATGAAAAGGCATTTATAAACTCTACAGCTGAGATGGGAAAAAAACAGAAAAGGAGACATTGAATAATTACAAAGGGCTGGATAGCTAAAAAAATCAACAATTTATTGCAAGCATAAAGATTTATTTTTTAATGGGACATGAAAAAATGTTTCATAAAGTTAACAAGAGACAATTAGGATTTTGAAGTATAGAAAAACTCTTAGGATATTTCACTAGAGAATCTGAATGTAAGCATAGTTCTGTGCAAGATAAAATGGCCTAGAATCAGTACACAGGGTAAAACTGAGGAATGTGTATAAAAACATACAGTTTTAATAATTATTGTAATTTCACTTAATTTACTGAGATATCTTAGTTTAATGAGAAAAATAAATGGTGGTGGGGGAAAATCCTCCAAACACTTCAGACAATTAACCTCTTCTACAAATGCAGTGCACATGTATATGCATAAATGATACTGAGTGTGTGTGTATGTTTGTGATACACAGACACATTTTACCCAGGAAGAATCCTAAGGGAAATCAAAAGCTTGCTGACATTTTCTCTCTCTTCTCTCTCTAAATTGCCACATCATAAGTACTTGACTTTTCAAGGAAACATAGTAAGACTCATTGATCTCACAGTAAAGCAAATTTATTCTTAAAGGACCAAAGTAAATGCCATGGTTTTAATCAGCTCTATGAAAACAAATTCTGCACTCTCCGCCTCCTGCTTAAAGTGCATTTAAGGCAGTGTAAGATCTAAGTTTGAGCAAAGGGATTTCAGTGCAAGTAATTATAAGCTGCAACATAATTTCCTTAAAATGACACACATACTAGATAAATGCTTATTTGTGGTTACAGAGTGGGTAAAGTTACTATAAAAATAGTAGTACACCTTATAATAGTGTTGCATGCCATAATTTACCTTTTCTATATCTGAAGTGTCATATCTTGTTCCAGACTTAATATTTAGAAACTAACAATTTAACATACAAATCTCTAGCTTAAACAGCAGAATAATTATAAAAGGCAAGCTCCCCCACCCTTCATGTGGAAAAAAATATAGAGGAACATGCAAAATGCTTGAGGATTATATAGAAGACAGAAGTGGTTTTAAGTTCTGAAAAAGCAGGGCCCATTCAAATAACTCTCATAAAACCTGTAAACTCAAGGCAGATAAGCAACAGGATAATAAAAGCTCATAAATGACAACAGGCTTCTCTTATGAAAATGATGAAAAGTAGGAGGGAGGATAAAGGACAAAATAAAATTTTCTATATGACAGGGAAGTATTTAATGTAGTAACAGGAGAGAGAGATTTGAGGCATCCTCCAAGAATTACAAAATTAACAAAATAAAATTGGCTATTTAAGAAAATGGCAAAAGCATACCCTCCAAGTATTCTACATATGTCTTCTAGTAATAGAATTAATGCCTATTATCTCAAAAAATGCAGTAGAATCCAAGAATTACAAAATTACTGAAATAAAATGGGCTACTTAAGAAAATGGCAAAAGCATACCTTTAATGTACACATCTTTTACTAATAGCATACCTATTATCTCAAAAAAAAAATGCAGTAGAATCCATCACTAATTTCATCCCAAACAAGTGAATGTGATGATAAAACTTAGTCAATCCTTTCTGACTTGTGATCTGCAGGAAAAAATGAGCATTAGGCCAATTGCCCTTATTTTTTCACTTAAAATCTCATTAAACAATAACAACAATAATTTTTAAAAAGCATCATAAAGTATTTCCAGTTTTGGCCCCCCTGGTGGCGCAGCGGGTTAAATAAAGCACAGCAGCACTGAGAAGCTAAAGCCACTTCCTCATGAGTTCGATCCCCGCCTGCCCCAGAGGTGACCACATGGTGTGGCAGACCCGCCCGCTGCTCCCCTCAGCAGTGTACTTCGACGATCTGCCTGTTCTGCACCCCACTCTGTCCCTGGTGAATCCTCTCACCGCCCCTGCACCTCTGGCTTGTACCCCAGTTCTGTATGCATAAATAAATAAATCTTTAAAAATATATATATTTCCTGTGTTGAAGAATTTTTGGTGTTTTGTGTTCAATTAATGATAGGTGTTAAGTCAGAGTTCCTCAGGAGATCAATACTTTTTTTTTTTAAGATTTATTTCATGTATGCATACAGAACTGGTGTACAGGTGTGGAGGTGAGAAGATTCACCAGAGACAGACTGGGGAGCAGAACCAGCACATTGATAAGTCACTGCTGAGGAGAGCAGCCAGTGAGACAGAAGAGGTCCATTGTGCCATGTAGGTCACCCCCTTGCCAGGGATCAAACTCGTGTTGAAGTGGTTGCCACCAGCTCTGTGGTGCTGGGCTTCAATCCATTGTGCCACCAAGGGGGCCCAGGAGATCAATTATTTTAAAAAATAATTTATGGAAGGATTAACATATATTTGAGCATTTTATTGGACTTCTCTGGACATCAGGTTATTCAAAGAGAAAATGGTAAAGTCCAGAATTCATCTCATTCAATCTGTCAGAGCTCATGAGTCTCTCTCAAGTTATATGGCAAAGTCATAATAATCAATGTAGCCTGGTATTGGAACAAAACAGACACACAGACCAACAGAATACCTGAGAGCCCAGAGGTAGGCCCACATCTATAAAGACAGTTAATCTATGATAAAGGAACCAAGAGCATACAGTGGAACAAAGAAAGTCTCTTCAATAAATGGTGCTGGGAAAACAGGAGAGCTGAGTGCCAAAGAATGAAGCTCTAACACTCACACCATACAGAAAAATCAATTCAAAATGGATAAACGACTTGGATGCAAAACCTGAAACTATAAAGTATGTGAAAGAAAACAGGCAAAACATTTTCTGACCTAAGTTTTAGCGGTGCCCATAGGAATTCATCCCCAACAGCAAGGAAAATAAAGAGGACGTGAACAACTAGCTTCAGGACAGCAAAAAAAAAGCAGAACTAAAATGAAGAGACACCCTAACAAATGGGGAAAATATATGCACATCATACATCTGACAGAAGACTGATATCAAAGATATATTAAAAACTCATAAAATTCTCTAAAA
>NW_004567127.1:12331050-12355498 GCF_000260355.1 Condylura cristata | reverse complement strand
CCCGCCCGCTGCTCCCCTCAGCAGTGTACTTCGTCGATCTGCCTGTTCTGTTCCCCACTCTGTCTCTGGTGAAGCCTCTCACAGCCCTTGAGCCTCTGACCTTTATCCCAGTTCTGTATGAATAAATAAATCTTAAAAAAAAAAAAAAAAGTTGATCTCCATTCTCCTAAGTACTTATTCCCAACATTAATTCCCAGCTCTATTTTCCATAGCTAAATTATGTCAGCTCTATTTACCATAGCTAAATTAAAATGGGTATTCCAGAAGAGGAAGAGAAAGAGAAAGAAGAGAATAAAGAACTAGAAAAGAATAGAGAAACTGCTGTGAAATATTACCTCACACCTGTAAGAATGGTCCATATCAAAAAGTCCACAAATGTGTTTTAGAGAGAATGTTGAGAAAAAGGAACCATCATATATCATGCAAATTCAGACTGATACAGCTCATATGAAAAACAGCATAGAAGTTTAAGACAGTGAAATGGATTCACTACATGATCTAGCAATCCCACATGAAACTGAAGAATGCAAAAACACCAGCAGGAAGGAAAATATGCATTCTATGTTGGCTGTAGCACTAATTACAATAGCTGAACTATGGAAACAACCTAAATAGCCACACCATGTGGAGGGGGGCAGGAAGAGAGGAGGAAGAAGGGTCCAATCAAGTACTGTCAGAACGCTAAATATTGATCTTCACAGTCAGAAATCTGTAGATACACCCAAAAAACTTAGACCAGGAGATAATGTGTCAATGGATAAAAGTTAAAAGTTGTTCATATGGCATTGGGGTTGGGTAGTGGCTGGAGCAGCAACTACTGTTTTCATTGTAAGCCTAAGATGCATCTGATTTATTAAACTGTACAAATTAAACAGATTGAAGGAATAATTTCAAAGCTGCTGGGAACACAATTAGGGTTCTAAAGTTTTATAAAGACAAAAAGGCAAAAATTATAAAATTGAAAACAAATACTTTATATTGATGTTAGACTTTAAAAATGGCCTCGATCTAAGTTTCCAACTATATCTACTTAAAAAAGATAATACCCTAATATCCAAATATATTAGATTTTTGCTCTATCCTAAAGTGCACTCAGTCACTAGCATAAAGTCATTTTCTTTTCTTTTGAAATTACAAATATAAACACGAAATAACAATGAAAATGGCACATAATATGCCATGAATTTGATCTCATACCCTTAGATATAGGTTCTTTTTTGATTAGAATCTTTTTAAGAAACAATAACGGAAAGATTGGTCACCACTAAAATGAAGAATGTCATTTATGGCAGTAATAATGAAAGTCACTTAAGTATTCGTCAGTAATGATAAAATTATTAATACATTATTACATATGTTTGCTTCTACTTTCAAAAAATATCAGTTATTGGCACTACAGTATTCCATGCTGACTGTGGCATTTATATATATCATATAATTATCATAACAATAGCACGAGGTAAAAAACAATAGTAATATACATATCAATTACTATATTCTAAACCTTCTAAGAGCTTTATTCACCCTCACAAATCTATGACGTTACTATCATAATTATTACTTTGATTTTACAGCTGAGGAAACCTAGCAAAAATGGGTTGAGTCACACTCCCCCACAATGTCAGCTAATTCCCCTAGGATTTCAGTATAACAGGACTGGAATCCAAAGACAGAAATTCATGTTCTGCTGTCTTAAATAGCTGTCTGATTGCTCTTATTATTCTCATTATTTGTGCAACCAGAATTTAGAGAAAGTAGCTAGGCAGTGAATCAAGAATATAAACTCAAATCTTTTTACTAAGTTGTGGGCCAGAGATCTAACATTTAAAATAATCTTGACATATTTAATTAAAAGAGTAAAACAAAAGGATAAATTCAATTTAAAATTTTTATATTTTATAATGCTTTGTATGACTCACCCCATGTTCAAACATTTTTGTATCAATCAGCAGATGACTTGAGAAACTTAAATCCATTGAATTTTTCATTTTTTGATGTTAATTAGGGTCAACATAGTCTCAAATACTGACTTGTTCTTCAACCAGTATTTTTGTGTTTGCATAAAGTAAACTTTTATGAAAATGCCCACAATCCTTTTTAAAGAAATTGTGATTTTTAAGCTAAATTTTATTTACTATTCTGTTCTGCACGACATGTTCTGCTGCCCAAGCAGGCAGCTGCCATGTGTGACCTCAATGGATTCTTTCTGATGTCCCAAAATAAATCAAATTATACAGCAAGCAGGGATATCACTAAAGTCTATGTAAATAAAGATATATAAAAAATTAAATATAACCTGTCATTTGCCTTGTGACTATTGAAAGTAAAACCATTCATGTTGTTCCAAATAAAACTCCTGAGGGTCACAATTTTTTCTAAGAGGGTGGTAACTAAGAATGAACACTTCTTAACAGGGAGAGAAAAAGTCTTTTGAAGACCTGGTCTGGCTTATTCCCTAAGATTCCTCTTTCCTTTACCATATCCCAGAGCTGCTCAGAAAGATTACAGGACTTTCTTTCATCAACCCATGCACCACTGAGAGTGACTTCAAAGAGAATTGTCACAACACTGCAGAGGTCTGTAAATATATAAAGCATAACATAGAAGCTGCTCAGTGTGTGGTTTAAATGAGGATTTTCAAACAGAGAGAAGACTAAAGCCAGCATCTCAAAGCTCTTTTGTTCTTTATTTTTCCACTAATCAAGCCATGACTTCTCAAGGAATCCGTTTCTAGAGTTTTGTAAATCCCTGGGGAAATCTCTTCTTCATAATATCACTTCTTGGTTTGTTCAATGATGTCTTTATTCGATTTATCTTTTTTATAGGGATGACACTGGTTTAAAACAATGACTGAGGAGTTATAGGGTCATGTTGTTTCAGGTATAAGTTAAATGATCATATACGAATATGATATTGATCTTTCTCATTCTTACCGCTTTTTTTTCTTTAAGATTTATTTATTTATGCTTACAGAACTGGGGTACAGGCCAGAGGTGTGGTGGGTGAGAGGAATCACCAGAGACAGAGAGGGGAGCAGAACAGGCAGATTGACAAAATACACTGCTGAGGGGAGCAGTGGGCGGGTCAGGAGAGGCCTGCTGTGCCATGTGGGTCAGCTCTCTGGCCCGGTGTTCGATCTGTTGCTGCAGATCTGTGCTTTAACCCGCTGTGTCACCAGGGAGAGCCCTCATTCTGTCTTATTTCACTGAACATTTTCCCTTCTGATATCAGATATGTCATCACAAAGGGCAAAATTTCACCTTTCACTTTAATAGCTGAGTAGTATTTCATTGTGTATATACCACATGCTTTAATCCATTCATCTCTTGGCACTTAGGTTGTTTCCATAACTTGGCTATTGTAAACAATGTTGGCACGAACAGAGGAGAACATATATCTCTTCTAATTACTATTTTTACGTATTTTTCAGATACATACATAGGAGTGGAATTTCTGGGTAATATAACAGATCTGTTTTATTTCCTATTACAATCAATAATATTAATACTACTTCTGTGATATTTTAGGACTAAAAAAAATCACAATTGTATTGCTTCAAGTTGTATATGCTTAAAACAATTTCTATAATTGCCAAATACTAGGATAATACATACTGTGATATTTCATTTTTAATTATATTGTCTGAATGTGAATGGATATTTAACCATAAAATGTTTATACATTAACAGCTAATATAATAATCAGTCTTCCTCCCTGCTTTTTTCTCTTTTAAAAATTTGAGCAAATCACTATCTACTTTACTTATCTATTTTTCTGCCAATAAAAATATTGTACACAACTACTTCTTATACACATACTCAAATATAGGTATATACACATTTGTGTAAATTATAATATGGCAGCTAATCATTAAATATACCTCCAGAATACTGTCCAAAAATTAGGGTTAATCAATACCATTGTGGAAGAAAAAGAGTCAACATGGAAATTATTTTAACACCAGTTAAGAAAGTTTAGTATAGCTGTAATTAAGTCACATTAAAAAGGATTAGATGAAGAGCCTCCCTGGTGTTGCAAGGAGTTAAAGCACAGTGCTATGATGTTATCTATAGCCACTGCAGCATGAGTTCAATTTCCCAGCCAGGGAGCTGACCCACATAGCATTGCAGACCTCTGCTGACCCACCCGCTGCTCCCCTCAGCAGTGTACTTCAACGACCTGCCTGTTTTGCTCCCCACTCTGTCCTTGGTGAATCCTCTCACCACCCCTGCATCTCTGGCCTGTACCCCAGTATGCACAAATAAATAAATCTTTTAAAAAATTTGGAGAAAAATAAGATATGTATTGCTTACCAAATGAAGACAATTTTATATATGTATTTTATACATATTGTGAAAGGATTCCCTGCGTTGAGTTAATCAATATATCCAACATCTCACATATTTACCTTTTTTATTATTTTTGGTATAAATATTTAAGTTCTAATTTCTTAGCTACTTTTAATTATACAATACAGTATTAGAGACTGAGTTTTTAATAAACATACAAGTACAATCACCTACACAATTTGTGGGCCCCAATTCAAATAAAAATACAGAGGCCTTTATGCAAAACTTTTTAATAAAATGGTAGAATATTAAATCAAGCTTGGGCTCCTGCAGGACATAAGACATATGCAAATGAACAAGTCATGTGTCCATGAAGCTAATTCTACACATAAGACAAACATTTGTCTTTAACCCTACCTACATAGCTTCGTGGCATAAATTATAGTAATTTTTTCATCCATCTCATTCTCCTTCTGATCCACAGGGTGAGACTGTGTTTATCCTAATAGGTCACAATCTGAATATTTATGCCAAACCACTGGTAAGCTACAGATCATTAATTTGGACAGGAAAATATGTTCAGAATTTAATAGTGGAATTCTCTCAGAATGTATCTGGGTTCCAAGGCAGGTGCCATCTTTGGAAAAATTTAAAATATATAGCTCATTTTGTATCCATAACTATAAATCATTTAGGCTGCTATTGAATCAAGAATTCAACAATTTATTCATTACAAAATCCAATTGTAACACAAATGTCTGGCAAACAGGCATCTACATGGTTTGTTTATGAAGAACATAGCAAAAATATAATTTTACCATCACCTTTATTCTTTAATTTCATCAATCATGTAATAAGTATCCATAGACTGACCATGAGAACAGAAAAATTGTGAATCAACCACCAACTCTTTGCACTTCTGTTAATAACTTAGAATTCTTTTAAACCTGGATTTTATTGCATATTTGTTGAAGAGCTACTATATTCTTGACTTTTTCAAGAAACTAAGAATGTTAAAATCAACAAGGTATTTGTTTACTTGTAAGCTCTACTTCCAATGGGGAGGCACATTTTATACCTACTCCATAAAAGCTTTATCCAGGGCCCTCCCTGATGGCACAGCAGATAAAGCACAGCACTAAGAAGCTAAAGCCACTTCAGCATAAGTTCGATCCCAGCCCTGGAGGTGACCTACATGGCATAACAGACCTCTCCTGACCTGCTTGCTGCTCCCCTCAGTAGTATACTTCAACAATCGGCCTGTTCTGCTCCCCACTCTGTCTCTGGTGAATCCTCTCACCACCCCTGAACCTCTGCCCTGTATCCCAATTCTGTATGCATAAATAAATAAATCTTTTTTTAAAAAAGCTTCACCTATAGCTTTGTTCAGGAATCATGGTATAATAGGAATTCTATTTTGATTCTGAAAAAAGTATGTTTTGGCATTTTTATATAACTGTTTCAAAGGTCAATAGGAAGAAAACTCCAAGAGGATTTTAAGAATCTAAAAGGATTCTAAGGATTAAAGAATGGATTTTATCTGTTTCTTTGAAATTTTGTTTTGATCCAATTTTTAGTGTTTTGTTAGAAAGAGGAAAGAATGGGTTCATATTGAATTTCTAAGATTATATTCCCATAATAAATCCATGGACTCTTCTCTGGAGACAAAGATTGCAAGAAGGTAGTTACTAAATGTGCTGGCTTTATGTTGTTCCATGATCATAGGAAGCAACATTTAGAATAACATGGGTGGAAAAGGATGATATTCCCATGCATTTGTGTTGAAAAAAGTTCAGTTTTGGTGCATCAATCATTTTGGATCATAATGCTGCTTTGGCATTTTAATTGGTTGCCATCTTCAGAACCGCAGGAACCATCACTTGGCATTGATAGAGATGTGATTATGTGTCAATGGAAGACCCCTGACATGTCATTTTCAAGTGATTTTGAAAGCAGCAGACACCATTGGTGGGTCAGTATGAAAGAACATGAGGGGACTGAATTGCAGTCACTTTCGACCCCAGAAGATTCCCAAAGAGAACTAAAAGTTTAATGGAATCAAAAAACTCTACATCATGCAATGGTAGTTATGCTGAGTGAATTTTGATGATTTTCATTAGGACAGCCTCCTTTTTATTCAAACAGTTAATATCTAGACAAACGTAGTTGATGTACATATCAATATAGATGTTTGGGAAACTACTGAAAACTTAAAGATAGATTTACTGAGGTATACTTAATTAAAAATGTTATATATGGGCCCTCTCTTGTGACACAGCGGGTTAAAGCACAGCACTGAGAAGCTTAAGCCACTTCCGCATGAGTTCGATTCCAGTCTGCCCCGGAGGTGAACACATGGTGAGGCAGACCTCTCCTGAGCCACCCGCTGCTCCCTTCAGCAGTGTACTTCGTTGATCTGCCTGTTCTGCTCCCTGCTCTGTCTCTGGTGAATTCTCTGACCCACCGCATCTCTGGCCTGTACCCCAGTTCTGTATGAATAAATAAATAAATCTTAAAAAAAATGTTATATATATATAAATATAAAATCTACAACTTGATTTTTTTGATGTTTGTATACACTGTGAACTGATAGCCACAATCAAACTAGTGAATATTTCCATGTTAGTAGAATATTATGACATCATAAATTATATGTGTATGTACACACAATATCAATAAATAGTCCATGATCAAGAAGTTTTCCCTGTCAAGCCACATAAGAAGGTAAGTAAGCTGTACATGTTTCACTTTGTGTGTGTTCTCTGTTTGTATACTGAGAAATACTGTTTATAAAACTAATCTATAAATCTTGCTTATTTGAACTTTGTGGACAGTCCCATATTTATAATATGGAACTCTTGATAAATGAATGTTATATTACAGCTAACGCAGTCTCACTTGAATGGACACAGACAAGTCTGTTCTACAAGTCTGATTATATCCTTTGCTGAAGATTTCCTTACTGTAACTTTAGCATTTCAAAAAAAAAATCAAATAAAACACCATCTTCATGTTTCAAGAAAAACTTTTAAAAAATATAATTGGTAATTGAACACAGTGAATAATATATAATTAATAAAAAAACATGCTTGGAATAAAAACATTACATTTTAATGTTCTCTTTAGTGTGAACAAAGTTTTTCCTAACTTATCAAGAAAATCTTTGGATTAAGAGATAGTGAACTAAGGACAAATATTAGTCTTGGGCCCTCACTGGTGACACAATGGGTTAAAGCTCAGCATTATGAAACTCTCCACAGCCTCTGCAGCAGGAGTTCGATCTCCAGACAGGAAGGTAACCCATATGGTTCAACAGACTTCTCCTGACCCACCCACTGCTCCGCTCAGCAGTGTACTTTTTCAATCTGCCTATTCTGCTCTCTACTCTGCCTCTGGTGAATCCTCTTAACATGACCACCAGCACCTCTGGCCTTTACACCAGTTCTTGTGTGCATAAATAAGTAAGTCTTAAAAGATAACATTACTCTTACAAAGTACAAGTTATAGTCAGTTGCTGGGTGTGCATAGTTTGTATATTTTGCTTGAAGATTTTCCTGTTAATAAGCATCTGTGAAATTAGAAGCTTTGTAGCATTTTACATGAACCCTGATTGACAGAATCAATCTGGTTTTTTTTTTTTTTTTTTTGCAGATTTGTCATTTATGCTTTGCATATATAAGAAATAGAAAAAATGGGCCTTGAAGGTCATTATCATAAGTGAGAGTCAAAAAATCATAAGTGAGAGTCAAAGAGAGGAAGGGCTTATGTAAAATACTCATTTTACTGCATAAAACATTATGTTTTGAAAAAATATTGATTTAATCTGAGGTTTTTTTTTAAAAACTAATGAAAAAAGTTTAGTGATGACCCTGCTATGCTTAAAAATATTGTATGTTATATTTTATATGCTTTTTAAAATAACACAGTAAGTTCACAAAACAGTAAAGAATTTAATAGCCTAGACTTGAGCTATTATTTCACACAATAAAAAAGCAATCTTTTGCGATTCTGTAACGAACCCTAAGAAACTCTGATTTCCTTGAACATTCCTTGAAATACAGCTGTTTTTCACCTCAAGTGGGTTAAAGAAGTCATACTTCTGTTAGAAACCCTTTACAATTACTTCAATCATACCTCCCTACCAGAGAGAGCTGTCTCTTATCTGTCCACTGCATTGTAGGCAATGCACCTCTACTCCAAGTATAAATGCAACTCCATCACTGATGTCATGGCACCACAGTGAATCTTTTTACTTTTCTGTTTTTGCGCTATACGAATCTGTCACACCAAGAGCAGTAGTGTTCCAGTCATCTGGACAGTTTTTTTTTTCTAAGCATTCATTGAACTCAGGTTGCCTTGGCAAGGTTGTTTGGTATGATAAATAACTGAGGAATCATTTTGCAAACTATATCAAAGATCAAACAACCAAGAATCACTAAGATTATGTCTACAGAGGGTCCCCTGGAAGCGCAAGGGGGTGAGTCTCAGCACTCTGAAGCTATTGGCAGTCACTGCAGTATGAGTTGGATCCCTGGCCAGGGAGGTGACCCACACGGGGCAGCAGACCTCTCCTGTTTCACCAGCTGCTCCCCTCAGTGGGTGTATTTCAGTAGTTCCACTGTTGGCTTCATACTCTGTCTCTGGTGAATCATCTCACTCCCATTCCTGCCTCCCATCTCTGGCTGACACCCCAAATGTGTATATGCAAATACACATTTTAAAAATTTTATATTTATAAAGATATTATAAAATGTTCTGGGATCCTTAACCCTGGTCTAGCAGAGATGAGATTAAGGCCATCTTCACTGGTTCCATGCTATATGCAGGAATCTGCTTCCTAGCGATAAAGGCAGTGTTTTTACACACTGGACCAAGGGTCAAATTTAAAAAAATAATAATAACAAAGTCTTTTTTGCAGGGTATGCTTTAAGAAAGGGGAAATAATAATCTATATTGCCCCCCTCCAGCATCAGCATATCTTTAGATCAGGACAACTTAGATTCAGAAGTTCCACCTATCAAGAGTAATTATGCTATTAAGAATGTTCCTACCTAGAAAAATTAAATTAAAATTTGTATTTATAGGAACAGCTCTCATGGAGTAAAATCCATTGAACTGCTTCCCAGGTACTAACCCTCACTTTGACTATCTAATAACTTCTTTATCATTGAGACCTTATTTTCAGTTAACATGTTTTAAAGTGTGACAAACAATATTCCTCTTTTAAAAAGTAGGCTTTTCTACGTGAAATATGCTAAGGTGTTAATCTTTACCAGTTGCTCCTATTCCATTCCCCTTTATGTGGTCCCAGTAGAAGTGACCAGAGCTCCTGTCTCAAGTTTTTAGTACAAAATCCAGTTCTTTCTAAGCTGGCTACTCCATCCCACCCCCAAACTCAGTCTCAATTACTCACTTATTCAGGAATGGACAGTAACTCAAGGTTGTTCAATCAAATTCCCTGAGATCTCAGCTGGCAATATGAGGAAAAAGACTTTCTTTCACTAGTACTGCTAGCTGTGAGTTCTGACAGGATATGAGGATCATATTAAACTAGAATTTACAGGGAATAGTTCTGTTGCTATATATATACGCAATAGGATGTAGCTGACATAGGAAATCACAAACAAGGACAGAGACAGACTATTCTGTATCACATAACTCATACCGTTCCCAGGTGACTAGACAGGATGGAATTTTGTTCTAAGGGCACATAGAATTTGACTACACAGTTTAGCTAGTAACAGTCTCTTTTTAGGAATTTGAATTGCAAAATATAAATGAATAAACATAAGTGTCTATAGGAGTGAGGGCTGCAAGGATGAACACAAAGAATTCAGGAAGAAAAAGGAGTCATAGCAGGCTAGGGGAGAATTGAGAGTAACTGGAAGCTAAGGAACAAATAGAAGGTATTCAGGGGAAGCATGAAGAGGGGCCTTTTGCAAAGGAGAAAAAAAGGAAGGATAACTAATTACTAAGTATTTATGCTATCTCCTAGGCACTCTCATTTTTTAAAAAGATTTATTTATTTATGCATACAGAACTGGTGAAAAGGCCAGAGGTGCAGGGGCAGTGAGAGGATTCACCAGAGACAGAGTGGGGAGCAGAACAGGCAGACTGACGAAGCACACTGCTGAGGGGAGCAGTGGGTGGGTCAGGAGAGGTCTGCCACATCATGTGAGTCACCTCCGGGGCAGGGATCGAACTCATGCTGCAGTGGCTTCAGAGAGCTTCATAATGCGGTGCTTTAACCCATAGTGCCACCAGGCAGAGTCCTCTCTCATTTCCTATAGTAACAATTTTACAAACATTCTTCCATACATCTTGCATTAGCTTATTTATTCCATCCTTTAGTCATTAATCAATGCAACTTGATACTACATGGTTCTAAGAAGAGTGGGAGGCTCATAATTAACCCTTTTGTAATGACTGTATGATAGGAGATCCAAATGGTAATACTGTGAAGGGTGTTTATTGAGTGCTTAAGGTGATCATACACTGTTATAAATCATTTATTTACCACGTTAGTTCATTGAATTCTTATAGCAACTCTGTGAAATGGGTGTAATTGTACAATTTATTTCTTGTAGTTTCATATATTACCACATGTAATAAGAGCAAGTTCTGTCAGCTTATGATATTAAACCAGAATTTACAGGGAATAATTCTTCTCTACCTGTTAGTGAGGCTCAAGATTTTCAAAAGTTTGCCTAATATGACTTATCCACACTTCTTGGTGTTTCTGCTTTCACAAATGAGTTTTCAAGTTAAGCATAAGCCAGGACTCTTATTAAATGCTTTAGAACATATGGAAGAACAGAATTATACTTAGGTTTTGTTAAAAAAAAAAACAAAAACAAACTCTGGCTGACAGTAATTTACATGTAATTAAATGAATTAAATTGGAACTTTGACCATTTCTTTTGAATCTTTTTTCTAGTAAGTTTTGTGCATTTCCTATACAATGATGACAAATGAAGTATGGTATGTAAAATAGCAATCTTGACATAGCATGGCCCAGTAGGTTGTGTTTTTAATGTAAAGTTGAATGCCAAAGAGATATCATGACTGGAAATTTGGGAGACCTCTCCTGCCTCACCCGTTGCTCCCTCAGCAGTGTACTGCATCAGTCTGCCTGTTCTGCTCCCCTCTCTGTCTCTGGTGGGTCCTCTCACCGCCCCTGCCTGTACCCCTGTTCTGTATGCATAAATAAACAAATCTTTGAAAAAAAAATTCTGACAGCATTTAATTTTTAAGATTAGTATTGTCATGTAACCCTGTTAAAATAACATCATTTTAAATAGTTAAAATGTTTTTTCTACTAAACCACACAACTTATCTACTCTCACCTACCTTATTTTTGTTAGCCTTTTTCCTTTTTTATAAAACTTTAAAGTTAAAGAGCAATTTCAAACTTAACATGATGATTAATATATCACAGTGTAAGAAGAAACAAATTAGGTTGTTTACATATGAGTCTTAGAATAACTACGCTAAAAATTACGCTTTATCTGTTCACTCAAGTAGACCTGTGTTGTCAGAACTATTAGTGTGCAATTATAATTTTTATTAAAATAGAAATGAAATTAATTCTAATGTGCCTCTCACTTGCCATTTTGTATTATTCTGTATCTTACCTTGAGCAGAATTTCTATCAAGATGTGCTTGCTCTTTTTTTCCCCTAATCCTGTCTCACACATTGGACTGTATTATTTCATTACAAAATACTAAATGGAATAACACAAATTTAGACATCTCCAAATATTCGCTACATGCAGCTGGACTTGGGTAGAACAAACCAGCTTTCCAGAACTCACACACACACACACATGCACACATACAAACAGGTCATGCTGTAATGAATGGACCTATTCACAGAGCAGGGGAAGGAACCCATGCAAACTTTGAAAGAACTGTTGTTCCATATGTACATATTCTACCACATTTACCGTCTTTATTTGTGGAGTGCAAATGTTTCTGTCCTCCGGTTTACTGCATTTAGTCCCTTATTCATTATTCACTATTTCATATTCATTTTTTTTCCTTGGGAAATGATAGTAGTTTGAATATTCAGCTGGCACTTCATACGAAAATAAACAGCAAAGTTCCAGACAAGTTAAAAGCTGCAATTGAGAGAGTTGAACCGACAGTCGAATTCATAATTCATTCATTTGAATAAGTGTTATTAAGACTCTTAAAACTGGGCCAGGTTTTTCTTTTTCTTTTTTTTTGGTGAAAATTCATTTGCTGGTATTATTGCAGATATTTTTTCCCCCACAATGGAGAGGAATGCATATGCTATTATACAATAATTCCAAAAGAATACAAACAATTTCTTTTCTAAAAAGATGGATAATTTCAGTATGTTCTATCAAATCATTCTTTTTTAAAGATTTATTTATTTATGCATACAGAAATGGGGTACAGGCCAGAGGCGCAGGGGGAGGTGAATGTATTCACCAGAGACAGAGTGGAGAGCAGAACAGGCAGACTGGTGAAGTACACTGCTGAGGGGAGCAGCAGGTAGGTCAGGAGAGGTCTGTCATGCCATGTGGGTCACCTCCCGGGGATCGAACTTGCATCAAAGCGGTTGTGGCTCACTTGCAGTGCTGTGCTTTGACCTGTTGTGACACCAGGCTGTGCCATTTTATCAAATCATTTTAATGCCTGCCTACAATAACACTTTAAAGGGGGTTCTTTTTTTTTAAGAACTTAAGTGTGAGCCAGAGGTCTGCTGTGCCATGTGGGTCACCTCTGTGGCCTGGAATTGAACTCATGCTGCAGTGGCTGCCAAGAGCTTCATAGTGCTGTGACTTAGTCCCTTGTGCCACAAATGAGGCCTAAAAGGGTTTCTTAAACATGTTAAGTTGCTACTGGAGTAATGTATTTATATTTTATAAATTCTTATTGGTTTACAATACTATATAAATTTGGGAGCACAGCTTCCATTTAAACATGTATTTGTCTCACTGCACCATCACCAAAGTTCTAATGGCACTGATACTATCAAATTGACCATTCTCCTTTTTCCTCCAACTCTCTGCTCTTCCCCTTTGACAACCAGCATATTTTTCAGTCATCCAAGTCTTCAATCCATTTTGGTCAATTTTTGTGTATGGTGTGATATAGTGTGTTCTAGTTTCACTCTTTTTCATATAGCTGTAATTTTTCTAACACTACTTAATGAAGGATTTTTTTTTAAGATTTATTTATTTATGAATACAGAACTGGGGCATAGGCCAGAGGTGCAAGGACAGTGAGAGGCTTCACCAGAGACAGAGTGGGGAGCAGAACAGGCAGGTTGTCGAAGTACACTGCTGAGGGGAGCAGCGGGCTGGTCAGGAGAGGTCTGCCACGCCATGTGGGTCAGCTCCGGGGCAGGCGGGGATTGAACTCATGCTAAAGTGGCTTTAGCTTCTTAGTGCTGTGCTTTAATCCACTGTACCACCAGGGAGGGCCCTGAAGAGGATTTTTTTACTCCAGTGTATATTCTTGGCTCCCTTATCACGGGTGTGTGTAAACAATCTAACTTTAAAAACCAACATTATATTATGTTGTCTTGATGCCATTGTTTTTCACATTGAATTTTAGGTACTGCATTATAACAAACTACTGTGCCAATATTCTTTTTGACTAGCATTTTTTAAAATCTATCAAACTGTGGGCCCTCCCTGGTGGCGCAGCGGGTTAAAGCACAGCACTGAGAATCTGAGGCCACTTCCACATGAGTTCGATTCCCGCCTGCCGCCTGCCCCGGAGGAGACCACATGGCGTGGCAGACCTCTCCTGACCCGCCCGCTGCTTCCCTCAGCAGTGTACTTTGTCGATCTGCCTGTTCTGCTCCCCACTCTGTCTCTGGTGAAGCCTCTCACCTCCCCTGAGCCTCTGGCCTGTACCCCAGTTCTGTATGCACAAATAAATAAATAAATCTTAAAAAAAAAAATCTATCAAACTGTGATTAAATGCATTTCTTTTTTAACATAATCATCTTAGCTCTAGAGTACAGAAAGCCTAATCTTACAAAATCTGTTTCCACTCAGACCAACTTTCATTTTGCAAAGTCTTGTGGGAATATTTTATCCTGTTCTGCATTCCAGTAGCCTTTTGATTTCCTGTAGTGGTGTCAAAGCAATAATAACAACCTAAAAGAATGAAGCAAGTTAGCTTACAATATACATACCATATGCTTTCATAGGCTTATCTCTTCAAACAGTTTGACTTATCATTATGTGATAATAATAAACTAACTTACTGATCCCTATCCTTTGTATGCTACCGTGTAAGAGAATGGATATTTAATAATAATAATAACAATGTGAATCTTCTCAAATTTTGCATTTCAATTTTGTGTGTGTTTTTTATTTCTTAAGTTGTATAATTTTTTGTGACATTAGCATTCTTTCCCTAAATTTCTAGGAATAGATTTAGCCAGGTCAAGATAGAGAAAGTCAAAGAAGCTATTTCAAAAAGAGTGAAATGAAACATAGGCTGAGTATGAGCTAAAGAGAGGAATGAGTGACAAGTTACATATTGTTGGCTTATGCAATTGACACTGAAATGAAAAGGGTTGGGGGAAATGTGTTAACAACAAAAAATTTACACTAGCTGCACTCTTTTTTATATATGGCACTTATATGAAGAATTTCTATTCCATTTGAAGTTATAAGAGATATTGCATTATTAAGAGAAATAATTCCACCTCAATGTAGAAGAAACACCTACAAAAATCCATGTGGGAACATGAAATCAAACATATGCCTGCCAACTCATCCTCCTATGGTTCTATTAAAAAAAGACCAATATTTAAAAAGCACTTCTAGCACAAGCGGTTTGAAAATCATGCTAGCACTGAAAAAACAAAAAAAAAAACCCTATTTTTCTAAATTTATCTTTTTTAACTCTGAATTTTAAAGAAGATCTTATGAAAGGATTTTTTGTCAGCATAATAAAAATATTCTTCTTAACATTCCAAATAAGTATGTCTGAAAATTTCAACTTATAGGTAATAAAATTCATTCAGAATATATTTATTTAGTCCACTGAAAAATATGCAAAAGATATGCTTCTATGACAGAGATGCTGGGATTCATACTAAAATATTCATTTAGACAAGAATAAAAGTGGAATTGACAAAAATTATGACAAATTGAAAGGGATTTTTAAAATTACATTAAAAATCACTGGAAACAATGGAAACAAAGTGACACTACAGAAAACTGAAGAAATGCATTTCTCCAGATAGAATTTTGAAAAGGAATATATTTATTAAAGAAAGGTACTACTTAGTTACTAAGCGTAAGAAATCTAAAAACAGAGTAAAGCAGCCAAAACTTAAACAGAAAACAACAGCTGATACCTAGACATATATGTGATCATAAGCTAATATGAACAATTATATACAAATTGAATAAACTAGAAGTGAATAAATTCTTAGAAACTTTCACCTACTGAGTCATAAGCAATAATTGAAATATCCTAAAAAAACAAGTTAAGCACCTGATAGTTTCACTGGCACATAGTACCAGTCAGGAAAAATTAATAGCAATGTATTTCAAACTTATTCAAAAAAATGAAAAAAAGAATTATATTATTCCAAAATAATTCTGTGAGACCATCAATAATATCAAAGCTAGAAAAAATATTACAAGAAAATAAAATTAGATATTAATACCCTTTATAAAGAGTTGCAAAATCAACACAATATTAGCAATATTATTCCACAGTAAATAAAGTGAATTCAGTAAACTGCACTACACAAAGTCAAGATATAAAAGTTAGATCTATGTACTAACAATGAAAATAATCTGAAAACAATAAAGAAAAAAATCTAATTATAAGAGCATCACGAAGAATAAAATACTTAGGAATACCTTTAATTAAGGAGGTACAACTCTTACACTGACAACAGTAAGACATTGATGAAAGCAACTGAAGAAGATAGAAATAAATGGAATGGGAGTGTTATCACTCAATAGTGAATAATAATAATAGCAATAGTGATATTTCAATTTAAAAAATAGGCAAAGAACCTGAACATTCACTTTCCTAAACAAAATATACAAAAAGCAAACACAAATAATGCATATAAACAGATGTTCACTGTCACTAATCATCAAGAAAATGCAAGTTAAAGAACTTTCAGATAGCACCTTGTACCTTTTAGGAAGTCTGTTATTAAAAAGATAAGAGATGATGTATGTTCATTTGGAAGTGATAAAAAAGAATCCTTGTGCATTATTGTTAGACATGTAAACTGCTACACCCATTATGGAAATGGTATGCAGTTTTCTGAAAAAACAAAATGCCAAGTGGACCGCCATATGACCCAGCAATCCTATTTCCGGCATATATCCGAAGAAGGCAGAATCACTTTTTTGAGAAGGTATTTGTACTCCTCTGTTCGTTGCAACATTAGTCACAATGGCCATAAAACAGACACAACCTAAGTGTCTATTGATGAATATACACAAAAAATTGTGGTGTGCATGTATGTGTGTGTGCACACGTACACACACACACATGCACACACACACGTACATGTTCTGCTATAAAAATAAGAAAATCCAATCAGGCGCTAAGTGAAATAAACCGGGGAGAAAAAAAGAACTATTACATGATATTTCTTATATCGGACACTAAAAATAAGTCAGGTTCATATAAATGAGAGAGTGGTTGCCAGGTGTTAGAAGAGGGAAGGAATGAAAATGGGGAGAAACTGGTCAGAGGGTACATACTTTCACTTCAAAACTTAAAATGAACCAGTATTGAGGATCTAAAGTGCAGTATGGTGATAACAGTCAGTAATACTATAATGTATATGTGAAATCTGCTAAACTTCAGTGTTCTCACAAAAATACCTACACTTATGAATTGAAATATTATTTTGATTCAAATGTTATTTGAATCAAAAAGACTAACTTTGTGAACCCAAGAAAAACAATTTTAAAAAAAAGTGAATTATTAGTAATCACTCAGTAAAAAAAAAAAAGAAAGTTTACCTATGAAATAAGAAAATTTGGTTAGTCCTCAAATTTCTCTTCTGCAAAACTGAATGCCAGAGAACAACATGGAATTCTAAAGGAAAAAACTTTGTGAACTGAAAATTCCACACCAACCAATTTATTGTTCTAATATGAGAGCACAGAAGACATTCCTACGTTATAAGGACTTGGAAAATATTGCAGCCAAGTGTTCTTTTTGGAACAGAAAAAGAATCAATGATGCTTTTCAAGTGATAGAAATATAAATCAAAATAAAGGTTCTGGTGCTGGGCACTGAAATCACTTAAAGATGTTTTATTAACACAGTTGAATATAAACCCCAAAAATCTCAAAAAATAATAGCTAAGGATCTGCTATGTAGCTCTTTCTAAGGGCAATGGAAATAAAAATTAGCAAGGCAGATTGTACCCTGCTTTGCTGGAGCTATATTCTAAAGGATGAACAAGGTGTTAAATGACCAGTTTCTGACAGTGATCAGCAAACTGAGAAAAATAGAAGAGGAGCCAAAACAAGACTGCAACTTCTAATGCAGATTTCCAAAAAAAAAAAAAAAAAAAAAGATTCATTTCTTTCTAAGGAGCAGTGACATAACAGAGAAAGGGTGTTAAAAATAATTCTTTTAGGGGCCCTCCCTGGTGGCGCAGCGGGTTAAAGCATTGCACTGAGAATCTAAAGCCACTTCCTCATGAGTTCGATCCCCACCTGCCCCAGAGGTGACCACAAGGCGTGGCAGACCTCTCCTGACCCACCCGCTGCTCCCCTCAGCAGTGTACCTCGTCGATCTGCCTGTTCTGCTCCCCACTCTGTCTCTGGTGAATCCTCTCACCGCTCCTGAGCCTCTGGCCTGTACCCCAGTTCTGTATGCATAAATAGATAAATCTTAAAAAATAATAATAATTCTTTTAAAAAAGGAAAACCTGACCCTCCCTGGTGGTGCAATGGGTTAGGGCGCAGCACTGCAACCTCAGTGCAAGTTGATCTCCTGCCCGGGAGGTGACCACATGGGTCAGCATGTGGGAGCCCCCTGGTCCCCTCAGCAGTGTACTTCGTCGATCTGCCTGTTCTGCTCCCCACTCTGTCTCTGGTGAATCCTCTCACTGTCCCTGCACCTCTGGCCTGTACCCCAGTTCTGTATGCATAAATGTATAAATCTTTTTTTTTAAAGGAAAATCTTAAAGAAGAATGTTGTAAGTACTAGAGGTAAGGGAGATCTTGCCAAGCTCCACCATCAGCAGGGAGGCAAGAGTGAGAAAAATTCAGTGAGTGGGAGCTGCAGAAGTCTGTGGTGGTAAAATGCCCAGGGACCACAAAGCATTTGGCAATTTAATCATGTAAAGACTTTGGATTTTATCCTATGGCAGCTGGAAAACCAATGCAGAGATTTAAGTAGGGCAGTGATAATGATTTGTCTTAGCTTTCTTGAAAAAGATTAGGAAATAGCAAGGTGGTGGCCAGCGCTGGCCAAGGGAGGCGGGGGGCAAGGGGGGTTAGGAGATGAGATTTGGGTCAAAGGGTATAAAACTCCAGCTATAAGATGCGTAAATTTGGGGACCTGATGTGTTAGTGACTAGAGTTAACAATGAGTCATTACTAGAGTAGATCTTAATAGTTCGCACACAAAAATGGTGATTACATGAGGTGATGAAGGTTCACTTAGCTCTACTGTGGTCATCATATTGCAGGATGTGTTGTCTAATCATTATCTTGTCCACTTAAAGGTACACAACACTGTATGTCAATTATTGCTCAGTAGAGCAGGGATAAAAGAAAAGAATTACTTTGCAGTTGTCTAAGTAGTAGATTATAGCTGCTAGGAAAATACGTTGAAAATCTGTAATGGTAGTTGTCTCTATGTTTCCATATTAACATAGCAAACCTGAAGCATTATGCAAGGAAATTGAGAACTAAGCATTTAGGATTTGGTATTACATCTGAGGAAGGCTGTTTACTGTATTTTGATGACTAAAGAAATACGTGTTCCAGTCGTACTTTCATAAGCTTAAACATAAGTACTAGTAAAATTTAAAAGACTGCTTGAATTCCAAATAATGAAGATAAAGTAGACAAGACGTAAGTTCTATCTTTAACTGCCAACAGGGACCAAAGTAAATGCAAAATGTTTAAACTAGGCCAAGTTGGGGGGTGTGGGGGCAAAAACAGATTATGCTGAGCTGCATGGTGCCCCTGTACCCATAAAGCAGCCATTACTCAGCTTCACAGGTGCTTTGCCAGATATCTCTGTTAAATACGAGTAGATGGAACTCTGAATACTAAAAGTAAAACTTAAAAGTCTGTAAAGCACAATGTAAATCTCAAATCCCACCAACCTTCTCTTAGTCAATATTAAAAAGGAACAGATTTGATTTGTTGGCATTTTTTGTCAAAGTCACTCCTCCATAGTGAAAAATCGAAAGATCAGGCTATATCAAACAAAGCTAAAGAAGTAAATCTTACTTTTCTATTTAACACATTCATCTATTTAAACATACACAGGATTAAATTTTCTAATGATTTTTAAAATACCTCAAATACAGAGTTTTTCAATGATTAGTTTTATTTACCCATAATATTTAAAAATAAAAAGTAACTTTTTTATTATTTTATATTGGTTTAAGATTCACTGCAAAATGAAGCCAAAAGAATGAAGATTAAAATGTTGCCAGAGCTAAATTCCGTGCTGACAGGGCTCTGGCATTCACTGTAAGGTTTAAGTTTTATTGGCCATGTCAGTCAATATCAAGTGAGATTGTAAATTTGTCAATAAACTACTGGATGAGATGGTCCTACACTTCAATTACCAAAGAACTCAGGAAAAAAAATTTAAAAAAAGAGGGGGGGGCGGTTTAACACATTACAAACAACTAACACCTTAATCACGACAATAAGTCAAATGAAAGGAAAATGGCCATGGCCACGAGAACTAAGGGACTATGAGAACTATGGAGGTAAGCATCCCTGTGGGATCATCAAAATGTCTTTTGTGCACAGGAAAATAGAGCACTTAACTGAGTTATGAAAATTAAGATTTCACTTATTGAAATTATAAATTTAAAAAGCTTTATCCCCTTTACATAACCAAGGTTGAACAAACCTATCAGAGATTTTCACATCTTAATCCCCTGAACCTACAGCTTTATTACACAACAAAAGGGATTTCACAATGTGATTAAATTAAGGAGCTTAAAAAGATTACCCAGTATTATCTACTGGGGTCAATGTAATCACAGGTCCTTATAAGAGGGAGGCCAGAGACTCAAATTCAGAAAAGGAGATGTCAAGGCAGAAACAAGGATTGTAGTCAGGGGAAGGTATAATGGCACTGTGCTGCTGTCTTGAAGAGGAAGATAGATGCCAAGAGTCAAGGAATCCAGGTGGAACTCTAAGAAATGGCTTCTCCCTAGAACCTCCAAAAAGAGTGCAGCCTCTAAATACACTTAGTCTCTAAAACAAAGTTTAGACTTCCAACCTCCAGAAGTAAATGATAACAAACCTGTATTCTTTTAAGCCACTAAGTGTGTTCATTATCCTAGCAACAGAAAACTAATGCAAAGCTAAATTTCAAATCTTAGTCTGACTTTTTTTTTTAAAATATTTATTTATTTAAGCATACAGAACTGGGGTACAGGCCAGAGGCACAGGTGTGGTGAAAGGATTCACCAGAATCAGAATCGGGAGCAGGACAGATTGACTGGTGCACACTGCTGAGGGGCACCGTGGGGAGACTGGAGAGTTCTGCTGTGCCATATAGGTCACCTCCCAGGAGGATATCAAACTTGCACTGAAGCTGTGCTTTAACTCATTGTGTCACCAGGGAAGTCTGGCATGTTTTCTAAGCACATTTACTACTGATTGTGGATGCAGATACATGTGACTTCCACTATAACAAGGTCAAAAATTCTGGACTTTCTTGAATCTTGATCATTCCTTATTATACAAGTTATTATCTTCCTGAGTTCACCCTGTTTCTAATACCTTAACCTATGCAGCAAGTAATCAGTATGTGAGAACTTTGATGTTTCTTTTTTTAATTATAATTATTACAACATAACATTATGTAAGTTTCAAGTGTGTATTACCATCTGACTTTTTCTAACCTCTTCCATTAGAGTTTCAGTTTCTCTAGGTAGTTTGGTTTAGTAGCTAGAAGGGCAAATAATTTATCAAAAGTTTTGATTTTATGCAACTGTTTCTTCATATTGTCAGTGCCCTACATCTGTTTTTTCCCCTGTTTAACCCTTTGTGCTCAACAAATATTGAATATTTTGGTTTTTGTTCCAACAGTCTGATTTGAAGGTAATAATTTCTGAGGTATTGTTACTGTTAGTGCTGAAGCAACACTAACTGTTATAACAAATAAATGCTAAAATTTCAACAACTTAATCCAATAGAATGTTCTCTGGTGACTGAGCCCAGGGTGCCTGAGGAGGTGCTTTCCTCCTCAGAGTAACTCAGTAACCAAGGCTTCAGCAGAAGAAGATTGAAAAACACACTGACTTTAAAAAAATATATATGTCTCCTAAGGAAACCATATCATTTTTATTTGCTTTCCTTTGGTGAGAACTCAACCAGGCCTTGATGTAAAAGGCACTAGGAAATGTAGTCTCTGGCAGACACCATGATAATTTTGTATAATAAGATAAAAATAAATTGTGTTTGTCAGGAAGATATCTTCATTAGGGGTGATTTTGTAGTTCTAAAAAATTAATATTGTTGTGTGGAAGTTTATTAAAGGAGAAGGCTGTGTCTTATCTGTCTTTTCTTTACCCTCTGGTTATTCACTTTAAAAAGCCACAGCAAAAGTGTTGAATAAATAATAATGATTCACTTTTTATTTAGTTGATATCACCAGATAGTAACATCTGAACACCTATAGCCATATATGAACATGTGAATTTTACTCTTGGCATAATTTTACTCTTGGTAATTTTGGATACATAATGTGATACACTCCATCACAAAGACTGTCTGATAGTAGAGAAAGAGCTTTGGAAAAAGACTTTGTTTGCAGCCTAACTTGAACACTAAGTGACAATGAACATCTTAACATTTATTATCCCTGAGTTGGTGTCATCGTTTTTAAGGTGACAAAACAATAGCCACATTGGAATAAATTCTGGATTACAGTTCCTAAAAGTGGTTGATGCATAATATATATTCAATATGGTAGCAACTCTTGTTTTTGCATAAAATTTAAATCAGAATCATGCAAATTAAAACTAATAAAATGAACCACAAATGTGTGCTTATTAAACTGTGTGACCAAAGTGGATCTGTTTCAGGAGCTTATTATGGTGTCTTTAAAAATCAAACCCTGTGATAAAATGACCTGTTTCCTGAATAACCTAGAAACCATAAAGATTCCATCTGTTATTTCTAAGTATATATTTAAAAGAATTCTTCATCTACAAGTCTAAATGTCAAAGTTTAAAGATCCCCTGTACTAGCCAAGTTTAAGTAGAGAGATGAAAAGGAACTTCATGCAGTCACCAGAGATAAGGTGGTACATAAGGTAGAATAAATAGGTCTACTTCTCCCCCTACTTAAATACACAAAAGGATGAAAAGGAAGAGGGAAATTATTGGAAGAGTCAAGTTATTGAGTAGAAATGACTTTCTAATTAAGTCATTTGTCACCACATAACCTCAGTCATTACTACTTACAGTTATTAATACAGTTAAAAATGATGAAATTACTTATCAACAGATTTTTATCTTTCTACAATATTTTTATTTTGCACAATCTGTGATCATCTAAAGCAAAAATATGGAAAAATAGTGATATCACACTGTCAGACTTCAAACTATTACAAAGCTAACATAATGAAAACAATATGGTAGTGCAATGAAAATAGATACAAAGACCAATGGGAAAGAATTGAGAATCCAAAAATAAACCTATACATATATGGACAATTGATCTATTATAAAAGGGTTTGGAATATGTAATGGAGAAAGGAAAGCCTCTTTAAACAAATGTAGAAAAAAAACTGAATGAAACTGAAATGTTGTAGGAAAAAAACAGAATGAAACTAGAACAGTATCTCATACATAAACACAAATTAACTAATAAAAGACTTGAATGTAAGACCACAAATCATAAAATGTATAGAAGAAAACATAGGCAAAACATTCCACAACATGAACTTCAGAGATGTGTTTGTGGGTTTATCTACAATAAAAAGGAAAACAGAAAAGGATATAAGTAATTGGGACTGTATCAACCTAAAAGTGCTGTACATTGTTTTCTCCTCTAAAACAATTCTGTAAACCAATATTACCTCAATAGAACAGTTCTGTTATATGAAATTGAATGAAATATAAATTGATTTTGAATGAAATATTTGGGGATTTGTCAGACATTCCTAAATTCCCACAAGGTTTAGCTCTTAGGAAAGTAAACCACTGTGACAGAGTCAATTTATCATTGCTTTTAATGAACCCATTTTCCTATGGAGACATTATTCAAGTGGTGAAATAGTTTGTGTTGCTTGTCAATTTAATACGAAGTTCAGTGAAATAATATGAAAAATAAAATGGAAACTTTTGTAGTCAGAATTTAAAGATATGTTGTGATTTAAATTGATTATTTCTGTTGTTTAATTTTAGTTTAGTTTTCTTTAAGTACATGAAACAAATATTTTGTGCAGAATGACCATGATAAGTCTAGTAGAAAAGATAGAGGACACCAATTATTAAAGAAGATAAAGAAGAATATGTGTAAGTTGCAATTATCTATTGACCACAGCAGCTAACAACGTTATGTTAGAATAACTAACATTTGTTAGTTACAGTGTCAAATAATGTCAAACAACCCAGTGATCCTTACCTCAATTTTATAAATGAGAATACTGAGACTTAAAGAGGATGTTACTTACCCATGAGTGACCCAGTTTGTAGGTTACAGATTCAGCCTTTATTTAACTCAGATTTGCTTGAGCATAATCATCATTTTAAATTGTTTCTCAATAATTTAATATAGTCAGATTAGATGAAAAAACAAAACTGGTGATGTGAAATGTTTATCATCAAATAAATGGGTCTGTATTAAAAAACAAAACTTTAGAAGTGACAGTTCTCCAAATTGATGGAAATATGTAAGCAGGATTTAGCAAGAAGGGGCTGTTACTAAAGAAATGTGGGGTAGTTTCAACATTAAGAACTG
>NW_004567127.1:12324576-12329185 GCF_000260355.1 Condylura cristata | reverse complement strand
GCAGGCGGGAATCGAACTCATGCGGAAGTGGCTTCAGATTCTCAGTGCTGTGCTTTAACCCGCTGCACCACCAGGGAGGGCCCCAAATTTTTAATGTTAAGAAAAAAAATTGACAATTCTAAATGGTGGGGCATAGAGAAAGAAAGATAATAGAGGGTCCTCTGACCATGTACAAGCCATGTAAAAATTTAGATATTTTGTCTGATTTAGATGAAAATTCTTTTGAGAACTTTTGAGACATAATCTGACATTTTAAGACCTAATTCTGGCTGCTTCAAGCCATAGCAGAGAAAGAATGGGAGCTAGGAGACAAATGTGGAAGCTATTACCATAACTAGTGAGAGATGATGGAAGTGTACAGTTGTTTAACTATTTTGAAATGGGCATCTTAAAATACTCCCATAAATCTACCATATGACCCAATAATTCCATTCCTAGGTGTCTATCTGAAAAATACAAAACCACTCATTTGAAAGGGGATATGCACTCTTAATATTCATTGCAGCATTGCTGACAATAGCCAAGATGTGGAACCTCACTGCCTAACAACAGATAAGTGGATGAAGAAGATGTGGCATATACACAATGGAATACTCTTCATCTTTTTGAAAATATGAACTCTTATCACTGATTGAACTCATACCATGGATGACACTGGAGGGGATTAAGTTTAGTGAAAGAAATGAAAAATAGAAAGACTAATACTAGATCATTCCACTCATATATCGAATATAAAGAAACAAAACAAAGACACAATCAAAACTAAACCAAAATAAACCCTAGAAATATGACTGCAGAATTAAGCTACTAGATGGAGAAAGTAAGGGTTAGTGAGGAGGAGCCCAGATGGACTATCAGTGCTTTAGAGTCATTGTGATGTGGTAACATACCTCGTAGAGGTGTGAACCTATGTCCTAAATCATAAATACCATTATAAGAGCTACATATCTAGGTCTTATAAATACCTAAATAAAAACAATACCTAATAAAATAAAAAAATACCTCATAATTTTTTAATATACCTAAATATTAAATTAAACAATACAGCATAAAAAGAAAACTTTGTGGAGTTTTCTTAAAGTCTTTGGAATCATGAAGTCTGTTATATTTTTGGACCAACCTATGAAATGTATTCCAGTGGGTCATGGTAATGATAGCTATACACATTAATGCAAGCCATAGTGTTATTAATACTGGACTACAGAAAGACAAAATAAAAGTGAGGAAGAATCTTTTCTTTTATTCTTCATCCAAAATAGTTTCAAGAAATTTTGGAAAGCTGCAAGAATGTGCCATGAAATAATGCACTAAATGGTTCTTTCTTCCCATGCTTTTTTTTTTTTTCCTTTCATTTTGGATATGTTCATTTGTTTCTGACAAGATAATTAGTATTGTTTGTGGACTTTTATGAGATGGATTATACTGCTGGGAAAAGTTCCTCATGTCTCTATAAAATGTAGAAAATGATCCTGGTCGGCTAAATGTTCAGTGTACAGACCAATCACCTTGTCTGAAAAGGCTTAAGGAAAATTTTCTAAGTGGGGGGTTTGGTGATTTTGAGGCCAACATCAAATCACTTTATCCCTGTTCCCTGTTTTCTTTGTTTTCCACTGTGACAGTAAATCACATAATGTCCACAAGCTGAGGAGGCTTCTAAGAGCTCAGAAAGTGCCTGTACTTGATCCCAGGACCAAAAAACAAAATCTTACCAATTTTGAAATCTGTAAACATGAATCTGTCAATTTGAGGGCATAAAACTCTCACTAGCATTAAATAATTATTGCTTTTAACTTTTTAGTTTATGAAGTAAATCCATAACCTATAAATTATTACAAATGCCAATATTAACCTACTTTATGCCACTGACTACTTTGTCACAAAATAATTTCCAAATGAATAATTTGATCATTATTATGCCTTATTTATATCATTCTAGAAGTCTTCAAAATTAATGTGCCAATTATTAATTTAATGTAATTATGGTATTTCAAGTAGAATGCAAATGACTGAGATTATAGTAATTGATCGTCAAGTTCAAATGATGTTCTCTATTCTGATGCCACAACTCATTCAGATTCCCTGCAGCAGACAAGCAGAGGTCAAACCTTCAGATGTGTTTATAAAGCCCATGCCATCTACGGGCTATGTGTTGTTTAAAGCTGACAAAGAAAATCACTCAGCTCTAGGTTACATTTGTAATTAAAATTTTAAGTACCACCTAAAACACACATATTTAAATGCTCACAATATTTTTATTCTTCTTCAAATATTATTCTAACATTAAAATGCGACTTTCATGTGCCCAAGATTTTGAAAAAACAAAATGTTTAAATTGCAAATGAAAGTTTATGAGAATGTTTAGCTAGCCAATCTAAGTCCCAGGAAAAGACTTTAATCTATCTAAAATGCAATTTTCTACATTGTATTTAATTATCTTTTCATTTGAAATCATTTAAACTAAGCAAAACAGCTTTGAGACACTAATATTTACACTTGAAAGGTAATTTCAATTACTTGCACTAAACAATGAGAATATTATAAAACAATTTAAAAAATCTAGCATATATGATGTCCTTGGTCTCAGTCATTCATGTGTGGAATGATCATGTCTCTGGCATCTCTACATTTGCATCACCAAAAGAATCAGCAGGCACTAAAATGCAGATCACTATAATTTACTTTGTTGTAAGAGAGCTGAGTACACTGTCCATGCTTTCAACTCACACCATCACTCTTGCTACTATCCAGTTGGGGTAAGCTCTGATTTCAGTCTTCTTCCCTTATTTTCATCTGTATACTCCTCTATGGTTCATTTCTTTATACCCTGCTCCTTTAGTTCTTTATATTTTTTTCCTTCTGGAAGTCTTTCTGCTCTACATTTGATGTTATCTGAAAAGCCAAGAAGTGATTCCATTCTACTCTAAGTATTCACCATTAGATTTCCAAAACCTTCATAGCATGCTATTGCATTTTACTCTTTTCTAGACACAAATCCAGAAAGAGGTCGAAATTCTTACTACAAGTATGTATAATTGTAGTTTTGACTTTCCCCGAGAAAAAAACTCTTGGGCCTTCCTGGTGGCATAGAGGGTTAAAGCACAGCAGTAAGAAGCTAAAGCCACTTCCACATGAGTTCAGTCCCTGCCCCACGAGGTGATCAGCATGGTGCAGCAGACCTCTCCTGTCTTGCCCACTGCTCCCCTCAGCAGTGTTCTGCTCCCTACTCTGTCTCTGGTGAATCCTCTCACCTCCCTGCACCTCTGGCCTGTATCCCAATTCTGTATGCACAAATAAATAAATCTTTAAAAAAAGAAAAAAAAAACTACAAGTCCCTCATCAATGTACACTGTACACAGAATATAAACATCACTATCGAAACACTGCACATTTATATCTGTATCACCAATAGTAAGATTTTAATGTGAGCTAGAGCTGAGTCAGTTTGTTCACTGACTTTCACTGTCGTCCAGTTTGCACTTCTTTATACTCAAATACTAACACTTTTTTCCCTTCTTCAATACTTGTCTACATTTCTCATTTTGTGAAATAAAAAAACCATTAGACAAAATTGCATTAATTTTCACATACTAACATTATATTTAACTGTCTCTCTTCCTAACACTAACTACTCTCTCAAAGGCACCAATTTGTATACAGTGAATTTGGTTCCCAAGATAAGCTGATCTTTATTAATCAAAACTCTTCCTTCTTCCAGCTCCCACTTATAATCTATATTCTGTCTCCTCCACTTTAATAAAACACAAAAGCAAAAGTTTGTACTCTGTTTTACTCTGCTTTTGTTTTCAGCACACTCACTTTGAACTCACTAAAACTGGTGGTAATCAACAGTCTGTCTCCATGACTAGCAGTCTTTCGCTGGGAAATGCAATGTACACTTTGTTATTATTTTCTATGATCTATTTGTGTTTTTTTTTTGACCTTTTAAAAATCATTTCTTACAGTTAGTTTTCTTACCTGAAATATGTAATATCACTTATTTATTTACTCAACAAATATTCATGGTGTAGTTAATACTTGCGAACTCCCAGGACAAAAAACACATTTATTTTTGTTTCCATACCTAAAGTCTTGTCAATTGTAATCTCATCTTTTATGTAGGCTTTGCTTTACTAGACATTCTGATCATGTCTGATAAAATGAAGATGAAGATGGCCAGCATTTTCCAGATTTAGCTAGTGGCAGTCATGCAGGAGACAGCCCAGCCTGCTTTTATGTCATTTAATGAGCTTATTATATCTATTGCCCAATTTTGTAAATTTGAAATGTTACTTTGACTCCAAGGTATTTCAGATGTAGTAATAGAATTGCTCTACTTTCATCTTCTTTCTTTTTTCTGTTCTCATTTTGTAAGTAGCAAATTTATTTTTCACTATTAAAGCACATATAAAATTTTTATTTGGTTTGTCATCATGAGAGCCACGTTTCCATTAGCTTTGGTTCTAAATAAAATATATTCAAAGTTCACAGCACTGCCTTTACTTTCCAGTTATCTCTTATGTGATTAAGATTCACTGGCCATGGCCACCAAAAATAAACAAACAAACAAACAAACAAAAAAACGCTGGTGGATGGGGTAGGGCTTCCCCCA
>NW_004567127.1:12267076-12323531 GCF_000260355.1 Condylura cristata | reverse complement strand
TTTTTTTTTTTTACTTCATAATAAAGTATTTGGTCAGAACTGTGATCTGTTCTTTCTCATTTTGTGGGTCATTCTCTGGGAAAGTCTTATCCATTTTCTTTTCTTTAGTTCTTTGATGTCAGTACTGAGCAAACTCTAGTTATTCTTCTTGTATGGAACACACTAGATTTACCTTGTGCAACTATTACAGGAATTTCCTTTAAGGAATGTAGTTTTACCAGTATTTCTAAGACAATTCACCACTTACCCATTTTCTATTCTGTCCATTTCTTCCATGCACTTTATTCTATTTATCTTCTCAGCTTTTGTGTTGTGCTCACAAATCCTAAAGTCCTTGCTCCATACCCATCTTTTTGAGATCCTCTGCTCCTTTGCTATTCCTCTTCCCCTGTGGCTCACACTGTATTTCAATCTCTAGTTTTGTACCAACCTTAGTTGCTTTTAGCAGCTTTCACACTTAAAAAAAAAAAATCCATGGGAGAATATTTGTATTTTCTAGTTACAACATAATAACAAATCACTTCTTTTTATCTGTCTTGTTTTTATAAGATATATAAGAAGGAAATAGCAAACAGTTAAATTCTCTATTTATTAGAAGTAAATACTTTTTCTACTTCTGATACAGTACTTTCTTCCTTCTGAAATGCAATGTTTTTAAAAGAATATATTTTTTTGGCCCTCTCTGGTGGCGCAGCGTGTTAAAGCACAGCACTGAGAAGCTAAAGCCACTTCTGCATGAGTTCGATCCCTGCCTGCCCCGGAGGAGATCCACATGGCGTGGCAGACCTCTCCTGACCCGCCTGCTGCTCCCCTCAGCAGTGTACTTCATCGATCTGCCTGTTCTGCTCCCCTCTCTGTCTCTGGTGAATCCTCTCACCCTCCAAATCTCTGGCCTGTATCCCAGTTCCATATGAATAAATAAATCTAAAAAAAAAAATGAATATATTTTTATCTTCTACAACATGTGACAAGACTTTCTTGCATACTTTTGCTCTTTTCATCTTCAGAATCAGTTCTTTTCTAATCTCTTTTAGATGCAAATTTTAGAAATAATTGTATGATCTATTAGTTGGATTCTTAACTCAGAAATTCTATGTATACTTTAGTGAGTAATCTCTTCTTTAACATCTTTATTTTACAGCACTTTTCTTAATCTCCACATCAGTATTTTAATTTTTAGTGTTAGTAATAGTGTATATTTCTGTTTTTAATTCATTGAAAGACATAGTGTCAGATGTATACTCAATTTATTCCTTAAATGTTACAGATTTTGTGATACATATGTCAGATTACCGCTTCATGACAGAGGTGTTCAGTTGGCAGAGGTGTTAACAAATTATGACTCAAAATTGAATTTTTCTCAGACAACTTACCTGGGTCAAAAAGAAATTTCAAGCAAAATTGGAAACAACAAAACATTCTAATCTAAAAGTAATGATTTTTCTATTAATTGGCCACCCAAAATTCAACTACCAGAATATAGTTTTTTAACATCACATTTCATTTTAAACTTTACAAAATAGGTATGTTTGTAGGCACTAGTACTTCACAGTAATGACTAACCTGAAACCAGAAAATCACTACATGAAATTTTTGGTCATTTCCTTAATATATGTCTTTGTGATGATTTTTTTTTTGACTGAACACCAAAAACAAAAATAAAGATGTACAAGTGGGATTACTGGAAACTCAAAAGCTTCTGTCTAGCAAATGAAAACATCAACAAAAGGAAAGGACAAACTACTAACTGGAAAAATATTTGCAAATCATGCATATGATGAGTTAATATTTAAACTATACAGAGAACTCATACAACTGTAGAAAACACCCAAACAATCTGTTCAAAAAACAGGCAGAAGTTTCAATGGACATTTTTTCCAAAGAAGACACACAGAGCTCCTTGCCAACCCATTCATTATTAGTCCAGCATATCAGAGTGGTAAAAACAGACAGAAAAGTTCCATAAGCAACAGAAAGAGGGTCCATGGCAGGCAGATGGAACAGGTCTTTGCTCTCACCTTTCCCCACTGTTTGCCAGTGCCCTGTGGTAAGTTGCCACTAAGGTCACAAGTCTAGAAAAAGGACTGAAATTTAAGGTGATCTGTTATCTTTGCTGGGCGCTCAAAGCTGTCACCTCCACTTACATGCCAGGTCTACAACAGCCTTGTTGTGCAGCTGCATTTAGCCTGTTTGAGCACATCAAACATAGCTGTGGGACCCATGCTAGAAAGAGGAACGATTCCTCTGTAAAGCACTTTTGCAGTAAAACACTGAAGGATTACAATGTTTTCTTGAATAAAACTCAAAAATGTTAAATAGCTTCTCGGGAGGATAGGTAAGATAGAAATTTAATGTTTGTCCCGAGATACAAGACAGCTGTTGACTCATCAACCTCAAACCTATGCAACAGGGGAGTAGGGCTCAAGAAACTAATCACAGCTAAGTGCCTTTTCTTTGTTTGACTGGTGATGGATTTTATGGAAGTACATAAATGGCATGTATCCATATGCTATAAAGAATATCCTCTGAGACAGAATAGTAGTGATGGTAGAATAAGATCATCTGTCAGTAGTTTGAGTGCTTGCTAGTCCAGGGAAAAGAGCAGGGTTGAAGCCCTCCCTGGTGGTGCAGCGGGTTAAAGCACAGCACTAAGAAGCTTACATCACTTCTGCATGAGTTCGATCCCTGCCTGCCCTGGAGGTGACCCACGTGGAGCGGCAGACCTCTCCTGACCTTCCCGCTGCTCTCCTCAGCAGTATACTTCGTCAATCTGCCTGTTCTGCACCCCACTCTGTCTCTAGTGAATCCTCTCACCCTCTGCATCTCTGACCTGTACCCCAGTTCTGTACGAATAAATAAATAAATCTTAAGAAAAAAAAAAAGAAAGAAAGAAAAGAGCAGGGTTGCAATGTCTCAATGTTTTCAGCTCTGTAGTCAAGTATTGTATCAAACTAGTCACTTTCATCAGAATCAGTAGCCTTTCCCAAGTGGATAGGACATCTGTGGATACAACAATACTTGAAACAGAATACTTGCAAGTAACCAAAATGTAGAGAGTTGTTTTTTGTTTTTTGTTTTTTTCTGTTTAATGCAACCCTCCATTTGTATCAGGTGTGACACAGCAGCCATCTGAAGGGTAAGACAAGTCTTCCAGAAAATCAAAACAAACACTTTCATGTGCAGGAAAAAGTGGGAATGGGGTCTGAATGCTGGTGTGGAAATGTTCACTGTCACGTGAACCATTACTCAAATTTACACGACTACTCCCAAAATTACAAGCTTATGCTTCTGAGAAAAGCAGGGAAGAACATCTTATAGTGATGGCAAAAAGATGTAGAGTTGAACATCCTCTGGAACACAAAAGCCTTTGACCATCTGCAAACTAAAAATTGATTTGAAGTTTTCTTTTTCTTAATTATTGAGACACATGGCAAGGTATCTTGCACCAACCTATTTATACGTGCATGTGTTCTGAAGAAAAGGTTTTTTGAGGGAGGGAGGGGACTTGAAAATGATTCTGGACATTTCCAATGCAGTTTCTATGGCTGAAAAGACATAATTTAACTTTACAAATATTGCTCTCTTTAGTTGAGTTCAGGGAGCTTTTATAACAAAAGTGGAGGGCTATGACCTTTCCATTATTAAACTAACATATGTTTACCTTGCAATTTACCCCCCCATATCTATGAATAGCATGATTTTGTTTTGATAACAATGCCCATTATGTAACACACAAATAGTAGCAGTAAGTAGCAGTGTCTTAATCATTAAGGCTGCTCCTCTTTTCTCATTAACAAAGGTTATATATATATTAGCATGTAGTTTCTTTACAACTACTGTGTCTGAATCACTTGTCAAAACAGAGTTGTACTGTTTAGCTTCTAATTTTATACATTTTACTTTTTTTTAAGATTATTTATTCATACAGAACTGGGGTACAGGCCAGAGATGCAGAGGGTGAGAGGATTCACCAGAGACAGAGTGGGGAGCAGAACAGGCAGATCGACGAAGTACACTGCTGAGGGGAGCAGTGGGCGGGTCAGGAGAGGTCTGTCTCGCCATATGGATCTCCTCCGGGGCAGGCGGGGATCAAACTCATGAGGAATTGGCTTAAGCTTCTTAGTGCAGTGCTTTAACCGCTGCGCCACCAAGAGGGCCCACATTTTACTTTTTATCTGAGTGAGGGAAAGAAATTTGTGTGAGTGCTACTGATTACTTCAGGCTTCTGTGGATACGTTCATTGGTCTATTATACAATATGAAGAATGACCTGATGCAATTACGCTTTACTTGTGTTTACCCATCAGTCTGTGATTACATAAAAAGGAAAATGGCAAGAAAGAAGAGATACACACTATCAACAGATACAGGAAGAGATGCTCAACATCTCTGATTATTAGGGAAATACTAATCCAAGCAATGAGTTACCACCTCGTGCTTGTTAGAAAGACTTTATGAAAAGACAAGAATAAAGTGCTTATGAGAATGTTAGGAAGAGGGAAGCTTTATGCACTACTGGGAACATAAAGTGGTGAAGTCTTATGTAAAACTATATGGGGCTTCCTTAAAATTTAAAACTAGAACTCTCTTATGATCCAACATTTTCGCTCTAGGTATTAATCCAAAGGAAATAAAAACATTAACTTCAGCACTTGCTCACTGCAACATTATTTACAGTAGTTAAAACACAGAAGCAAACTAAATGTCCATTGATGAATGAATGGATAAACAAAACACACACACACACACAGGAATATTATTTAGCTACAGAAAAGAAGGAAATTTTCCAGTCTGCAAGAAACATTACAGTAGGAGTTGAGGGCCCTCCTTGGTGTTGCAATGGGTAAAGATGCAACACTGCAAGCTGGCCTCAGCCACCTCAGTGCAAGTTCAATCCCTGGAGGTGACCCACATGGCGTGGCAGACCTCTCCTGACCAGCCCACTGCTCCCCTCAGCAGTGCACTTCATCAATCTGCCTGTCCTGCTCCCCACTCTATCTCTGTTGTAGCCTCTCACCACCCCTCACTTCTGGCTTGTACCCCATTTCTGTATGCATAAATAAATAAATCTTTAAATAAAAAGAATTGAGCTTAAGAGCATGATGCTAATTAAATTGATAAAACTAATTTCATATAGAAAATCTTTAAAATAAAAATTTCATAAATAGAGAAAAAAGATTGGTGGTGTCAGAAGTGAAGGTTTGTGAGGTGGGTAAACTGTAGGGTCAAAAAGTACAAACTTGTAATTATAAGATAAATATGGAAATATAATGTATGGTAAGTAATAATCTCTTGTATATTTGAAAGATGTACAAGAGTAAATTATTAAAAGTTCTTCTACAAGAATAAAACCACAACTACATATATTGTTGGATGTGAGCTAGACTTATGGTGATCAAGTCATAATACATGCAAATAGTGAATCACAATGTTATATACCTGGAACCAATGTTAATTATAGTTCAATTTTAAAAAACCCTGACAGATAGTTAGAACCTTAACAAGCTACCTTGTCCATTATAGTAAGGTGAGTACTGCTTACCTAACACCAACATAAGTGTAGGAAAGATAGACTGGCTATCTCTAGGTACAGTGACAATACATTGCTCTGCTTTGTACTTCTATACTTGTAAAATCTATATGAAATGATAGAAAAATGCAGTTATTTTAATCTAAAATTTAAAAGCAGATTTGTAAAACATACTAAGTATTGTTATTCAAAAACACCCTTCCATAGACTCATTTTTGCAAATCTAGATAAGATATATAGGGATTTACCAGTGACAATCAGATGTTTTCTTTTTTAGAAATTCATTTTAATAATTAAACAATTAACAAATTTACTAGACAATGTTTCTCAATGTTTTGACATAAAAGTGAAAACAAAGGTAGGAAATGAATACTACCACTTGCCAACATATATGTAATTAGTAAAAACATCAATTTATTCATCATATATATGTTTAAAAAATTATGAGAAATGTACTCTAATGATAAATCTACATTGTTAATTACTGTAACAATAATGCATTCTAATTTATGAATGTTAAAAATCTCAGTTACTCTACAGTGCTAAGTAAATAATCAGCACCTCCATAAACACTGTGATAAACCTAACAGTTGACCTTTCCAGGTTGGAATTCTTAATAGGACATGGAATAATGTGTGTTTTTAGTCCAAACCAACAGGCTGCAGTAGAAGCTTTTATTAATAATAACATTTGAAGTTCTTTTCACAGAATGGAAAGAAAAATATGAGTGTTGACTCTGGCAGCTAACAGCATATGCTTAACCACTGATCTTTCAGTGAAGAGATGGACAGAGTCACAACGGAACACGCTGTATAATCAAAACCAACCCAATGTTCCTCACAGTTCTTTACATTTGGAACACTTTGCCAAGAGGATCAATTTCGACAAACTAAACAAAGTAATTGCTCCTAGGTTTCAAGCTGCATAATGGCTCTCTTTATAAGTGGGACTTTACACTTTTTAAAATTATGAAACTACAAGGAAAACAGCCACACATTTAATATCTCAGAAAGATAAAATGAAAATAGTGATCCTTTAAATGCTCATTGTAGTGGTAATAGATAATATGTTCTAATCTCCAGAATGACTCAGGCAAGTAAAAGAATATATGAGCTCTCTCCACTAGGGGTACTGACGTGTACCGTTAGAACCAGTCCCTCAAAAAAACATAGGTACCCATAAGTTTATATGTTGTCATGGGTTAAGGTCCACCTAAAGAATACAACCATCTTGCTTCGACAAATGCATTATATAAACATGTAAGAAAGAAAGAAAAGATGTCCTCAAATGACTCTGAATGCTAAAAAAATGGAAATGGTTGCAGACATTATCGTCAACTGTGAAGCAGGCGCCTGACTTATTCCAAGACTAGGTCAGATAAGGTGATGCTTCCTTTGAGGAGCAGTGTTACTATGCACCCTACTGCTGTCATTTAAACAATCTTCAGTTGGTGACGGTCCCTGGAGGATGATACTGAAGGTTCAAAGGGGGATGCAGGCTTCGTGTGGTCCCCTCCCACTGAGTCCATTATTTGTATAAAATATTTCCTTTGCCAAAAGCCTCCCTCCCAAAGATTCTGATTTCCATTTATAAACAACCTAGTCCATTTTTTAAGAATAAAATATTCACAGTATTAAGAAAATATTTTTAATCAAAATAGTGCACAGTTCAATAAAAATCAGCATTTAAAAATATAGTGAGTACTATGAAATATAGCTATGAATTAGCAATCACGATGTCTTATCTCATTGCTGTAAGATATTCCCCAAAAGTAAATATGACAATATTATAAGAAAAAAAATATGGAGGCACAAAAATGTTGAATGAAATTTCATTCAAAATTAAACTTCACATGTGTAATGAATTCTTGGTGACATCATAAACAGAAGTGAGACATTACTTAAGTACACATTTCCTCGAAATTAGATGAAAGAGGAAAAAAGAACACAAGTCTTATAGTCTATGTTTCATCATTTCAAAGAACAGAGATGTGGATAAAAAATTTTACCCTGTATCTTTAAATTATATGGTGCAATCATCTAAACAATTTAATCAAAACAAATATATTACCTACAAATTGGAATTTTATTTGTGTACTGTAATTTGTACAACTACATTTAATAATTCACTCTCATACCTCCAGATCTTATAGAAGAAATAATTCACAAGGCAAAGTAGACATAATAAACTAATATGGCTAATTTAACTAACAGAAATGAATATATCAGATTCTATAACAATATAACTAAACTGGAGCTTATTCAGCAAACTTGTATTTTAAGTCCCTTTTTATTCAAATATAATACAATTAAACTAACATCTACTTACTATACTGAGACTTCAAACAAGAAGAAGCCATCAACTTTGTTTTGAATGAGTTTCCAGGGCACTCAGCGAAAATAAAAGCAGTATAAACACAAGAACTATGTAGTAACTCCAGTTATGCTACTTAGTAGTATATAAACAAGAATTACAATATTTAATAATGCTTAGGCATGTCATTTACCTGAGGATAAAGCAAACATTGTATGATTAGAAAACAGCAGAGTTCTTTACGAGTGTTCATTCATTCATTAGTGTGTTTACTGGACATTTATTTTGAACCAGATACTCTTCTAACAGCTGAATATATAACAGTAAATAAAAACAAAACTAAATTTTATACTCATAGAAATTACATTCCATACAAGACAAAAGTTTTCTCCTTTCCTATATAAATCTTCAAATTTTCCATCTACCACTCTGTATCTGGCAAAAAGCCTGCTTTGAATCATCAAGTATCACATAGTTTGGCAACAACTGTTGAGTCAGCATTAGGCCTATGATTCAAGTAAAGACAATAAAACTCCTCCCCTCAAATTGATATTCCTGTTTAATTTAGCTTGAGTTTTGTCAATTCAGTTTGAGAAGTCCTGATTTACACCATGGGTGTGCCATAAATTAACACTAGGTGGATAAATTCATAGTGCTATGACAATTTAAGGTAAAGGTAAATTACATAGTTTGTAACTCAAAGAAAGGCATAGGAAAAAATGTCATAAACAAACTTAACAAATATAAGAATTTGATAAACGAGTTATTTCCCCAGTAGAAACAAAAGCATTCTTTTAAGCACATCTGTACAGGACTTATCCTTCAAGTAAGTAAAAAAGAGGACCTGATTACAATTTTCAGGAAACTATGAGAAAGAGTAAATTGTAAGGAACTTTGGATGACTTTTCATAGTCTATACTGGTCACTATAAATCTTGGGTCAAACTAAAAACAACTCTGCTGTTTTACACAGTGCTTCCCTTTTTGATTTGGAAATTAAGATGTAAAACCTATAAGCACATAAACCAACCTTTGACAAGCACTAAAACTGACTTTCCACAGTCGCCATTTAAGAAACAAATTACTACAATAAGATGTTCTCAGGCTCTAAGAAATTATTTTGATAAGATACTAATTTTACAAATAGTACTAATTAATATGTAAAATGTAGGCTTTAATTAGCCAACAAGCTTACTCTTTCACAGCAAAGCAACTGAAATTCATTTTAAGCTCCTTATATATAATGATATATAATAGATATGTCATATACAATAGTATATATTATATATGATATATTAGATATATCATAATATATATATGATTATATCGTAAATAATAGTATATATTAGGTATATTAAATTCTTATTTATATATAGTTATATGTTTATATATAATGTAATTGTAACATATAATTTTAAAATGCCATTATTTTTGATGCTGTAGGTATTATCCCTACTATATACACAGTGTATATTATGTATATTAAATTCATATTAAATTCCTTAGATAATCATGTATGATATATGTATTTTATATAATATATAATTATATAACTTATATGATTTTAAAATGCCATTTTTTTGATGCTGTAGGTATTAACCTTAATAAAAATTATTACATATCTATCCTGAATCTGTTCACCAAAAGTCAGTGTTCAATATTAAATGAGGATTTCCAAGGACTACTGTAATAGAAAACCTGTGAAGTAAAATTGGCATCGATCTCAAACATCCCCTATAATCAGTAGAATTAACAGATAATGGAAACTGGGCATATCCTTTTTCCTCACTAATCCCTTGTTGCATATATTGAAGGTGTTCCTGAGCTCAACCATACAAAGCATCATGCTCCCTACTTTTAGAAATTATGTTTATCAAAGAGATAACTGGGCATGCATTTTGATGAACTGTTGGACATTTAGTATTAAAGTCAACATCGGTCAAAACAATGTTTCAAAAATCAAAAATCACCCAGCATAGAATGTAGGAATAAATTTAAATTTCTAGCAGATAAATTAATTTATATTAGCGTTTCACTCTTCAAGTACAATAGTCAAGGTTTAAAAGTTCAACATCAAAGTTTAACAGATGTTCTTACAGTTGCTATATGGCTATTTGCCATAGCAAAATAGAAACTCATTTCAACTGAGGTCTTGATGGGCTGGCCCCACCTGAAGTTGTGTGTGTGTGCATGTACATTAAGTACAGAAGATGATACTGATATTACCAAGTCATTCATTTTTCTTCCTCTCTAACAGCAACGGATTATGAAAAAGAAATATATTTCCTGTCATAATGGGCTGTTAGAAAAGTCATGACATATTTTTTGTTTTTCAAGCAAAACTGTGCCATGACTCTTCTGACAGCCCAATACTTAGAAGTTAAGAAAGATTTGGTTAATTATGATGATGATGGTAGGTTTTAACTTCTCCAGGTGGATTAATTATGTAATTATATTAATTAAATGAACATAGCTTCACTTCATTCCATCTGAATATGGAACAAAAGAGCCTGTCAGAAACAAATCTGTGAGATACAGAAATGTTTACACGCCAAAAACTTCATGGAATCTAAGTGTCATCCATGAAATGCTCAGATCTTATACTCGACTGTCTTTTGAATTGTCAAATTCAATAGTAAAGATTTACTCTTTTCAAAATTAACATACTAATAAGATATCAATCAACAAAAAAGCAACAGCAACTTGTATTTCACTTTTCTTATTTTTATGCTATTTTTACCTTAAATCTAAAGTTCATTTGGAAAAACTAACCTATAAAATATCAAAAACCAATTTGAACACTAGATGAAGGACAATTCTTCCAGTAACAGTAAGATATATTATAAATGGTAACACTGATTATAAAACTACACGAACTACAGCAATGCAGTTCAGGTCTGCTGTCTGCTTTCAAGGGCTGGTCTTATAGTTGGTCTTTGCATGAGTCTTTGTTTGGTTCCTATAGATTCCACATGTAAGTGAAACTATCCTGCATTTATCTTTATCCTTCTGGCTCACTTGGCTTAGAATAGCTCCTCAGGAGGGTGGGGGGAGGAGGAGGAGAAGGGGAGAATACAAAAGAGAGGAAGAGTGGGGAGAGTATGATGGAGTATGTTATGCTGGAAGACTGAAGACACTGGTGTAGGAGAACTATGGTGACTGTCTCTGAAGGGAGAAACTTTATGTTGTGAAAAAATAAACAAGGATGTTTAAAACATAAGAAAATAAATAATGCAGTTCACGTACTTATACAAAAAAAAAAGGGGTAAATGAAATAGGTTAGAGAACAGGACCATAGTTCATACAGGGATTTAATACACAATGAAGTTGGTCCATATGAGAAGATTTTGGGTTACAGGGAAAGAAACCCAACTCAAAACAGTTGAAGGAAAAGGTTATTTTACTGTTTATACCATGAAAATGGCAGTTAGTAATGGGGTCAATGAAAATCAGGATTTCTACATTTTAGGAAAGTTCCTCACAAATGACACAATGTCTGGTACAGAGAAGAGAGGTAACTGATATTTGCTGCCATCTTGTCATAAATGCATAAACTAAGAAGCCTGTGAGATTCAGTGTCAAAACTTCAGATGAGGTATGCAGTACTGGATGAGGTATACAATGGTAGATGAGGTATAAATGTATTCTTAGCCTAAATCACAAGGCTATAAATAAGACTGCTCCCCCAAAATGTTAATGCCTTAGAGAAAACAAAAAACTGAGCCCAGAAAAGGAGAAAATACTGGGTGAGGTCTAGGAAATAGAATTTGGAGACTGAGGCAAAGCAGAAACAAGTTTGTAGATGGGCAGGATGAAAACTTAGCTATGAAATAGCAGAAACAAAGTACAATTTGGAGGGGAAAAACAGTCTAATCTATAAAAACCAATACAAAATACTTTGAAAATAACTTTAAAAATGTCAAAGGTATGCTACCAAGAATGTAATATTACTAGCCAGCACACCATTAAAATGAAATCAGCAAACTAGGGACAGCACACCCAGAAATCAGAAACCCACAGAACTCATGACCTTGCACTTCCCTACTGTTTACTTTTCCTGAAAAACTGAGGGTGTGGTCCCTTCAAGGTCAGATAGGTGAGGGGTCTAAGGAGACAGCTCAGAAGGAGTTTTGAACTACCATTTCGCCTCTTGTTTTGTTTGCCAATAAACATGTCTGTGGCTTTATTAACTGGTGGCCTTTTTGAAGTCAACAGAAGAAAACAGCTCATGCTTTTAAAAAGGGGAAAAAAATCAAAGACCTGGTTTTTATTAAGTGCTGTGTTCTAGGGCACTTGCTAAGAAATTTGGCAGTCAACAACCCAATCCAATGGACTAATGTTGTATTCCCCAGTTTATGTGTGAGAAACAAACTGAGAGAGGAAGTTTTCCAGCAACATGGTTATGAGGTAGTAAAGCAGAGTTTCAAGCCCTAGCTCTCTGATCCAGACAGAGCTCACCATGTAAACTCCACCCTAAATCTAATGTGTATCGATATTTTAAATGTGAGAACTAAATAATTTACATTCAAAAAAATAATTTTAAATTTATGTTACATATACCCACACATCACATACACAAAACACACCACAATGCTATAGGATTTATAAATATTCACATTATTCTAAATCAAATTTGCTTTGCTTTGTGCGTCTTATCTACCTGACTGGTATAAAAATTGTCTATTCCCAAAATGACTGATAAAAAATGCAATGTCTCTTGGCCACAATTGCTCCATGGGATACATATAAAATTTCCACATAAAACTTTTACGCTTCTGTGGTAACAGAAAACCAGGAAAAGTGCCCAGTTCATAATTTATAATTGTTACCATCTTTACTATTGCTCTTTTAGGCACAAAGATGCTGCTAGCTTGAATTCTGAAAAAATTACCAACTATCTACCTGAGACTGCAAACTGCATTAGCCTTCTTAAACTGCCCTCGGGCCATCTCAGGCTCAGCTCCAGAAGATTTTTCTGCTACTCAATTTTTAGCATTCACAACTACAAGATTAGTTTGCATGAAATATCTTAACTTCTTTACCTCTTCTCTGTAGTAGAGCAGTAACATTTATAATCTTGACACAGGTGGAGAGTATATTTCAAAGCCTTAATATGAAACTACCCCAATAAAACAGTGGACAAAAAAAGTTGTCCAAAGTAGTAGATCTATAGAAGCATACTCACAGGTAGCTTAGTAGAAGACAAAGCAAGAATCGTCTTCAGTTGCTACATTAACTTCCCGTCTTTCCCAGCTGGTAGAGTAAAAAGAAAGGTCACTAAAATCATCTCTCATGCTTGACTTTCTCTCCAGGAGTAAATCACCACTTTCCCCTCTTTAATTAACTATTTAAACAGTTGGAGGGTGGGGTTCAATTTCAACCAGGTGTAGCTTCAGTGGAGAGCTTCCTCAAGCAACTGCTCCCAGTGCCTGCTCAATGGGTCCTGAGTCACACTCTGGATCTTTGCTTCCACTGACCAAAGCCAAGTCTCCAAGTGTCTAGCCTGGAATCACGTAGAAACCTTTTAATCAGCACTCTGGTTGGTATTTAAAAGCTGACCTGATCAGGAACTTACTGTAAATTGCTTAGACATTCAGCCACAGCCCTGAACACTTTTGAGAACTGAATAGTCTCAAACTCTGAGACTATAATCCTATTTCATCATTTTATTTTTCCATGACTTTAGATAACTTCCATTCCTCTAGCAAGTGAATCATTTCCAAATGTTTTCTCAGGGAACCAAGAAAGTTTATCCCTTTCAAAAATTCTGTTTGGGATAGTTTATCACTTTTCATTGGAATAGGGGTCTGTCCTAATTCTGGTCATAACATCAGCCCATGTATAATATGGAAGTTTCCACTGAACATAATAGAGCTTCCCAACACATTAATTAATCTGAACTCCAGTTAGAAATACAGCCTTCATTGTGATGCATTTTGCAAATACAGATATATTTTTGTTTATGGTGTCTTACTATATATGATATAAGCAGAAGTTTCAATTTTATCTTACTGGGTGCATTTCATTGGAGGTTTTAAAATATGTTTGTGTGATTCCCCACTTTGGTTTCATGACCTACTAATGGGTCCCAAAAGTCCACTGAAAAAACATTCCTATAGGACACTGGGGTACTAGGACTCTGGTTAGGGCATGGTCCTCTTTCGGATGGAAATGGTTCAAGAATTCTTGAAATTCAGAGTCTGACAAATACCTAATGGTGTCACTTATATGAGGTCTATAGAGAACTCAAAGGATCGGATAAAGCCATACTAAGAACTAACCTTAGAAAGGTTTTTCTTAATAAAATTATGAAATAATTAGAATGATGACTGCAGACTGAGGCCACCAGACGGGGAGGGAAGGCAAGGGCAAGAATAAAGTTTGAACAAAGCACAGTGGACTATGGTTGTGGACTGTGGCTGTTTTGGATGGTGGTGGATGTGGTGTGGTAACAATACTTGACGGGGGGAGATCCTATACTTCTAAATTACAAACAGCAATATTACTTCAATTTAAAAAAAAGATAGGGAACTTAATATATTCCCTCCTGTGACCTTTAATTCTCAGTGTTTTTTTGGGAATCACAGAAAACTTTAAAATTTAAATGACTAATTTCTCTGCCCTTTTTGAAAATTCTTCCAGTAACTATCTATCTATCCTGGTCTTAAAATATTCTATAAACTTCCCGTATACTCAATCTCATCTCACTTTACTAGTATGCCTCCGATCATAGGGCTTTATGAGATCATACACTATTTGTTAATTCTTCAACATGGTAATACTTATCAACTCAAAGTCAAGTGCCTCTAAATCTAAGGATTATAATTAGTCCTATAAATATATCTTACCTAAAGATTTTAATAATCTCCAATTTGCCCAATACATAGCTAGGTTAATTTTATCCCATGATCTTCAAATCTACAAATTTCCTATCTATGTATCTTTCTAAATGAAATAGTCTAGGTGTTTACACCATTTGCTGGCAGTAAATTCAATTCAGTCAATATTGGAATTCTTCCCTATGAAACATTAAGCAAAGTCCAACTTTATATGATGTCTGAAAAATATCCATTATTATTTTCACCTTATCCTTGCTCCTTAAACTTCACCTGGCAATCAAGTGGAGGTGCTGACTGGCCCTCAGGTACTAACTAGTTCTGAGTTTAACCAAACCACACTACCCTTTTCCTTTCACTGGCCTACTGACAGCATACAGCGATCTTCAACCACATCCCTAACGTGGGTAACATATGCCATGTGGACCGAGGTCTTTGTATCAAGCAGAAATTCCAAAGCCCCTTTCATAAAACTCAGCTAACTGCATTTCTTGGACCAGTCACATCTTCATGCCCATTAAAAACTCACTTTTACTGCCTACCTCTCTGGGATAACTCAGCCTTATAAAAATGTTGTTCATTTCCCTCTTGGATGTATTCCTTACTTTAGCTCAGTTAAAAATGTAATGAGGATTTCTGACTTCTCAGATATGGAGCAGGCACAGAAGAGGCTATGCTTTATTATTTTATTCTTGCTTTGTTTCTAGAGCAGCAAAGAAATTTAAGATACCAGCTACATCTTTGTGTGTGTGTGTGTGTGTGTGTGTGTATGTGAGAGAGAGAGAGAGAGAGAGAGAGAGAGAGAGAAAGAGAGAGGGAGGAGGGGGAAGGGAGGAGAAAGGAGGGAGGATGGCTCTTGTTACAAATTGATTTTAAGCACTTAAATCTACTTCTTTTGAATACTCAGGAAAGCATAAGAAAGCAGCATAGAAAAAAGTTGTACAAACTGCAAAACTTTTTACTTTCCCTTTGATTCACTGTAACACTGGATTAGAGACCATTATTCATTGCTTAATTTCAAAAATTGCATCTCCCACTGAATAAGCACAAGATTGAAAATAATGAAGCATAGAAATTAATACCAGGAAAAGTATAAACTTATACTTTATAAAACCCCTTAAAGGAAAACTTTTTCATATTATTTGAAGAAGCAACAGTTCTGGGGTTTAATCAACGGAGCATCTGTGAGACTTCAAAAGTGAATCTAGTCTAGATTAGAATAATTGCAACTGTTAATAGGATGACAGTCAGCTCTAAATTCTCAGCACAGCCAGAAAAAGTGCCTTCATATTAAGTCACTGAAAAACTGCTAAGAAAATAGGGATTAGTTGAGTGAAGCATTTCTGCCCTCCATGACTGGGAAGAAACATCACTGGATGTCATCACATACAATAGAAAAAGTTGCTACAAAATCAACATCACAGACAATAGTTAACTTCTCATGCATGGCACAGAAATGTAGCTGTCCAAGTTTGATTAGCTACTATTTTTACTACTACATGATAATAGTGATAAGAAGGAAATACAATGAGTTTGTGTGAACATAACATTTCTCTTATTTTATTAACCAGATGGAAGGGAGGAACGGAGGGAAAGGAGGAGAGGGGGAGAGGGAGGAAGGGAGAGAGAGGAACATAAAATAAAATTGAACACTCAGCAAAGTAAGGAAATTAAAGCTTCATTTTGCTTGCCATAGCAATTCCAATGATCTAATTGACTCCATGTACATTTTTTCATTTGGTTTCTTTCATTTTTTGAGGTTAGCGGCAGTAGTGTCTCCAAGTTTCTGTTTCAGCTTAAGAAGAGTTCAGTGTTTTAAAATGGTCAATTCTGCAATTATTTAAAACACATTTGATTTTACTATGGATGGTCAAAATTTTATGTATCTAAATATGTACACACACAGTATAAATGAGGAGAAAAAGGAAAGGAAAGGTGAAAGAAAAAGTTGCACCAGAGTTAGAATATGTGTAAGAGACTCAAATATTCACTAGTGTTTTAGTTCATTTTGAATTTATGTTGATTTTGCTAATAATTTTCCTAAGTTATCTTGCAAGTGATAAACAACCTGAAATCTCAGTGGCTTATAAAAAAGGTTTACTGCTAATTCATGGTACCTGTCCTTACAGTCTATCTTCACTGCAGAACCCAAACTACAAGAATAACCATATATATATATATATATATATATATATATATATATATAATGTATATGTGTATATATATATGTATGTATATGTTTTAAAGATTTATTTATTTATGCTCCATCCATCTTGTTGCAAATCTTGTTTTTATGGTAGAGGAGGAAGAGGAATGTTGGAACCAATCACTGTTCTTACAAGTTCTAGTCATTCATGTTACACTGAGTTTCTCACATGACTCAGTCAAGCTTCCTCTCTCAGGGAGAGAACTTATAGGTGTAGTGGCAGCAGACAAGAGCATCTCTTCTGTTAAAGGAGCCCTCATGATTCTGGATATTCCACTGATGACAGAACTTTCACATGGGCGAAAAGGCTCTATCACACCAGGGCCCTCTTAGCTCACCTTCCAGACCTTGTGCCAGACTGTGGCAAAATATGTAATGGTGATGGATACATCATAGAATACATTAGATGAATGAAAAGACACTTAATGCATCCTTAACAAATTTAAAGTTAGAAAGCACAGAAAGTTGGGCTTCCCTGGTGGCACAAGGGTTAAAGTGCAGCACTATGAAACAATCTGCAGCCACTGCCACACAGTTCCATCCCTGACCAGGGAGCTGACCCACATGGCCCAGCAGCCCTCTCCTGTTTTGCCCACTCCCCCCCTCAATGTTGTATTTCAGTCAATCTGCCTGTTCTGCTCTACACTCTGTCTCCAGTGAATCCTCTCACCCCCTGCACATCTGACCTGCATCCAAGTTCTTGTATGCATAAATAAATAAATCTTTAAAAAATCATCAAAAATTAGTATTACATTCTGACCAAAAGGGTTAAAATTAAATATCCTGGAAGTATATGGAGCAACTGAAACTCCACATTGATTATTGGTCAGAATCTAATATGGCAAAACTAATTTTGGAAAACTGTTGGGAGCTTTCTTTGTAAGCCATATATATATATATATATATATACACTCAATTTTTAATATATTTTTTAAAAGATTATGTACTTATGCATCCAAGAGCTGAGATGTAGGCCAGAGGTCCTGGGGGAGTTGGTGGGGGTGACAGCATTCACCAGAGACAGAGTAGGGAGCAGAACAGGCAGACGGATTGAAATGCACTGCCGAGGGGAGCAATAGGAGGTTGACAGGAGAGGTCTGCTGAGCAATGTGGGTCAGCTCCCTGGTCAGGGATATAACTCTTGCTGCAGTGGCTGCCAATAGTGAAAGCTTCAGAGTGGTGAAACTTAACCCCTTGGCCACTAGAGAGGACCCTAAACATTCAATTTGATCACCATTTCCACTTCAAATCATTTATCCAAGAAAAGTGAAAGTATATTCTCACAAAAATCTCATAAACATTCACTGCAGCTTTATTTAGGACAGACCAGCATTGGAATCCACTCACATGCCTGTAGATGGGTAACTAATAAATTCAGGATGACTAACTAGTCAGCAATAAGAAGGAACCACTGATGTATACAATACTGATAAACATCTACCCTGCTAGAAAGTTTTCCTGAGACACCTATGCTACTCAGAAAATACATATTGTAGACATAGAACACTTTCACCATGAGGGAAATAATGCTCAGGTCTTAAAACCTGTGGCACCAAGGCCCAAGAGGCAGGGATGGGAGAATGGAGAGGTGAGTAGTCGGTACCATTTCAACCTCTGCTTTCACACAAACTACCTATGTTAAATACCCTTATTTTCATTTTCAAAGTACCTACATCAAGCTATTTGATTTAAAGGAAGCATGTTAAAATATCATGGGGCAGGGCCTCCATGGTGGTGTGTGATGAGTTAAAGCACAGCACTAAGAAGCTATTACAGCCACTGAAGCATGAGTTCGATCCCCTCAGCAGGGAATGACCCGCATGGTGTGGCAGACCTCTCCTGACCCATCTGCTGCTCCCCTCAGTAGTGTGTTTCAGTACATTTACCTTTTCTGTTCCCCACTCTGTCTCAGGTGAAGCCTCTCACTGCCCCTGCACCTTTGGCTGTACCCCAGTTCTGTATGCATAAATAAATAAATATTTAAATATCTATCTATCTATCTATATATCATGGAGCAAACTTTAGGAAATACTGAATAGATCTAGTAATCATTATGTAAGAGGTATGAAGAGATACACCAGGAAGGACAGAGATGAATAATAGGATGTTCTGTAAATGTGAACCAATAGATAAATAGAACCAACATTATGAAGGGCTCATAAACCAAACTGAGGAGTTCGAATTTTGTACACTACTAGGACTTCTTAAACCATTCTGCCTAGCTGCCCCTAAAAGCAGAAATAAACATAAATATATGCTCCACAGGATTCTGACAGTTGAAGTTAGGTAGTTTCACTCATTAAAACTACTATGGTCCCATGTGTTAAAATTCGGGAGACATTTCTGTGCTAATACATGAACTATGGTGACGGCACACGGGTGAATTGGTGGTGGGAAGTCCATGGGGTTTACAACAGAAGTGAAAAAGCATATGTTGAACAAAAATGAAGAATGATGTAAAAATATATTAAAAAAGAAGAAATTTCTATGCTAATAATTAGCATAATAAATACTTATTATTTATTAAAGGGCCAAACTTCTGCCCAAATAATTAGGTTGTAGTCACGTTGCATAACAGTATGTTTTCCTGCAGATTTTTAGCCAGCCACAAAGTACACACCAAATATACATAAATTCACACATAAAGTATGTGCACCATTGTTGCAAAAGCATGGTACAGGCAAAAGTTGGTTTTCTCTGCATTCTTAAACAAGAGGTAAAAGCACACTTTCAGTGACATTTACTTGAAAAGTAATACCTTAGACTTTATTTTTGGCAAAGAACTTTCATATTTGACCCTTACATTAACCTATAGCAGTATGGCAAAGAAAGCATATTCATGTCCATTTATAAATAGAAGAGGAAATTGAGACAGAGAGAATTTAAATTGCAATTAGTTAGTAGTAGAGCCAAGAAGAGGATATATTTTCTAACCCTTAATCCAAAGCCAATTCTAGAATCCCTAGTTACCCTAGAACAGAATACTGTATAAAACCAATTTAACTTGGAACGCATTCAAGGGAATTCAGTGTACCCATACTAAAAAGATGTATCTTCAAGGTCCCCTAACAATGTCCCCCAAGGACAGAATTGTGCTTTTCTAGTATAGTAAGTTTTCCTATATCAAATTTGTTAAGTGATATATTTGCAACTGACAAAAATGTGTTTTTCCTAATGCTGAAAGGTTATTGATGGTATTTTAAATATAACCAACCTGCAAAATTAACAAGCAACAACGTATCAGTCCTCCTCCTTCCCCCCTCCCTCTCCTTACTGCCAACCTCCTTGAAAAGCTGATCAGGGAGACATTTTTTTTTTTTTAATAAATTATCGGTAGATTCTCACTGCTATTTCCTTACTTTTTAGAACTCCGTTGGCCAGTTGCTCTGAAGAGCCTACCAGACCCCAGTAAAGACGCAATTGTATTCTTGCTCTAAGGATTACCCTCTAATTGACTATGTGCAAGATACCAACCTGCTCTAATTGCACTCACTGAATATTATCCTCATTGCTACCAATTTCTGGCTCTTTCAAAACATCTACCTGCCCAGAAGGAGGGTTCTTTTTTTATTTTTGTTATTGTTTTTTAAACACACTTACCCCTTTAGCTAGAGCCAGCTGCTTTGAAGTTCAATGTTGATAACAAACCTGTACCTGATGGGCAACGTGGGGGTTTGACTGAATTTTCCACTTGGACTACCTCAAACGCATTATCATAGTAGGCTCTGGTTCCAATGAGGGCAGACTTCCTAGAGTATTCTAAATAGGACTCTCTGGGCCTACGGGGCACAAAAAACCCTGACAAACTATACCTGGATTCCTGGACTCCTGATTTACAAAAAAGCACAGAGCAGCATATTTGATATCCAGGGCCTTCTTCCATATTCACTGATAGCAAAAGTTGCTTGTTTTCCTCTAATCTTGTTAGCAAAATTTAAAAGAAGAAAAATAGACTAAGAGTAGAGATGAAAATAAGAGAGCGAGATAAGTAGCTAACTTTGAAAGCATTTCCCAGAAGAAATAACAGCAGTTTTGGCTTAGAAAGACAAAGCCTTTTCAAGATTTGCATTTCTGTTTTCATTTTTATTTTTCTTGATAAACAGGTTACCAAAATTAAGAAGGAAAGATTTTTAATCATTGTTCTCATAGGGCTTCTAAATGTCAATTTATTTTTCACATGTTTCTAGCTATGTGGTTTCACTGATTAAAAACTTACTAATTACATTTAATTTTATGTTTTTATGTTTAGGGACAGCATTTCACTTCTGCAAGTAAAATTCATGGCAGGAAACCACTGAGTGTATACACTAATGAGGCCATAGGAACAACATTCTGAAAAGTGAACTTGGGTTAGATTATGATTAAAGTAGTTAGTAGTTTCCAAACTTTGATCAATGCTGAAATCATCTGTGAGTCATTAAGACACTAATGTCTGAATTCCACAACCACATTTTTATTTAATTTGTATGGTATAGTAAGATTATTAAAAGCTATCAGTTAAAGAGTAGTATAGCAGATTCAAAGCTATCCTAGAAGTCTGAAATCCTGAATTTAAGTTAATTCTCTTGTTGATTAATCTTTTCAAAGCTTTTCTCCAGCAACATATAATATTAATAACACATTTTCCCTCCCCTCATTGGGACTTTATAGATATAACATGACAGTACACAGAAAGGTCTCTTCACAAATTAAATTAAAAGTGAAATGATGATACACAAACATGAGTTATGTTATATTACATATATAATATAAAGAGTATGTAGGTAATATACACACATGTATATGAAGATATTTATTATAAAGAATATTTATTAGAAAGATATTTATTATAAAGATTATAGAGGCTGATAAATTCAACATCTGCAGGATATACCAATAGGTTTGTGACCCAGGAGAGCTGATGTGTAAGTTTGCGGGTCATCTATGGCAGAATTCTTTCTTGCTGGGGGTGTACCATCTTTTTGCTCTATTCAAGCCTTCAAGTGATTGCATGAGATCCTCTCACATTATGGAGAGCGATCTGCTTTACTCAAAGTCTGCCAACTTAAATGGTAATCCCATCTTAAAGTAAATCCATCACAGAAACACCCAGAACAATGTTTAACCAAGCCCAGCCAACCTGATCCACAAAATTAATTATCACAGTATTATTATTACCACTCTAATCAGTCACACTGGTAAAAAGAAGAAGAAAGCACTAGACAAATTACAAATTTAGGATTGTAATTACTGAGTTGTACTCTTGGCCTTCATCTTCACTTCAATTTGGCCCCCAGTATGTTGATATGTGATTTGAAGGTCAACACCAACACTCTGTCAAGTCATCAGGGAAAAGCCACCTTTCAGGGAAAACCACCCTAAGAGAGAAGGCTTCAACTATAAGTGTTTTCTTTTCACTAAACCCCAGAGTTACACCTCAGTTAGATTTCAGTGTACCCCAGACTGGCCATAGAAGGAGGCGGCAAGATCTAAGAAATGCCAAATGGCTCCACCTGCCAAATAGATCTTCCCTGAGGGACATTCCTGGAATTCTCATCATTAGAGACAAAACAAAAAGACCTTTTAAAAAATGCACAGAAGTGTTAGCATATTATGAATTCATTTGACAGTGTGACTAGAACATGAACTAAAATAGCTTTCAAAATGAAAAAAAAATTGGCATTTTGGTTCTGCAAAAAAAAAAAGTTTATCTTTACCAGACAAATACCAATCTGGCTAAATTAGTCTATTTACGTACTTGAAATAAGAGGGAAGTATACTATTGGTGATCATTGTTTATTACCTAATTCTTTACTACCAGCTCCATACATTCCTAGATGGCCATATTTGGTTTCTACAATAAATTTTTGAACACTTTTCTCATTTTCTTAGGAAACAGTGATGGACTTGGGGGCTCCATGTTTTTATCAATTAAAGAAGCCTAGAACACATATTTTTACTTTGAATACAAAGTCATCAAATCATGGTAGTTGATAATTTTTGCAGTTAAAACTCTAACATGAAGAGATTTTTGAGGACTACATGTAATATATGGTTATATATATGATGAGTATACATGTGGTGATATGTAGATGTTATATATTATATACATGTTATATATGTTACAGCAAAACCTTTTAAAGTTATATCAGTATGTCTGTATTATATATTACATTCATGTTACATATCATTACAACAAAACCTTTTAAAGTTATATCAGTATGTCTGTATTATATATTACATTCATGTTACATATCATTACAACAAAACCTTTTAAAGTTATATCAAGTACTTGTTAACTCATTTTTTTTTGTACACTGTTTAAACCAAAGAATCAAAGGCAAGGCACCATGTATAGAATTGGAGGGATCATACTTCATGAAATAACTCAGAAGAAGAAAGACCAATATAATATGATTTCATTCATTTATAAAATATAAAGGAGCAAAGTGAACTAACAAATAAAACTAAGCAAAAGAAAGCACTGGAATCTGAAGCCTAGAACTCAAGCTATGAAACATTGAAGAGTGGAGGCTGGGAGCAAAAGAAGAGGGCCGATACTGCATATGGTGGAGGATTATTGGAGCCTGGGTGGTGAATGTAGTGTGGTAACATACACAGCTGAAGAAGTGTGAGCCCACGCCCCCAAAACATCTATGTGTTGTAAACCAATGGTGCCTCGATAGATATAATAAACATATAGAGAAAGAAATAATTAAGTTAAAATAAAAATGTTACTAAAGGTGTTACCTCACTAAAGAGGGAAAAGGAAAAAGTATTGGCAGCTCTCTTTCCAAGACTGCCTACCTAGGACTATGCAGGTGCCTCTCTTGTTTTTCTGCTTTTCCGAATAAACTTAGCTTTTTTAATTTTATCAATTTCAAAAAAAAAAAAAGTACTGACCTAACACTTTAGAAAGAGTGGAGATTTGGCCCTCCCTGGTGGTGCAATGGGTTAAAGTGCAGCACTGAAAAGCCACAGCCACTTCAGTGCCTGTTCAATCCCTGCCCAGGAGGTGACCCACAAGGTGCAGCAGACCTCTCCTGACTGCCCGCTGCTCCCCTCAGCAGTGTACTTCCTCAGTCTGCCTGTTCTGCTCCCCACTCTGTCTCTGATGAATCTTCTCACTGCTCCTGCACCTGTGGCCTGCACCCCATTCTGAATGCATAAATACATAAAAATCTTAAAATAGTAATAATAAAAAAAGAGTGGAGATTCAAAATCAAAACAAACAGGCAAAAAACCCGACAACCCTGCAATGAAAACACTGTATTCCACATGGTTAAACTGTTCTCAGTAAGGGAGTAGAGTACAGATGAACAATTCTGAAACCACACACATATAGTACAGTGGAACAGTTAAGTAAGAGCACACAGCAGGTGGCAGAACTCAAGTTTATCACTGTTGAAGTGAGATTGCAGATTAATGTGATAATTAATGGATTAGAATTAGAGCCATCAATATCAATTCATGTTTTGCTTAGTGTAGATAAAAGCTACTATAGATTTATAGACATATGTAGATATATACACATCACTTCGTTTTGTCAGTTGAAAGGAACTAGAAGCAATGATACCCTAGCTGCACTGGATAAGCTTGGCCCAAGATGTTGGGTTTTAGTACCATTCTCCAGTGAAAAGAACCTAGGCCCCTTAAAGAAATAACTGATTTTAAGATTGGGACAAGAAATATATAAGATGAACCTGAAACGGCTTATAGTGTATGCTATCGTGCATGCAGAAAAGCATGAAAGTGTTTAAAAATAAAACCTCACAATGATAGGTGACCTAACAGTGGGATATAGGAGCCAACTGAAGAGCTTTGAATGATCAAATCATGGACATCTTGAGTAACAGAATTATTATTTAATTTAATTAGAACCCAAAATAAAACAGAATGCATGAGTCGATGATGCTACAAATAAATGATTAAATAAATAAGTCTGAGAAATTATCACACTCAAGAGAAGCCCAAGGAGACATGATAATTCAAGGTAATATGATATCCTGAATAGGACCATGGATCAGAAAAAAGAATATGTAGGGACAAGTGAGGAAATACGAGCACAGTAAGAAAATATATTAATAATAACGTAACAATGTTTAGCTATAACAAATGAACACACTAATATGTTAGTAACTGAAGAAGCTGGGTATTGAATATGATAGAAACTTTCTATCTTTGCAGTAATTTCACAAATCTAAAACTGCCCTAAAATAAAAAAGTTTATTAAATCTGTAATTACAACAGTTTAAAATAATATTTTAAGAAGATTCGTTTATAAATAAATTTGTTGTAGTTGTCCTTTCTTGTCACTTTGTGCTTTTATCATTCTTGTGTCCTACAATGAAAAAGAGAAACCTTCATAATATTTTGAATGAAATCAACCTATCAGATATATGTCGTGAGAGTAACTTCATCTCCGATGAATATACAAACAATACATTACATGTCAAGTATTGACTATATCTATTAAACCAGTTGTGCCACATTTGACATATATTTTGTAAAGCCTTCCTTTTTAAGGTTAAGAAATAAGTTTCAGGTCTCTTTTTTCAAGAAAAAATTTATGTTTATAACATTTGAATTGTTAAAATAACAATCAAACTGTTACTTTTTGTACATATTTTATATAGTGCAAGTTACTGAAAAGGAGACATAATTTTTTTTTTTTTAAGATTTATTTATTTGTGCATACAGAACTGGGCTACAGGCCAGAGGCTCAGGGGCAGTGAGAGGATTCACCAGAGACAGAATGGGGATTCGAACAGGCAGATTGACGAAGTACACTGCTGAGGGGAGCAGCGGGCGGGTCAGGAGAGGTCTGCCACACCATGTGGTCAACTCCGGGGAAGGCGGGAATCGAACTCATGCAGAAGCGGCTTTAGATTCTCAGTGCTGTGCTTTAACCCGCTGCGCCACCAGGGAGGGCCGACATAAATTTTTTTGCTAAAGTCTGATAATATCTACATATTTGTATTTTTAACAATGGCATTATATAAAATTTCAGGAGAATTTGTCAGTATTATTTTACTGATATGAGTATAAAAAGAACTATCTCATTTTTAACTAATATTTGGAATAGATATGGTTAATACTTAAGTTCTTCACTCCTACCACAGTGTAGAGAATATAGTGAACCTTCTGTTTTATGTTTCTTAAATTTCTGCATTTGTTTAAATAAAAGTATTATGAAGCCAAGTAAAACATCAGTTTGGTATAGCTGAATCCCAGCAAAGGGGCCAATTAGTTCTATACATACAAATGAAAGGGGTCTGGTAGAGATATGCCTTAGTTTTCTTTTAATATAACTATCAATTAGGAAGGAGCAGTGGCTGTTAAAAAAAAACACTTAACACTCTACAATGGAAATGTAATTAAAATTTCAACTCTATTCTTCTAGTACTAAATATGCTCAAAAGAACTTACTTGGATATTAACAACCACAAAGGATCTGCTATCCAGGCTGACCCTATTAAATATATTTGCAAATATGGAATTTACACAGTTCACTTAATGGTACTGTTATAATAGTAAATAGAAAATAATCTCTCTTTTCATATTACAATCCACTTAAGAGCAAAGAACTCTTAAGATTGAGGACACTTACAATCTTCATATATGTAATAATCAAAAATGGCAATGAAAGTCTCTTTTTTAACAGACGCAGCAAACCTCTAAATGGTCCTTCTACTCAAAATGACCTAATCAAATATGTAGGGGACAATCACTCCCTCTTTTCTTCCAAAGAACAATTTGATTAGCAGCTACTCTATATAGTTTTCACATGGGAAAAAAATCCCAATACCGAAGACAATACTGTCAGAGAGGACCTGAGAGATTATTCTTCCTGTTATCAACAGTTTTACTTTCTCAAGACTCATGGTCACGCCCAGAAAGAATAAGGAAGCAATTTGTAAATGCATAAAATATTTAAAAGTATTTTACAATCAGAAACAGCAAGACAGCAGAAGTCAGTACAAAAACTAGCACTGATGATCAAAGGTGTAGGGCTCCTCCGAGGTACATATTAGTACAAATTTCAAGCAGATATTTTCACCTGAGTTTCTCTCTCTAAATACTTTTAACAGTGTCCAATCCCATTATAGTATCCCTGCTAATTATATTTAACTGCAAATAACATACTGTCACTTATCAGATGAAGGCATTAAAACAATGTAAATCCCACATTTGTGTTTAAATTTTATAGATTACATCATTTGTTCTTCCCAAAGAAATGAATTTGCCATTATTTATAGAGAAGCAATATGATGTTGTATAGTATATGAAAGAACCAATGAACTATGTAATGGGAGATTTTGGAAACTGAACTATACTTCCGTTGTAATTCCTATGTAGGTTATGCTGTATCTCTTTATAAAGCCAATGCTGAGTTATAACTCCTGTTTCTATCATCCACCACATTATGGACTTGGCCTAGTCATTTAAACTTTCTGTATCTCAGTTCCTTCATCATTTCTGTAAAATACAGAAAATAATAGCATAACTTTCATAGACTATGAAAATTAAAGGTACACATGCATTCATCATAAATACACATATAAACATATATTACATTATATATATAATGCATCACTACTACTAATTAATATTAGTTTATATATGTTTATATGTATACCAATGTTTATACAAAAATGCATGTATGCATTCATATTCAGTAAATACTCTTTAATACTAATATTTAGTATTTAATAAATACTAATATTTTTGTTTTCAATTTTTATAGATCTTAAAACAGAGACAAAAATATTACATTTTAAGACTTGCCAAAAATATGGATTAAAAAAACTTTCCAACTAAAAGAAGTTCCTCTTTTAACAATATAGCTTGAGTTCTTAACTTCTCTAAGAAAGAGAACATGGTTATATTTAACAATAAATTTTACATATATATTGTACTTAGGGCTTAAAATATATTCATTATATTATCACAGTATTTATTCTTGCATAAGAAGCCAAAATTAACAAACATGAAACTGATTTAAAATAGGAAACACAGCATTCTGTGCAGGTTTCATCAGAAACATAACTCTGTTAAACACAAGACCTATAGAAGAACTAAAATTAAAACTCTGTTTTATCCACAGTAACACTTTTAAATATATTTGATATGAACTATCAGCGCTGCATGGTCCAAATTCCATCGGTGGAAAAGTGATTGGGTCTTATTACTTTCTAGTTTATTCTTAGGTAATGAGCAATCCTATGATTCTTTAAGTTCAAAGTTACTTTTTCAGTTCAATAATTATAATAAGTATAATCCAGGTTATTAATTAATATTTCAGTAGCTATTTAAATTAAGACTTCTTTTTCCCAAGATGAAGGTCTATATTCATCTGTGTTAATAAAATGACAAGAGTTGGTTGGTTGTCTTTTGCCTTCCTTACATGCCAACTTCACCCCTCACTGGATAATAGCTTAATAAAATTATTTCTTCTTGACTAGTTGTGCCATTGTCTTTGTATCTGACATGTGGTCAAAGTTCATTCAACTCTTTTATAGGATGATTTCATGGACTGGATACTTAGGAGATCTCCATAGCTGTGGTATTTCATTCTCTGGGTTGGATTGTCCTCAAGTAGCCCCTAATTTCCTGGGAAACAATCTCACACTATTGAAATCCCTTCAACAATCTAGAGAGGGCCCTGAAATGGGTTCTGCCTGGCTCTTTCCTGCGTGGTCCACATTGACTCCTCTCTCACACATCCTTTCCCACAGCATGCTCTAGAACAGGCCAGTCTCAAAACAGCAGCAACTCTCCTACCTCTGCACCAAACAATTAGTCAGTCCCTTCTCCATCCTCTAGACACAACAGGCATGTCTATGTCAAGTTGTAAGGTGGAAAATAAAAGATGGGAAAAGAGAAATAGACAGATTCAAATTCAGATTCCACCAATTACCAACTAGTTATGTAACCTTGGAATTGAGGTTTAAACATTCTAAGTGTTGGATTTTTCACCCGAAAAGGGTAGAAAAAATAGGTATACTCATAAGCTTGCGGTGAAAAATTACATAAAATCTCAACTATGTTTGCTATTATTATTACTATAGCTACTATTACATTTATAGTTATCCATATATCTAGAAAAATATTACACCTTCCCCAAAAGGATTAAACTAATAGTGTTTTCATAAGTAAATTCATAATTAAGTAAAACAAATAATTCAGCAATCATTAGGACAACTAAGTTATAAAAATGCAACTTTACCCTCATTATCTGAATTATAAGGTTAGTTACGTTATATTTGTTCTGTATACACTTGGGTGGAGGAAGGGAATGAAAAGAGAATAGCAGGGAGTGAGTGAGCAAAGAGGGGAAGGAATGAAGAGGAAAGGAAAGAGAAAAAAGAAAGAAATTGAATGAAGAACTCCTAACGATCAATGTATTTTTATTGGCATTGTACCTCTTTATGTTGAAAATACCAATAAATTACCTACATGAGGGAAAAAGAAGAAAATATTATTGGAGTTGTGTTTTCTTTTAACATAATTAATTATGGAAAATGTGATAAAATGTGAAGCTCTTTCATTATATATACTCCAGGGCAGTAAGTTGGCCTATGTCCTACAGGGTTACTTTCTTATTGCTTAATTCAAGTCACTGGGGAAGGATTTATCTACCTTTAACTTCTAATTAACACCAGAAATTTTTTAATGAGGTTAATTTAAATTGGCTTTCCACTGGTGACAGATAGATGGATTAAGTAAAATATATAGACATTCCCTTTGCTACCTTTGCTTATGCAAAGATGTTATAATCTGCAAATCTTACACCCTTTACCCTTATAAATGGTGTCCTATGCTTTCTTATAAAATGTTCCTGCACAGAGCCAGTGATTATGGAAGACTGTGAATCATCTGACATATTAGAGTGTCAAAATATTATTCATATTATTCATTTGCCTCCAATAAATCATAATGCAAGATGTTGTCAGCCACATGGAGCAGAAAGTTAGGACCCCTCGTCCAAGAGAATAGGGTTGGGAAGTTTTAGACTGTTGATGCACAGATATCGAAATGTTGTATAACTGGTATTTTTTCGTGGTGACCTGACAACAAAATCATAGGTTAACTATATGCTGTACTGAATTCTAATAATTGGTAGTCACATATATTTACCACAAATAATCAGTAACACACTGGGTTATGTTAGTTTGCATCCATCTGAAAATATCATTATACAATAGAAGTTACAAAAAAGTAACAATAAAGCTAGTTATTTTTACTTCTTAACAGGGAATCATGTTTGAGAAATAGTAATCAAACTGACCTTTGAAGAATAGTGTTCATAATATTATGGATGGTTTACTGGTCAGGAGAGGACTGTAAAACAGATTAATTACATCCTTAGTAATGTAGGGATAAGAAGTACAAGATGATGAGGATAAGCAGAAGCATAATGGGTCTAGTCTAAGAGCTTTTTATACTAGTGAGTCCCTGCAAGTTACTTAGAATATGCATTTCTTCTTTTTTTCTTTTCCATTGCTCATGCTGAATCAGAACTACCAGCTATTGGCTCTAACATTAGCAGTCAGAATAGCTGGGATTTAGGTATGGGCCATGCTCTAGTTACAGAAAACTTACAGACTTAAATGCCTAAAGTAGTCAAATTCACAACAAACTCCAGCAGCATCTTAAGAAACTTAAGCAAGTAGAATCAAGACAGTAGCTAGCAGCAAACCATACAACTTCTAAGACTTGTAGTACTACTAGATGGCTGTATGTCTTAATAAGTGCAAATTAGATTGTAGGGCAGCAAAGCTTAATAAAGCATTAAAATTAACTTAGGTAAACTGACAGGGATCATTAACCTTTCCCTTTCGATTATATTCTTTATAGAAAGTGCAGAGGACCTAACTTCTAGTCCCTAAAGTTAAAGTGTGCAAATTTACTAACTTTGTTTTTCTATAAGTATACTTAATTTATAATCTGTGCTCCCATTTTTGAGCTTTTAGATTAATGTCAGGCATTTTAGGGTAAATTTCAATCACTTCAGTTATTCCCTTTCTCCCTACAAACTCAACATTGAAATTTGTATCTAAGCTCAAGGGTCTCACAGAAGATCACACAGTCAGCTTTTACAATGTGCTTAGTGGTCACATCCTACTAACTTCCATCGTGAAATACATATGTTCTTTTGGTCTGTCCTTGGCCCATGTACTTGTTGGCTACACTTTCCTTCCTTGCCTCAACCTAGACCCTTCTCCAGTCCACTGGTCCTCTGTGCAGTATCTATGTCAATCACAGGTATTCAATGGAAAACATTCTGCTGCTCTCTAGCTGGTGTGTGTGTGTGGTGTGTGTGTATAATGGGGAGAATATGTTGGGGTTATATCTTATTCAATGTCTCTACCATTTTTCCCTCTTCCTGCAAGGTTAAAGGAGATTGAGAAGACAGGGAAAGAGTAGGAAAGATATAAGTCGGATATACCTTTCCTCTCTAAGTTCTACTTGGAAAATATCAGGTCTCTTAGACTAGAATTCCATGTATATCAGTCTGTTCTATTGCTAATTCTCATAATCCCAAGTGTTGGGGAAAAGGGTATACAGAGTCCTTTGTCCAGTGGTACACTCATATCTGAATGCTATTGATCTGCTTTTTGTCACTTTCTCCACCAATTTTTTCTGAATATCTTGAAAAAAATTTTTTCTGAGTACCTTGGAAAACTTGGTTTTGATCGTATAGTATGCATTTTAGATTTCCCCCACTGTTAATTTATGTGTTTCTAAAAATTAATTTTTATTTTGCATTTGAAACAAAAACATTATTTATTGATATTCTGCCCTTTTGTTTCTTTTCTAGGGTATAAACTCAGAATCAGGGCTGAGGCTAGTGGGGAGTAGACATGTATCAAAGAATAACATGTAATAACCAAGATATCAGGAAAGAATAGTTCAAAATAGATTGCTACATAATGACCAGATAGCCATGTTTCTCGGAGAAGATACAGAGGTCTATGTAATTTATAATGATTTAAATACTTGGTGTATCATCATTTTCAAAACCATTATCAGGATTGGTCAAAAGAAAAAAAAAAAGGACTCAACCACTTGCAGAAAGCTATACTTAATAAAATTTGTCTATTAATGATAACCATAAAAATTTGAACTTTCCTTAGTTTTCTGATCCAAGAAAATAAGTACAAAACCAACAGTTAGCTCAATCATTGAAAGATATGATCAATTAAAAGTTTCAAAAGCAACTCTCAAATTACTATCAAAAATTGCCTTGGAATCTATGAAATGTACCTGATGTTAATTTTACACACACACACACACACACACCATATACACACACATACCATACACACACACATACATGCATACACATATATATATACACATATGTATATATGTATGTAAATATATATGTATATATGGTGATCAGCATGCCCTGATTCTTTCAAATTAGATATGTCCACACTTTCTTAAAGTCTCATAAAAATCATTTGAATAATTTTGAAATTAGAAATTCCTGAATTACAATATTAGCTCTAACTTAAAATCACTTTGGAAAGGATGTAAAATAAAATTATATGTGTGTGTATATGCTACTGTAAGTATATACCTATAAATCTATAGACTATTTTTATCTTCCATCTCTTCTACCTACCCTCTCTCTCTCTCACAAATATACAGATACAAAAACCAACAACTAAAATCTTTATAATATGCATTCTAATGTCAAGTCCTAATAAAAAAAAAAACACCTTGAACACTGTTTTTCCATAACACACAATATAAAAATAAAAGTTCTTTAGTCTTCTCTTAGGAAAATCTAGAAAAAGATTTGCAATGTGAGTCAAAGACAGAACACTGAAATTGATTCATATTTCACACAGATCTGCAGAACCATGGGTCTAGATTGCAACTCCTACTCACTAGCCAGCTCTGCCTGTATTTCCATGATAGGCTCTGTCTTCACTTTTTAAAATACGAACAGGCTTCTTGTGGGTGGGATCAAATGACTGCCCCTCTCCCTTCACCTGTGAAATTTCAGAGCCCATTTGAAAAGGGCCATTGTTTCCCAGGAATGCCAGGCCTAGTCCAGGAAAGAAAGTCTTCATTTCAACAGGAATTTGGAGCCTGCCTGAGAAGGCCAGCCAGTTACTTGGTGAAAACTGGCAATTCATTCAAGTTCTAAACAGTTGCTATCCCAGTCTGACTCTCCACTCCTCCACTCCTGAGCTTTATGACGAATGTTTTTATTCTTCAAATCATAGGGATGCATGTGTATGAGTGTGTGTCTGTGTGTATGAGAGAGAACATCTGTGTGTGTGTGTGTGTGTGTGTGTGAGAGAGAGAGAGAGAAAGAGAGAGAGAGAGAGAGAAACAGCAAAAAGAAGTATTATGTGGTGCAGTGTGTACACAGGCAGTGAGCTGATGAAGGAAACCTCTCTCCTCAAACAGCGTGCTGTAGCCATGTGTGTGAGACATAGGTTTCTCTGTTTCAACTCCTGCCCCTACATTTACAGCACTTGAGTGCATTCATGTGAATAAACTCATATGTTTAACAAGCATTTTGAAAAAGGTTCCCAATAAAATATACTTGTATAAGAATACAAAACAAAGATACAGTACTTGCATTCAAGACCTGGACAGAAAGCTCCTGTCTGAAGCACATAAGAAATGATTTCTAAAGTAAAATGAGGACCAGAGGCCAAAAGAATACATTGCTTTAAAAAGTATAAGAAAATTTTCATACAGAGATACAGTGTCAAGTCTTTCTTGTTTGAGTATAGAGACTTACCATAAATTTTACTATCTAAAGTTCCTTTACTATCTAAAGTTTAGAACTCTCTTACATTTCTTACAAAATGCCTTGAAAATTTTCCAACATTGATTCATTCTAAGTTATTTAAGTTTACAGCAGCCTCACTAAGAAAATCTTCCTCTGCTTCTCAAAAATTATAAAATATTACTCAAGCATTCAAGCTGACTATAAGATAAAATTTAAAAAATATTAATGTCAATGAACTTGAACACAAACATTTGTCCTTATGTGTGTTTTTTAGCAGAGAAGTAGCAGCAGTGGCAACAGAGCTTCAGAAAAGGCTCTGGAAAATTTTTTTTCAAGACTAGGATAAGCAGTTTTGAATATAAATTGATCTTGTTTTACTGAACATTTAAAGATTTTGGAACGCTTTTCTTGAGACATCACAGATTTCATCTTTCATTTAATAATGCGGGACGATTAACTTATGCTAAAATTACCTACCACATAATTATTTTCCAAAGAAAGTATTCTAAATTTAGAAAACAGAGTGAAGCAGGGACTAACCAAGTCAAAAAATGACATATTTTCCTTTGCTTCTCCTTCATCACATGTTTCCTGTGATCTTGTGGAAAACCTGATGTTGTGACATTATTAGTTGCTGGACTTGAGGAAAGGTGGTGTACAAAAGGAAGCCTGTCCTTTTAGAGCCGGTTTTGAATCAGTTACAGAGAGAAAAATACTCTTTTGTGGCTGCTGAAGTTCAGGAATGAATTCTGGCAGGCGTACCCAATTCCCTAAAGCAGAGTCCACATTAGCAACATCTAACTGGCAGGCTTTGCATGTGTCTTCCACTAAGGGAATGAATAGATTTAGTGAAGGTGTCCTGAGTCATCTGCAGGGTGGCTGGTCTGGGCATGAGGCTCTTCCTTGTAACCTCCCCAGACATGTCACTCAAGAAAAAGAGAGAGAGGCCTATGTGCTTGTGTGACAGTGCCATACTCAGCGTTGTATTAAGTTGGAGTTCCAAAGAAAACTCTTCATTTGATCTAAAAAAAGCAAAGGAGTCAGAAAGAAGACATACTCTTGCTGGATCATTTCGTTCCTTAATTTTCACTCCAAAATCTTTCACATGAGATCTGACTGTTCAGTTGACAGTAATTGAATGAGACTAACTCCAGGCCTATTTTATATCCCACAGACTATTCTATAGGAGTCTGTGAAGTTGGCCCATTTTCTACCTAGAAAGGAAAAATCAAGTGTGAACCAAAAGTCAGGTTCCTACTCTGACAAAGTGAGTTGCTGAGACTAACTTTATGACCTTTCTTTCTTATCTCTTAGGCTTGCTGATGAGGATTTATTTTTTCTTATTAAGTAGCTTTTACTCCCATGCCAGAGAGGGACAATTGATTTACCCTATCTAGTTCAGTGTCTCTCAATAGCATTAAATATTCACTATTGATTCATTTTTGTGTTATAGCTCCTTAAATAATTTATGCCAAATTCATCCAAAATAATTTTTGTACCCACTTCTGGCAAAGTTTTACCAAAGTTAGCAACCAAGATTAAACACTGACCACCTCAGGGCTGACAAGACTGTCTAGAAGATAGGCTGAGAACAACAACAAAAAAAAGACAATCATAACAAAAATCAATGAATGATTTAATAGTATTGGAGAACATAGTGTCATTTTATACCAAGAAACTTAACATAAAATAACATTAATTTTCTTAGTAAACATTTCTGACATGATTCCTCCTGAACTAATACAATATTAACAAGTTACTGAAATCTGGAAATGACATTGAATTATATCATTAGATAATTTTCATTCTTTTTATATATTTTTAAATCTCTTCCTTGTTTAGAATCAACAATGAACAAGTATACTATACTCCAGTTTTTAGAATGAATACAAAGATAGCATGACATCTCAATAACAAAATGCACATTGAAAAATTAGGTACTTTGAACTTTCTCATCACCTTACCAGAGTTTCTGCATCAGCAGAGTAAAAGACAACTCAGCAATGTCTGAATGGATCTGAAAACAATGGCTCCTTCACAAATGCGTCTTTAATTGATTACGGCTGTGCTTACAGAAGCAGAAGCAAATTTACACAAAATGACAGATTCCTTGATTTGAAGATGGTTTTACTGACATTCATGTGGTTTCTCTGCTGACTAGTTCTGTTGTCTTTCCTAACATACACCCACCTGATTAGCATCCAACTGGATAAATATTAAAATGATTGCTTCATGTCATTTTCTATTAGAATTATTGCCTTAGTATTTTTAAAATGGGATCACATTTACACTTTCCAAACAGCTTGTGTTTAGAAAATCCAAACAAGATTCAGTTTCTATCTGTCTTTTTGCCATGTATTCTTATATTATATTAGAAAAATACAGATAATAGAAAATTTTTAGAATTGAATTTGACAAGGTTGCCCTTTCAATTTGTTTAAGAAACTGCAACGATGTTAAGTTTTAAATCATATTGATTTAGCTAACCTACCCATGCTGCAATGTCTACTTTTGTCTTTTAATTATCTAAAAATATATTATTTTAAAGCTGTGCTACATTTTTATCTTACCTTAATAGAATAGCATTGTGGGCCTTCTAGTGATTTTAGGTAGGGAGAAATTAAGACTTAAGTATGTAACCTGTTAGTCCAAAAAGACTTTTAATTTGTCTGCTAATAGTGACCTCTACAGGTCAAATGTAACAACAACACATCAGTAGCATTCCTGTGTAGCTGTCCTGGAGTCAAATTTCATTCGATGAAATACAGTGGTATAATTCTTACATTAAGTAAAAAAAATTAGACTGTCAATGCCGAGTTATATTATAAAAATTTAAAACCCCTACAAATCAACTATTTTCATAATTATCTGTGGACTCCAATTTAAAAACAAAGTTATACCTGCCAAGGTCTAAGCTTATTTATTCAGAGAATAAATTTTGATAGCTTAGAAGCAGAAAAACTAAAACATGTATTAATGTCAAATTTTTTATGGAAAGTTAATAAGAAACATTATATTATGACTTTTTTTCTAAAAGGTGTGTGAACATAAAGGCTTATAAAAAAGAATAAATCTATGTCAGTTCAAAGCATTGAGCAGTATATATTTTTTTCATTTACCATGTACTTCTTTTTAAGACAAAAGTTAAAATGAGTAGCTGCAGAACTTTCTTATTTTTATGATCAAGTTGTATACATTGATTTTATTAATGTCATAATTCATTGGTTTTTAAATGGTATTATACTCTGTAAGTCCATGAAAGAGAAACTATCCTTGTTTGTAGCTTTAAATGATAACCTACACAAATAAACTGGAAAATGTTTCCATAATGCTTAACTTACATTTATCATGTTGAACTTTAGAGGAAAATCCCCCCTGACTCCAGTCAGTCAGAAAAAAAAACAATTAATCAAAACAGATTTCCTAGTTTTATTTTCCTCCAGCAGAACTAGATGTTCCAATGAATACCTGAAAAGTATAAATGAGTGCAATGCAACTTTTTTGCTCCAACATTTAATCCCCTCCACCTACTTCTACTGTTTTTTTTTTGTTTGATTTCTCTGTTTTTTTTTTTTTTTTTTTTTTTTTTTTTTACTGGGCCTTCTCTTTATTTTCCCTATCCATGGTCCAATATTTCAAATATTCTCTTGCCAATATCATAACCCCATTACCCTAATCTATTCCATGTCACAAAGCTAACAGAACTCTAACGCCAAGTGATACCTCCTGTCTGCAATATGTATGCTTGTGCTCAACCAGAAGAGCTGAGAAATTTAAAAACAGGCTTAAGATCTATAAATAATTCCCAATAAAAGCAAAAATAGCAAAATATGTTTTGCTGACAAAGACCTGTTATTTTTGAATAATAAATGTGTGAAGTTGGGATTAAAAAAGATTAAAAAAAAAAACAGATTCAATCCCAGCCAGACCTGTAGAGGTCACTATTAGCAGACAAATTCAATAAAAGAAAAATACAATCAGAAAGAAAGTAAATGAACCCTGTCAATGGCTTGATATATATAGTAACCTTAAAGATTCTACAGAGGGTGTTAGAAGAAATAAATGATTTCAGTGAAGTTACAGGATACAAAATCAACAACCAAAAACAGCTGCATTTCTATACACTGATGATGAATTATCAAAAAGAGAAATCAAGAAAACAACTCAGTTACAATTTCATCAAAAAATACAGTACCTAGAAATAAATTTAACCAAGGAGATAAAATATACCTAAACTTTGAAAAAATAGGATATTGATGAAAGAGACTGAGGAAGACACAAATAAATGGAAAAAGACCATGTTCAAGAATTGGAAGAATTAATATCATTTAAAATATACATATTAACCAAAGGAATTTGCTGATTCAATGCAATATTTGGTAAAATTGCGATAGTGTTTTACACAGAAATAGCATAAACAAGCATAGAGTTTGTATGGTATCTCAAGAACCCAAATAGCAAAAGTAATCTTCTGATAGAACAGTTTGGAGGGGCCATGTATCCTGATTTTAAACTAAACTACAAAACTATAGTAGTCAGAAACAGTATGATAATGACATATGTATCAATAGAACAGAGTAGAGAGTCCAGAAATCTATGCATAAATAATCATCATGACAAAGGAGTCAAGAATATATAACAGGGATAGCTAGCCTCATCAATAATTAGTGTTGAGAAAAATGAACAGTTACATGCGAAAAATGAAATTAGGCCATCACCCATATCAAAAATAAATCTAAAATGAATTAAAGAATTAGATGTAAGATCTAAGCCAAAGTACAAGAAGAAAACATAAGTAAAATAATTCTAAAAATTGGCTTCAATAATCTCTGGTGACCCAAATCCAAAAGTACAGAAAACAAATCATATACAGCAAATAAGAATATATCAAACTAAAAAGTTTAAGCAGAGTGAAAGAAACTATCACTAAAATTAAAGAAGAAAATATTTTCACATTCATATCCCACAAGAGGCCAGTATTCAAGATTCCCAGAACTCCTACAACTCAACAAAAAGAGTATAAATAACCCAATTTTAAAAATGGGCAGGGTAGTTAAATAGATTTCTTCAAATAAGACATACAAATGGCCAACAGACACATGAATCCATAGATTCATCTTCTTTTCCTTTGCATAAACAGGAATATCTTCAACTTGCTCCAAACTTCACTGCTTAGAATGGAAACAGCAAGCCTCTTGGCATAGTTACCTCCAAGAGAAACACTGTCTACTAACTAGTTTTTAAGCTGCGTTAAACCAAAGCCAACAGATTCTACAATATATTTGTTTTCCAACTCTTCCATATAATTCATACCACCCAATGCAGTGAATTATCCTACGTTCTTGTCACCTCTCAGGGCAGCAGTGTTTAGAGCAGTACAGGACAGAGGAAAGATTACTCGAAGTCCAAATAGTGAGAGAGAGACCTAGAGGGGCTCACATCTCTGCAGCTGAAGTGCCACCCGCCCCCCCCCCACACACACACACACCAGTCTCAGGTTTAGTTTATTTGGTATCAGAGTCAAGTATGTGCTGGAATGTCCATGGTGGGGATGTGGATTGGGGATGCATAATAGTCTGACACAGACTTTAGTCCTGGTGAGAGGCCTCTTGCCTGATTTCTACATTTTAGCTTGACCAGCACCAATCCTGGATGCCAAGCAAAATCCCAAGAACAAAGGGGCTTGGGGAATATGATATACCACAAGAATGTGCTAGCTCTTTCTAGTCTGTAAGGCAAGTTAGTTTCACAGCAGAAGTTCAAGTATATGTTGCAAATTTTAAGAACTATCATAATTTTGTCATCAATCTTTTGTTCTTTTCTGTCAAAATTCCTGAAAAGACCTAGCAATGCTGAATTAGAATTCAATTGGATACTTTCACCTCCATTGTGAAAGGAATTAACTATAACTTTCTTGAGAAAGACGACAAAAATCTTGAAATTTATCCATTTAAAAATATATACCTTTAATTCTCCTTCCAAAAGTTCAAATTTAATACTAGTTTGTTTTTTTCCCAAGCAAACTGCACAGTTAAAACACAACTTAAGTTTTAAAGTATCTAACAATTTAGAAAAAAATTAAAGTTGGAGATTAAAAAGCAGAAAGAACATTCTGTTGAAACTTATATCTCAAATTGAAATCTTTAGCAATCTTTCTTAACAAAATCGGTAATTCCCTGTTATCCATACACTAAATGAGAAAACATTTAGTTTACAATTATACTTTAAGAACAACTTCTTTTATCTAGTATACTAGTCTTCCAAGTATTTTATAAATCAGAAGAAATATATGTAGCAAACCCCAGCTCATCACTTATCTACCGACACACTCAAATATATATATATATATGCATAGTATATCTTGTTATAAATTATGAGAGATTTTATACACACACATATTTAAATAGAAAAAGGCAAAAAGATAAAAATTTAAGTCAAATGATACAAAATGTGATTAAGTATCACTTTGAGGACATGATATGCCTTTAGAATATAAAGACTTTATCATATGTATCACGTTTTTACCATTTAAACTAGTTGCAATTATGTTTGACTTAAATATCAGAGATCCAATTTAGATGACGTAAGGCAGAAGCACTCCACTTTTTAAACATTTGACTTCCAAGGGCATAACAGGAAATGTCTTAATTCCTTTTAACAAGAATAATAAAAAGCATAGAGGACCACATGTGGGGGGTTTATCACGGGCCCTACTGGAAGGGGCACAGATCACTTGCACATTCCACTGGCTAAAACTCAGTGACATGAACACTTTCAACTGCAAAGGAAACTGGAAATAGTTTACTTTCAGTTGAAAAGAAGAGGAGCATATGGTTTGGGTGAGCACTTAGAGGTTTTATCACTTTCTCCCAGAGATTTTTTTGTGGTCATTAAAATATGGGGCACTTGAACAAGTTCTGATTCCTGGTAAGAGCTCAGTAAATTTCTCTTTTTGTTTTCAATTATTTCCCCAAATACAAATTATTGCCTTTTACCTAGGAAAAAACAAATCTCATTAAAAGCATTTTAATAAAAGTAGTTTTTATCTATTTCCTTATGCTTCCCAGAATAGTATATAGCATATACTAATCTGTAGCAGCTAAATGAAAAGACCTCATGATCTAAATATTGATTTAACTTTGTATGAAATCTCTTCACTGTCACTGAACATATTATCACCCAACTATTTGATTAATTTCTCTAAATATGAAAAAAATCTCATATTGCTGGTACATGTTATGATAAAGTAGAAGTAGATTCAGCATTATATTCTTAACAAACATAATAGAAGTATAACTCATTTTCCACTCTGATGTTTTTATATCAATCTAAAAAAAAAGAATCCTCCCTGATGGCCAAGGAGCTAAGTATCAGCATTATGACTGATGAGGCCTGAGCTTGAGGCCCAGCCAGGGAACTAACCCACAGAAGACCTCTCTTGTTTCTCTCACTGCTACCCTTAACAGTGTTTTCCAGTCAATCTGCCTATTCTGCTCCCCACTATGTCTCTGGTGAATCCTCCCAACTACCTGTGGCCTACCCCCTAGTTCTTCTACTCAAAAATAAAATATAAAAAATATTTTTAAAAGAATCTAGAAAAAAAATACCACAACTCTTTGAACTAGATGAGATTATGCAAAAGGAATCCATGAGAATTTTTTCCCTATTAAACTGAATTTGCAATTGATAATAATGAACTGAAAAGCGCTATTTACTTAAATGCTTATCTTGTTAACTATTAATGTCCTTGGAGCTAGTGATTAAACAATTCTTTTAGGCGGCAGTTCAATATGGAAATTAGTGTAACTAACTCTATCTTTTTTATCCTAATAAAAAGTACAAGATTATAAAAGTTTTTACATTGTACTCTGAAATCACAAACCATTAACTGTCTCAGCATGCTACTAAATGGTGTATTCTAATTCAGAATGTGGTTCTAATGAGATCTTAAATGAACTTAAATAAATTAAATGGCATCTAAGGGTATTTGTTTAGTAAACACAATATCTGAGGGATATTATTAAATAAAAAACATGTATCGCAATCACTAAATGGATAAACAAACATGAATTTTTTCATATTCAAATATAAGTGGCATTTAACATTAGTTTCAGGGTGCAACATAATGATCTGATATATGGAATGTGAAATGGTCACTAGAGTAAGCCTACTTAACATCCATTACCATATAATCACATTTTTTTCTTCTGTTGAGGGTGTTTAATATCTACTCTTTTAGTAACTTTCCAATATACAACAGAGTACTCTTAAATATGGTACTCACCATGTTGTACATTATCTCTCCAGGACACAGTTGTTCTAAAATTGGGAGTGTGTATCTTTGAGCCCACCTTCACCTATTTTATTTACCCTGATCCCAGCCTATTCTAACCACTAATGTGCAGAAATGAATTTTTTTAAGCTATGAAAACACAGCAAGAAATTTAAAATTGTAATGTTAAAGACTCACCATCATACTTTAAAAAAAGTGGCTTCATAGTCAACAAAATGGATAACATCTGATGATGAGTAAAGAAAATCTGATTTGGTTGACAGTTTTTATCATCGATCAATGCCCTCTAATCAAAGACTACTAGTAACACCTACAGTTGAACAAGTTAGGCTTATTATCTGATTTGATGAGAGAATAGATACTCTAGAAAACAATAGGGCTTTTTATCAATGGAATGTTAGAAATTATTAATTATAGGATTTGGACTTTGATTGGGTCATTTTAGGGAGGTAACCTGAATTGAGTTCTCTCGAGTAAGACAATTTAGAACTAGCTGAGTATCTCAACAAATTTTATTTATAGGAAATGACTATGCAGACTATAAAAGCAACATTCACTCATGTGAACTAGAAGAGGAAAGTGTTTGCTATCTTGTGGCTTCTGTAATCATTCATGTTTTGCTTGTGTTCAAACATGACTATGTGGGTTTATTTAATCACTGGTACCCTTATCTGATGTAGGTGATAAGTTGGTAAACATGCATAGGGTGCTTGATTTTACTAAATTCAGTACTGTATCATCAGAATAAACAATATGCCAGGAATAGACTTAATATTAATTCTACCATGCTTAACATTTTATTATAACTAATGGTATGATCTTTAAAAAGAATGTATGCAAAAAATAAGGTTTAACTAAGAACTGGATTTTTAAAATGTACTTCAGAGAATCAAGTAAAAATAGATAAAGTAAAAATTAAAAAAGAAAATAGCATAAAAATAGTCAGTGGCTACCAACTATTAGCTTACTTAAAAATTAACATTTTGTGGGCTTATTATGGGCCAAGTAATTGATACGGATTAACTCATTAACCCCTTGTAACAATATGAGATGGAGTCCAGAATTGTCCCTATTTTCTGATGAGGAAAAAAGATTGTATAATTTGCATAATTTACCCTAAACCATTGAAGCCAATATGGAACAGAAACAGATGTGTGCTACATATCCATGTTTGTCTGACTTCAGCAAGCTTGGAGAACATTTCTTTTTGTCCCATATGACTGAAAGCAGTCACTACTAGTAATATCATCATCACCATCACCAATACCCATCACCATTTCTTATTCTCCTCAGAGTATTGTAAAAGTATCCCCTACTCCCTAAAAAAGGGGAAAATGCAAAAAGGTATCTTTGTGAATTAAAAAAAAAATAAAAAACCATGAAAAAAAGATTTATTTATTGAGTAGTGCCTGAACCAAACACCTTATCCAAAAATTAGTGCTAGGTCCCAGATATCTTTACACAATTAAGCCTCAGTAATTTGAATTCCCACTTATATAAACACTGGTCAACACAAGGTATGTGCTTGTTCCCTTAGTACTTTAAATTAACATTTTGAACACTTTTAACTTTTTGGGTTCTGTAAAAGCACATTTTAAAGGTATTTTTGGCAGGTGCTTTGACTAGCTTCACTGAATCTATTCATTAGTACAAGGGAGCATTTTTCACTGGTTACAGACCAATCCTAAGGTAAAACTTACCAGGTAAACATTCCCACTTATTTTTTCATGGCACATTATATGATTTATGGTTGAGTTAGCATGCTATCCACAATAGTTTTATTTGATAAATAAATTAAGTAATAAACAAGGGCTGTATAGTTGGCTAGTAATATAAAGGACAATATAGCACTGTAAAGTTCTAAATAAAGTGAATTACAAGTGGCACAGCTACATTGCAATTTTCATCATCATCATTAATGTCATCATTTCACTTTCATGTGGAAAAAGTTTCTCCTAGAAAATGAATATGCATATATTTTATATTTAACAACTATTTTGATTAGGCCCCTTAATTAGTCAAGGTTCACCAAAGCAGGAGTAGAATGTGAATATATAAAGAGATTGATTTCAATAAATCAGCTTACCTGATTATAAAATCCAGCAAGTTCAAAATCTGTAGGGTGGACCAGCAGACTGGAGACCAAGGAGAGAGTCAATGCTTCATTTCAAGTCCCGAGGCTTTCTGTTGCAGAATTCCCTCTTGTCATGGGAAGGCCAGTCTTTTGATCAAGACTTCAATTGACAGCATAAGGCCCCATCACAGTTATGGAGAACAACCTGTTTTAGTCAAGTAAAACCATTTTAAACATTAACTTCATTCAAATACTCACTCACAGAAACATCTAGAATAATGTTTCACTACCTCAGATATGGGTCAACACAGCCAAACAAATGACATGTAAAATTAGTTATCATTCCCATTCCTTAATTGTCATCAAGTTTAGTGTAACTTTTTAAATTGGACTGGAAAGGTACATGTATGTGAGAAAGAGAGTTGAGTTAAGGTCACTACCAGGGAGATTACTGTCAGAGTACAGTGTCCCCCTCCATCCCTCCAGCTACGCTGGGTGAATGTGTTGGGTGCCAAAAATGCCACCTGTCTGCCTGACTCCTCCCAGACCTGCAGCCTCCATCCCTACTTGGAGGAACCATCACTATTAGTCCATCTCTGAGTATATTTTTAAAATGAAGTCAAACAGGAGTCCTCTATTTCTCCCCTCTTCTTCTCTTCCTCTTCTTTCTTCTGCTTCTCGCCTTCCCACTCTTTACCTTAGAGAACCCCAAGTCTTAAAACTACCCTCCTTTTTCTTAGGCGTTAGTGAGTAGTAAGCATTAGAACTACTTGTGATCACAGGATTTCCTAAAGGAGAGAATGCAGACACAGTGGGGAAAAGGCAGTAACTTCTCCAAACTGCTAAGATGATCATTTCTAGGTAGAATAGTTCAGAAATAAAATTTCTGGTTTCTTACTCAATGCACAAGTGCATTAATCCACATACTTTTTCATTTAAAAAAGATTTAAAGAGGAGGCTAATTTACTCAGATGAATCTAATGTACACTATATATTTGTATGGTATGTATTTTATATATATAGTGTTACCAATGTCTTAAACAAAACAGACACTAATTTTCACACAAGTTAAAAGTCTATGAGGTACGGCAGCTGAGCTATACAAACCCAATCAGTCAGTCTCCTTCTATCTTGTGCTGTGCTGACCTTTAGCTCTGAGAAAGCACACTACCACTTCCAGAAATTCTAATGAGTGGTCAAAAAGAAAGAGAGAAGAATCAAAGGAAAAGGTACAGGTGGCAGAGATTATTGCTGTTCACCCAGTTCAAACACCCCTAGTTTGAAAAGAAACTTGGAACCATCTTTCATAATCTAGACAATGTTGTGTCTGGTACTATAAGGAGGAAAATGGATGACACAAAACTAAATTTTAGTTTATTACATAGCTATGTATGTATCTACATGCATGTGTTCATATATAATACACATATATTTAGGGAAAAATTAGATTAGTGTGAATTATAGCTTATTAATTAAAACTGTAAACCATCTGTTATTATGATGAAATAACGCTACTCTTGTCAGGATTTGCTTTGTTATAAGGCATACTAAGTTCATGGTTACTGATAAGGCAAATTTATAAGCACTGAAAAATTTCTCTGATTTATCCAATAAACTGTGTGATTTACTAATTAGTCTTATAAAAAAATATATAGACTTAGTACACACTTTGTGAAACACTTTTTTGGGGGTGTTTAGGAACTCAAGATAAAGAAATTAAGCAGAAGGACATATTGGACAAAAACAGTGCATAACTCTTGGCTGCTTGTTTTTTTAATATGTACTTTGAACCTAAAATTAAAAATGTACCAAGTGAGTATGTTTAAGGTAGATTTGAACTAGTAAATTAAGATGCAGATGTTTCATGTCATTAGCATTCGAAGTGATTCTGTGGATATTTAGCAGAATGTCTAATTGGAAAAGTCACAATATATGCTTTTCATATTTCCTTGATTTTAACTTAGTAGTAAAAAGAATTGTTTTCTTATTCTTCTCTTATTGAAATATTTTGAGTATCATGACTGATAACTCTAATGCCAAGTCTTTTCTAATATCTCTAATTTGCTATAAAAATTAGTATAGTTGAATAAACCATGAACAGTTTTAGCCGCCATGCTGTAGAATTCTGTAGTAGAAGCTAGTTGTGAACAAAATTCTTAAATTGTGGTAATTGATGTGAAAATCTGATAAGTGATTACTAGTAAAATATGTAAATTCAAACTTGACTGCATATGCTAGTGTAAAATTTAACTACACTATGTAAGATGTAATAGCCATAACAATGCAGCAATAACCAGATATTAACAGAAAAAGTGATCATCATTCATTAAATGCTGTTAGCCAACAATCACTGAGTTTTTACACTTTACATACATTATTTCATTAAATCCCCACAGAAATTCTTAGATTTCATGTTATAATAATTTCAGAGACAAGGTTCTGAGAAGTAAAATAATTTTCCAAGATTACATAATTATAACAAGCGCTTTTCTATACTCACTTAAGCTACTTTAGCTTAATATCTTGAATATAAATCTTCTCTTCCTCAATTATAAAATATTTTAGGTAATAATAACTCATGCCTTTTCTGCTATAATATCCTTAATTTTCTTCATTTATTCATTAGGTATTAACTGAGCAACAAGGAATGAGAAATTATCCTAGGAACTGGATATACACACATTTTGGTCTTGATTGGTTTCGTCACACAGATTGGCTGAGTGACTATTGGTACCGGGCCTTCCCACACATCTCTTCAAATTTTTATTTCTCTACTGTTTGCTTAAAATCAGAAAACTATGGTTCATAGAGTCCTAGAGATATGTCTGAACAAAGGACAACATCACTTACAAATAAACTAATTTGTAAGTTTAAATTTTTATTTCTCTACTGTTTACTTAAAATCAGAAAACTATGGTTCATAGAGTCCTAGAGATATGTCTGAACAAAGGACAACATCACTTACAAATAAACTAAGTCAGGATTCCTTCCTGTGCAGGTAACAGGCAATGTAACAAAATTGGATATCTCAAAAAGGAGAGAGGCACCCTTGGGAGTAAGTCCACACCCAGGTCAGAAACAAAACTATACTGTGCTCAATTCTCAGGTGCTACTCCGTTTATAAGTACTGTTTTTAGGCCATATTTCTCCAATTTAAAAAAATGCTTTGCTATCCCCAAGCCAAGCATATTGAATACTGAATATTGAATATTGTAGGGACTGGATCTTCTGTTCACCTTCATACAAGCTCAGTGGTCAGATCATGACTGTTGCAAGCCAAGAGCCTTAAACCTCATGACTGAGAAATAGTGGAGCGGGGACTTCTCCACATGTGGTATAACTTTATTTATTTATTTTTAAAGGTTCATTTATGCTTACAAGAACTGGGGTGCAGACCAGAGGAGCAGGAGTGAGAGGATTCACTGGAGACAGAGTGGGGTGTAAAACAGGTGGATCTACTGAAATACTCTGCCGACAGGAGCAGTGAGTGGGTCAGGAGAGGTCTGCTGTGCCATGTGGGTCAGCTCCCTGACCAGGGATTGAACTCATGCTGCAGTGGCTCAGGACAGCTTCAAATGCTGCACTTTAACTCTTTGTGCCACCAGAGAGGCCCCTGTGGCATAACTTTATTGAATAAATTTGTTACACCTACTTAGTGTTAAAACACTTTAATTATGCAAATATTTTTCAAGAGGTACTAAGCTCTTTTACATAGAATATAACACCCCATTTACTTAAATCTAGATGTTTGTGGCATTACTGAGTAAGTTTACTGATCAAAACCATTAATTTAGCAAATACTGACTAAATTCTATCCTACTGATTGTGACATGGCAAATAGTATACGAAGAAGAGAGTAAGATATTGCTTTTGATCTTAAGAAAAAGCAATTTTCTTTTATTATTCAGTCTTAAATAATGCATTCCTAAATGCTAAGGTACAAAGGAGAAGAAAGAATTAAGGAGTGAGTTGTTAAGTTTCTTTCTTTTGTTTATTAATTGGTCCAGAACTTCAACAATAAATACGTATTACTTTTGGAAAAGAGTAACACATTAATTTCAACTAAGTTTCAGTTGTGACTAAATCTGGAATATTTGAGGGGCAGTCGTATAGATAACAATCACTATGTGAATGGCTTCTCACCATAACAGCTCAACTCACCAATCCTCTTCAAGGGAAATATAAGATAAAATAAAAAATTGATGATGGGGTAGAGGAAGTAGAGAGGAGATAAAAGTAAAAGGGTGGTCAAAATTTGTGCTACAAGTTTTCCCATAATACAAGAAATCAAGTCACTGAATTTCATTTCTACTTTGAGTTGTTAACCTGAGAGACTATCACTGTTTTCTGAATCCCTACCAACATTTTGGGTTAACCTGAAAAAAATATATATGCTAATAATTAAATAGGTTATATGTCTCTCATCGTAACCCATTCTTATCAAGCAGAGAATTAAACAACAGTCACCTTCTGATAAGGCAGAGAGAAGAATAAAAATCTTTTCTTTAGCATCTGAAAGAAAATTAACCACATTTCTTTCTTTTAGCCAATAATTATTACATTTTGGCACAAAGGGAAAAAGAATATAAAGAAGTACTTTTCTAAGTCACTTTCAATAGCCATTTCTAAAAAATAAGAAAACAATTATATTTTCTAGATGTTCTTATGAAAATGATCGCTACTCTCTTAAAATACTATTAATCAATTTTACATGCCTAACTTTTAAATCTATTTTGGTAAATTTTAATTTACCAAAGTAAACACACATGCTTAATTGATTTTAATAACTGGTATTTGTAAGATTAATTCTCAAAATCCAAAAATATTGATTATTTAGAGACTGATAATCTAACTTCAGACTCTTCAATACTTAATTTTCTTTTTTTATCCCATTTGCCTAACTTTGCTAAACAAAGTTTAACTTAATCAGCACATTGAACCTATTTCTTTTCTCTAAATGTTAGGTACACTGCGAGTTAGAAAAGAAAATGATGTTTCATATATGTTTTGAGTGACAAATAATCAGAAAAAAAGACTAATGTCTTCTTCAAGAGTGAGAAATAAAAAGTATACTATATAGGAGAACTCATGTCCACCTAAAAATATAACGGACTTTGGGATCAGCAGGAATAGGGTTTGAGGATGAAAGCACTAGGAAACTCTTGTTGACAATGAGAATTATAGAAGACCTTTCTAAATGTGGTTTAATAGAAGTTTATGGTTACATTAGAAAAATGTTAGTACAATTGTAACAGATACAGGTTTCATGAACTCTCCTCACCTAACTCCCCACACCTGCTACTAGAACTACAAATCCCATAATACCAATGAGAAGCACGCTGGGACCTGAGGGTGGAGCTGAGCAGCCAGGTTGGGATAAAACCCACATGTGGACTCCGGGGGGCTTTGGGCCTGTGGTTCGAGGCTTGTCTCTTGGCTCTCACTGGCTTTTAGAGTGTTATTGGGGTTCGAAGTCAGCAGAACTGGTAGGATGCATTAATTAACTTATCTTTCTCTTTCCCTGAGTTATTAATTTCCCTTCTCCCTTATAAATAAACCCATTATTGATTTTTTCTTTGTGTTGTCTACAGTCCAATTTTAAACTCATGGGTAAGGACTAACAATCAGGCTACCCAGTTGGGTCGTCCTGTCACAGAATGACTGACATGCTACAGTGGTGCCCTCTTGAGTAGTATACACACTAAAATGGGAGCTAAACAGAGAGGACTAACATGACCACCATGATCATCACAAGGACGATAAGCAACTCATGACATGGTCCATATTTCAGGCCTCCAAGGCTAATTGGGCACGTGAGGGACAGGTGTTCCTGCACTGCGGAGCGCAGGTCTTCAGGCTGCTGTACACCAAAAGCCGGTGCTGTTACCAGGTAAAAACATGTTGATAACAGTTTTTAGAACAACACTGCTAGCTAGTGTTTCTAGGAAGGAACTCATGATTCTTCTGAAGCCACTTCAGAAAAAGTCCATAAATGTTCAAATTCTTCTGTAGACTCCAGGACACCAATCACTGGAGCCTTGTTTTGAGGGACAGAGATGAATTACTCAAACCAACTGTTTTTATAAACCAGACTGCACTTAAAAAAAAGAAAGAAAGAAAGAAAGAAAAGGAAAAACAAGAACTGCTAAAATGTATTACAAAGCCAAAGAGGAAATCTAATCAGAATTGTAAAGTGTTCAGTAGCATGAATCAGAATATAGGCAACTCTTCTTACTTTCTGATTAAACTTTCACCTTCCTATCATTTTTACAGCCTAAAACAAAACAAACAAAAAACACCTATGTGCCATTTTCCCTTACCCTGAACCTGCCTGCACTATTTGCCATGCCTTGGATAAGGTTGCCACCTAGCGGGCATATCTGGGAACTACAGACTAAAGGGATGAGCTCGTTCAACAGAAATGTAATAGTACCTTCAAATGTAAGACATTCCTTTTGTTTTCTTGACAAATATTCGTATGCTACTATTATGAGTTTGGGTCTGGAGTTGAAAGAGTGTCTAAAAACAAGTGATTCCTAAAAATCTAGTGGGAAAGGTAATAATCATCAAGTTCTACAGTATGGACTCTGAGTCATATTAACTCATTGATTATTCATAAAAAGCATATGAGAAAGGCATATTATTAGTCCCATTTTTCAGATATGAAAACTAAGGTTGACAGCTAAGTAACTTCCCTGGTCATACAGCAGAGAAGGAATATAAGCTCAGGCAGTTTTATACCCAAATCTGTGCTTTTAACAACTTCAGTGTAAAACTGAAATTTTGATATATGCAAATAAAATAAATATATGATTGTATGACATCCATTCAACAAATATTTATTGACCTCCTATAGTATGTCGGCAATTATTTTTGACCTGTGAACAAAGAAGCAAGATAGACAAATACTCTTAACTTCGTAGTGCTTATATACTAAAACACATACATGCCCTAATAGATGCATATATAAGAATATATAATTTCTAGGCTTCTGTATGCCAAGAAATTAATAGAGCAGAGTAAGTAATTCATGATGGGTAGAAGAGGAGGCACGTTATTTCTGTTCTTGGTTATTTTCTAGAAGTCGTGAGGAAAGATATGAATAGCAATTACACAAATATGAACATTGCATAAATTTTCGTCTTGTGGCTCTACAACAGTGCTCCCACTCCTACCATTGTGCATGAAGCACAAGAAACAGAGACATACAGTATGAGACTGCAGAAACACCCAGAGAAACCTTAGAGGATATAAAACTTTAGGCTTCATTCAAGTTGTGATGAGAAGCCATGTGAAAGTACCAGAGAAGAAACGTGATCAAATGTATGTGTGTTGAAAGATCACACTAGTTACTGTGAGGAGCATAGACTAGGGTATGTATCGATAGAAAGCAAGGAAACAGATCAGGAGGCAACTGGAACTTTCCAATTAGATAATTATGTAGTCAAATAATCACTTACAAATAACCAAAATGACGAAAATCATTATGAAAGGGGTGACATATTCAACATATGTAAGTATACAGGGAAAAGAATATGTGGGTGTCTTAAAGAGACAGTGTCATTGCAACATCAACATCACTGCACCAAAGATGAAGCTATGATAAAGTCTGAATTAGACTCAAACAATGAGGAACTCAAAGGATACAAAAATAAATTTCCTTTCTTTTTCCTCCCCTCTCCTTTCTGAATCAGCTTCCAGGAGCCCCTGGTAGCAAATCAGTTTGTGGATTTCCATCTAGCAGTGTGACAGGTGCACATCTTTTTTTTAAATGTCCCTAAAAGTGTTGGACATGGAAAACGGTATTCCGAATGATCAATAAGTCTGCTCCAAGACCAAAAAAACTGTGAAATATCCACAGTTTGATAAGTTAAGTTTATTAATTTGCCGCAATACAATAGCAGCACGATGGTGCATTTCACCAAAACCGAGGAAGGGCCAATATTAGTATGGATTTGAGGGGCAGAGTGGGATTTAAGCAAAATTAAAATAGCGTTTTGACAGGCTGCCAGCAAAGCCAGGTTGTGCTAGCATCTGAGCTGGGCTCAGAAGTGGGTTTAGGGTGCTTTTCCTTGGAAGCTACAAAGATAAATGGGGATCTGGTATCTAAAATCACATTACATTGATTTCGTTATAATTGCTTTGCAGCTGGGTGGGAAATGAGCCAACTCGCTCAGCTAGCCAGGTAATACTGGGATGTTTCCTTCCCACAGATCTGATTTCAAAAGGCAGTTTCTCAAAATCTGTGATATAGGGAAAAGTTTTTTTTCCCCCCAGTGATATGTAATCCTTCTCACAGTTTCACACTGCTCTAACGTTAAATATTAACGTGTAATTCATTAAAGAACAAGTTTAAAATTTTAATTTTGCCTACAATGTTGAAGTTTACCTAAGGAACACTGTGAGTAGGCATGTGTCTGCCCCCAGATGGATGAAACAGAGAGCAGAGAAGCTTAAAGAAGGGAGTGGAGACCCCTACCATTTGCTCAGGCCACTTGTGAGTAATCATACACTTTCTGAGTCTTTTTGGAAAGTTGTTGACCTCTAGACTAGCTTATCACAGCAGGTGATAACTGGATTTAATGCAGATAGGGGCCTACTCAAGAGAGAAATTTGCTTGGGTAAATGACTCCAATTGATTAGTAGAAATAACTGAAGATGAAAAATACTGGATGGTTTTACTCATAGCAGAAGTGTAGGGGGTCGGGGGAAAAAAAGCAATTGTAATAAAGTAAAAATTCAAATCAATGAATAACTATAAACCAGAGGCATTCTATGGGGATGGAGAGGGGGAAAAGATCAAAACTGGTGGGGGAAGAGCGCACAGGGCTATGGTGATGGCACATGCGTGAAGTGGTGGTGGGAAGTCCACGGGGATTACAACTGAGATTTTAAAAAAATACTCAAAATGAAGAATGATATAAAAAACATATGCATATATTTTTAAAAGAAAAGAAGTAGGCCCTTCCTGGTGGCGCAGCGGGTTAAAGCACAGCACTGAGAAGCTAAAGCCACTTCAGCATGAGTTTGATCCCTACCCCAGTAGTGACCCACATGGCACGGCAGACCTCTCCTGTTTTGCCCTCTGCTCTCCTCAGCAGTGTACTTCACTGATCTGCCTGTTCTGCTCCCCACTCTGTCTCTGGTGAATCCTCTCACCGCCCCTGTACCTCTAGCCTGTACCCCAGTTCTGTATGCATACATAAATCTTAAAAAAAAAAAAGTAACTTAAGAGAAACCATAGGTGGTCTGCTACAAGAGTTTGTCACCAACTCCATGGCCAATATTTTGCAGGGCCTTTTAACACATGTATTTGGATGTCTATCATAAGACAGGAAATCAAATCACCAAGAGAAAACTACCTCTTTCCTAAAGAAGCTTGAAGTAGAAAGAGGTGGTGAAAAAAACAGTAGGAAAAGACTAGATCAGCTTCCCTCAAGCAGGTTATGTCAGAGAAGAGTATAAATTTAAAGGCTAAATCACTATTTTTAATTCTATGAAAGTGAATCTTAACAATAGTAACTTGTTTTTTAAATCAAAATGAACAGAATGTGAAGGAATATGTTTATTACACAGATAAGACAGTCAAAAGAGTGAAAAGTATGGTTCCAATCCTTCAGAACCTGTAATGAATACAACAGAGAACAGAGAGACAGAACCGGTATTGACTAATTATGAACAATTTTGTGAGTGTCTGTAGAAAAAGCTAACAATGCAGGTACCTCTGGGGAATCATTTTTGAAAGTTTTAGTAAAAGCAATCACCTGAATCATGGATTTGAAAAATTCAAGAACAGCTAAAAAGTCAGGATGTCTTTAGTACAGTATAATGTTGGGGGAAGAGCAGAAGTCGTCAAAAAAGAAACGTGTAAGGGTAACCAGATCCTATATATCCAAAGCAGAACTTCAGCTTTTAGTCTAACTGCAAAGAGAAGCCACAGGGAAATTTTCAGTGTTTAATTAAGAATCACTCTTTCTGCTGTGATTTAAAAAACATAATGAAGAACATATTAAAAAGTTTATACGTTTTTCTTTTTTAAGATTTATTTATTTATGCATACAAGGACTGGGGTGTAGGCCAGAGGTGTGGGCAGTGAGAGGATTCACCAGAGACACAGTGGGGAGAACAGGATGACTGACGAAATACACTGCTGAGGGGAGCAGCAGGCGAGATATTCTGCTGTGCTATGTGGGTCACCTTCCTGGCTGGAGATGGAATTCCTGCTGCTGTGGCTGCTGGAAGCTTCATATGCTGCAACTTAATTCCTTGCACCACCAGGGAGACTCTTCTATATATATTTCAATTGAATAATATTTATAAAGTGCAAATTGGCTCCTATGATTATAGAGACTAAGAAGTTTCACAATCTGCTATTTGCAAGCTGGAAGCCAAGGGAAGTTGGTGGTTTAACTCAGCCCAAGTCCAAAAGCCTCCAAGAACCAGAGGAGTCTGTGGTATAAATTCTAAGCCAAGGGTGAGAGATGAAATTTATCAGCTCATTCAGTAAGAAAAAATGGGGGGAGGGGTATTTTTTCTCCTCTACCTTTTGTTCGATTACGGTCCTCAGTGGATTGTACGCACCTACATTATGAAGGGCAAACTACTCATTCCACTAATTCAAATGCTAATCTCATCCCAAATACCCTTAACAACATACTCAGAAATAAAGTTTAATCTGGACACCGAAGCCACTTAACTTTGACACATATAATGAATCATTACACAGCGTATTATTAATTTTTTTTAAAGATTTATTTATTTGTTCATACAGAACTGGGGTACAGGTCAGAGGCTTAGGGGTGGCGAGAGGATTCACCAGTGACAGAGTGGGGAGCAGAACAGGCAGATCGACGAAGTACACTGCTGAGGGGAGCAGCAGGCGAGATATTCTGCTTAGACTAGGGTATGTATCGATAGAAAGCAAGGAAACAGATCAGGAGGCAACTGGAACTTTCCAATTAGATAATTATGTAGTCAAATAATCACTTACAAATAACCAAAATGACGAAAATCATTATGAAAGGGGTGACATATTCAACATATGTAAGTATACAGGGAAAAGAATATGTGGGTGTCTTAAAGAGACAGTGTCATTGCAACATCAACATCACTGCACCAAAGATGAAGCTATGATAAAGTCTGAATTAGACTCAAACAATGAGGAACTCAAAGGATACAAAAATAAATTTCCTTTCTTTTTCCTCCCCTCTCCTTTCTGAATCAGCTTCCAGGAGCCCCTGGTAGCAAATCAGTTTGTGGATTTCCATCTAGCAGTGTGACAGGTGCACATCTTTTTTTTAAATGTCCCTAAAAGTGTTGGACATGGAAAACGGTATTCCGAATGATCAATAAGTCTGCTCCAAGACCAAAAAAACTGTGAAATATCCACAGTTTGATAAGTTAAGTTTATTAATTTGCCGCAATACAATAGCAGCACGATGGTGCATTTCACCAAAACCGAGGAAGGGCCAATATTAGTATGGATTTGAGGGGCAGAGTGGGATTTAAGCAAAATTAAAATAGCGTTTTGACAGGCTGCCAGCAAAGCCAGGTTGTGCTAGCATCTGAGCTGGGCTCAGAAGTGGGTTTAGGGTGCTTTTCCTTGGAAGCTACAAAGATAAATGGGGATCTGGTATCTAAAATCACATTACATTGATTTCGTTATAATTGCTTTGCAGCTGGGTGGGAAATGAGCCAACTCGCTCAGCTAGCCAGGTAATACTGGGATGTTTCCTTCCCACAGATCTGATTTCAAAAGGCAGTTTCTCAAAATCTGTGATATAGGGAAAAGTTTTTTTTCCCCCCAGTGATATGTAATCCTTCTCACAGTTTCACACTGCTCTAACGTTAAATATTAACGTGTAATTCATTAAAGAACAAGTTTAAAATTTTAATTTTGCCTACAATGTTGAAGTTTACCTAAGGAACACTGTGAGTAGGCATGTGTCTGCCCCCAGATGGATGAAACAGAGAGCAGAGAAGCTTAAAGAAGGGAGTGGAGACCCCTACCATTTGCTCAGGCCACTTGTGAGTAATCATACACTTTCTGAGTCTTTTTGGAAAGTTGTTGACCTCTAGACTAGCTTATCACAGCAGGTGATAACTGGATTTAATGCAGACAGGGGCCTACTCAAGAGAGAAATTTGCTTGGGTAAATGACTCCAATTGATTAGTAGAAATAACTGAAGATGAAAAATACTGGATGGTTTTACTCATAGCAGAAGTGTAGGGGGTCGGGGGAAAAAAAGCAATTGTAATAAAGTAAAAATTCAAATCAATGAATAACTATAAACCAGAGGCATTCTATGGGGATGGAGAGGGGGAAAAGATCAAAACTGGTGGGGGAAGAGCGCACAGGGCTATGGTGATGGCACATGCGTGAAGTGGTGGTGGGAAGTCCACGGGGATTACAACTGAGATTTTAAAAAAATACTCAAAATGAAGAATGATATAAAAAACATATG
>NW_004567127.1:12227137-12266976 GCF_000260355.1 Condylura cristata | reverse complement strand
TGCTCCCCACTCTGTCTCTGGTGAAGCCTCTCGCTGCCCCTGACCCTCTGGCCTGTACCCCAGTTCTGTATGCACAAATAAATGTGGCAGCCAGGAAGTCAATTGAAGGGAGCTTGGTCTAGGGGCTATTTTTTATTTTGCTAACAGCAAGGAGGAAACAAATGTTGAGTAATACCGGTGGAGAGTGTAGAAAACAGTTTGAGAACTGACAATGATATTTAGCAATGTGATGGTAATTATCAACCTTTAAAAGAGCAATTTCACTTTTATCCATTTTTTTGTTTTGTTTTTTGTTTTGTTTTGTTTTGTTTTGTTTTTTGTCTGTTGAAGGGACTAAGGTGGTATTGTTAATAGGCAAAGGAACTAAAACTCTCACTGAGTCAGAACCTCTTTCATATGCTTTGGGCCTGGCCACAAATGCAAAGAAAGAGGCATCTGGCCCCCCAAAAGGAAAAAAAAAAATCTTTTTTTTTTTCTTTTTCTTGGAGAGGGAGTTGGAGAAGGTCCAGTTACTGACTTATAGAGCAAAGTGGAATTGCAGCTACAGGAGCTGGCAGGGTTTGACAAGATCTGTTACATCAAGAAATGAGGACTCCGATACCCTGGAACAAAGTCTTACCAAGTCCTGCCATCAGCTGTCTGGCAGGGCAGCTGCCTCCTTAGCACCACCAATAAAAGAGCCCACATGGGTTGCTCTCTTTTAAAGGCTCACAAAATGGATGCTCAATCCCACTCCCTTCCCAGAAGCCCCCTTGTTCATGTCCCACTCTCTCCTGCTCATTTCCATATCCTGGAAGGATGTGTGAGTTTTCCTATAGCTTTGGGTATTAGCCTCTTGTGTGATACATGATGTGCAACTATTTTCTACTATTCCATAGGATGTCATTTTGTTTTAATGAGGTTTTTTGGTGTTTTTTTTTTTTCATTTTATGTGGAGACTTTTTATCTTAAGGTAATACAATTTATTTTTGTTTTGTTTGTTATATAGCTAGACTTGAGTCCCCAGAGATATCATTGAAGGTAATGTGGTAAAGTGTTTTGTCAGTATTTTATTCTATGGGATAATCTAAATATTTGCAAGAAGTGGAAACATTGCTGCCAGACACTTCATAAACTACTAGCTTGTTATTTCTCAATTTCAAAACTAGATCCTGCTAAATTTGTTTTGAGGATGTCATATCTTCACAAAACTAGGATTCTAGCTGTTGCTCTGATAAGGAACAAGTGCCTCTTGAAAACAAAGTTAGACTAGAAAACAAAGTGGACCCCAGGAATGCTGTGGAAAAAAAAAAAATACTGAGACAATAAGAGTGCCATGAATTGAGAAAGTTTAGGAACATGTGGGCTGAACCAAAATGTCTACAAGAAAGATACAACTCAGAGAAGAACACACCATCTCTTATTCAAATATAAAGACATAAAAGCAAATTATCTCTTTCTCCTACCTCTCAGGTGAAGGCTATATAAGGGAAGAGTCAGAGGTGAGCTTTAATGGGGCTTGAAGTAGATAGTTCAAACCAATGTGGACTGTTAATAATTGAACATAATCAAGAAATTATGAAATCTGCTTGAACTATTGTCAAGGGAAGAATTCTCTTGGCAGATGAACTGAGTATAATTAAAAGTAATTGAGTTGAGAGAAAATAATTTTCATGTTACTATTCCACTAAGTTATGAATTCTTAACTACAGTACATAGGTCCATTAAACATATCATATGGCTTGTGTAGCAATTCTTAGACATCCCACACACTGGTAAACATTAAGGCAGTAGAATTCATCATACATTTGAACAGGTATTTATGCAATGTTACCCAAGCCAAAATCCCAGAATCTATTCCTAGTTATTTTTCTTCATCTGTAAATCCATCTAATTTCAAAATACACCTCAATTCCAGCTTTCTTTCTCCATGTCTACTGTTACTAATTTCCAACAGTGTCTTCTACCTGCACTATTGCAGTGGTCCTACTGATTTTCCTGCTTCTATTTTTCAAACTACAACCAAGGAAAAATTTTCATAACTAAAATGTAATCATCATCACACATAAATCCCAACTAGAACAAGAACTCCTAATTTCTACTTGTTCTTCATATAATCCAGATTCCAAAACCCCCCTTATAGTCTATTCTATATATGTGATATTGGTACATGTGATATTCTATATATGTGATATAAGTAAGAAGCACCTTAGGCCTCCATAAAACCTCTTCAGAATCCTCAAAATCCTGTATAGAGTAATGCAGGAATCTCTACCTCACTCAAAATTTAGGTAGAATGGTGAATCAGGATATAAAGTCTAGTCACAGAAGCAGGATCAAATTCCAGCTCTACTACTTAGAAGCTGAGCGACTAAATCTCCTTATACAATCAATGTGACTATACATGAACTGTAAAGAATCTACCTCGTAAGGCTGTTGTGAAGATGAAATGTTAAAATGCAAATATAATTATTTATTTTTAATACATTATCTGTCCCTAGTGGGCACCAGTTCTGCAAAACCAGGCCAGAGCCTATTGGGCTGCCCAAATAGTCAACAAAAGACTTGTCTATCCCAACTTTCTGTCCTTCAAACTGTTTTCCAGCCCAAGCAGACATTCCTGATTTGAACTGTGCCATCTTTAGACTTAACCATCAGGGATGGAATAGGGCTCTCCACAGTTCCCCAGGGGGGCAACACTGCATTTTCACCATCCCACAGCCCAGCTGGGGCTATTGCTTTAAGGACCAAATAAGGTCTAGCAAGTCTAGAAGGTCAGGGAGGCCATCCATCACCTCTATTTAAAAAGAGGGAGGCATTTACAATTGTTAGTTTTTGTTGTTGTTGTTTTACTTTATTACAATCCCCCGCCCACCCGCCCCCCCCCCACACACACACTCCCCTTCGAAATTTTTATTTTTCTTTCTGGCTTATTTCACGAAGCATGAACTTTTCCAGTTCCATTCAATGGAAAGGAGAGGCGAACAAAATCAAAACAGGGTGGGAAGAGCACAGGGGACTATGGTGACGGCACATGGGTGGTGGGAAGTCCAAGGGCTATAACTGAGATAAAAAATGTACACAATGAAGAATAATGTGTGTGTGTATGTATATATATATACATATATATTAAAGAGGGTGGGAGAGATATTAGGTGTAAAGGGAGAAAGGGATGCAGAATTAAGAGGGACGCCTCCCCATGCAAAAAAGGAACCCTAAAACCAGCCTGTTCCCTGCTCAGCGCAGCTCCCGGCTTTCTTGGGACAGCCCACAGCCTCTCGCAGTGCTCGTGCCTATTGCATCCTTAATAAACTTTGCTGCTAGCTTTATTCTAGTGCTTCGTGAAACTTCTGTCCAGAGCTATCAAAGATCCTGGGTTGAGTTCTCCACCTAACCTTCCAAAGATCGTTAAGTACACACTCATCCTCACATCGCGTCTCTCCTTCCCCCAATCACAAGAAAATTTCGCAACTTCCCAGGACACCCGGGACACCCGCCGAGAACAGTGCCAGACCGCGCCCGGCGCCACGCCAAACTTCCGCCTGGCGCATGCGCAACATGGGCTCCTTCCGCCCCTCGGTTTAAACCCTTTTCTTTCACACAACTGAGTTTCCTCACTCCTCCTTTGACAATTTTTTTTTTCAAACTCACTCTTCCCTCTAGCGAATTTTTGTTTTTAATACCTTCAACTGTTAACGGGGAACTTAAGATAACGTTGCTCTCCCAGGGTCCCGCCTCCCGAAGAGGAGCCGCGCTTCCGGGACACCAGTCTCGCGAGAAGTCGACTTTCTCACGTTATTTCCTAGTTTCCAGAATCCTTAGCGCGAGGCGGAGAAATACTCATTTATTTCAGCTTGTTGATTCCTTCCTTTCAAGCTGCAGCTGTCCTGCTTTCCCTTAGTTGGTTTCTAAAAGGCAAATGGCGGCCCCCGAGCAGCCGCTGCCAATGGCCAGAGGATGCCAGAGCTCGTCTTCGCTTTCCCCGCCTCGGGGCGAGCGAACCCTTCTCGTGAGGCACTTGCCAGCCGAGCTCACCACCGAGGAGAAGGAGGATTTGCTCAAGTATTTCGGGGCACAGTCGGTGCGCGTGCTGTCAGATAAAGGGCGACTGGTAAGGCTTTTGGTTGGTGGCGCCGGCAGAGGGGACTCAGGAAACAGAAGAGAGGGGGAAGATGTCCTTGTGTAATGTGGCTTCCTCATCGTTCCGCCTTTTTAGCGCCAGAGCTTAGAGCCAAGTCGGGTTGTAATTGGCTCGAGCCTAGATTAGTCACGGTGCGGTGGAAGCAAAATGGGAAGAAGTGTAGCTACCTTTTCCAATGCATCTGGAGTATTTTAGAACTCCTCTGAGTTTGGGGATATTTCTCTTAGGTTCAGGACTCACACACACAAAAAAAAGGTAACATATGATTTTTAAACTAGTCTTTGTTTATCAAAAGAGAGGGGAAACTTCAATAGGTAGTAATTTGGGTAAACTACTTAGAAAATTTCCACGGCGTGTTTTTGTGTTTGTTTTGTTTTTTGACTACAGACATATTTTTAGACTGTTAGAAGGTCTCAAACGTTAAGCACACATTGCAGTACTCTGTTTACTTTTACTCCTGAAGATGTTTTAATGGAGGTTTCCCCATTAAACGGTGTTAAGTTTCTCCAAGATGGTCTGTGATGAGGCAAAACATGAGAATTACTGAGATTATTTTTCATCAGAGTGTCACCTACACCAGCAAATACAAATATTTCATACAGTTCAATTTAGGCACAATTAACTAGTGATCTTGTAGATTATTCATTTTAGAATGTGATATTCTAAATGCACAAGCAACTTGTAAATGCTTTAATGAGCATTGATAATTTGCTTAGCATAATGATTAATTTGCTTTTGACTTATGTTCTTCATGATGTTTTAAAAAATATTTGTCAGTTATATTTATAAACTTTTTCCATTAAGCCCTTATTGCAAGGATAAGACACCAAGGACATATGTACATGAGAAATGATACTCTGTTGGTGAACATTTTACAGAGGAAAGTTGAAGTACTTTAGATATGTTATAAATAGGGAATAATTTATACTTTGGATAGTGTAAAAGTGGTCCTTTCAGCATAGAAGGGTTTATTTTTCAACGTTTGGTCTTTGAACTATTTGAAAGTGTATGCAAAACGTGTGGGTGTGTGCACATCTTTTAATGAAAAAGACTACATAGTTTTCATCTCCAGTTTGGTCCCAAAAAAGTCAAAACCATTGTGCTGAAATCAGTATTATCAATTAAACAATCGATATTTCTTCCATGTCCATCATTTTGTGTGTCAAATTACTGTCAACTAGTAAAATAATTTGTACTGATTCTTTTTCAGAAACATACAGCTTTTGCTACCTTCCCTAATGAAAAAGCAGCTATAAAGGTATGACTTTTTCTTTACTATTAAAGTAAACAATTTTTATTATCTAGTCTTAGCTCAAAAATGAAATGTTATACTAGCATTTAAAAATAAATGAGTTTGTATTTCAAGAGTTTGCCTAACAGAACTCATTTGGTTTATTAGTTCGCAGATCTTGCCCAAAGTTTAGATGTTTAGAAATGATATAGTAGATTAACTGGAAAGTGAATTAAAATTGAATTGCAGTCACATAGGCAGTTTACCATAACAAGTTCTGAAGGCAATATATAGTGTTAACTTTCTGTTTTGCAAAGAAGGATATTTTAAACATTAGAGGGAATATATATAATACACGCATTAAGGGAATATATATATAATTAAAATATATCTGTATTATTAAAAGAAAAAAACTACTTTTGAGAACAGGCATGCTTTGGGAGACCTTTCATAATTAATTGAATTTTGAGAGTAAAAGAAAGGTAGATGACCTTCCTGTTTTGGGGAACACTGATGAAACTATGGGGCATGGAAAATTGTTAATAGTGAAGTCTTAAATGTAAATAGTAATTGGAAAATAGGTTGAGTCTAAATTTGGGTGAAAGTGATTAAATTTTGTTTAGTAGATAGTCTAAAGGCACTCAGAACTTTTCAGTTGGTCAAGAATATGGTCAGCTCTGTGAAAGATACCTGGTAGATTTCATATAATAGAATTGATGTAGAAAAAAATTACAATTAGGAAGACCTAGTGAAAAACTCAGCCAAGTGAAATGTTATAATTGTCAGGGCAAGAGAAAGGATCTGAGTTAGACAGTAAGAAGACAGACGTAGCTCTGTTCTTGATAGAAGCTGATTTTGTAGGTCTTAGGATCCCTATGAATGTGAAAGTTGAGCAACATGTAATATTGTGAAATTTTTGCCACAAATGATTGGGTTATTAAATTAACTGACAGGGGCAGGATTCAGAGAGTGTTTGTGAAGGAGAGGATGAAGAAAACATCCTGTGCTTCTTCTCATAGCATTTATTAAAAAAGGAAAATGAACGGCAGAACTAAGGATGCTGAGTGGGGGAGGGCAAGTGGGAGTTAAGGGTTTAGGCTCATTCTTGAGCATCTTGAATGAGGGAAGTTAGCTAGCTAAGGGAATATCGGGGGAAGTACATTCCAGTGAGAGGGGTAGTTGAAACTGGGACTCTGGTGTGGAAACATACCTGTCTTGTTCAAGACAATGTGACTAAAGCATACAAACTGAGGGGAGAGATTGGATATGAGAGTTATTGAGACCACATTATGTAAGTATTGTAAGGACCTTAGTTTTGACTCACATAAAATGGGGAGCCTTTAGAGGATTTTCACCAAAGTAACATAATTTGTGTTGAGAATAGATGGAAGGTGGGGAAGAACAGAAACAGAACATCTTTCAAAATATTGTTGAACTTCAGTGCAGAGATCATGGTTGCTTGCACAACAGTGGTAGCAGTAGAGGTGTAAGAAGTACTTAGATTCTGAATGTCTTTTGCTGGTAGGAGCAAATAGGATTTCTTGATGATGAATATGCAGTATGAGAAAGATGAATTGAGAGGATGGTTTCAGGATTTTTGGCACAAGTGGAAAAAATGGAGTTACTATCAATTAAAATGGGATTAGGTCACCAGGAGAATATACAAACTAATAATTGACCTGGAGTATGCCAGCATAAAAGTGAGAAGGCACAACCAGAGACTTAGCAGAAACCAGTGAACTAGGAAGAAAACTATAAGAAAGTATGGTTCTTGACATCAAATGAATAATTTCAAGCGTGATGATCAACTATGTTTAATGCAGTAAACTGAAAACCAGGAGTGCCGGTTGGCTTGGCAGAATAGTTTGTTGTCAGTTATAGGCAGTGTCCATGGAAAGATTAATAAGTCTTATTGGAATTACTTTAAGACTAGGTAAGAAGAGTGAATCTTAAATAGAGGGCTTATATAGCTCTTAAGGAGCTTTTCTTCAAGAGTAATTAAAAAGTGAAGAGCAGTGGTAAATACAGTCAGATGAAGGAAAGCATAATTTAGGATGGGAGAAATAGAAGCATGTTTATATGTTAATGTATCCAAGAATTACCCTTAGAAGTAAGAATAATCTCTCCCCACTCCCCAGTCTCCATTGCCATATAATTCCAGAGAACAGAAGAGAAACTCTTGAGAAGATAAGATTGGAGTTTTTCTATACAAGTCAAACAATTAGATTTAGATCAAAGCATGAGTAGTTAATACCTGATAACAGATGAAGGTACAGTATATGGTGTACCTGCTGGTCTTTGAGGACTTGTGATGGTGGGAAGCTGAAGTCCTCACTTGGTCATAGTAGAGAAGAAAGTCCATAGGCTAAGAGAATGGAAGGAGAATATTGTGAGTTAAGGAAAAAGTACAAAATACTCTCTTAGAGATGGGTTTACCAAAAAACAATTTAGAATATAACACTGGATTTATGATTATAGTCTTGAGCTTAATGTTTCACCAGGGCAATATGTTGGGTTTTTTGTTTTGTTTTGTTTCTTTCCCCAACCATTTTCATCTATTTGGGTATCAGTGGAGTTGCATTTAACCAGATATTACCTCTGGTAAGTGATAGGAAGTAGTAGTCCCTTAAAAAACAGTAAATTAAAATTTGGGTAAGAAATATCCAAGGAAATATTCACAGTATTAACCAAGAACATGTATAAATATTTTGTATGTGATCTAACAAGTCATTTTTTGGTACAATGATCACACTTCTGACTCTTTTCTTCTAATTGAAGGCACTGACAAGACTCCATCAACTGAAACTTTTAGGTCATACTTTGGTTGTTGAATTTGCAAAAGAGCAAGATCGAGTTCATTCCCCATGTCCCTCTTCAGGTACTGAGAAAAAGAAAAGGTATGTAGATAGGTTTTCCTGACATTTTTAAAGTGCTTTTCAATCAGTTGTATTGATGCTATGTTATTTTCAGATTAGCAAATAAATAGTCTGAAACACTGAATGATACATCACTCTGTTGAATTGTATTAAAACAATGTTTACTTATATTCCTAATTATACATAAAGAACTTGAGTGTTATAATATTAATTTCTTTTAATATTAGGAATTAATCAGTATGAAGTGGGAAGAGATTGAGGGGGAGGGAAGGTAACTAGGATAAAGTTCTGGCTGATTAACCATAGCAGAGTATTATGAATCAGCACTGCTGTTGAAATTAAAGACTGGTATTGGGCACTCCCGGGTGGCACAGCAGGTTGGAGCCTTGCACTGCGAAGCTAAGCCAAGCAGTGGCGGCTTCAGTGTGAGGTGGAGCCCTGCCCAGAGGTGATATACATGGTGCCGCAGACCTCTCCTGCTGCTCCCCTCAGCAATGTACCTTGTTGATATGCCTGTTCTGCTCCCCATTCTGTTTCTGATTAATCCTCTCACCACCCCTGTACTTCTGGCTGTACCTCATTTCTGTATGCATACATAAGTAAATCTTAAAAAAAACAAAGACTGGTATTTACTTCCCACTTGTAACTCTTTACCCTTCTATAACCTTTATAAATTTGCTTCTCGAAAGTAGTTCTGTATTAGTTTCATTCTCTAGACCCGTGATTGGAGTATAGATTCTTGGGCCTTACCCAGTCCTCCTGAATCAGAAACTTAGAGGAGTGAAGAGGAAGATAAGGCCTCAGCCGTCTTTTGTTGACAAACCCTTTAACTGATTTTGAAGCACATTAAAGAAATCTTGGTACCACCATTTTATATCATATAAACTTTAATTACATTTTTTGTCAGTGATGATTATCATACCATCTTCTTAGGGTTGTGGTGGCGTATTTTGTATAATATCTACACAACGAAGGTATCCAGTAAAGATTAATTTTCTATACCATCTTTTTCATTGGTGTTTGCTTGAGATATACTTGAAAGCCACATTTGAAAATAATAGTATTATGTTTTTTTCTATGCAATTTTTCACTCTAATTAAAGATCAGCTTTGATTCTGTATTCCTAGACCTGAAGACCCTGTGGAAGATGATAAAGAAAAGAAAGACCTTGGTTGTTTAACCATAGAAAATGGAATTGCACCAAACCATGGGTTAGCTTTTTCTGTTTATATTTTTTGGGTGTTTAGATTATATACATTTATACACACACACACATACACACACGTACACATACGCACACACATATGTATATGTTTAGATTATATATATGTTTAGGTTATATTTATATATATTAAGCAAGATAAGTTTTAAAGGATATTTTATGTGTCATATATTTTTGGCCTGTTCATTTTGAATTACAAAAGTTTGAAAATATTTCATAAATAGTTTAGAAATATAAGATAAACTGATAAAACATCTTACTTTTCTTAATGCAATAAAATGTTTCTGTTTGAGTGTATTTATTTGGATCTAAGACTGTTGAGTCCTTTAAATAACCTTGTTATCTAAAATTAGTTACTGAAATGAAATTTGTTAAAACAAAAGCATTTAAAATTTTTTTTAGGCTGACCTTTCCTCTAAATTCATGCCTCAAGTACATGTACCCACCACCTTCAAGCACAATCCTAGCAAACATAGTAAATGCTTTGGCAAGTGTGCCTAAATTCTATGTACAGGTAAGTAGAATAAAACTTTCCTCAATGTAAATTTTTGTATAACTTGATACATTATTTTCTATGCTAATTCTCCTTTCATAATACTATTACTTAGATGATTTCTGACAAGTGGTGATAAAGCAATATTTTGAAAGTGTCTATAACTAGTTCAGTCTGCTACAGCAAATATCATTGATTTGTGGCTTACAAACAAAAGCTGAACATTTTCTCATTGCTGGGAACTAGAAGTATAAGATAATAATGAACTTTTCAACAAATGTTTGAAAGTATTGAGAGAAATAAGATTCTTCTGTGATGTACAGCCATGCTGATGTTTTATTTAGTGTTGCTTTTCATAATTTCATAATCATTGGGCTTGAAAATATAATTTCTTAATTATCAGGATTGAAACAGCATATAATAGATTTTGTATTGCAAGAACATGACATTTTTAATAGCATGAATAAAACCGTAGAGTTAAGAGTATGAAGGCTAATCTTCTGAGAATTATCAGTGCCTTGCTTTATCTTTTCTTTGTGATAATAAGGCAAGAGATGGTTCTTCCTTTGCACTAAACTTATCGGTAGCTTTACTATGAATTTTTTAAATACATAAAATGTAAGGTTGAGTTGAACCATCATTTTACCATATGATTTAAAATATTTTACCACTTTCAGGTGCTTCACCTTATGAATAAAATGAATTTGCCCACACCTTTTGGACCAATTACTGCACGACCTCCCATGGTAAGAAAGGCCTTAGAATTTTCAAGTTTTGGAATCTCTCTTCCTGAGGTAGGATTATTATCAGTGACTTGTACTCTGCATTAAAAATAACAAAGATAAAGTTCATTTCATCAGTCAAGTGGAGTAATAAAAGTGGGTAAAAGCCAGAATCTGAGAAAAATATTTTTTTATAATGGAGGCCCTATTTTCTGCTACTGTTGTTGTTTAGCTTTGACCTAGAACACTGTACCATCTTATATGGTAATTACATTTAACAAAACTTTCTAAAATTTCTATTATCCTGGCACACAGACAAGAGATTGTCTACTTTGTACTAGAATTTACTGTGCAATCCGAAAAGCAGTAACAAACAGCACAAAAATGTGGAAAAAAAAAAAAAAAGTAACTTAGATTGGGGGGAGGGGAGGTAATGTCTTCCCTTAGATAATATAATTAACAGTTATTCTAAAAGAATATCTTGACATGGAGAGAGAATCATCTCTCTCAATGGAAATAAGTTCTTTATTCTGTACACATCATACCTTGCTGTAATGTTTTCATGTTCTTGTGTTAGTATGAAGATTACATGCCGCTGCATGCACCTCTTCCGCCTGCGTCTCCTCAGCCCCCAGAGGAACCGCCTTTGCCAGAGGAGGATGAGGACTATTCTAGTAAGGAGTCAGAATATGAAAGTAGTGACGAAGAAGACCGGCAAAGGTTTGTAATATTACATAACATTTGTTTAGATTCCAAGGAAAATAGGATACGGAAAAAAGATTCTCTTGCTGTTTGTAATTTTGCATATAATTCTTCTTAATTTAAAGTTATAATTTGTCCATCCTCAGTCCCTCAATCCCTCAAGTATACTTAGTAGTAACAGATGATAACTAATGAGGACTGAAAAAAAATATATTGGATCATGGATAAGATTTTTACATTGATGATTATGGCTTTGTAAAATACAGCTGCTTCTCATTTGTGGATTCTGCAGTTGCAAATTTGCTTGATTACTAAAGTTTATAGTCTTAAAATAACACTTGCAGTGGTTTTATGATCTTTGGCTGACATAAGCTGGTGCAGAGGGTGGCAAATTTGAGTCACTGAACTTGCACATTCCTGATAAAGGTAGAAGGTAACATTCTGCCTTCCTGTTTTATTTTCATACTGTAAGCAACTCTAATTTCCAATCTAGTGCTACATCTTTCACTTTTTTGTGCTGTTTGTTACTGCTTTTATTATTTAAAATAGTCGCATAATACGAAAGTGTGAACTAGTTTTTCCAAGGACAAGAAGGCTGTGATGTGCCTTAGGAGAACATACATGTGTTACACAAACCTTGAAAAGTCATGAGCTGTTGACCCATGAGTTCTGTGTTAGTGAAACTCCTTAAACAGAAACACATATACTAGTTATATATTACCTTTTGATAAAATGTAAGCAGTTGCTTTTAGGATCTTAAAATTTCCTTAAGGGTAATGATTCATTATTCACTAATCTAATGTTTGTAGAAATTATAGAACATCTTAACTGTCTCAAATAATAAGAATAATTGATTGTAATTGTGTTTATTTCAACTTATTTTCCTAGACTTTACCTCAGAATAATTGCTAGAGTTATTCCATAGGATTTTTTTTTTTAAAGATTTTATATGCTTACAGAACTGGGGTACAGGACAGAGGTGGGGTGGGTGAGAGGATCCACCAGAGACAGAGTGGGGAACATAACAGGCGGATTTACTGAAATACACTGCTGAGGGGAGCAGCGGCGGGTCAGGAGAGGTCTGCCACACCTGGCTGGGGATCAAACTCCTGCTGCAGTGGCTTTTGGAAGCTTCATAGTGCTGTGCCTTAACCTGTTATGACACCAGGGAAGGCCCTATTCTGTAGCATTTTATGTAAAATAATTAATAGTAATTAGTGCAGATGAATTACTCTTTTTATTGGCTACTCTTGATGATTTATCTGTATGTTTTACTATTAAAACATATATCCTGGCAAAGTGAACTAAGTGAATAACGTTCAGGCATATAACCTACAGAGTGGCCTCCACAGAGATCGTGGCACGTCACTTGCACGATGCAGTGTAATGTGAAGACAGCCGTAGAGAGGATGGGGCTGTGTTCTCCAAACACATAAGTTTGCATGTTATCTATATTGTCTGTTTACAAATGGACACAGCAGGCAAATTCCTAATTTCTTCAAAATAAGGTACAGTTGAACTAGGATATTTAGAAGCTGACCTTTTGTCAAACTGATTATGTATTGCTAGCTTAGAAAGTAGACTGAGGCTATACAAGCACTATAAGTCCAGTGCAAACTTAAATTTAACAGAAACAATAGTAAATCACTGCTTGTATTGATAAATAAAGGAAATCTTTACTTTTCCTTCGGCCAATGCAGAATGAACAAACTAATGGAACTAGCAAATCTTCAGCCCAAAAGACCAAAAACAACAAAGCAGCGCCGTGTGAGAAAAAAGCAAAAAATAAAGGATATGTTGAATATACCTTCATCCGCCTCACACAGGTAACTTGTTTTTTAACTACGAAATGTTTCTGTATGCCATTTGTTTACTAGCATGATTCCCATAATTCCTCAATCCAGCTTTATTTCACATCTGTAGTTGATTTATGAGTGACTTCCTATTTCCTAAATTCACAAGCATTCATAATTATCTTATACTTGGCCAGCTATGTACTATTGCCAACCCAGCTGTCAGGATTATATCATCTGATTGAACATTAGCATTTTCTATCTCCCACCTCACTGCTTCATTCTCTTACCCTTCGTACTTCTTTTGAGTCTTTTTCGTTGTTTCTCATTTCCTTTTTTTGTTTTAAGTGTTGGGTTTCATGTGTTTGTATCCATGGTTATCTTCTGTTCATATATTTATGTTGTATATAGTGTTTATATGTAAATTATTAATTATATAGTCAATAAAGTATAATGTGTTAAATATGTTTATACACATGGATATATGTAATGAAAGTAATCATGTATTTCTCTTTCATCTGTTGGAGGTAATAGTTACTAAATCTCTATCTCAGGATTTAACCTCCTAACACTTAAAATCCTCATTTTCTACTTTGTTTTGCACCAGAGGATCTTGTATGCATTTAAGATTCTATCCGAAACAAACATCATTTACTTTCCTTCACTGTCTTTCTCCTCCTGTATTCACAGTTCTTATAATGGTATCACCATGTGTCTTTGTGACGTTATGTTAGTTCTTTCTATCTCCACTATCTAATATCAAATATTTTTAGACTCCAGAGTACCTGATCACATTAAAAAAACATACAGCTTGAAACATAGCACCCACTAAGTTGCCTTTAGACATCTAATGATTGTATTAAAATCAACAATGATGTAAATATATATGTAAATAAATTAGTTAATTAAAAAGTAGGTTATAATGAATGTATGGTAAGGTTTACTGCTAAATATTACTAATGTCTCAGAGCATATTCCAAAGCTGAATGCTAGTTGTATTTTTAATGCGTTAATGAGTGTAATGGGCAATAAGCTGTGTAAACAGCTTTATTACTAATTTTATTTACAAATAAGAAGGCATAAAATATGAATGACTGGGTTTTGAGACCATAGGCAGGTAAGAAATCTGGAAAAGAACTTTAAAAGGAGGAGATATTAAAGTAGACGTTTAAAGGATGAGAGATAAAAGTTAGGTAGGGGTATAGAGATATCCAGTGGAAATGAAAAAGTAAAAGGAAAGCTCTCTGAGGTAATTTATTAGCTAGGAATAGGAATGGACGACGAAAGGGAAAACTGGAAAGACATGGAGATCTTTCTTAAATGGTAGGTAGTGGTGTGTTTGAATTTATTGATGGAGCCACTGTTGTGTCATTGACATTCAAAAAAAGGTAAGAATTTCTTTCAAATTATGTTATCCTAGGGAATAAGCAGATTTAGGGTGAACATCAAGAGTGTATGTGAACAAATTTTATTCGATAGAAATTAACTTTCCAGGAACTCCCTGGTGGTGCAGGCATTAAAATATCAGTGCTGTCAAGCTATCACCAGCCACTGGGAGCCGCAGCCAGGGAGCTCACCCACATAGCATAGCAGACCTCTCCTTTTTCACCCACTGTTCCCCTTAGCAGTATATTTTAGTAGATCCTACTGTTCTGCTCCTTACTCTATCTCTAGTGAATCCTACCAACTGTGCACCTCTAACCTACTTCTCGTTCTTGTATACATAAATAATCTTTTTTATTTTTAAACTATCCTTTCCTATGTCTTGGACATTTTTGTTAACAGTACAAAAATTACCAATAAAGTGGTATTCACTGCATGTGTTATTTTGTTTGAGACTACATTAGCCCTTTTGCTTTTTATTCCGACTGATAGACATTTTATATTAACATGAATTGGATTGAAATTATGGCTTAAATTTTACTTGTTTGCTGGCCGTGGTAATCCATGTATTTTAATACCTTTTTCATAACATTTACCTTTAGTTACAATTGTAATTTTATTTACCTTTCTGCAAGGTAACTTTCCATTGAACCTGTAAGTAAATTGAGAAAGGAATTTGTTAAAATTGTCATTTACCCATTTTTAAAGGAATGGATCTTTAATTTATGTGGATTTTTTTTTTCATGTTAAATGATGTTTCCTACCTCAGTATGTCTTGACATCCCAATTCTATGCTTTTAAGTTGTAAAGCAGCATAGAACAATTAAAAATAAGTAATACCAACCAAACTAAATACTGTAATAGCCACATTTAAGAGAATAAACATGAAATTAATAATTTGTTTTATATAACTCACTGTATATAAAGATATCACTTGAGCTTATAATTGATATAAAAAATTATTGTGATGTACAAAGTTGTTAAAAGTATAGTATGCAGTTTGCAGTTACAACATATTTTGATTTGGACAGCAACATTTCAGATACACTTCTGGCTAGTTAATACTCCTTTGGTTATATGTAGTTGAAAGTACATTGCATTAATTTGCATATATTAAAAATAGGGTGTACCTTTTTGTATGTTAGTAAATGTCCTAAAATTTAAAATCAGTTGGCCTTAAATCTTGTCATTTACTGAATAACATGCAATTTCTTACCACACCTTACCCACAATTCCTTACGTCTGTGAACTTGTAATTTACATTCCCCATATTAGAACAATTGCTAGGGTTTAAGTATGTATTAATGTATGTCATTGTACAGAGTTGTGCTCAATTTGTCAGTGTTAGATTTTTTTTTTTTAAAGATTTATTTATTTGTGCATACAGAACTGGGGTACAGGCCAGAGGCTCAGGGGCGGTGAGAGGCTTCACCAGAGACAGAGTGGGGAGCAGAATAGGCAGATCGACTAAGTACACTGCTGAGGGGAGCGGCGGGCGGGTCAGGAGAGGTCTGCCACGCCATGTGGTCACCTCTGGGGCAGGCGGGAATCGAAGTCATGCGGAAGCGGCTTTAGATTCTCAGTGCTGTGCTTTAACCCGCTGCGCCGCCAGGGAGGGCCTGTCAGTGTTAGATTTTTAACATATATAAAATAATGTGTTGTTCAAGAATTTTGTCACAATTACAAAGTAATGCTGTGATTGTTTATGAACTGCAGTTTACATCCTGTAATGTTACCTTCGGATGTGTTTGACCAACCACAACCTGTCAGCAATAAAAAAATTGAATTCCATATATCTACTGACATGCAAACTGCATTGAAGAAAGAGTTAGAAAAGGAACAAAATTGTGATGAACAAATCTGTGGTAAGTACTCTAGTTCTTCAATATACTGTATAGAATTTCTTCTCATTGAACTTTTTGTGTTTGAATTAAATTTTTTGTAAACAATGTTTAAAATATGAAATTAGTTTTTCAGTTGTACAGAATACTATCCATTTTGAACTTTTTATGTAAATAAAATTGATATTTAATGGTATGGTTGTCACTGAGACCTTTTGTTTCTAATGAACTCTCGGGTGAAATTCAATTTCAGTCTAGTTTGCTGATTAAAAACATTAAAATTTAAACATTAAAATCAGAAACATAGAAACCTTTGCTTGTTAGCTGTGATATTAATATTGTATGTGTGTAATTGCATTATTGATTAGGAAACAATGACTTATGAATTTATAGATTTCATAATTTGTTTTTTACTCAAAACACATTATTTATTACCAAGATATCCTTACATTTTAAAGTAATATACTGAAATATAGATTTTTTACTACCTATTTTAAACAGATTTAGTGGCATTGTTCTTTATATCTTCTTAATTTCATAAATAATACAAACTAGTAGAAAATGCAATCAGGAGTACATAATACAACTTTTAAAAAAGTTAACACCTCAGACCCACTGTCCCCCATCTTAACCACCATTGTAATATTGTGAGTTATGCTTCCTGATATTGTCCTATACATGGTAGACTATACAGGACAGATTACACATGATCTCTGGTTTTTTTTAAGTCTAATGTCAGTAGTCTGTCAGAACACAAAAATATATACCTTCCTTTCTTAAAGTTGAGTTTATACTCCATAGTACAGTTATATTTATTTAGGCATGCTCTGATAGAAGTTGAAGATGTTTCCTTTTTTTTTCTATTGTACAAAATACTGGAGTACACATATTTGTACTTGTAGCTTAGAGTATTAGTGTGAATATAGGGTTGAAGTCTAGCAAGGCCCTATTGTGTAATGAATTTTGACTCATTACATTCATTAGCAGAATGTCTTTGATGATTTGTAATTTATTGAGTGAATGACAAATTCCTTTTACACAACTATTATTTCATAGTAAAACTGATAATTTATTGAAGGAATTACACTTGGATCTTTGTACACAATACTTCATAGTGGATAGGTTAAACAAAATGAATGAAAACCAGAATGGTCCAAACAGGTATTCTCTCTCTCTCTCCACTAATCATTTTCATTGGATGCCTTCTCATCCTAATTAAGTCAAAATCACTTCATTTCTTTGCACTTTGTAACCCCTCAAAAGTCACAACACAGTACAGCCATTTGACTCTTTAGCTATTGTCTGTGGTTATTTTCATGTTACAGTGCCAAAGTTGAAAAAGTCATGACAGAAACATTGCCTGCAAAAATCTACAGTATTTACTATTTGAACCTTTACAGGTAAAGTTTATCTAACCCTTTTTAAAACATTTAGAAAAGTACAGCCTCTTTACTGCCAAAAGATATCATTAAAATTAAAGATGGAAAACAAAACTGTTTAGAGGAAAGGCATTTTTTTAGTGATGCGTGTTAATGTCAAGTCTTATTTATCATCTGCTACTGAATTTCATGCATCCAATATAGGATTTGGAAAGATCTTCCCAAAACCTAATATGAACATCACAGAGGAGAATAAAGAGGATTCCGATGACATGCCATCAGAATGTATTTCTAGGAGAGAATTGGAAAAGGGCAGAATTTCCAGAGAAGGTAATTTTCATCAGTGTGCCATTATATATTTGATTCTTCAGAAACAAAATAACAAATCTCTTCATATAATTTACCCTAGTTAAGAATTGAAAATCTCTCTTCACCTAAATGTTTTTAAATACCACTTTAGTTTTTGATGCCCATGATTTACTAGGGGGGAATAGTCTCTTCAGTAGTGTTTTCAGCCTAGATTGGTTTAAAAATTCTTTTATTTTCTTTCTAAAAATTACCATATCACATCTTAAATCATTATGAGCCATTCTCAAGTTAGGTATTCCAAATACAGTTGATACATCATCACATTACCATCATCTGAAATGGATGCAAAACAGGTCTGTAGAAGATATTTTAATTATTTGGTGACTAGAAGTCTATGCAAGAATATTATAGCCTTAACATGGTAGTTCTGCTTTTAAAGAATTTTTCATGCTTTCATAAATGTTAGTGCCAGTACAGGTTTTTGATGTACTTATATTTGAATGGTGCAATAGATTTTACTAGAATTGATGAAAATATCTTAATTTTATATCCTGTTTTGTTTTCAAATGAGAAATGGAAAAACTTTCGGTTTTCAGAAGTTATGAACCTGGAGAAGCAAACTGTAGAATTTATGTGAAGAATTTAGCTAAACATGTTCAAGAAAAGGTAAGTTTAAAGGTGTAAATTGCTTTTATTATTTTACATTTTGTCTGCAATTCCTTACTTGTCTTTTTCTTGTTGAAATTCTAGGATCTTAAATATATTTTCGGAAGATATGTTGACTTTTCTTCAGAAACACAGCGGATAATGTAAGTGACAGTCATATTCTCCAATTGTATTTTGTTTTTATCTTTTTAAAATATTGCTCTTATATGTAACTAATCTTAAATGTCTACACCAGAAATTGAAACTTCTTTATCAGAGGGCAGACAGTAAAAATTTAGTTATATGGCATAGCTGCTTAGTCCTGTCTTAGTACCATGAGAGCCGCCACAAACAGTACATAAATGAATATTCATGGCTGTTTCAGAAAAGCTTTGTTCATGGATCTCCTCATAAATTTTGGACTCACAATAGTTCTTGAAGTTTAACCTGTGTAAGAGTCAGTTGGAGAACTCATTAGGTAGTTTCCTGGATCATACCTAAAGAATCTGGTTGACTTAGGGACCATAAATTTGTATTTTTAAAAACTCATGGATACTGATCCAACGACTACTCTTAGAAAACTGTTGTTCTAATAACTCAACACAAATAGCAGTCCGACAAAATTTTTTGGATTCCAAACCTGGTAACAGTGTATTAATTTCTTGCCTTTTAAATACATTTTTATTGAAACAATATTGCATTATAATTTCAGATATGCATAATTGGAAATCACATCTCTGTCTTTTATGGCCAGATCTCTATTTAGATACTATTACCCATTTTTTAAATGAATGTTGTTTGCTTGCTTTATTGTTCAGTTTTGTGAGTTCTTAGTATATTTGGCTAGTCATCCCTTGTCATGTGATGTGTGTGGCTTCCACATTCAGTAGGATATCTTTTCATTTTGATGCAAATTTCCTCCATTGTGCTCCACTATTGTTCTATAGGCTTATTTTTATTTCACTTGGGATTGGTGTCAGGACCCAAACTTTTTTTTTAAGATTTATTTATTTGTTCATACAGAACTTGGGTATAGGCCAGATGTGCAGGGACAGTGAGGGGATTCACCAGAGACAGCGGGGAGCAGAACAGGCAGATTGATGAAGAACACTGCTGAGGGGAGCAGCAGGAGGGTCAGGAGAGGTCTGCCACGCCATGTGGATCACCTCCAGGCCTGGAGAGGATTGAACTCATGCTGAAGTGGCTTTTAGCTTCTTAGTGCTGTGCTTTAACCCGCTGCGCCACCAGGAGGGCCCCCAAAACATTTTTTTTTTAAGACTGATGTCAGAGTTCTGCCCATGTTGTCGTCTATGTATTTTGCAGTCTCAGTTTTTATATACAAATCTTCAACCCATTTTGAATTTTTGAATATAGTGTTAAGATATAAATTCTTTCATGTGAGTCTGTCCAGTTTTCTCAACACCACTTTATTGATGAGATTTTTTCCCCTTCATTATATGCTCTTACCTCCTTTGACATAAATTTGTTGTCCACAGATGTATTATGGTTTTATTTCTGGGCATGTAGTTTTCTTGCATTGATAACCCTGTCCGTTTATTTTTTTCTCTCTCCACTAACATCCCGTTTTAAAATCTGTTGCTTTGTGTTATACTTTGAAGTCCAGAAGCATTGATACCAGTTTTGTTCCCTTTTTCTGAGTGTTTGTGTTATTCAGCATCTTTTGTAATTTCAAATAAGTTTCTTGATTACTTTATTCTATTCCTGTTAAAAATGCTTTGGAAATGTTGATAGAAATTGTAGTGAATCTGTATGTTGCTTTCAATAATTTGGCCATTTTATTTTATGTTTCTTGGGGGAGGACAACCAATGCAGTGGGTGTGGTAAAGACATGTGATCCTGTACTTTGAATCACATACAATCTTATATTACTTCCAAAAATTACCAATTACCAATATTACTTCCAAAAAGTATATATTAAAAAAGAAGAGAGCATGACATCAGGAGTGCACATGTGTAAGAGAAAGGTCATGTGAGAACACATTAAGAGAGCTACATCACCTATAAGCCAGGAGAGAGCTTCGAAAGAAACCAACCCTGCTTGATCTTAGACTTTCAGCCTTTCAGAATTTTGAAAAAAAATAAATGTACTTACAGCCATCTTAATGATGCCAATTTTTCCAGTACTTAGGCACAGAATACTTTTACTCGTTTTTGTGTGTTCTATTTCTTTTCGACAATGTCCTATAGTTTTTGGTTCATATAGGTCTTTCACTTCTTTCGCTAAACTATTCCAAGGTACTGTTCTTTTTGATGCAATGGTACATGGGATTATTTTTCTGTTTTCTCTTTCTGCTAGTTCTTTGTTTGCCTATAGAAATTTTATAGCTTGTACCTACTGTTCTCATTTATTATTGCTATTACTTTACTGGAGTCTGGGGTTCTCTTTTTTAGAGTCCCCTGGTTCCTTGTTTGCTAAAATACCTCTCTGGTTTTTGAGCCCTCTGGTTCCTATCTTGTTGCACTGCTCTTCCAGTTCTTGTTATTAATGAGTCCTGGGATTTTCTGTGTATGTTGTGATATTATCTGTAAATAGTAATCATATAGTTTAGGCATTTTTACACTGAGATGGCAAACTTTTTAAATTCTTCAACACATTTCCATTCACTTTATCAAAATTGTTTGACAATCTTCATTCAAAACCACTCTGTTCCTTAACTTCTAGGTTTGATATACGCTTGATGAAAGAAGGTCGAATGAAAGGACAAGCTTTCATTGGGCTTCCAAATGAAAAAGCAGCAGCAAAAGCCTTAAAAGAAGCTAATGGATATGTTCTTTTTGGAAAACCTATGGTGGTTGTATCCTTTGAATCAGTCTATTCCAAGATCATAGTTTTTAGGAGAAAAGGGCATAATGGAAACTAATTTTTATACTATCTTTTAGAAATAGTAACTGCTGACATTCTAGGTTTACACACTCAGTTATAAATATATTGTGGTTGAAGTAAATTACAATATTACTTAGATCTTTATGAGAAAATAAAGGACCATAAGACTATTAAAATTCACTTACATGTCAATAGTCTAACTTATTATTAACAAAAATATATACTTGTTAAGCTTACAAGGCTGCAGTAATTAAAATAGATAATTGTAATTTTATAATTTTATGTTACATATTTCTGTTTCAAAATTTTAGTAGTCAGAATGTATCATAACCATTCTGCTTTTAGTAGTTAATGTAGTTTGTAAAATAGTGGGACAAATACATTAAAAAAATTTGACATAGTTAAAAAGAGTAGGAAGACAAATATAAGATGACTTGAAAACTATGGTCCTATTTTATGTTAGTTCTTGATAGTTGTCTTAAAAAGATTACTTTCGTGTTTGTGAAGAAAACCTTAATTTAAAATATAAGCAATTTGCTCGATCTGCTAGACCAAAACAGGATTCTAAAGAAGGAAAAAGAAAGTGATAAAAATTTGTAAAGGTAAGTATCGATATAACATAATAAAAGGACAGTATGTTCTTGAGATAAAATTAAGGATAAAAGTTTTATAGAGAAGTAATGCAGTTACTGAGGTTTTTCAAACAGCTCATCCATCTATCATTCCCTTCCCCCCCATCCTTTTTTCTATTATTTTATGGAGTTCCATAAAACTTCAAAGTTTTTATAGACTGAAGTCCATTTGTATCTAAAATTTAATTTGGAGGGAAAATTTTATAGTCAAAATGTGTCTTTACTTTGTCTGCCTAAAGCAGTGTTTTTTAATGTATGTTATGTAATTACCCGGAGGGTTTGTTAAAACAAACACAGATTGCTAGATTTTCCCCCACCCAGAACTTATGATTCAGTGTATCTGGGATAGGGGCCTTGGGTTATCAACCATCTCAGTTTCCCTGTGACCTGGCTGCGGCTAGGGTTGGGGGTTGGGGGCAGCGGGAAGGGGTAGTCTTAGGATAAGGGTCTTTGAGCTCTAAAGCTGAAAAATTGTCCACTTCCAAGCCAGGAAAAGTTGATCCCCTTGGTAGAACCTGTGGGTATGTGTTAAAATTACTAATTGCACATTCCACAAATACTTGTGTATTTTTGTGAAATGAAATATTTTGTCTTTCAAATAAGTAGTCTTAATGCATACTTGAGTGATGTAGTGATTACAAATGGTAGATTTAAAGTGTATGTGACTGATTTAAGGAAGATGAGTGGAAATATATTCCTTTTATTTTTATGCCTTTCTGCCTTTATAAACTAGAAGAACATGAAGTAGCGAGGCCAAACCTACTAGAGTTATGCTGAAAAAATAATAAATTTTGCTTTTTTTTTTATTTTGTGAGATGTCTTACATATTTGAAGTTGTAGAATATCTATTCTGGTATAGTCAGAATTCTTATGAATACCTTAGAAAAGAGTTAAACAATTTTGATTGTGTGTTAAAGAAATCACTTATTTGTAATTCTGACATAACAAGTAAGAAGAAAATTAAAATGCATTCTGCTGTTCTTCTTTAGAAGCATTCCTGCGTAAATACTGCTGTGTATCCTTTCTTGTCGTATCCTTTTTGGGGGTAGTGTTTTTGTTTTTCCTAGAAATGTTTTGTCCCTCTCTCATCCATTGATCCAAATTAAGCATTACTTTTTTACAATTTATTCAGGTGAAATATTTCTAAAGTTATTGTGTTGATTGAAGAAATCTTTTATGTATTTTTTTTTTAGATTTGTTGCTGAATTTTCAATGCTATACTTTAGATTATGTGATTTTTTCAGGGAAAGTTAGTGAATCAGGTCAACTTACTTGGAGAATGTGTACATTTACTTTGACACAGAATTTAGTCATGTTTTTTTCTTTTTATGCATTTCCTAAACCTAACTCAATAACGTATTACATTTTCTGTTTTATGATGTATCTGGTTTAGGTGGTCTGTGTAACATGTTGAAAATTTGATTGTGAAAAGGTTTTATATATATGTATATATATATATATATATATAAAATTAAAAATGGGATTCCGATCCAAGTAAGAATAATAGTCCTTACTCCAAGTTCCTACTGAAATTTCCTTTAAGATACAGAGGAAGTAGAAGTATCTTTTCCTCTCTAATTTTTTTCTAAGCAAACAAAAAGGAGTAAGGCTGACATGTAAAAGACATGATGTTGATTCAGGGGCAGCACAACATGTGGAAAGAAACAATGCTTTATGTAGGTAAGAAGAGTAGTTTGTAAGGATGGTGATCACAACCAACTACAGCAGAGGTGCTCGATCTTGAACTGCACATTAGAATGACCCGGGACATTTTTTTAAAATAATGACTTTTGTAAAATAAAAATACAGTAGTCTAAACATATATACTGATGTCTGGGTTCCTGTTCTGGAGTTCTGAGTTAATTGCAGCATGGATATTAGAATTTTTGAGACTACCCAACTTTGATTTAACTTTGAGGACAGATTTTCGCACATCAAGATCCCTTCCCTGAACTAATAAGTCAAAATCTCAGAAATAGAACCAAGAAACTAACTTCAGAAGATTTCTTTTAGGGTTAGGTTCTGTAGGACTAATTAGTTCAGATACTGGTTTGTTAGATTGAAATGGTAAAGTGCCTTATCCCACTTCGCCCTCTAGTATTAAATCTCTACATTTCTTTCTTGCAAATTATGCTATTAGTGTTATTAAAGAAAAAATTCAAAATTCTGTCAATCATTATCAACCCAAAAGGATTAAATTTATGGATATCGAAGTTGCTATTTTTATTTCTATAGGCATAATTGAAATGTTTTATTTAATGTTATAAATAATTTCTGTATTTAGATAATTAAGTATTTTTATACTGACATGATTCACTAATTTTCTAAATATTAAGTTTTTTAACGTCTAGTTAATTTAATGACATTTTTATAACCATGATTTTTTTAATGGACTTTTATGGTATTTTAGGTTCCTTTTGAAATACCCATTATCTTTCAACTTTCCAACCTTGAAAAGAAGAAAATGACCATCTGGACTATGGAACTGTGCGTAACAGCTTTTAAACTGTGTTTAACGTTAAATCTATATGCATTTAAGTCAGCTAATTGGCAATGCATCATCTGTATTTTAATCATCTTCCTTATATATAATAAATTATTTTCTTTTCAATAAAACTGTGTTCTTAATTTTTCATTATGTTATTTTATACATCTATTAAAGTATGATTTGATAACTATACAAATTTAAGGTACTTTTATAAACTATAAACTTTAATGATTACAAACACTGCCCTCCTCGTTGTTACCTGGATACCAGTGCACCTATACACTTCTTAAATAGTCTTATTTTTTAGGAAGTGGTTTTTCTGGCTATGATTTTTCTTTTTGGGGTTTTTGACTTTTGGGTTTTTTTGTTTTGTTTGAAAATGAAGATTATTTCACAGCTTAAAATTAATTTACTATTCTATTTTGTGCCTCTACATCTATCAGAATGTCACTCAAAGGTGTATTGCCCATATAAAATATTTTGTTCCTGTGGTGAAATTTGGTTTATCTTTGTAAGTAGAAAAATTTTGATATATTTGTTCTTTTGTTTATTGATACTTGCCTGTGAGTATATACTAACAGTTTCCTCTTAGATTCATAGGCCAGGGACTCTCTGAATCATAACTTCTTCCCATTTCCTCACAGCATTATGAAATAGAATAATGAGAATGCTAAAGATAGGAATTAAAAATATGGAGAAATGAACCCTACAATGTACAGATGTTCAGATGGCCAAAAGTTAAGGAACAATAAGGAAAGATGAGGAGAAATAACTAGAAGCTAAATAAAGAAAGTACCTCAAGTAGGAAGTGGAAATCAAATGTCAGACATGTTGCTGATGCAAGAAAGATGAGTTCAGGGGATTTACCATTGGGTTTAGCAACATTTGTGACCGTGACAACTGGATTTGATGAATGGAAGAAGTGAGAAGAAAATGGTAAAGAAGAATTTAATACAGTAGGAATTGGAGATAATTCTGCTAAAGCTTTCCTCTCAAAAGTGATAGGCTTTTCCCCCTGTTAATGTAGAACAAGAAGATTTTTGTTTTGCTTTGTAAGTACTGCAGGTAAAGCAGACTGGTATGTGAGTAGGACTAATTTAAGTCAGGGGCAGGGGAAAGCATGATACAGGCAGTAGAGGGACATTGTTGAACCATAGGTAAGGTAAGGTAAGCCACGGAATGGCTGGTTTTAAAAAGGCAGCAACTCAATAATAGGAAGGGTGGACAAATTGTGTACATCACAATTTGTACTACAATATTTGTAGTTAGGTATATATAGTAGGAACATGGTAAAGGTGATAGATTATTATAGATTATTATTTTTCCACCTAGATTATTATTGAGATGCCCAACACTTCTGCTTTCTTCCCATGCATAAAACAGGAGATGATTTCAATGTACAAGTTTAATTATCTAAGAATTAGCCTCTTTTTTGAATAATGGTAACCAACCCCAACCTCATGCCTCCTCATAATTTGAGTTTATGACCAAGTAAGTCCAATTAGAAGGATTTCTAGGGCTTGTACAGGAAGTTTTGTGGTTTTGTTTTTGTTTTTTTTTTCTTCTTTTAAAATGTATAACTATTACTGGAACTGCAAATCATTATCCTGACAATAACCACATGATAATTACCCATGGGTGAAAAATAAAGTCATTATGGAGATGGGAAGTAATGATCAATTAAGCCTCCAGAAAAAAAACCTTAAAGCTAGTTTAACAGTTTTAAGCATTAAACACTCTTTTTTTAACGTTTGCTGGAGAGATCTAGTATTCTTAACTGGGTGTTTAATCAAATAGGTCACCCCTCTGGTGAGGATTGAAGTTTCAGATAAACCAAATGAAATGAGAGTTGGCTTATTCTCCAAAAGAATAGTAGTATGAAATGGAAATAAATGGGTGATTTGACTGCAAATAATGTTTCACAACAATGTGCAATATGTAAAACTCTTCTTGCTAGGGTTTTCTGTTTATAGCATCTCTAAGAACTGGGCTCATGTGAGATGACTGAGGCATCTAAAGGTAAAATGTAAAGAGACATTGAGTAATTCCAGTGCTCCTCACTTCTGTCATTCTACCTCCTAGTTAGTAACATGAACCAAGTCAGTACCTAATTCTGATTAAATGAAGCAAACAAAAAGGCAATATCATATAAATTGCTGGTATTAGATGACTTGGACAGTATTTACTATGAAACCTTATATCAAGTCTTTATCAATATTAAGACTTTCAAAGGAAGTCAATGAAAAGATCTTTTAAGCTTCTAAAATTCAAAACATAGCAACTGAAGTATTAAGGTAAATAATTTTAAATCTTTCCTCACTATTAGAAGAGATCATTTCCCTTTGTGATAATTGAGAACTGGTTTAATAAATGTCAACTGTAATTGAATTAATTACTAGATCCTTTGTTTTATTTAATTTCCTTTACAAATGCATATGAAACAAAAAATAGTGACTGCAGTAGGGTTGTTCAGTAGAAATGACAGCCACATGTTTTAGGTACAGGAGAGAGAATTGATGATTCTTAGGAAGAAAAGAGTCCCAAGAGCATAAGACACCAGATAGTCTATTCTGACATATCCCAAAGCAATCTGTACTGGAGATAGAGTGTTTACATAAAGACCACCAGGAATCTACCATTCCACTCCGGTATCTAAAATAATAATACCAAAATTTGAAAAAAATGCCAAAAAAGAGTAACTGTGTCAAATATAAATTTGACTGCATGAGGGAATTCACAGAGAGCAAACAACACTGGAGAACATTTATGATTAGTATAGAAACACCTATAGGGGAGTCTGTCCGTTTTAAAATAACAATTTAAAAAGGGTATTAAGCCACATAAAAGTAATTTTAATTTTTTAAACTGAGATATCGCCAATATCCCACTTAGGTTATAGGTTTAAACCTTACAAATAAATATTTTCATGCCATAAACCCACCACCACTGTCCTAACAATTCATCATGTCGATATCAGTCCCCAATTGTTTTAAATATGCTTGAACTAGTCGAAGATGAAACAAAATAAGTTATGAACAAAAATAAAAATAGTAAAGATAGAAAATCTAGGAAGACAGGAATATGAAATTCTGGAGCTAAAATGTATACAAAAAATACTTCACTATAGGTGTTCCAAGGAAAATGTGAGTAGTAGTAGGCCAAAGAAAGAATAGCATGATGGAAGATGGAGAACGGTAATCAGGTCTGAGGAATAGACAAATGAGTGAAGAGAAATAATGAGTGTAATCTTAATACATGTACAGAAATTTTTGCAATGTAAAAATATTCACAAATTTGAGAAACAAGCACTACATCTTCGGGGAATTATTTTACCAAGATAGACATTGAGGGAAAAAAAAATGTTAAGTACCGAAAGTTCCAAAATGCTAAAAAATTTGTTTTCTGACAAAAATGGTATTCTATGTAACAAGGTATTTACAAGGTGTCCCCAACTATATACTTCTAAGTAGCCTATGAGATAAAAAGAAATCACAAGATAAATTGAGGGAAAAAATACACCCTGAAATTGTGATTGTATAGTATATAAAAATTTAGAACATTTTGCAGATTATTTTCTGGAGTGAGTGTGCCCCCCGATGTCAAATCCTGACAAAGACCTTATAAGAAAGTCATACTATCAATACAAATCAAGGTCCCTCCTGAACAAAGAAAACAGGCAAATCAAATTCAGCTCTGTTAAAAAAAAAAAAAAAGTACTAGATCATTCACCAAGTGGAATTAATTTCAGTAATGTTTTTAATCATTAAAAAATCAGTGGATGTGATTCACCACAACGTTTCAAAGGATACAGAAAAATAATAATGTTCTGTTTACAGTCATGATCAAAAGCAATGAGGGAGACAATACTCTTATCTGATGAAGAGATTGGAAAAATGCTTAGAGCTGATACTCTTGATGGTAAAATGGTTGGGGATTTCTGTATCAGTTTGCTAGAGTTGCCACACAAAAGTAGGACATATTGAATGACTTACGAAACAGAAATTTATTGTTTCATATTTTTAGGAGGTAGAATTTCAAATTCAAGACACCAGTGGAGTTGAGTCCTGAGAGCTTGAGAGAGGAGCCTGTTCCAAACCTCTCAGAATTCAGATAACTAATTTCTCCGAGTCATCACTTTATCTACCTTTTTTGAGTTTCTCTTTGCCCAAACTTCTTTTTTGTAAGGCACGTAATCATAGTGCATTAGGAAGCTACCTAGTGATGTGCTAGGTTCAATTCAGATCACCTGTGGCAGTGGGCATTTAGAACTTCAACATAAGAATTGGGGAATGGAAGGTGAGAAACAGAATTCAACTCATAATAGTTTTCTTCCTGAGATCAATAATAGGGTAAGGATGTAAACTAATATTTTATAGGAAGTTTCAGTCAATAAAGTCAAGCAAAAGAATGAGACTGGAAAGCAGTTAAATAAAAAAAATTCTCAAATGTCATGATTATGCAAAAAATAATAAATCTTTACAAAATAACTGCTGGACATCACAATACAGCTAAAAGATTATACATAGTAACAGCAAGAAGAAAAACATTAAAAAATAACCTCAAAAATAAAAATAATTAGAGATAAAGTACGTGTAAATCCATGTACTGAAAGCTTTAAAATACTGCTGGGGAAAACATGCTCAACCTCTGTATCAGCAAGTGAAAAATCAAAACCATAATGAAATAGCACTTTACTCACAGAATGGCATAACTAATGTTAGAAAAAACAGTAATGCCAAGTCGTGTGAAACATGGGCAGTAACTGGATTACTTTTAATACTTGCTAGCAAAAGCACAAAGAGGTAAAAGCATTTTAGAAATAATTTGGTAGCCTTTATAAACTGCATTCATTTATAATAAGAACAAGCAGTTTTCTAGGTATTATTAACATAAGATATGAAAATATGTCTATAAAATTTTTGTTCCTCCGTATCCATGCAGCTTTAATAATAATAAAGAAAATGCCAGTCACCGTGTTGTTAGAAAAGCATGTTACATGCATATGCTAGAACACCACCTAGCAATAAAACAGACAAGAAAAACAAGTGTAATTGGTCAGTTCTCTTAGGCTGCTAATTAAGTTTATACTCCAAACCACTTCCCTTAACCTGCCCTTGTGCCCAAGCCCACTATACACCAGTACTAATCACCCCCAAAACATTTTATTTTCTAGTCATGCTAAATTAATTTGGTGCTATCAACTTCTACTCTGCCTATAAGATTATTTTAGCAATTTTTTTTTCTCCTATAGATTTATATAAATGGTGCGGGGATGGGGGGTAAGTGTAGCTGATTGTAGGAGAGGATATTGCAGAAAGAGAAAGGAACACAGGGAAAACAAACTCTCTGGCAAGTTACAGTATAATCGGAGAAGAGGTAGCCAGCAGCAAATTGAGCAGGAGAGAGAAGACTGGATTGTTCAGTAAACAGGAGAAATAGTCGCCAACTTGGTGATTTTGGAGCTGAGATGACATTTTTCATATAAACTAGATTTGGAGAATTTGGACAGGGTTATAAGAGCACAAGTTGAAAGAAAGGAAGCTGATCAGAGCTAGTCTATAAAGTCCCACGTTCAACATTTCCCCTTAATTGAAGAGAAAGCAAAACCACAACTATTTTATAATGGAAAAGGACTGAAGAGTGGATTTGCAAGGTTGCTGATTTAAAGAAGCTAATGTGGTAAGTTATTTTAAAGTTTTTTTGGGGTACTGTATACTTCCCCCCACACACAATTTTTTTTAACCTTGAAGTGGTTTCTGTCATATGATTTGATATAGTTCAGTTTCACAGTCTATTTTAGGGTTGTTGACAACTCGTTTCAATTTCCAGTAACACAAAATGTACTATTTGTGTTTGAAAGGCTTCTAAGTCTTGGCTCAAAACATTTGCCTCATTTCAGAAATATTGTAAGCAAACTTGATTGTTGTTGCCTTCTTTTCCTTAGCCTTCATTTGTGAGGTATCCTGTAGTTAGGTTCAATTTGTGTGTGTGTAAAGGGGGTATTGGGGGAAAGGACGGAGGAGGCTCATGGGTGACAGGATACTATTTTGAGAAAACTGTACTAATTCAATGTAATGTTTAGAGGAATTGTGAGCTTTTCAGTGCAACAAACCACTAATGACCAAGTCCTATAGTAACAAATAATATTTAAAGATCTAGAATATTGAAACCTGAGAAAAAATCACAACACTTAGAGATATGCTTGTGATAAAATAACAAGAGATGTCAAATTGGAGGTAATGATATTTTAATATTTTTTTTTCTATAAAGATTTTTGGTGGATCTAGAACTAATAATCACAAATGACAACATAATTTGTCATTTCTTGTTAAATGTTAATTCATTTACATGCTAAAAAAATCATAGTATCTGCCTTTGTTATTGAAGTTGCTTTGCATACACAAGAAGAAATTGGTAGATAACTGATCCTTATATAGTTAAGTGATTTATATTGGTAGAAATGAAACTAGAAATAGATACAATTTTCATGACTATTGCTTCTTGTTTAATAATTTAATATAACTCTTTCGTTTTATCTACATGATGACTTTTGTGTGATGGAAGTCTAAGCCAAATGACTACCTTTATGGTTTTCACTGTGTCAAGAGGAATCCTGAATTTATACTCGAGTTTATGCTCTAAAATGGCAGTCTTATTGTGGACATACAATAAAATAACAAATGCTTCTTATGTAACATTCTTTGAGGGGAAAAATTTGTAAACATCAGAAAATTAAATTTAAGATTTCTCTTTTTAACAATGGATATGTTCTATCGACACATCAAGCATAAAATCACCTTAAGAAGTATTGCTTTTGGGACATCAAGATTTTTTACAAATTTTACTTTACAAGATGAAAATAAATGTTATTTGAAAGTCTCTCCTATGGAATTTATAGGTCTTTATATTTACTGAGAGTCCATGAAAAGCATATAACAATGCCTGACCTATGACAGGGGGTTATGATAATTTTTTTATATCTCCTTCTATGCTGGGGTGCTAATAAAATGCCCCCAGTTATGCTACAAGTCATCCTTAATTTTAATAACATCCAGAAATGCATTATTAAAATATTTGTAATCAGGGCCCTACCTGGTGGCGCAGTGGGTTAAAGCACAGCATTGAGAATCTAAAGCCACTTCTGCATGAGTTCGATTCCTGCCTGCCCCGGAGGTGACCACATGGTGTGGCAGACCTCTCCTGACCCTCCCGCTGCTCCCTTCAGCAGTGTACTTCGTCGATCTGTCTGTTCTGTTCCCCACTCTGTCTCTGGTGAAGCCTCTCACCGCCCCTGAGCCTCTGGCCTGTATCCCAGTTCTGTATGCATAAATAAATAAATCTTTAAAAAAAAAATTTGCAATCATAAGTACAGTTCCAGTTAAATGAGGCAATAAGAGAAGTATATTTCAAAACACATGATACCAAAGCTCTAAAGTTGCTAAATGAAAGATAAAATGTGGGAAAAATTGCAGGTGGAAAACTTTGCTACTTCCTTCTTATCATTTGACCTTGGCCCACCCAGTCTCCAGAACTATAAGAAATAAGTATTTGTTGTTGAAGTAATTAAGTCTATTATTTCTTATTATGATACCTCAAACTGAAGAAAAAAATAAGCACATAGGACCAGTCTACCTGTAGTTTACTGTCTATCTTTAGTTTACTGTCTCACTAACTCTGAAATATATCTTGCCATGTCCTTAATCCAAGTCACTCACCTCTTTCCTAGGCCAAGGAAAAAGTTAATTGACCCCCTTTACCTCCATTCTTATCTCCCTAAAATCCAATTTCTTCAGGGCAACAAGAGTAATTTTCCTTTAAAGCCTACCAGGCTCTGCCAGATTTTCCTGTTACAGACCTAGTGATTTTTTCCATGATGTTCTGCCAGGTCCTACATGATCTGACTGACTTCTTCTATCTCATTTTACCTTACCTTTTTTATACATAGTTTAGCTGCATTGATTTTCCAAGAATGTTTATTTTTAAAACACTCTATTGAAATAACATGGCATTATAACATTATGCAAGTTTCGGTGGGCATCATAAATCAACATACATATATATTACATGAAGTTTATCACTATGTGGTCAGTTCTATCCTTCACCAAAAAATTGATCTGATTGGCATGATTTATCCATTCCTATTCTTCCCCACTTCCCTTCTTCTCACCACTAATTTGGAATCTGTTCTACCTCTCTAATCGCATCTAATTTTATCTTCATCCTCTTTATTGTAAATTATTTATTTACATTGACTTTCCCTTGGATTTTTATTATCATGCTTTCCTAGCCTGTTTTCTGATTTTCAAATGACTAGTTGCTGTGATTCCTTCAAATCCTGACAAACACTTCTTCCCAGATGCCCTGCGAAGCCAGTCTAAAATATCCTAATAGTGAAGACACTTTCTGTTTTATTGACCTGTTATTTTACACTTGTTCTTATTGCTATTTTAAGTTGCCTTGTCAGTATTACGTATTCCCATATTTTCTTTCTCTTCCCTTAGAATGTAAACTCCCTGAGACCATGCATCTCGTCTGCCTGTTTCAGCGTTTAGCCCAAATATCATCCATAAACTCAGCATAGAAACACACAGTTAATACTTATTGGATCAGTGGATTAAGTTTTATTTTGGTTTTTTTTTTTTTTTGGTATCTATTATTATTATCTTACATAGGAAGAAAAGTAATGTTGATTTCATAGATTAAGTGTCTTATCAGGCACAAGAGATGTTTGGCTATATGAGGGGAAACATCCTATTACTATCATAATTACATTGACCACATAATTTGATGGATGGGTAAAAACAGTCTGTTTCCTCAATTCATGGCTATTCCACCTCCGAATAGCTCCTGAAATCTTATTGTACACATTTAATTAACTGAAAATTTGGGTTGGCAGTAAAAAAACACTGAAATGAATATCCTGTTTCTTTTTGAATTGCAACATTACAAATGTTTGCAAATAAACATTTAAGGCAATATATTGTTGGACATTCAGTTGGCTTTAGTTGTTAATTTCCATCTATCAGTGAAGGACTTCAGAAATAAGATCTTATCCTAATTACGTAATACATGTTTATATTTGTATAAGCTGTCAGTTGTTTTAAAAAAGTTAATATTCCCTCAACAAGGAAACATTAAGTTCTAAGAGGTTATTTGGGTTGTTTTCCTGGGACATTTTATGGAAGTTTTTCACCTGTTAACATTACTATTGATAATCTTTTTCAGATTATGAATAAGTGATTTGTGCTTTATTCATGTTAATGTTTACTTTGTAAAATATGCTTCTTGTAGGACTATAAATAGTGGCTGGAAAAAGAACACCGGCAACTTCAGAGCAAAATGAAGTTCTTTTTATTGCTTTTAGCCATTGGGCTCTGCGGGGCTCAGTATAACCCCCATACCAAACCTGGACGGACATCTATTGTCCATCTGTTTGAGTGGCGCTGGGTTGACATTGCTCTTGAATGTGAGCGATACTTAGGACCCAAAGGATTTGGAGGAGTCCAGGTGGGTATTGTTCATAATTAAATTACAGGGTTTTCTCTGCTTAACGAGTATCTGTATCTGAAAAGCTGAGAGAACATTTTATTCACACGTAAGTATATGAAATAAAATTTCCTGAGGGAGAAATTAGCATTATGGGCGAGTTTGTTTTGGCCCCAATAGACTCTTCCTTTGGCAGGACATTTCAAATGTGCTGCTGTTTTCAAATGATTGTATAGACATATAGGTGTATATAATTCTGATGTAATTTTAGATTGATAGGTTTCTAAAGTATCCAGGGATCAGAAAAAAGTCACAAATTGACAAGATTGTTTTATTTGCAGATCTCGCCACCCAATGAAAATGTTATTATTAATCACCCTTCAAGACCTTGGTGGGAAAGATACCAACCCATCAGCTACAACTTATGTACAAGATCTGGAAATGAAGATGAATTCAGAGACATGGTGACTAGATGTAACAACGTCGGTGTAAGTGAACTAAAGTTGCTTTTAAAATATTCTATAGTACAGTCTCGTTACTTTGAGCAGAATGTTTTCATATTTTTCATTTTATTTCATGTTTTCACTTCAATTAGAATACATTGTTGTCTAGGTTTAACTTTTATAACTATCTGTATATATGCATTTATCTATTAAGGAAAATATAATTTATATATACATAACCAGCAACACATTTTTACTCAGAAATTGAAAATTCCATTTCCAATATTGGCTGTCAGTTTTTTAAAAAATATTTACATATATATATGAATAGAAGAACTAGGGTGCAGGCCAGAGGTGAGGTGAGCGAGGGGAGCAGGACAGGCAGATATACTGAAATACACTGCTGAGGGGAGTAGCAAGGGAGACAGGAGAGGTCTGCTGTTCCATGTGGGTCACCTCCCTGACTGGGGATCAAACTCAGATCCTAGAGGTAATACTGCTGACACTTAATCCCTAGGCTACCAGGGAGGCCCTTTGCTGTTACTTTTATGTAACTTCCGTTTTCACACATAACTCCTGAATCTTCTTCCTTATAATTTACTTTGATGATAAATAGTTATATTCTCTTTGTTGAGGAGCATAATGAGAGACAACTAAGTGCATACCACATACTTAGTATATATAAAGTAGAACCTGGCTACTTCTATCCTAGAATGAGCCATAGAAATTTCCAAAAATCAAATAGTTCTCTGGAATCAACTAATTTTTACCTTCTCCCCAAGTATTTTTTGCATTTTTTCATGGTTGTAGACTCTGTAAACTTATATAACTAGATATTTGACCAAGTCACTAGAATGCATATAGGTATTAAATTCATCCTGATTCCTTTTATATTGACTTTTGATTTTCAAGGAGGATACATTTATAAATAACAAATATTTTGGAGTGTTATTAACTTGCTGTGAACTTCAGTAACTTTTCAAATTTCTACTTTTCTGTAAGTCAAAATGAAATGTAGACTTTCCCCTTCAGGTCCACATCTACGTGGATGCTGTCATCAATCACATGTGTGGAAATGGTGTGAGCGCAGGAAGAAGCAGCACTTGCGGAAGCTACTTCAACCCTGGGAGTAGGGATTTTCCAGCAGTCCCATTCTCTGGCTGGGACTTTAATGATGGGAAATGTAGAACTGGAAGTGGAGACATTGAGAACTATAATGATGCTTATCAGGTAATTTGAAAACTCATTAATCTGAATAAAGAGTGAATATGCCTTTGATGATCTACATGTTGCCTATAGCTTTCCACTTTCTACACTTGTTTAGCTGTCTGAGGAAGGCACAGAATTCCAAGTATGACTGTTGAAAAGTAAAAACCAGTCAGTGCTTAAAACATTTCTCAGTCAATGAAGAAGCTCAGACACGTCACTGTGTAAATTGTCCAGTTCCACACTCAAATATTTCTAAGTTATTTCTTACTAGGGTGTCAGTATTCCCAGTGTCCAATGCAAAGAAGACATTATAGAAATATTAATGGATATATGAATGTATAATGAAGTGAATACTCAGCTAAAGATGATATTTTATGTATAAGTCACATTTTTACCTCCACAGGTTAGAGACTGCCGGCTGGTTGGTCTTCTTGACCTTGCCCTGGAGAAAGATTATGTGCGGAACAAGATTGCCGACTATCTGAACCATCTCATTGACATTGGGGTAGCAGGATTCAGAATTGATGCTTCTAAGCATATGTGGCCTGGAGATATGAAGGCCATTTTGGATAAATTGCATAATCTGAACACAAAATGGTTCCCTGAAGGAAGTAGAGCCTTTGTTTACCAGGAGGTATATAATTTAATTTAAAATTATATATTGTGTATATGTGTGTGTGCACATAGAAAGTAATATTAACACATTAGAAATTAAATGACAGACTTAATTTAAATGTAATTTCTGAGGGTTCATTACAGAACTATTTTTTATAAAATAGGGATAATTTACTTAGAATACTTTTCCCCTTTGATTTGTAGACAGAAATTCAAACTCTGTCATTAGTCGTTGAAAGAGAGTGCAGGGAATTTACTTTGACTGTAAACATTTCTGTATTACTTACCCCAAGAACTTATAAAAGACAATAATATTGTTGTCTTGAGCCAACCTATTTAAAATAAATCTTGGCTATAGCATTCATAGCTGTTCATTTAGGCAAATGGATGAGTATTTCTGTACCACAATTTTTTTTAAAAGGAAAAGGGCTAAATGATAATGATTATGTTTTTGTTTTCCTACTTTCTTTGGAAAATTGAATGAATTAATGCTTATCAAACAATTGTAAATATTGTAGGCCAGATAGTAAATGCTGCAAGTACTTTATTATTTTTTAAGATTTATTTATTTATACAAGAACTGGGGTATAAGCTAGAGGTGCAGGGATGAGAGGATTCACCTGAGACAGAGTGGGGAGCAGAACAGGCAGATTGACGAAGTACACTGCTGAGGGGAGCAGCAGGTGAGATGAGGTTACCCCCTTTGTGGGGGGTAGCCTCACAGTCCTGTGCTTTAGTCTCTTGCACCACTAGGGAGGGCCCACTTCGTGTACTTTAGAAAAAAAGAATCTAGTTAAGGAAAACTGTTTTGGGCTTTCTGAATAATACAAATTGTCGAAAGCCAGTTTCTGTATGTTAATTTATGGTTATAATCCTAAACAATTCTCACTTAAAATATTTTCTCCTATATTTTTACTAGGTGATTGATCTGGGTGGTGAGTCAATTAAAAGCCATGAGTACTTTGGAAATGGCCGTGTGACAGAATTCAAGTATGGTGCCAAACTGGGCACTGTGCTTCGCAGGTGGGATGGAGAGAAGATGGCTTACCTAAGGTAATGCAATATGATTTGACCTTGAATAATTTCACAGATCTACAACTCACCCCAATATGTGATCTTCTTCTAAACTTATTTAAATAAGATTCAAAGATCCAATTACTAATACTGTGTGACAATTTCCTAAGTTTCAATAAATTGTCTTTCTTATTTAGAATGTTCAATACAAGGAACTATGTTTACAAGCCCAAAGCATATCTTAGATATTTTAATCTTTGTATTTTGCCTATTTTGGCTAACATTTGCCTAAAATCTGTGATGTTCAGATTATTATTAAAGCTTCTATCATTATTAAGTACCTACAACATGGCCATACTATGCCATATGCATATGATATCACTTAATTTACTTTAATATTAAAATATTTATAAAAATATATAATGAACTCTCAACAGAATTTAAGAGAATTTACCTTCTATTTTTGTAGTAGGATAGGGATATTGACCCTTCTAAATGCCATCTCAATTTTGATGTGCTGAAATCTTTAACAGGACATCTTTATAACAAAAATTAGGTATATTTAACATGAATGTAGGACAAGAAATTCATGTATGTGTGCATGCACAGATTGAATTTGTAGAATTGTATTGTTATCTGTAGTTTGTACTAAAAAGTTTGACAGAATAGCCATTTAATTAAATAGAATTTCATTTGAGTATATACTGAAACACTGTTTTTTTCGGTTATTTGAATGTTATTATAAACTTACAGATATTTACATATCTAAATACATATTGTGTAAATATATAAGTAAAATTATAAATATTTTTTCTATTCACTTAAACCAGGAACTGGGGAGAAGGTTGGGGTTTCATGCCTTCTGACAAAGCTCTTGTTTTTGTGGATAACCATGACAACCAGCGAGGCCATGGAGCTGGGGGAGCTTCCATTCTGACATTCTGGGACCCTAGGTAGGACACAAAGTCTCCCCCTTTTTTAGCCGATCTTTAAATTACAATAAAATCATTCTTGTCTTGCATGGTGATATAATTTTGAATCTTTCAGGCTGTACAAAATGGGAGTTGGATTTATGCTCGCTCATCCTTATGGATTTACACGGATCATGTCAAGCTTCCGTTGGCCAAGATACTTTGAGAACGGGAGAGTAAGTTGATGTGCAAAGACTCGTTCTCCTATCCCAGCATCAGACAGATGTTTCTCTAATTTCTTCTAGATTTCTTTCAATTTGAGAAGGCTACTACTTTGTGCAGCAGTTCCTTATAGTGTCAGCTTTAATGTTTAGAAGCTGACCCTTGATATTGAGTTCAACTTCCTATAGTTTACATTAACTTGATTTCTAATGTGAGTTATGGACAATAGCCATTTCCCTTTTTCCAACTGCATTTCCAAACATTGCTTTATAACACAGTATATGATTTAAAGGTATAGTATCACATCTCTTCAAATGTATGTTACCATACCACACCCACCACCAAGGATAAGTAGTCCTTCAATCCAATCTATGGGCTCTCCTCCCTGCTTTGCTCTTTTTACCTTCCTCCTCCCACTTTCTGGTTGGTTCAATTTAACAGTTATGATTTCTGAGGTTTGCTTTTGTTCTGGCTTTCCTTGTCCTTTTGTTCTGTTTCTTGATATTCCACATCCTAGTGATGTTATCCAACTTTTGCCTTTCTACTTCTGGCTCGTTTTGCTTAGCATTTCTATCATTATCTTTAGGTGTCAATCAAACCAACACAATATTACAAATTTGGTCAATTTAGAAAGAACTATGGTGATGTGTTGTTTAATACACTTATCTAAATGGGTGAATGAAGGAAACTAACGTTTATTTGGCAATGATTTTCATAGATAGTAATTAGCTTTTATAGCAACTAAGTAGTGTCCTCATTTTATAGAAGAATAAAATAAGTCACAAAGATGTGATGTATATTGACTAAGTTTTCTTAGCTAGTAATAGTAAGATAGGTAGTTTTAATCCCATTGCTTCTGACACTGAAAACTTACAGTTCAATGGCTTTGCACCACACATTGTTTATTAAGAAGATAGGGTAATTCCTGGTAAAGAACATAAAATGGTAAACAAAATATTATTTTACTCTGCTTTAAGTATGGCACTAAAGAAAGAGGATTTAGGCTGAATATTTAGCTATAAAATTACTGAAGGAGTTAACTCAAATTAAAATTACTACAGGAGCCCAAGTTGTATGCATGACGTGCTGGGTTTTCGTGTACTAGAGAATAAAGAGGCAAATAGACATTATGCTAAATAATCTCAGAATTTTAAATTCATTCTTTTTTTTTATTAAGGACATTAATGATTGGATTGGGCCACCAAATGATAATGGAGTAATTAAGGCAGTGACTATTAACCCAGACACTACTTGTGGC
>NW_004567127.1:12168632-12225362 GCF_000260355.1 Condylura cristata | reverse complement strand
CCTGACCCGCCTGCTGCCCACTACTCCCCTCAGCAGTGTACTTCATCAGTCTGCCTGTTCTGCTCCCCACTCTGTCTCTGGTAAAGCCTCTCACCACCACTGAACCTCTGGCTTGTACCCCAGTTCTGTATGAATAAATAAATCTTTTTTAAAAAAAATTACTTTTGGTTCTTAGAAAATGATTTACATCTATTGGATATGTCTATGTGTTTTGATTTTCTTCTCACTGAGACGTTGATTGCTTAACATTTCACAATACAAAGTTGTTTGTTGTAAAGATAGCATGGATGTTTGTTTTTCATGTTATTGAATTTAGGTTAATTTTAAATTTTGTTTTGCAGGCCTTTGTCTTTAACTTTGCAAACTGGTCTTCCTGCTGGCACATACTGTGATATTATTTCTGGAGATAAAATCGACGGCAAGTGTACAGGACTTAAAATCTATGTTTCTGGTGATGGCAATGCTTACTTTTCCGTTAGTAACACTGCTGAAGACCCATTTGTCGCAATTCACATTGAATCTAAATTGTAAAATGTGAATAAATACATATGCCCTGAAAATAACCAAATGTACATCCTCTCTTGTGCATATGTCAGTTCTTAACAATGCACCCAATTTTGATAAAAGCTGTCAGCTTGAAAACCCCAGAAAATCATGAAATCATATGTAGTTACTCAAAAACCATTACAGTCAACATCTGGTTATACTGTAGAAGACTCACATTACCCTTTTTTGTTAGAGAAACTTCTAAGAGCTCAGGGAATTATCTTGACAAGTGATGTTGCCACTAACACTGTTAGTACAGATGTGTGTCTTATGTACATCAATATTTCTTCTCTAGTGTATTTCTAACAATTGATTTATTGATAATTCTGAACGAGTGGATAACATTAGGGTGGTTTTCACAGTATGAAAATCTTTAAACTCTTAACAAATTTAAGAAGTTCTAAAATTTCTGTCTATATTTCACAACTATATAGTATTCACAGGAATTATCTAGTGTCTATATTCTTTCTCTGTTTTCTTTCCCTAATGGCTTCAACTTAATATTGTTCAATGGCTTTTTCTTCCATTTCTTAAGACCCTTTATGGGTAGATGTTTACCTAGGGTTTTCATGACATTATATGTCTTGACTTTCTACCTTATCCTCTAATATTTTTCCTTCACTTTGACTTTACTTAGGGAATTCAATAAGACTCATCCAGTTCTTTTTATAAGTGTTATACACACACACACACACACACACACACACACACATTACATTATTCTTGAGTGAATAGATATTAGCCCAGACTTGGAAACTCTTAGTTTCCCCTACAAATGTATAGACAGTTCCCACATTTTCCCCCTTTCTTCCTGTCATGACGAAGATGGTAAACCTCATTCTACACAATGGACCTCTCTCCACTTGTGCTAACACCAATCATTTCATTCTCTAGCATGCAGGCAAAATGATTTTTTCAAACCAGAAAATGACCACCAGCACCACTTTTCCAAAATTTCATTAATGGATTACCAGAGATTAGCATAAAAGGATGAACTTCTTAACAGAACTATAAGAACTGTCTGCATCTAAGACTCTCACTCACAAACTGTCCTCTTTAATAACTTCTTTCCCCTAATCATGCTAATATTCTAGTTATTCAGACTCATCAAGCTTCTTTTATATCCTCAAGTTCAATTCAAGAAACAAGGTATTTTTTCTCTTTGGAATGTTCTTTTCTCACCTCTTTTCCAAACTATTATTCATTACTTAAATCTTAGTGCAAAGGTCACTTTTACAATACATTGACTTTTATCAGGAATAGGTCAACACTCTCATTGTTATCATGATTTCTGTACTTATCATTCCTCAAAATACTAGGGAAGATATCTATTTTTCTCATTACTAAGTCATTAGCCTCACACAGTGTCTGACACATTTTATGTAAAAGCTTAAACAATTTATAAAATAACTGAGATAATGAAAGAAGATAAGCAGAATATGTCAATTTCAGAGGAGAAATATATTAGTGTATATATAGCCTTGGAATAGAGATAGTCTTCTCATTCTCTCTGTAATTCTTCCCAAGTTTAACGAGTTTGTGATTAACCCTGATTTATAGGTCATAAGTGTCATAGTATCTGAAATGAAGCAGAAAATGTATTTGACAAATTCAACATCCTTTCATGATAAAAATCTCTCAACAAATTGGGTGTAGAAGGAAAGTACTTCAGCAGAGTAAAGGTCATAAGTGACAAGACCACAGCTATCACAAACGATGGAGAAAAGTTAAAAACTGTCTTATTTTATTCAGAAACAAGTCAAAGATGCCCGTTCTCACTACTACTACTTAAATAAGTACTAAAAAATCTTAGCCAGAACAATTAGGCAATAAGTAGAAATAAAACACACAAATCAGTAAAGAATAATTAAAATTGGCTGTTAGCTGATAATATTATACAGAACTTCCTCAAGACTTCATGAAAGACTGTTAGCATGAATAAAAAGTCCAGTAAGGTTTAAGAGGATTACATCAACATGCAAAAGTTGGTAGTTTCTATTCACTAACAACAACAAAAACACAGGGAAAGGAAAAGAAGAAAGCAATCACACTTAGAATAACATCAAAACAATAGAATACTTAAGAATATGTTTAGCCAAGGAAGTAAAAGACCTGTACACTGAAAACTATAAGACACTGAAGAAAGAAACTGAAGAAGCCACAAATAAATGGAAAGATACCCTGTGTTTTTAGATTGAGAGAATTATTATTTCAAAGTGTTCATACTACTGAAAGTAATGTATAGATTCAATGCAGTTCCATTAGAATTCTAATGGAATTTTTCAAAGAAATAGATTTCTGCAATTATTGCTGAACCACAAAAGACCCCTAATAGCCAAAACTATCAGAAAAAGACAGAAAAGCTGTAGGTTTCATACTTCTTGTGTACCCAACTAATCTCAGACAAGAGTGCCAAAAACATAAAGTTGAATAGGATAGACTTTTCAGTAAGTGGCACTGGGGTAACTAGAAATAAACATGCAAAAGAGTGAAACTGAATTATTATTTTACAACACTTGCAAAATTAAAAGTAAATCAAGGTGGATTAAAGATTTAGCTATGGAACCTAGGACCTTCAAACTCTGAGAAGAAAACGTAGGAAAATGCTGTAAAAGATTTGATGCTAAAAGCAGGGGGAAAAGTTAAAGAGATAAAGGAGTGGGGGCCCTCCCTGGTGGCACAGCAGTTTAAAGCACAGCACTGAGTAGCTAAAGCCACTTCAGCATGAGTTTGATCCCCACCCCACCCACATGGCACAGCAGACCTCTTCTGGCCAGCCTGCTGCTCCCCATAATAATGTACTTCATCAGTTGTCCTGTTCTGTTCCCCACTCTGTCTCTGGTGAATCCTCTCACTGCCCCTAAGCCTTGGGCCTGAACCCCAGTTCTGTATGCATAAATAAATAAATGTATTTTTTTAAAAAAGATAAACAATTGGGACTACAGCAAGCTAAACAGCTCCTGCACAGCAAAGGAAACAGATTTTTCAATATCAAGGCAACCTATGGAATGGGAGAAGTTATCTGCAAACTATATGTGTGTTAAGGGTTAATATCCAAATTACAGGGGAGATCTTGCAACTCACTAGTTAAAAACACAAACAAGACCCTCCTTGGTGGCGCAACAGGTTAAAGCACAGCACTAAGAAACTAAAGCCACTTCAGCATGAGTTTGATCCCTGGTCTGGAGGTGACCATATGGCACAGCCCAACTCTCCTGATACGCCCATTGCTCCCCTCAGCAGTGTACTTCCTCACTCATCCTGTTCTGCTCCCTATTCTGTCTCTGGTGAAGCCTTTCACTGCCCCTGCACTTCTGGCCTGTAGCCCAGTTCTGTATGCATAAATAAATAAATCTTTTAAAACAAAGAAAAAAAAACACAACCTAAAAAGTGGAAAGTGGAAGTGAATTGACATTTTTCCCCAAAAAGTCATACAAATAGGGAATTGTTATATACATAGTTACATTAATATTTGCTCAAGATCAATAATTATCAAATCATACCACAGTCAATTATCACTTCACATGTATTAGGCTATCTATTATCAAAAAGACAAGAAGATAACAAATGTTGGCTTGAATGTGGAAAAGAGGAGCCATGCACACTTTGATGGAAATATAAATTGTTAACATCCATATGGAAAACAGCTAAGGAGTTCCTCAATAAAAAGACAAAAAACAGAGCTATGATATATTCCAGCATTTTACATTGGATAATGGAGATAGGTATTGTGAATTGATAATCTTTATTTCTTGCAGCATACTCACATTACTTAAGAGGTAGACATAATCTGTCTCCTGAAAAATGGTTAAGAAAATGTGGTATCTAAATACAATGAAATTTTATTCAGCCATATAAAAGATGGAAAGTCTGCCATTTCTAAGAACATGTATGAACTTGGAGGATATTATATTAAGTTAAATAATCCAAACAAAGAAAAATATTGTATGGTGTCACAGAGCAATTGAAAAAAATAATAAAGTTCCTAGAAATAGAAAGTAGAGAGCTGATTGTCAGAGGCTGGTGAATGATAAATATGACAAGGGAATACATTTGATAACATGAATACATTCTGAGAATTTGATGCATAGCATGATGACTATTCTAATATGGAAAATGTGCATGTGAAATCTGATGAGAAGAGATCTTGAAAGTTCTAAACAATAACAAAAAGACGTGATGGATGTATTATTTAATGTGCTCTTTTTAATCAATTAACAATGTATGTGAGCATCATAACATCATACTAACTCTGTAAATATATACAATTTTCTTTGTCAATAATTCTTCAATAAAGTTGGAGACAAGATTCTTGTGAAAGTCAGGTAGGTATTTTGGCAATACCCCTTCATGTTTTCAGGATCTTTAAGCCCTAATAGACCTCAATTTGTAGTAAGCTATACCTTTAATGTGTCAAACAGCTACTTTTAAGACTGGGAAAATGATGACTTACTGGTTTGAATACAATAAATCTAGCATCCCTTTATTTACTATGTTAGAACTTTCTATTTTTTTTCCTGTATAATAACATATTAACAGTTTCTTCCTATAAATGATTCATTTTATATGTAGGAGTAATTCTCTCTGTAAATAATGTCATTTCTTATGGTTGTGAAAATAAGTGCTGAAAGTCATTATTATTCATGATTAGATTTTAAGCTTTCAAGTCATAACTGAACCAACAAGCATTACCATAGAATACAACTGGTCACAAGAATGACTTAGTTTAATTTAGAACCTAACCAAGGTCATTTCAATAGTTGGATTATTATTCTCATTATTATTCCCATTCAACTTCCAATTAAATGCACCCAAATGCTGGTCTGATTATGATAAAATCTTCTAAAAAGATGCTCATGTTTAATAATACAAAGTTCTAAAGAGGTTTGGCATGTATGTGGTAGAAAGAAATGAAACAGTTTTTTAAAAAGGATAGAAAAATCTGATTGTTTAAAACAAAGTTTTTAGAACTGCATTTTTTCCTTAAGCAAATAGCAAAGAAAAGCAAATTCTTCTTTCCAATTTTTTTTTAAAGATTTATTTATTTATTAATACAGAACTGGGGTACAGGCTAGAGATGCGGAGGGTGAGAGGATTCACCAGAGACAATCCTCTCACCCTCGACAGAGTGGGGAGCAGAACAGGCTGATTGAAGAAGTACACTGCTGAGGGGAGCAGTGGGCGGGTCAGGAGAGGTCTGCCATGCCATGTGAATCTCCTCCGGGGCAGGCGGGAATCCTCCGGGGCAGGCGGGAATCGAACTCATGCGGGAATCGAACTCATGCGGAAGTGGCTTAAGCTTCTTAGTGCTGTGCTTTAACCCTCTGCACCACCAGGGAGGGCCCTCTTCTTTCCAATTTTAAAGTGACTAATAAAAATTTCAGGCATTAACTCAGGACTAGTTTAACTGAGATATTTATCTGCTACCTATTTTTTCCTGTACAAGTGTATTGCTCCCCAAAGGAAATTATTTACAAAAGAAAAAAATAATATAGTTTATTATACATAGAGGTACAGTCTACAGTTTGTGGGATAAAATCATAAGATTTTAGAAGAAATCATTTTAAATTTCTGATAGAAGCAATACTAAAAAACAGAAGGGAAAGTTATATAGGTCTTTAACAAGAAAGGTCTTTTACAAGGTCTTTAAAGGTCTTTTACAAGAAATTGAGCAGATGGGTAAATATAGCAGTTTGTTTGCTCTTTCTGTCCTTGAACATAACTCTGGGGAAAAAAGGGAAGTGTGACTCAGAACTACCCAGGTAGTGTTTGAAATAGTGTGTTGTAAGACTTAAAGTACAAAGAGAATCACTTTCATTGCAGTAAAAGGTAATCGTTATAATTAGAACTCAATCAAATTTATTTTCCTCTGGTATTTTTAAGGAATTTTTTAGTCAAGAAGCAATTATATTTTCATCATTAGTTCAATCAATGAACATTTTCAAGTATGTTTGTGAACCTTAGTTTTCTCATCTGTAAAATAAAAATAATTATTTTTGTCAGTTTGTTGTATTAAATGAGAAACTCATATAATGGGCTAGCAGCATTTATGGTTAACTATATGCTTTTCATTTCAGGAAAGAGGTCTCAATATTGAATGCTGGCAACTGATATTCTAAAATTAAACTTGAAGAAAAAAAAACTACAAGATTTGGGGTTGACAAAAAGTAATATTCTATCCTGATTTGAAATCTTGCCAGATTCAGCCTATGCATCATTAGCTGAAAGTCTTGGTAAAAATATTCCTGTTTTAAGCTTAGTGTTTCTTACCCAGTTCTAGGTCATAGTTTCTGGATGAATCTTCTATTAGAGACGTCAGCCTCAGCATTATATATTATGACATTAGATGTGTTATTGGGCCACAAGTAAAGATGACATAAATCTGTATATTATAATGAAAATTCACATCAATCAATCCAATATGTATTTATTAAGTGCACAGCACTCAGATATTTTGAAATGTTACCTATATTTTAGTACAGAGTATACTTGGAAAAGCAAAAAATTCATTACATGAACATAGAGGAAAATAAATATGATAATAAAGGATAGTGGATAGTAAGCTTGCTTTCCAAGGAGAAAGATTAAAGCATATACTGAAATGCTTCCTTCTTTTAAGAAGGAAGGTAAATCTTTGAGGATAAAGGTCTTGATATGGATAAAGAGTTTGAAGACAAGAGGGAGAAGTAACTAGGAGAAGAAAAGGCATGACAGAATCAGGAAGGAATGAAAGAAATCAGTTGATTAATGAGCCTGAAACGATGAATTTATGGGAATTAGTAGAAGAGAGCCTCTCATGGAAAAATCAGACTAAAATACATATCCAGCCAAGACTTTCCTATAAGGTTTGTTATGTGGATAGAACCAGTAGAATTTCTGAATATAAAGGATATCACTATTTACACAGGATAATCAAGTTACCACCAGGTAATTCTAGGAATGAGCTATCAGTTCTTACAATAATATTAATCCACGTTAGTTTCTTCAGTTTTAGTGTACATACCTTTACAGTTTGCTTCCTTTCTTCCAACAGCCCCAACTGTGTAATTTAAATGAAACTGAATTCATAGCAGTCCAGTAGCACTGTGGTCTGCCAATCTCTGAAAGGTTTCAGATTTGCATGAGACTGTATATGTCAGTTCTCACTCCAGGCTTGTATTATCATGTATTGAAATAATTGATTTTGAATGACAACCTGCTTCTTGCTTCCTATTTTTGTACCAGTATGGGTGGAAATAATAGAACTGCCCTTTGATTTAACTGTCAGTCAAGTGACACCTCTAGCGTGCTATAAAAAAATCCTAAATCTTCCAGAAATTGTCAGTTTTAGTAATATTGCCCACTTTGAAAAAGAAAGCTGAGATATATTCTAATAAGTTGTAGTACATTTATTATAATGAATTTTGATATATCATGCTTATATTTTCCTACATTATGATCATTAATATATTTTTTAAATATTAAAAAATTATATCTAGTAAAATTCGCCTTTATGAGTAAACTTTCACTTGAGAAGAAAAAGTATTATTTGCCATCATGTATTTCCAACCTCTTTTCAAGATATTAAAAGCAAAAATAGCTTTTAAAAGGGAGAAAAATAATACAACTAATATCCCAGCATATTTTCTATGAGAAAGAATATGTTTTCTACAAAAGAGTCTAATTTTACAGAGGATTAATTTTATAGATGTTATATGGAAATATTTTAATATGCACTTTTAGAGACTTCTGAGTAGATGCAATACTTTCCCCAAGATTCTGGGGTCAAACTAATTGCAAAGCAATGAAAAGAATAAGGGCAATAGAAAGCCAAATACCACCTTTATTAATAAAACTTACTAGGAAAATATAGCTTCTATCAATAGACAGGTGGCATTCCCAGTAGGGGACCTAAACGTTATAAACATCCCACACAGCAGACTGGCTCCCCAGTACCGTGGCAGGGCAGGCTCCCCAGTAGAGTGGCAGAATCTCTAGAAGAAACAAGCAGGGTCGTTTTATCAAGACACAAATCAGTGCCAAGAGAAAGATTAGACAGAGCTGAATTTGTGTGTTCAATATTTCTCTCAAAAATCTGTTACCTACTTCCTCTCGGGAGTGAAGTGCCAATTTGCACAGTGTTCGGTAATTGCAGCATTTTGTTAGGTAAAGAAACAATGTGTAGGGTAAAGCCATCTTTTCCATCAATTTTTGAAGATTTAGAAGGGTAATAGGAATTTTGCATTAAAATCAACAATTCTAGGGCCCTCCCTAGTGAAGCAAAATATTAAAAGCACAGCACTATGAAGCTGGCCTCAATCACTGAAGTATGAGTTGGATCCCCAGCCAGGAAGGTGACCCACATGGCACAGCAGACCTCCCCTGTCTTGCTTGTTGCTCCCCTCAGCAGTGTATTTTAGTATATCTTCCTGCTCTGTTCCCTCTCTGTCTCTGATGAATCATCTCACCACCCCCACACCTCTTGCCTGCACCCCAGTTCTTCTAAACAAAAGTAAATAAATAAAATCTTTTAAAAAAGTTATTATATACCATTTTTGTTATTTTAATAGCATCATTTTTAAACACTGTATTATATTGAAAATAAATGGAAATAGAAGCTCATTAGTGATAAAACAATTTTTTGGTTTTTTTGCAGCAATAACGTTACATATCCAACAACCTCAACTCTCAGTAAACAATTTAAAAATGTATCTTCTTAGATTTCTCCTGTTTTGAAGTTTTCAGGTTATTAAGGGCATCTTTATATTGAGGTTTATCTGAATTTGAGTCCAGGCTGAGGGTTAAAGTTACATATGACCAAATTTCTTACTTACTGGCTAGACAAGTTCTATTTATTTGTGGTGCAGGGGAGAAATATAAGGGATCATGTCACTTGTGAAGGAACATTTAAAGCCTTTCCTTGCCTCAAAGGCTAGACATTCTGATCAAAGTTAGGCACACAGGTAAGTCCAAGTCCACACTGAAAATGTACTGTTTAATAGGAAGAATCGTATGTAGAGACCATGTTTTTCTCCTGCTGTCTAGGCACAGTCAACCTCAATGCCTACTTTCTGGAATAGACATGTGATCTAAGCTGGAATCATCGTGACACTGGATCAGAGATGATTAATTTATTTATGGATACAAAGCTGGGGTACAGGCCAGAGGTGCAGGGGTGGTGAGAGGCTTCACCTGAGACAGAGTAGGGAGCAGAACAGGCTGACTGAAGAAGTACACTGCTGAGGGGAGCAGTGGGCGGGTCAGGAGATGTCTGCCGCACCATGTGGGTCACCTCTGGGGCTGTGATTGAACTCATGCTGAAGTGGCTTTAGCTTCTTGGTGCTGTGCTTTAACCTGCTATGCCACCAGGGAGGGCCCCAGAGATGACTTATTAACCAAATGCAATGTCTTATTAAGCTAGATGCAATGTCTTTCTTCAGTCTCTGGCTAGAAGTGTTGAGAAAGAGGTGTTTCCTTTTTCCTTTGATTTGTCTACCTGGTAGGAAATAAGATTCACAGGACATTGGAACAGCTTTGCCTCTATTTGGGGAAATTCTATCTTAGAATGAAGCCAAGACTGAAAAGCAGTGCCAGAGGATGGAAAGAATAAAGGTCTTGAAGATTTTTTTAAACTCTTAATTCTGAGCTGCAGCTATCTGATTTCCCCTCCCTACCATATTTTCAGTGACAAAACTACCAAATATTCATTGTGTTTGAACCCGTGTGACTGTTTGTTACTTGCAATCCAAAGCTTCTTGATTCCAATGCATTTCTCCAAAATTCTCTTTCTCTAGACTAATTCTCTTTCTCTAGTGATGTAACTATATCACTTTGTCTAGCGTATATAAGGAAGGAACTCATGGTTATAATGGTCTTCTATCCTTCAAGGATCATCCACTTCCTTATGCTATTTAGTTTTTATATTATTCTGGACGCATAATTAAATCACTCAATTTTTTTTTTAAGTGTAGACTTTTTGAATAGGATGCATTCTTTAACCAACATTTTGTTTTCTCAACAAGGCACTCATATTAATTCAAGATTTCACTAAAAATGTGTCCTAAATTTCATCTGTTTGTATGTTAGCTGACTATGTCAGCTTGCCCGTTAATGCTGGCCTTCACAGTCTCCCATATTGTCTCTGTGGAAAACTTGATACTTTGGACATGTTCTTCTGAACAATGTGGTACCTACCATTTTCCTTCTTTATACAATGGCTTTATTGATGCCTGCTAAATCACCATGTGGTTTACCTTTTGACCATTATAAACCATGAGTGCCTTCCCTGCTGATACTAATTATACTTGCAAAAAAAAGCCATGCTATATTTAAGCCACACTTCTGTGCCAAAATTGTTCATAGGACATATTTACTTACCGATGGGCAGGAGTTTTTAATATGACAATGTCTTATTTTGTTTAGGAAAAATCTTTTCTCACCCTCTTGACAAAGATAGGCTGCATAGTTGCAAGTCAGTGTTGTCTTTTATTCAAATGCATCACAAAGATTTTCAGTTTGTAAGCACAGTTTTCCTCTCCTGACCAAAAAAAGCGATATATAAGAACTTATCAAAAAACCCACCTGAGAGATGGAAGTAGTAGTTTACTATTCAGAATCATTCCTTTCCCTTAACCCTGTAATCAAGTTTTGCCTTCCTTTATGAATCATTTCCTCTAGTTTTCCTATCTCTTGGGAGAAAAATAGCCTTTCCCTTTGCATTCCTTCTTTATTGATTGCATTTTTCTACTATTACATCTCTGATAATATTGAGACACTTACAAGAAACAAAGTAAAACAACAAGACATTTCTGATCAGACGTATTGGGCTTATCCATTCTTAAAAGACATTAAACTTACAGGCTGAATTCTAAAAAATATGACTTCATTATCTCATCTTATTCTCAGGTCAACAAAAAGATATATCTCAGCAGATTAAGATCACAAAAAGCTAAACAATAAAATAGAATGGAATATACCCTGTAGGAAGCAGAGACATTTTAGAAATCTCAATGGATCCATTCTTTTCAGTCAGAAACTAGAGCGCTATTAGAATTATTTCAACCACCAAGCCTATTCTTGTTTCCTTAGGTGAATGTCTGGACCAGCACTTTGGACCCACTTCTGCACTAAACATGCTCCAAATCCCCTAGGTCCAGCATACCAAAGTAGGTAGTTCTACTGAGAATTAATTATCGTTTCACTTGGCCACCCAAATGTGTTTAGTATGTTAGCAATACCACTGTTACAAAATTTTGAATGCATATGTCAATGCTTACATATTGAAATATGCTTTAACTCATGCTATGATCTTTATTAACATTTAATAACTAACTTAGCTACCTCCAAAGTCTTTCCCAATGACACTACATTTTTTTTAAAATGATGTAATAGTTTATTTTTATACCATTTTATGCCTTTTTCCATCTCAGTTGTAATCCCCGTGGGCTTCCCATTACCAAATCACCTGTGTGCCATCACCATAGTCCAGTGCCCTCACCTCCCCCACCGTTTTTTATCCCATTCCCCAATCCAACCCTCTAAAATGTCTCTGGTATACAGTTGGTCATTACTATTATTATATTCTCCCCTGGTCCTTTATACTCCTGCTATGAGTGAAACCATCTGGTTTTTTTGCTTTTCTTTCTGGCTTATTTCACTAAGCATGATCCCTTCCAGCTCCATCCATGTTGCTGCAAAAGGCATCAGTTTATCTTTTTGATTGCTGGGTAATATTCCATTGTGTATATGTACCACATCTTTTTAATCCAGTCATCTACTTTGGGGCATGCAGGTTGTTTCCATGCCAATGACACTGTTTTTGATGGTTAAGCTTAAAGTTTCCAAATTTAAGTTGTGATAGATTTAATGAGAGAGTACAAAGTCAAGAAAATTTTACTGTAAAACTCTGTCACTTAGGGGCTTGCTCAGATGCTCTGGGATATAATAGTGGGGTGAATAAATTAAAGTAAGAAGATCTTACATCTGGTCAGGTTGGAGACCTCTGAATGTCCTAAATGAATAGAAATCACAGAATGACCTATTTCTCTAGAGTCTGTTGTAGCTGATGTTCTATGGTTATATGTATTGTTAATATCTATTAACCTCAAAATAAAATGTCACATTGAAATTGAAGAGGGATGTTGAGACTGTTAAAGAAAATTGCTTTTTCAAATTCCATGAAATATAAAATGGAGGCTCTCTTTCCTAGTGGTACATTGTATGAGAATTGGGTGTTATTTAGAAATCCTGCAGATTTATGTTTATCTTAGGTGCTTATATTCAATCAATGTCAACCACCTATGTAATTTAATTTGATTAGGATATTTACTTTTCTGTCTTTGGAACAATAATTATTCTGTGGAAGCTTTGCTATCGTTTTCTAATAAAGATCTGTTTGTTTTCTTTTAACTCATTGAACAGAATACTTAGATCCCTTAGAGATAAATGAGATGATACATATGGAAAAAAGTGCCAATATTTCAGCAGCCATATACCAATGCATTATAAGAATGACAATGAAAGTATATTTTTCTATTGTTTGACATATTGCTTAAATATGTCTATCAAAAATAAAATTCTAAGTATGAAAGGTGAAAAGATCAACAAGACAAGGACTTTGTTGGGGAGGACCTGTCATTTACTGGAAACAACCCAGTACTTCCCTATAGGCTCAGTGAATTTTGTTTCTGATTTTTGTTAACTCAAAATATAATAAAAATGTTCAAAAAGGGCTTTCCCTGGTGGCACAGCATGTTAAAGCACAGCACGAAGAAGCTAAAGCCTCTTCAGCATGAGTTCCATCCCTGCCCTGAAGAGGTGATCCACACGGTGCAACAGACCTCTCCTGACCCACCCACTGCTCCCCTCAGCAGTGTACTTCATCAGTGGGCCTGTTCTGCTCCCCACTCTGTCTCTGGTGAATCCTCTCACTTCTCCTGCACCTCTGGCCTGTACCCCAGTTCTGTATGCAGAAATAAATAAATCTTTTTTAAAAATGTCAAAAAGTATACAGAAAAGAAGCTTTTAATATGAAGCATCCTTTTATCCTACAGATAAAAGTTAATACTGTACATGATTTAGACTAGTTGAAAATCAATCCAACATTATTTTCTCCATGAATTTTTACATGTGCTATCAATCATAAAAATTCAGAGTCCAAAATTATTATCGCAGAATTTGATAATTTGCTTTATGAAAGTTTGTTACATATTTTCAAAGCTCATATAGGGTATTTTGTTAGTCCTCAAAACCTTGTAATTTTTAATAAAATTATAAAATTCTAGCCCAAATAATAAACTCAATAAATAAAAATAAAGATCAAAATAGAGAGTGAAATTTGGGTAATATTAAAGGTAAAGAAACTACAGGTACTGTGTATGATCCAACCCTCTGCCATAAATATAATATCAAAGATTTCTTTCTTTGGACAACAAGCTACTCGTGGAACAAATCTTAGCCCATATTTGAGAGCAGGAAAAGTTTCAATGAAAACACACCTTTTCTGGAATTTAGTAAGATTTGCAAAGAGTAGCAAGAAAAAGTTCGGTGGCCAGCTTAAAAATAATCTATGTTGGTGCAGCAGGTTATACCACAACACTAAGAAGCTAAAGCCACTTAAGCTGAGTTCGATCCTGACCTGCCCGCTGCTCCCCTCAGCAGTGTACTTTTGTCAGTCGACCTGTTCTGCTCCCCACTCTGTCTGGTGAATCTCTCACTGTCTCAGCAGCACCTCTGGCCTGTACCCCAATTCTGTATGACAAATAAATAAACCTTTTTTAAAAATAATCCATTATTCTGGATAATGGATAATAATAATCCAAAAAGTCCATTCAGGGGTTTCAAGTAGTTAAAATACTTTACTTCTTTTCATTCTCTTTAATACAAGAAACCCTGGGAGACAGAATAGAAGGCAGGTGACCTGATCTAATCTTATCAGGTGAACTTTTGGAAGAAAGGTCTACTAATATTTGCTAAGATGATGAAATTTTGTCTCTGAAATTCCCTTTAAAGAGTGACCCTGGCTAAGCATTACATATAATAAATAGAATCAGCAAGATTAATGGATTTCATATAAGTTGTATAACAATCTGAGACATGAAATAAAAGTGCTTTGTACCATAAGTGTGCTTGTTGCATGGGATATCTCCTTTGAAAAGACTTTATCTAATGTTTGAGTGAGATACTCTGGAACAGTGTACCTGAGGAACTATTGATATCTCAGTTTTCTCTGTTTTATATGAATCTCTTGATTGACCTATATCTACTATCTTGAAATTACTAGTAAAGTTAATGCTAAAATTAAGATCTTGGAATCACTTGTGTCTGATTGCATCTGATCTGTTCTGTATTAATTTCGAGAAGTAAAATATATTCTTTAACACAGTTAAGGAAAGCTATAAATAAGTTGCAATGAATTATACAGATATTCTGCTCACTAGAAAGATTGTACTAGAAAGATGTTGAGAAACAGGTAGAAGCACAACAAAGAAAAAGATGATATTAAAGCAGACACAGAGATTTTGATGAAAACTATTTTGAGACAATGCAAAATAAGTTGCCCCAGCTCACATGATCACTTCCACCCCGATGTACACATATAAAACTTTAGCTAGATTAATTACTCCTGATAAACATAAATACTCCTGAATAAATATCAAAATAGGAAATGTGTGAGATTAAAGCTTTGAGTCACTATTACTAAAATCATGGTGGAATCCATGTTCCTTTGTCAAACAATTTTTTTTTTTTTAAGGGGGATTTTTTTTTTTTAAGATTAATTTATTTATTCATACAGAACTGGGGTACAGGCCAGAGATGTGGAGGGTGAGAGGATTCACCAGAGACAGAGTGGGGAGCAGAACAGGCAGATCAACGAAGTACACTGCTGAGGGGAGCAGTGGGCGGGTCAGGAGAGGTCTGCCACGCCATGTGGTCACCTCCGGGGCAGGCGGGGATCGAACTCATGTGAAAGTAGCTTAAGCTTCTTAGTGCAGTGCTTTAACCCGCTGCGCCACCAGGGAGGGCCCCCTTTGTCAAACAATTTAAGAAAAAAATCAAATAATAGAGTACATATTGCAAGAATTCCAAACAAAATATATATATAAAGAGAGTTCTATTATATATATATATATATATAAGCTTATAGATATAAAGTATATATATTATACATTACAATATTACATTATATATAATATTATATAATACATATTATATATATCTCATTTATGTTTATATAAGAATATATATATATATAAGTCAGCTTTTCTGAAGCCACAAGCAAAGACTAATTGATTTACTATGTAATTCATGTCAGGCCCAAATGTGGAAAGTTCTAGTCTCCAGTCTCCCCAAGATATTAAAATTAGACTTTGGAAAATACTGGGGATCCCTGTACCACATATAACACAATATGGTATTGATGGCTTGGAGATATATTAGAATTGTCCCTGTAAGGATTGCATATTCTCTGTTTCTCCCTCATGTCTCAGGTAATACCTGAAATCACTTTGTCTTTAATGTCATAGGAGGTGCAGAAGACAATGTGGAGGCTCAGTTTGGGCCCTAAACCTTTCCCCCAAACAAGGGATTCTCTCAAATCTCTTGGGAAGCTTAATCACATATCCAAGTAGATTAAATAAGTTGTCTGTTGCTCTTGAACTTCTATCTTCCATCAAGTTAGTTTAGTGACATTAGATTTTGAGCAGATTTGTATTATTTAGCAAAACCTTGATAGATTATTAAAGTCAAATCTGTATTTTAGTATATGAGCCTTTAAATTTAAAAAATGGAAGCTTTGTTTTGAGAGAAAAAATTTGCTGGAAATACTTGCTGTCCATAGAGTAAAATCATACTTGTTACAAGAACACTACACAGCTGCTAGGTCAGGCGTGACCAGGCTCTGATGCCACCAAGCCTATCATGACATGTCACTCAGAGAAATGTTGACATGTTGCCAATTAGGGTGAGTCTTCCTGTCACTGCTGTCTTAGATTTTATTGCTGAAAGGTGAATCTTGTGCAGGTATGTAACTATATGTCAGGGAAAGTAAACACAAAAACAGAAAAGCTAAGCAAACATGTTCAATATAATTGGGAGAGTAAATCCATGTATAGGTCAGGCAAGGCTACATTCTCATTATTCCAGAAGAACTGACAAGACTTCCAAAGGGGAACTATCTCAGACAACTTAGACAAACATTTTCAAACTTTGTTATGTCACTAGCAGTGATTTAAGTTACCTATTTTACTAAGAATATAGTTTGAGGGCACTCAGGAAAGAAAAAAATATCAGGAGGGAAAACCTTGACAATTAAATTATACACATGCCTATTTATCCCTAAGGGTACAATTAATCTTTTATACTTAACATACTATGTGATATATAAGATTGAAAAAATATTTGCTGAGTGAATGGAGTCAGATATACTTGAAAGAGAAGGTAGTGACTCATGAATACTAGCATCTAACCTCTGAGAAACAACTGAGATGGAAATAAATTTGAGAAGGACAAGAATATTGAAAATTAGAAGTTCGTTTCAGGAATAGACAATTTGAATTGAGTGCCTGCTGTTCTGTTTTGTGGCTGTGTGTAATTTATTTAATGTTTTTGCACCTTCATGTTGTTGACTAGTAATAGTAAATCAAACCTAATTCACATGGTAGTTCAAGAAATGGAGTAGTATTAAGGACACAGTGCTCCTGCAAACTGTATTTGTGGATCTAATAAAAGCCTTCTTTTCTTGACCAGAAAGAATAATTAAATAATGTATTTGTATAAGTTAAAGTAGGTACAAGGCAATTGACTTTAATTACTTGAATGGATTATCTTCACTTAAACACCTCCAGGTTTTTCTTTTTAATAAAATTTAACCTATATATTGAAATAAAAAGTAAATAGATGTAAACTGACTTCAGAGCACTTATTATTTTAGCAATGGTATGACTATGTTGTGCTTTGAGCTACAATTTGAAAGAGTAATAAATTGTAAATATATGTAATCAATTTTCAATGCCAACTCACAAAACTATCTGGTCCATAGTAGTTTCTCTCTGTGGAAAATATAAGTTTAAAGATGAGGAGTGATAGAAAGGACACTGGATTTAGACTTCAGAAGCATAACTGGCAACATGACTGTGAAACTAATATTGGGACCCTGGGAAAGTCATATTTCTCTACAGGTCATAGGATGCCGGACAAGATAATAGTTAAGGCACGTGAGAGGGCCTGTCTTTCACAGAGACTATTTTATGAGAAATAAATTCCCAAATAACGGAGGCTGAAGAAGACAGTTATGAAAAGGAAGTGATAGACATGTATATTAAAACTGTAAGACATGGATGAAAGAAATGAAGGCCCAAATAAATGGAAAAATACTCCATGGTCATGCATTAGAAAATTGAATGATGTTAAAATGTCCATACTACCTAAAACAATCTAGAGTATCAATGTTATCCCTAACAAAATATTAAAGGAATTTTTTACAGAAATAGAATAATCTTGATTCTGATATAATACATAATTTCTAGAAAGGCTGCAGATTTGCTCAGAGGTGACCCATAGCAGATTGGTTTGCTAGGCTAAATCCCCACCATGCTCTGACCTGATTGTTTTGCTTTAATATAGCTGAAAATTGAAATCTTAGGAGAGACCACATGTAACTAGTTTACTGGGGATGTTTGCAAAAATGTCACCCAAATGGTATAAGAGTAGAATACTTATAACTAAGAAAAGTAGAGAATGAATACAAAAGATGAGTTGGCCAACTGTTAGAGATGAGATGCACTCCCAGAGAAACCAGTGTTTGAGCTCTGTCACCAGCTACATGACAACTGGATAGGTAGTCAGGTGTCTGGCAAAATGTGAACAGGAAAAAGATCACTCTGTGTTATTTCTGGGGAGATTTCTCTGAAACTGAAACTGTTTTCTGATGAATGGAATACAGGAAGTAAAGAAGAAGTATGTAGGAATGATCTCCACTTTTCTGATTTAACTTACAGGACAGACATTGCCACCATGAAATGGGGACACAGTAAATATGAGTGGAGAATGGAAGGTGACTGAAGAAGTGGAGGTAAAAGGAATGAGATTTAAAATGAAAATAAGGGCCCTCCCTGGTGGGGCAAAGGGTTAAAGAGCAGCACCCTGAAATTCACTGCAGCTGCTTACCTTGAGTTCGATCCTCCGCCAGGGAGGTGACCCACCTGGCGCTGCAGACCTCTCCTGACCCACCTGCTGCTCCCCTCAGCAATGCAGTTCATTGATCTACCTGTTCTGCTCACATCCCTGCTTCTGATTAATCCTTTTACCACTCCTGCACCTCTGGCCTGTACCCCAGTTCTGTATGCATAAATAAATAGATCTGTTTAAAAAATGAAAATTAATTCAGATTTGAACACATAAGTTTCCGGGCACTGACGTTCAATGGGCAGCTAGACATAGAAATTCACCCTTTGCAGAAAGAAAAAGAAAAATACTGGATGGTCTCACTTATAGGCCCAAATAAGGATCAGGGGAAAATAATAATTATAGCAAAGTAAAAATCAAAATCAGCAGGCAATTATAAACCAGAGACATTCTTTGGGGGTGGAAGAAAGAAAATGGTTTACAACGGATGGGAAGAGCACACAGAATTATGGTGATGGTGCACAAGTGATCTGGTCATGGGGACTCCTTAGGGACCAAACATGAGTGAAGAAAGCATACAACGTATAGTGAAAACTATATGAACTTAATGGATGGGAAAACTATATAGAACATAAAAAAGAAATTCAAGTTGCATTGTTCAAAAATCTTTGCTGTGCAGATTATTTGGGTGTTTTCACATAAAAGTGGTAATTGCTACCAAAAGTGGAGTTTTATTTCTATTTATAAATAGAAAGGGAAGAGAAGAAAAGGAAATGGGAAAGATGGAAATGGAAACAATAGAAGGTTGGAAAATAGGTCATACAGGAGAGAAGACAGGGCTGGGAGGTCAGAAGCGGGACTTACTCAGTGTAACAAGCAGAAATTAAAATAGGAAAAAGTCAGAGAACATGGGACAGAAAGGTTGAGTGGGTGATTAGGTAACTTGCCATTGGTGCCCTTATCATACCAGTAGAGTTATAGAACTGAAAACAAAAAAACCCAAAAACCTCATCTATTAGAATCCTATGGGAAAAACAAACAATTTAAAATGACCATGTCTAGAAGTTTAACACATAAATTCAGATAGAACATAAGAGTAATTTGAAGGCAATAGGCATTATGTGGTCATTATAGAACTTTAATGATTTTATAAAAGAAATGTATGTGTTCAAGCAGATTAGTAGATGCTTGAGAAAATGTAACTTTTATAGATTTTAATTTAATTGTACACATTTTTGATAGTTTCTGTTTTTGTAGCTTGCATTTTCATGGTACTAAAGCATTTAGATTTTTAAGCTGTATGGAATTGCTCACTGAATTGAAATAGATAGCTTAGCTTCTCTGATTTCCATTTAAATGCTCAACAAACTGCCACAAGGAAGTAGTTTTGCATGGTTTATAACAATTTTAAGAGATTTTCAGCTGTGCTATGAATACATCCAATTATACTAAACATGACTTTCAAAATTACTTTTTGCTATTAGCTGAACAAGTTAGTACAGAAGGAAGTGGTTTGTCTAGGTAGAGGATACTAATATAGATTTGAACATATGATATATTCATCTAATCCTCTGCATAATGAAAAAAAATTGCAACTATTTCTTATAGATAAAATTTAATTAAGAAGAAAGAGTAGAGATTTCAAGGTTGATTTTTTTTTTTTTAATTTCAGAGCCAGGTATGTTTTTATTAAGTGGCAGATAGGTCAACTAGAGCTCTAAATATCATCTATTGGATATTTAGATGATTGTATGTTTAATTTTGGCAAGAAATTGATTGCAGTAAGAGGGAAGAATCTAGAGTCATGGAATATTAGTGCAAAAGATATATTTGCAATCATCTTGTCAACCCCCCCCACTCCTATTTTATAAGTGAAGAAATAATAAGTTGAAAAAATAAAAGACAAAACACCTATAAGGTAGGTCAGAATGGAATGCCATAGTAGAAGATTTGGAAAAAAGAGAGACTGACTTCCCCTCACTGGGGAAACATGAGCTTGTAAGTTGTGGGCACTGAGCCACCAGGGGAAATGATATATAAATTGAGAGTAAAGGCAAAGATCAAATTCCATGTAAATCTGTAATGAAGCAACTTTGTTAGTTACACAGGAACATATAGGTACTTTTTTGATAAATGGCTGTTCTTATCCTAAAATCATCATATCTTAAATATTGCAAGCTGTAGTTAAAAATAAAGCCACTGGTGCTACCCTTTACTAAAAATAGATATCAGAGCTGGTGGTGTTCATTCTCCTATATAAAATAACGCATTAGCTGCTTAAACAGCTACTGCCAAATTTGTGAAAGACAGAGAAAGAATTACCCAAGAATAAATTAGTACAATTATAAAAATCTTGTATTTGTGTTCATTCTAAAAGGATGAATGTATTGGTTAGGATCATTGAAATTATACTGTTTCAAATAACTAAACAAAAAGTGTTAAATAAATTGAAATTTACCTGTACAAAGACCCTCTATGCACTCATAGATTCAAAGGGTACCTTACACTGCTGAGGGGAGCAGTAGGCCAGACAGGAGGGGTCTGCTGTGCCATATGTGGGTCAGGTCCCTGGCTGGGGATTAAACTGAGACCTTAGAGGTGACAGCATTGGGTCTTCACTCTGGTCACCACAAAGGCCCCCAAATATTGAATTTTGCAGAATTTTTAATTTACCCTCTTTCTTTAGTTTAAGACCTCCACCTTCACAAGTCATCACTACCTTCTATTGAAACCCTATAAATAATTTACCTCACCATTTCTCCATCTAAGTGATAAGTTTACAGTTTAATAGACATATGTTAAAATGCATTGCAAATATAAATATATACATACATTCACACACTCTCACAGGGAATTCTCACATTTTAACTTCATATGTTAATCATTATTTAACAACATCTAAAATGACTTACTTTCTGGCATAGATATAGTACATTTATGAATACTATTTTAATTAGAAAGAGAATTTCAGATGCTGCCATGAATCTCAAATACAACTTCATTCACATATTGTAGAGATTAAGCTGGTAGTGAATATTTGCCCTTTTTAGCTGGTTAAAGTTACATTGACATTCAAAAAGAATGTAAGACGTTATCTTTTGATTTTATTTTCTGAAAAGGTCAATTAACTTGACAGAACAGATGGATAAGAAAGTATAACAAGAGAACCTACATTCTAGCATGCATGAAACTCAGACATAGAAGAGACTCCATCTCATCAATTAACTGCCAGTTTCAATACACCCCATTCCTTGCTGCTGAAGGGTAACACCCATGATGGTCCCCTGTGGCCTGTGGATTATCCCCAGGTGATTAATAGAGGAACTGCAAACTCACAGGAAATGTTACCACTTCCTTAACTATCTAGAATAATGAAATTGGGAGTCTTACCAAAGTTAGCAGTAGTACCAGAAGGAATCTTCCCATTAGAGAAAATAATCTTTGCATTGGAGACATGCTAGGACAGATATTTAGAGAACATCTGTTTGTCGTGAGTCAGCCTCTCCTGGGCATGAGAGTCTTCTTCCTGTCTCCTTCAGGACAAGGGCATCCATCCCATTCTTGGGCTTGGAATATATAGCCCACTGTCTCTCACTGACTGGCAATCTATATGTTTATACAGATTCCCTGTAAGGATATAATTTATTTTTTTTCCCTATGAAAATACTGATGTGTACTTGTTCATCCAACTAGACCCCGAAGAACCCAAAGGGTTTGGGAGGACTGTTTCTTCCTTTCCAATATTACATAATTATGTGTTTCATTTACATTATAACCATTATTTACCTTTTGATAGTAATATAAATATACTTATATCAGCATTATGAATATATTTGTATTATAAATGTATAAGTATGATACATATATATGTATATATAAAAACCTAGTGACAGCTAACATATATAATATAATATTGCATCATGTTTGTAAATAGCTACAGTTAAAAATGTTGAAATAGGGCCTTCCCTGGTAGCACAGCGGGTTAAAGCACAGCACTAAGAAGCTAAAGTAATTTCAGCCCCAGCGGTGACCCACATGCTATATTCTCCTCAGCAGTATACCTTGACAGACCTGTTCTGCTCCCCACTTTATCTCTGGTGAGTCCTCTCACTGCCCCTGCATCTCTGGCCTGTACCCCAGTTCTATAAGCAAAAATAAATAAATATTTTTTTTAAAAGTTGAAATATAGGCCCTCCCTGGTGGCGCAGCGGGTTAAAGCACAGCACTGAGAATCTAAAGCCGCTTCCTCATGAGTTCGATTCCCGCCTGCCCCGGAGGTGACCACATGGCGTGGCAGACCTCTCCTGGCCCGCCCACTGCTCCCCTCAGCAGTGTATTTCATTGGTCTGCCTGTTCTGCACTCTACTCTGTCTCTGGTGAATTCTCTCACCCTCCACATCTCTGGCCTGTATCCCAGTTCTGTATGCACAAATAAAATTAAAAAAAAAAAAAAAGTTGAAATATAAAAACACTGTATTGGTTTTGTGTAACTTTTTTTCTTTTACTTACTGCTTTTCCATTTGATATGATTTTCACCCTGAAAATAAATTTAAGTATGACATGTTGCATGTCTGATAGCTGCTGGCTAAGTTTTGAAATAGAAATCTAAAATCTGTTAATTTCAAACTGCTAAATAAATATTTCTCCATTTTATTTCTTAGAACACTTTCAAAATAAGTTAGCTTTTTTTCAGCTTTAAATTTTGGAACTTTTAAAATTTGAATTTTTAACATTGTGGGACTCAGGGGAACACCCCTACACCCATCTCTGTTCTTGGGGTGAATAAGCAAACAAATCAACATCATACAAAATTATAAAAAAAAAAAAGAAAATTAAATTAGTTATAGATAGACAATTTACATGGCTCTATGTACTAAAAATAAAGGGGACATACCAAGGGTCTATATCCTGTGACAGGAATTAGGTAAGGTTTTGGGGTATCAAGGTTAGAGCAGGGGGTGACAGACTTTTTATGATAAACCATTGCCTCCTGTTTGCCCTGACTTTTTACAGGTTTTCCTGGTAAAAAGACAATTTTTTGTTGATATTCTGAAATCTAGGTAGTGGTCATTGTTACGGTTAAGGAAACTGCTTCTGCAAAAGCTCATGGAAACTCCATGGACCTTATTTCCATATAACAAGATAATTCACAATAAAAACCTTTCTGAACATTTTTGGGGAGACCTATCTTGGATCCTTTTTTTACATGGGAAGGAGCTTTTACACATCAGTGTGCAATATAGACATCTTGGATTCTTTGATATTTGAATTTGTATACTGATAGAAACAAAACTAGAGAGTCTCCCCCATGGCATAGGGGTGATGTCCCAGCAATCTCACCTAAGGATGCGAGTTTGATCCCCCACCAACAAGCTGACCTCTCCTGCCTCACCTGCTGCTCCCCTCAGCAGAGTATTTCAAGTAAATCTACCTCCTACTCTGACTCTGAACCCTCTCACCCCCCTGCACCTCTGGTCTATGCCCCAGTTCTTCTATGCAGAAATGAGTGAATCTTTTTTAAAAAAAAAGACAGAACTAGATAATAAATATAGATGTGATGATCAGTAAAAACAAACAAATACAAATTATGAGTCAATCTAAATTGAAATGATAATAACTCGCCTTAATTCTTCATCCTTCAGTTTCATTCTTAGTGTCTTCTTAGCATTTATCTTGTTATTTTTTTTTCTGTTTTAGATTCATAAATTTCAAAAACATTGTCAAGAAGAAAACTTGTTCATCAATGCACAGATTTCCCAAGGAAAATCTCTTACTTTCTTACAACCTATGTAATGAGGAATTTCTTGTTTAATCTCTTTCCTTTCCACTTAATCTAGCCTACGGGAAAAACAAACTTCTCTTTAATTTTCTGTGTTAAAATATCAGTGGATTTAGTAGGGGCTCATATTTACCAGTCTTTAGGGGGGAAATGTCCTTTTCTATTATTTTAAAATTATGATTAGACATGAGTTACAAGTCAATGTCTGAAAAGATATATTTAGAGCATAAGACTTTAGTTATATGTATGCCTAATGATAGCTAAATTTCCTATTGCCAGTGTATTAGAAAGGTCAGTCGAATTTTTGAAGTACACTGGGATTAGGAACACTGATAAAGGAACTAATTTTAATGCAATGAATATTTATTATTGTTAAGCCTACACCCAGTCAAAGTGAACAGGATGCATGACTTTCAAAAAACTTAAAACTTAAAGAAAGATAGTTTTCTGCCTAATTTTCCTACTGCTATTATTCTTGTTGATTGCTTTATAATGATTTAGTTATCAAATTAGATATCATGGAAGATTAGATTGCACTAGTTTTTTTTTGCAGTGAGGAAGAGAATTAATCATAGTTTTCATTAGTATCACACCCCTTCTTTTTTAAATGTTTCAAAATAAAATTTCTGTAGTCTAATAGTGTAGCTGAGATACACAGAAATGAGAGTGAGAGAGCTAGGATTTAGGGTAGAGGAATGGGCAATTTCTCTCACTATTACTAGATTTTTGTCAAAGAAACTTGCACATCAAAAAGGCAAATGTACTTGTCATTCTTTTTTTGTCCAGTAGGCATTCAGTACTAATTGTTGGGATTGCAATTACTGCACTAAACCATGTGGTAGTGTCTAGATCATTGATAACATTGTATAAAAACATAATTATTCAGCAGATTAAAAAAAAATTCCCTCTTAAACTGCATGCTAGGAGAAAAAATATACCCAGATACACTAAAAAAGTTTTTAAAGTAGCTAGGTCTCCAGCACGTACAAACTCCTAATGTATTTGTACTATTTATATTTCATAACAGTTTAAATTTCAAAATATTGTATCTTTCATCTCTGAAAGATACAATATGCCAATATAAAGTGGGAATATAAAGAAAATAAATTTTAAAAGGAACGTCCTTTCTAACTAACCTCTGTTAAAATATTTATTCTATTCTGAGCAAAGAATTATGCTGAGAGAATAAAAATGCTTTCTCCAAGGTATCTTCCACGTTGAGGGATTCTAACAAATACCATTTTCTACTATTAATTTTTTTTTGCTAAAGGTTTCTTGTGCATGGATTTGTTAGTCTTTCTATTTTATTATACATTCTTCGAGAGTAGTAGTCATAACCAATCATATTTTCTTTTACTTGTATTTGTCTAAAGTCTAACAAAGCTTTTTAAATATAGTTGCTGCTTTAAAATCTGAATGTTAATTAGTGGTTAATTAATAAAGCAAAACTGGTATGTTTTCCTTTAATAATTTTTAAGCATTTTAAAGAAATTACATTTTTTGCCATCAGATCGTTGAGTCAATGATGTTTGTTAAAAATAAATTAATGCATAGCAGAATTATTTTGAAATATCTTGTCACAAGGTGGCACTGCTGTTTCAAATATGAGTCTATAGCTAGTTTTTCTCTTCTTGGGGGTGATCTTTAAAATGTTTTAGAAATATACTTCATACTAATTTAAGGAACCTTAGATATCAGATAAACTTCTAAAGGCAAGCATTCATAATTAACACTTCTTATTGGATACCTTTCTGCAGGTATTTTTTTCCTTTCCCACCAAGTTCTGTGAAATTCCTCATTTCAACCATCTGGATTTGATTAAATTTAAACATCCTAATCTATTCTAATACCCTTAGGTAACATACAATCAACGCAGGCAAATTTTAGACCATAATATTTCTGGTTTTGACTTTCTTTATTGACTTGTTAAGAATATAACTGGTTTTGCTTTATCAAACATCATTAAGATGTGACAACTTCAGCCCATCAGGTTAACAATTAACTATTATTGTTAGGAAAAAGAGAAGATGAAAGCTTCCAAACTGGCATTTTGGAAAGCAGGCAACACTATTACTCTGACCAAAGTAAATTTCACATACACAAAGATCAAAACTGAATCAAAAAAAAAAAAATCACATGGCCTCTCTGGTGGTGCAAAGGTTAAAGTCTCAGTGCCATCAAGTTCCCCAGCCACTGCTGCAGGAGTTCGGTCCCCAGCCAGAGAACATACCCACATGGCTCAGCAACCCCTTCTCTCTCACCTACTCCCCTCAGCAGTGTATTTCCACCTGTTCTATTCCCTTTTTTGTCTCTGGTGAATCCTTTCACCTCCCTCCCCATACCAATACCCCATACCTCTGGCCTGTATCCCAGTTCTTTATGCATAAATAAAATAAATCTTAAAAGAAATCACTTATTATATTCTCTGTGTGAATATTCACTAAGCCTTATTTTTGCTGTACATATAATTATGGTTTCTATAGCTGTGGTTATAATTATAATGTATCATTTTAAAAAATGAAACAGTACTCACAGAGTAAAGTTTCTGAGCTACAGAAGCCAAAAGGTGAGAGGTGATATTCATTAAACAGACTCCAAAGACTAATAAGGCTAAAAATTTGCTAAAGGCAGAGAGTCACCTTCACAAGTGTAAAGCGAAAAGACTAAAACTAAAAACAATGTTTCTGTCCAAAGCTCCCAAAATTTATAGAATGAATCTAAAAACACAGTTTTAGGGAGAATGAGCAATAGCTTTTAAACTTACACGTGGTTATGTACTCTGAATAGTCCATTTATTTGTTGAAAGTAACAGGAGGAAGAGTAGAGTCTGTATAGTTGTAAGTGATAAAGCAAAATCTTCAAGTTCTAAGTTCCTGCACTAAAGTCACCTTATAAGATAGCAGGTATCAACGATCTTGTACACTGTCTTCCTCACACTATACACTGTGGGGATGCGGGATCATCAGGGTTACAAACACTCAATACATATTAGGCACTTTAACAAAGGTTAATAAACAAATAAATCTTTTTCAGTCATCATGGTTATGGAGAATTTATTGCTTTTATAGACAATGGTAATGAAAGGTCCTCACTGATGGCCTAGAGGTTAAGTCTCAACACTACCACTGTGAAGGTCTGAGTTGGATCCCTGGCCAGGGAGCTGACCCACATGACACAGCAGACCTCTCTAGTCTCCCCCATCTACTCCTTTCAGGAGCATATTTCAGTCAACCAAACTATTCTGCTCCCCAATCTGTCTTTGGTGAATCCTCTTACTTCCTGCACCTCTGGCCAGCACCCTAGTTCTTCTATTCAAAAATAAAATCTTTTTAAAAAGAAAATAATAATGGAAAAGTTGTGAGAGATATTCACCAAACATGAATTTGGGGAGCTGTTTAGTAGAAAACATCAGAAATCTGACTTTACCTATCTGAAACTTTTGGACACCCAATAGTTATCTCTAGTCAACCAATAATATAGGACATATACATACATATAGTATGTAGAAGTTTGCAGAATCAATAGTTGAATTCACCCATGGTCATTAACCCAGGTAAATTCAACATATCAGTTCTGACATCAGCATCAGAACACGAAAATTACCAGAGACTATATTATTTTCAGAATAAAAATTTAGCCAACCCAAACTTCTCAAGTGGGGGCATTTGTTCCCTGGGGTAGCTGGATGATTGCCACAAAGTACTTTCATAGTGTGAACACAGAGAAATGAGGATAGAGGAAGGCAGGGAGCTTTCGCCTTAGAGCTAAGCAGGGCCTCCCTGCTTCCATGGATAGGGCTTGGGGCTAGCGGTTAAAATAGCTCTTCTTCAATTCTAAGAATATAAATCTTAATATGTTTGCACATTGTCTACTTTACTTCCTAATATGCCCATGCTCGAGACTGCTGTCCTCTCCTGTGGCTTCATCTTCCAGACATCCCGCCAATATCAGTGTGCTCAGCTTGATAAGTGTAGTTTGTACCATCATTCATAACTTCATGCTTTCAGCCTTATTAGGATGATCTTATATAAACATCAGACAAGATGCTTACTTTATTAGAGCACCTCTCCTCAGGTAAAATAGCACTTAACTTTCAGAGAGTAAATTTTCTTTTTTTTTTTTTTTTGTCAAATGCTTAGGAGCATTTTCCTGGTATTGTGAAGTACTAGGCTTCTATCTGTCCTTGTTGATATTAATGTCTGTCTTTCAAAAATGTACCCAATTTGAATCCTGAGTGGAAATTTTGTGGGAGAGGGGCAAGAATATATAGGAAGGTCTAATTATGTGGAAACTTAGGAAACTGCTGTTTTAGAGCTTACTGTTGGTCCTTAGATACTATATGTATAGTTTGAAGTACTGAAGACACCCCAAGATGTAAGGAAGGCATTTATTTAAGGTCAGATATCTCACCTACCTCTCCCGGTTCACTGATGTGGTCAAAACTTCCTAGGAAACTCTGAAGAAGCTACAATCATCTTAATAAGTCCCAAACCAAACCCTAGTAAGTGTACAGTATCCTAGCAGAAGCATTACTAAAATAAATTAATATGACCCTTGATTAAATAATACAGAGTCTAAGGTAATAAATTATTATTACATATGGTCAAATTCCATGATGGAATCTGAAGATTCTCTCTCCCAGCATTGAGACTTGTGGATATGACAAGATAGCCACACCCATAATTAGGTAATACAATATGAGACAGTTGACTTTAAAAAAGCAAGTTATCCTGGGTTGACCTGACCTATCAGGTGAACCCTTAAATGGGACTGAACTCTTCATAAAGAAAGATTTTCTTCCAAATGCCCCCAAATAGAAGACTAGATCAAGACTACATAGTATATTCACACAATGGAATATTACTTATCGATCAAAAAGGATCATCTCATGTCCTTTGCAGCAACATGGATGGAGCTGGAAGGGACTATGCTCAGTGAAGAAAGAAAAGGCCAGGAAGAAAAAGAAAAATATCAAATGGTCTCATTTTTAGGAGGAACATAGAGGAACCAAATAAGGGTTTGGGGGAAACAAAGTAATTATAATATAGTAAAAATCAAAATCTTCGGGTAAGTATAGATCAGAGATATTCTGTAGGGAAGGAGGAAAGAGAAGGAACAGGACAGCAGTGGGAAGAGCACAAGGGACCATGGTGATGGTACAGGGTTGAAATGGTGGTGGGAATTTCATGGGGAAACCATACATTGAACAAGAAAAAAGGATGATGTAATGAATATATTTAAAAAAAAAAGATTTTGATGAAAGAGCAATTTGACTCCAGGGAGATTGTCTGTTGCTGACTTTTTCTTTTTCTTTCTTTTCTTTTTTTTTTTTTTAAAGATTTATTTATTTATTCGTACAAAACTGGGGTACAGGCCAGAGATGTGGAGGGTGAGAGGATTCACCAGAGACAGAGTGGGGAGCAGAACAGGCAGATCAATGAAGTACACTGCTGAGGGGAGCAGCGGGTGGGTCAGGGGAGGTCTGCCACAACATGTGGTTACCTCCGGGGCAGGTGGGGATCGAACTCATGCGCAAGTGGCTTAAGCTTCTTTGTTTCTTAGTGCAGTGCTTTAACCCGCTGCGCCACCAGGGAGGGCCTGTTGCTGACTTTTAAAATGGAGGGAACTTGTGATGCTCTCCGGAAACTTGGAGCAGTTCATTGCTGATCCAGCAAGGACATGGGGACTCCAGTCTTTTATTGGAAGTACACAAAGCCTGTCATGAACACAAGGGTGCAGAAGAGAAAGTTAAACTGAAGATGAACATTCAAGCCAATTAAAAGTCTTGAATTTTGCCTTAATTTGAGAATCTGCACAGCTTGAGATTTCACCAGTTCATTTAAATTTAGCGACAACAAATAAGCTTGAGAAGAAAAATCCATAAACTTAAATGCATTCAAGTACAAGTTATAAGAATCACATTTTTACAAATAAACCTTTTTCTTTTCTGATGCCTACAAAATGGAGTCAAAAGTGATAGTGCAATAAAATGCAATGATAATGTGTCACAGAAACGGTCAAATGGGCAAATGGTTCAAGAGAAGGGGAAATGGTTCAATTTTAGAAATGGCTGTTAGGAACTCTGAACTTTCAGATTCCTCCTACCCCTCAATTCAGAAAGAAATGTATTCAGGGTTAGAAAGTATGGTCCTTACCTCTCTTTTATCCCCCAATTTCTTCCTATTTTTCATAAGGAGTGGGCTGTACTCTACTGTCAGTATTTCATGACAAGCTACATATGCCAGGTAAGATGATACATTTTTTTCTTAGAAGTTTTTTACAATGAAAAATTTCTAACACACACAAAAGAAAAAAAATTATAAAATTAATCCCATTTACCCAATTCTAGCTTTGACAGCAATTATTTTGCAAATACTACATTATATATTGCTGCCTCTGAACTTTTTGTGATGTAATACCTTAAAGCAAATCCCAAACATGTTTCCACTATTAAGTACTGTCCAATTGTGCTAATAGGTAATGTATATTATTTCATTATTTAAGGCATACTCCTAATGAAGACCATACACCATAATAGTAATAAATATAATGCATAAAATATTTCTAGAGAAAATTGTATTTTACAGCTTTTGATTTTAAAAAGAATTTATTGTAGGCTATATTACTGAATTGGGACAATGTCATCCTTCTAAATAAGTTTAAAATAGTTCTGAAGTTTTAGATATGTTGCTTATCCTTCCTAGCATTACATTAATAGGTGTTTAGAGCAATGACACATAGTAAACTTTGATAATCAAAGCAAAATTAGAAATGGTTCTTGAAGGCTATTGGGGCATCTAAAGGAATAAATGAATAAGAGCTCTGAGTTCTCATCTGTTTCTCTCACGTTGCCAATAAATTTGATTTTTATAATAGAAATGATAGAAAATTTACTTACAGTTTTATAAATTGGAGTTACCGAATCCTAACAATCTTGGTAAAGGTACCAATTTTTCAAGGATAATATTTGTGGTCAGGGGTAAATTTTAAAAAAAAATAAGAATATGGAAATAGAGATCATATGAATAGAACAGGTAGGTGAAATATAAGTCCCAGAAAAGTAGGAGGAAAGGATATTGTGCAAATAGTCACATACACAACTCGATGGGACAAAATAATCCCATCTGTAATATAAAATAGCTTCTTATTCCTAATATATAGGTCTTCCAAGTCCCTTCATCTGGTTATGTTACGATTCTTGCTTTGGAAAGAAGGAAAAAAATATAAATACAAATAAATAATAAAATGTCTTGCAATATGAGTTTATATACTGTGACTTTTTTAAAAGTATGTATTTGAAGAGGACAGGCCATTAATGTGAAATTTTAATAAATTTAATAATTTAATAATTTTAATAAAGCGAAAAGTATTCTCACAATGACACTATTTTAGATTCTGAAGTAACAGGCTTCTTAGCTTTTCAAAATTTATCTGCTAAACTACTTTTGTACGTGCAATTCTCCTTTGTTTCTTTAAAATTTTTGCATGGAAATTTCAAGCATAATCAAAGAAGAAAAAAATATTGTGACCTCTCCTATACCATCACTTAGGTCCAATGATTATCAGCTCAAACTCTCTCCTTTTGCCTGTAATAAAGAAAAATGCCTACATTTCCTGTCAAATGGTATCAGGTAACTCAGTTGCAACAAAGATTTAAATAAAATACAGTGTCTTCTAATAAAATATAAACACATCCATGTTTCACTAAAAAACCACTCATCATATCAAGATTTAGAAATAAACTTAATTTAGAACAATATGCCAAAGGATGTCAACAAAAAGATAGCAAATAGTAGAGTTGAAAAATCTAAAGCAGTCATAATAAAAATGCTTAAATAAGCAGCTGATAACACACTTACAAAATCCTCAACAAAACGTTAGCAAACCAAATTCAATAATACATCAAAAGCATCATGCATCATAATCAAGTGGGATTTATTCCAGGGGCAAGACGGTTCAACATATGTAAATCAATAAACATGGTGCATCACATCTACAAAAGGAAGGATGAAAGAAATAAAATCATCTCAAGAGATGCAGAAAATATTTGACAAGATTCAACATCTTTTTATGTTTTAAAACTTTGAGCAAAATGGCAATAGAAGAAACATAATCTCACATAATAAAGTTCACATATGACAAACCTACAGTTAATATCACATTCAATCAAAAAAACTGAAAACTTTTCTTCTAAGACCAGGAACCATTCAATGTAAGCATTGTCATGGCTACTTTTCGATTTTTATCAATTCAACTACTGTTTAATATAGTGTTGGAAATCCTACAAGAACAATTATACAAGAAAAGGATATAAAAATTATCCAAACTTATAGTAAGATATAAATCTATCTTATTTTAAGATGAAGTAAAAATATGCAAGAACCACAGCCTCCACTAAGAAAGATATTGGAATAATAAAGAAAATGCAGGAAATTTGCAAGGTATTTACTAAGTTATTATACATAACTGTTGCATTTCTATATATAAGTAGCAAATTGGCAGAAACAAATCACAAAAATATTCTTATTTACAGTCACATTAAAAAGAATTAAATACCGTGAAATAAATTTGAACCACAGAAGTAAAAGATCTAAACATTGAAAATTGGCATTTGCGGAAGAAACAGAGAAGGAAAAATATTCTGTGTTGTTGGGTTGGAAGAGTGGAATTTGTCGATTAAAATGGCGGTTATCTAAAGCAACATATAGGAACAATGAGCTTATGTCTGTGTCTCCACACACACAACTCAACAAACTCCAATTAGAATGTGAAAAGACATGTAGAGAAATTTCAACATAACTTACTCTTAGTGTAAATAACCACAAGAAAATAGTAAAACTAGTTACTAAGTAGATACATGAGATACATATTAAAACCACAATCAGGTATCACTCCACACCTGCAAAAATGGTCACAGTAACCATGCTAAATGCTGATAATGACTGATCATATATTGCTGAGGAGAATGTGAAATAATACATTCTTGAAAACAGTTTATATATATTTTTATAATACTAAATATGCAATTATCTGTCACTACTGGAAGCAGCTCAGGAGGCAATAAAGATTATTCAAAGTACAAGTAGATTGGAATAAGGTGTAATCTCCATTGATAAATATATTTTATTTAGTCTTATATTTATTTAGAATCAAGTACTTACAAAAGAAGTGTACATGCCTGGGGGAAGCAGTAATTGGGGATGTATGTTAGGGTGGAATAATCAGGAGCTATTGCCTGGGAGTGGAGAGGGGACTTTTTTCTAGCTGGTCAAAGCTTATTGTCTCTATTATAATATCTGGCTGCTGTTTTCAGCAGATACTGGTTTTCCAGTATGTTCCTCATACCAGGACTTTTGCCCTTGGTGAGAGGACCCCTGGCATGACCCTACAACCAGCTGACAAGCAGGGATTCTTGCACCAAGACAATATCCCCAAGAACAAGGTGAACTGGGGAGCCAACAATTATCATGTGATCCAGACATTATATTCCTAGGCATTAATTCTAGCAAAATGAAAACACACGGTCATAAAACATCTATTCACAAATGTTTATATCAACTTTATTTCTAATAACCAAAGTCAGAAAACAAACCAGATTCTCCTTCAAAGGAAGAATAGTAAAGTAAGTTGTGATATATCTGTTGTCGTGGAATACATCTTAGTGCTCTTAGTGATAGAAGGTTCAACTGAGATTTTTTTGAAAAGACATTATAAAATAAAGAACAGATGAGGGGCTGTCAAAGGTTAAGGAATGATGGAAGTGGATGTGGTTACAAAATGGCAACTGAGAGATCATGGTGGTGATCAAGAGCTGTTCTGTATCTTGGCAATGTTAATATTGATATCCTGGTGTGATATCATGTTACAGTTTTGTTATTTGTTACTTTTGGGGAAAATTGAATAAAAAGGAGTCAGAATCTCTATTATTTCTATAACTGCATATGAAATCCGTAATTATCATAAAATAAAAGTCTTAATTTAAAAATCTTGACAGTAGGAACCCCTTCTCTCCTGAAAACGAAGCTTGATTTTTTTTTTGTTTTACTTTCAGGGAGAAGCTATATAGAATGGAAACTCTTCATTTTTGTAACATTCACTTGTTTTTGTCCTTGGTAGGGAAAAATGTCAAAACTGGTTTTGTATCTACTAAGGAATAACATTAGTACAAAAAGAGATTTGGAGTTTTGTTTTTCCCAGATGAGGAAAGGTGAGAAAAGGTGATTCAAGTGAATTAGAAATGAAGGGCCCTTTTCTGTATGTTTCTAGTCTTCTGTGGAAGTTTACCATTTTCTGTGTAATACAAAGAACATTACAGAAGCTGAGGTTTATTTAGTAAATAGGTCACTGGCCATAACAGCAGAATCAAACTATAAGTCATCTGCATGCATTTCTAGGAAATTTCATATGTATAGAATATTATAAAAGTCTATTTGAAATACTAATATTAAGTACTTTGATAATTAGTCATTTCTTGAATAATAAGGTTCAGGAAAAGTTCTTATAAAATCTATTAGGAATTTATCATTTAAAGTAGTTACAGAAATTATAAGCTAGATCATTGCATTTTCAAGAAGTTTTAAAAATCTTCAAATTGCATATAAAGTAATTAATCAAAGTATGAAATCTATTTCTGCTTACTTATATTTCAGACTCAGAAACCAAATGATTTGTCTACTATTACAGTTCTATATAATGTCCTTAGACACTTTACTTTTATTACCTAATTTAAAATTATTTCTGGACTCAGATTATTTTGTTATCTAATTTAGACACATTTCCAGATATTTTGTTGTTGAATTCAAAATACATCTAAGAATTTTTTCATGTTTCTTCCTTGTTAATACTGAGAACTGAACAATAATTTCAATAAAATTTTAGTGAAAGAATGAATTGGCCTCTAGAAGATTATCATTGTTTACAGGTAACAGGGAATTCATAAAAACCTAGTAGGATTATGTTGATAGCTTTGTTTTGCTTATTAGTTTATTTTCAGTTTCCAGCTGATGTTTTATTTTAAAGTAATGGACCCATAACAAAGAAAGATTGTACTGAAGGTAAAGTTATATAAGTGGGTATTTGGCTCAGAATTTATATATTTGCCAGAAAGGATTTTTTTTTAAAGGTACAAACAGTAGTTCCAGAAAAGCATAATCTAAAAACAAGCAAAAGAGAGTCTCCCAAGAGTGATTATGCATTCATTTCATCCCCCATAAACCTTTTCTAAAAGATGCAAAAAAGTGTAGAGAAGATTCGTGAAACAGGTGGCAAAACTCAGAAAGTAGGGTGGTGATATGAAGCTGTCTATTTGCCTTGGAAATGATTTCTTTTATTTGAACTGACTAAAGCCGATCAAAAAGGAAAACTCAGTAGGATTTCTCTCTCTCTCTCTCTCTTTTTTTTAGCTCAAGAAAAAGCATTTTAAAAACAGCTTTTTCCACTTTTGCATAGGATCTGATGAGAGGAGACCAAAGACTTAGCAGGAGCTTAAGTAAAGGAAATCACTGAATGATTTTTTGTGTACAATTAAATAATGACTATTCATCCAAAGATCTCTTCTGTCTGAAAGAAGGAGCTACCTGTGTTTTCCTAGAGTTTACTTTGGATGTCACTTGGGTGTATTAAAAATGTTTTGATTGTGCAATAAATTTAGACTTTTGGAAAAAGTGCAAAAACACAACAAATTATTCACTTAGTTAAAATGCGAAATATTAACATACTGCCACATGATCACCAATCTCTCTGTTTGCCTAGTTGCATGTATGTAATTTTTTTTGGAATGAACCAAGTGAGAATAAGTTACCATTTTAGCCTTTACATTGCATCGTTCAATACAAGAGGAGACCACTGACATACTTAACCCACTGATGTATGTAGCCACAATGCAAGCATTAGTTGTGATGGCTCTTGGGTTTTTCATAGTGCCTCAGGCTTCCCTTCTCTTTCAAGATTTTGAAGCATGCAAACCAGATTGGTCTTTATTTTGAATTAGTTAATGTTTTTCTCTTGATTAAATTCAAGAAAAAAGCTGCTGAATCTTGAAGACCTAATAAGAGTCGAATTGATGTCTTGCAAATGTATTCAGAGAAGCCTAAAGGTGTACTGTGCTAGACTCTTAAAAGTAGCCTTTCCACTTTGATGAACTAGAAGCAGCTGAGCCTCAAAACATGATTAAAGATAATCAGAATGTCCAATCTCAACTCTTATGGGGAAGGACAAGTGAGGAAAATGTGTTAACTATTGATCATCTGCTCGAATCAAATGCTGGTTGTTTACTTTAAATACATTATTTCTACATCTCCTTCTTGTGCATGTGCAATAAAGATTCAAAAGGGCAGGAAACTTCTCGAAGGTTAATGTGTCAGAGCTCACTCTGACTTCAAAAAATCTGATTCTTTTTCAAATGCATACTGCCTACTTTTTTAACATAAAATAAGGTAAATTGCCACACTGAGAGAAAATTATTTCTTTCCCATTTTGGAGTACTCATAAAAACTTGAGATTTGTGAAACATTCAGGCAAGTAATATTTTTTAAATAGTTTACTAAGTTTTTTTTATCAAGTTTAATGGTAATAGAATTTTATATCTGAAGAACAATACTTTTATGACATGTAAAGTTCTTTCATTTTTCTCATATTATTAACTAGCATAGGTAATTACAGATTAGATAATATTCTCAATTTAGAGATAAAATGTAAACATCTAAATACATTACAAATTTTAAGCATACAGATATATACTAAGCAAATCCATAGATTTTTGTTCACATTTATGTCATTGTTTAGATCCAATTTTCAAGGTACTATTTAGTTCAAGTTGAACTATTTCACAATTTTTATTTTATTGTGATTTTATAAAGACTAATCTGAAATATTAAATATTGAATATATTTTTCTTTAAGAAACACTTCATTAAAACTGTAAAGGTTTACATTTTGAGATATTTATCAAATATTCTCTGAATCTCCTACTGTGAAAGTTCTTGTTATATTTTAGATTTTTAAAGTGAAACCGAAATTTTTTCCTGAATTGATGTGTTGATCTTGGGTTCTCTATTTTTCTGAGATATTCTACTCAATTAGACCAAAATGAATTGTAATATTTCAAGTAGCTCTTCTAAAATTGAATTTATATATGAAATTAAATCTCAACTTAATACTGTAAGATTATATAAAATACATTTCTATGTTAGAATAAAATGAATGTAAATTTCAAAGCATGCAAATTCTCTTGCTTTTTATTATTATTTTAAAACTCATTGGACCTGTCTCTGTCCTGTTTAAAGTTGATTGTGCTTTAAATACATCAGTTCCCTTTAAGTTGTATGGCCTTGTACATAGTCTGCTCCATTAGACAAAATTCGCAGACATATCTTTCCAAGATAGAGCTCTTCCTACCTTTAAATATGGGCTAGTATGCTTTGAGACCAGATCCTTAAAATTCTTAGGAGAAATTGGGGGTAAAAAACAATTTTATATTTTAACTCAGCCGGCTCTAGGCTGGAAATAATTTCATTAAGCTTTGCTTGAAAGCCAGTTTTTTTCTATTGATCTCTCACCTGCAAAAACTGATCAGAAGCAACTATAAGAAGCCAATTGTCATTCTCAACATTCTGTATGGGAATTTCTTTAGCCAGAATCATCAAATCACTAGGTTCATGCTTCAGCTTACAATTTATCAAGGTCATTATTCACTTTAATTTTCTATCAGTGTCTACACCAAATCCACTTTTGTTAAGTATCCAAAAGCAATTTCTCACTGCTCTTAACAGCAATCACTAACAATCTCCTGACCAGCCTTCAGGCCTTTGCAGCTTTGTCTTCAAACCAGTGTCACATATATAAGGAGAAGACCAAGGTTTTCCTCCTACATATTTTCCTGAAAGTCTCCCTTACCATACCCAGAGAACACTTCACTGCTAGTTACCAAATTTTTGGAGGTTTTTTTCCCACTCAAAACAATACTCTGCTATATCAACCGGGTATCTTACAATTTAACCAAATTCTGACACTATCCACCTGGAGGTAGTCTCAGATCTATAGACCTATACTATAGAACTTTCTGCAAGACTGCTCCCATTTCAGATGAGTATCACAAGGTTTGGGTCCCAGATTGCTTCAACTTCGGTCCAACTGTGCTATCAATTAGAGGTTCCTATAACCTTATTCTTACTGTATTTAATTATTTTCTAGAGAGACACAAGATCCCAGGGAACACTTGCACTTAACAAAGAATGACAAGTCAGGTGAAGATACACATAAAATGAGATCAGGACATTTCTGAGTGCATAAGCTGACATTCTCATGGAGCTGGGATGGCCACCTTTCGGCCTAGGGGTGAGTACCCATCTGGAATCTCCCCCAAACCCAAACCCAGGTGTGTTCGATTACTGGACCCAGTTTTCGATGTAAATGTGTCAAAGCTTTCTCAGATGAGTAAGCAATTCTTACACACCATCAGGGTATCCAAGACCTCAACTCAACACATCCCAGTTTTGACATTACCTGGAGATGCCCCCAGATCCACAGGGTAAGGTCTCATTCTCCTTCACTGAGTGAAGGAGTGAAGTTTAATGTCTTCACTTGACTTCTGATGGCAGTCACAGTGGGTTGTTACCTAAGTTTCTGACCAACCACCTATGTATCTTCACCTGACTTGTCATTCTTTGTTAAGTGCAAGTGTTCCCTGGGATCTTACTCTTTCTCAATATTCTGGAATCTCTAATAGAGTTGAATGAACAGATTCATAAAAATGTTTATGGTACTGCTGGATAAATTCCAGAGTATATTAGCAGGATCTCAAGGAGAACATGTCTGAGGGAAGAGAGGGACCTAGATACTGAAGTGTGAAGACTTAACAGAAGTCAGGGATGAACAATACTATTTTAAGTGGAGTCTTAACACACATTCAAAAAAACCAATGAGAAAACAGAAAGACCATTGCAGAACCCATATGGAGGGGTAATCTAGATAAATCTTAGTAAAGATGTGAAGAAAATGAACAAAGAGAGGCAATGTGGAATTTACAATAGTTGGTTGAACATTTCTACAGAACTGAAGCTTGTTATTGAGGGCCACACAATATCATTGAAGCATTTCAAAATAGTTGAAAAGATTTCCATTACAAAAAGATTACTTTGGAGCAATGTGTACATGAAGTACATATTAGAATTTATTGAGCGGGGTGAGATTAGAATTTGAAGGCTGGAATTGGAAGTAGAATTCATTTTCATCTTTGGGCATGAGGACTGGCACCGAATAAGACAGCAATTCATATGCATCAAATGGAATTGAACTTGAAGGTCAGAAAAGTTAATGTACCACCCGCTCTCTGAGTAGATTTGGGACAAGAATTTAATCCAGTGTTTCTTTTACACTATCATTCCTAAATTTCTCTTTTCTAGTGACTCGTTAAAAAAAATCAATGAATTAGGAAAAGAAATCTGGTCTGGTGGGAAATCACTACCACAACTATCCTATATTAGATGCATGCCATCATGTGTAAGTATGTTTGTGCAAATGCCTTGTTCGCAAAGAAAGACTAAGACAATTCTTAGATATGTTTTCTTTTTCTCTTTCTCAGTTACTGTTTTACTTTGAAAGACATCTCTCATGAGGCTTAGAGACTGACATTTCTGTGGACTTAATCTATATGTCCAAGGACACTTCAAAGGTTAAGTAAATTCTATTTCTAATACCGTGATCACTAAATTGTAAATGCTAGCAGCTTTAGGTTTTGACAACTGTGGGTCTTGAATTTTGAATAAAGATTCTACCACCACTGTGAAATATCAAATGTTATGCATTATCCATGTGCTATAGAAATCATTGGTATGAGATTTATTAAAAAAAGGTTTTATAATTGGGCTGATTTTCAAAGTAGCGTTCAGCTACATATACTATGACACGTGAGAAATATAGACATATTTTTGTTTAAAATTTCAATTATTGCATACATTTTAGTCCAATTTTTGCTTTTAGAGCCAAAACCAAAGCAGTGCATTTGGAAATGAAATTCTAAAGTTTGTGTAAAATATCAAAGCATATCATTTATCTTGTTATCTTCTGGAGGTCAAGTTTTCCTCCTCTGCTTAGTAACCTCTGCTTTGATAACTTGTAATAATTTTACACTTTCTTTCTATTGACTTTTGGAAATGACAAATCAAAATTAAAATTAAAAAGACTAAGACAGTTGCCGTGACTGAAAATCATAGAAACAAGTCCAGAGTGCAGCTGCACAAGAGACATGTTCTTTTGCAGTTAACACCTGGGTGTTCTATTTATAGAAAGATATTGCAAGTTAAACACAGAGGAAAATGGCTCACAAATTCAATAAAATTTGGAATGCACAGCTACCAGTAATATCAGGGGATTTTCACCCAATATATTTGCCAACAAATCAATATCACGAGTAAATCCTGCTGCATGGCAGGCATTCATATGCTCACTAACAGGTCCTACTGCCTAAATTAATATAATTCCAGAAATGTTCCACCTGTGTCATAGCTAATACTTCTGAGGTTTAAAATTCACATGTGAATAAGCTGGAGGATATTTCTTAATAATGATTTAAATGAAAGGAAATTTTGTGAAGATTTTGAACTAAATGTTTCTCCATTCAACAGGCTCAACTTAAATTCCTTTTGTCTCCAGATGACATACTTTCTGCTATTCATATTTCTTTACACTGTATACTCTAAGCACAGGAAGCATGCACAAATATACACATTGTTTCACTAAAACCTGTAACTGAGTTTTGCAACTATTTGCTATAAAGATTGCATTGGGCATGAGACTCCCTGAAATGGCTAATCTCACCACTTACATTTTCACAGGCACACCAAAAAACATCTATATAAAGCCTACCCACTACTCCTTAGGTAAATCAGTTTTTTGTTTTTTAATTTTTCCCCAACTACTGTCTTAGAGCATTTCTCACATTATTTTGTAACCACTCCTAGCCCTTTTGTGTAAGGCAAAGTTCTGACACATCTGTGATTCAGTAAAAGTAAATGCCCAATAAAGTAGATAATATGGTTTTTGTTCAATATAATTTTATTTATATTAATATATTGGGTAAAAATCCCTTGATATTACTGGTAGTTGTACATTCCAAGAATGACATGGAAGACAGACAATGCAGAGGAATACAATGTTATAACTGCGTTTAAGTTTACATAGGTAGAGTGTATCAATACTCTGCTCACTGGGAAGATTACTAATACAGCTAGAGTAAAGCTTTTGATCAGCTCTTACCTACCAGGCTCAATATTAACTACTAGAGTTAAAAGTGAATAAGGCAGAGTAATTGACCTTAAGGAGTCTTGAGGCACGAAAAGTAGGATTTTGATGTGGCTAGGTACACATTATTATTTTTTTAAAAATTTGTTGCTCTTCAAAGGATGGTAATTAACAGGGTTAATTTTTAAGAGCTAATTACTGTGATAAGTGCTTCAGGATATGTCAGAAATCATACATTTATTAATGAAAGATTTAAAAATTGAGTAATTATAATATCTATTTTATAGCTCACCCTTTTCAAGAGAAAAATTCTAAAAAAACACTACTACATAGATGACAGGTTATGTAAAAGCTGTGCTTAGTCCTCATATCTTCTCAGTGTGTTATCAAATATCTTGCTCATTACTGCAAATTCACCTATAGTAAGTATTCAGTGAAAGGAAAAATAAGGGTTATCTTTGAAATTGACAACAAATTAGAAAGTGGAAAATGAAGCATACACTAGTGTTTATCTATTTGTATAACAAATTTAAAAATCATTAACTAAAGTATAGAAAGTGGAAAAGACAGAATAATAAAAAGTTTGCAGGCACAGCTTATAGGTTCTCTAGTAAGTATAAGTTGTGATATTGTTAAGAAAAGTGAGAAAGAAGAGGTCCAAATTGATGTTAATTTGTTTTAACTATTTAACTAAATGAAAGATAAAGAAATAACATGAAAAATCCAGGGAAATAGTTGTTTCTAGTTTTATATGTGCATACTAGAATGGATGATTGTAAAGAAGGCTGCATATTGAAATTTAACTAGCATGTCCATATTATAGAGGGGAAAACATTTAATCAATGATTAAGCCAACACAGATAGGTTCAATAGCAGAGCAATTTGGGAACTCTGAACTTTTGCTCTCTAACCTACCATAGGTTCTATATTACTTTGTAGAGTTGATCAATAATAAATGTCAGAGTAGCTAAGACATTTACAAACAAATCACACAACAGAAAGGGGAAAATATCTGCTTAGAATATAAATCCGGGTCCTCCCTAGTGGTGCAGCAGGTTAAAGCACAGTACTAAGAAGCTAAAGCCACTTCCACATGAGTTCAATCCCCGCCTGCCCTGAAGGTGATCCACAGGGCGTGGCAGACCTCTCCTGACCTGCCTGCTGCTCCTCTCAGCAGTGTACTTGGTCGATCTGCCTGTTCTGTCCCCCTGCTCTGTCTCTGGTGAATCCGTTCACCGCCCCTGTACCTCTGGCCTGTACATCAGTTCTGTATGAACAAATAAGTAAATCTTTATATATATATATATACACACACACACACACACACACACACATACACACATATATATACACACACATACATATATATATACACACACACAACTCTGAATTCCCTTCTCATTTTGACTTAGAAAGAAGAAGAGATGCATCTTCATTCTTGGTGCCCCCAAATCTTGGACAATTCCAAAAAGTAACAGAAATTGACTTTCAAAGACTTAGACAATTTCATAAATGGACACTTGGGAGATGGAATATTGATTATGGGATTAGAATAACACTAGCCTCATGAAATAAGCTGGGAAGAACTCTCTCCTTGTCGGAATTTTTGGGGGGGAAAAGTTGGTAAGTATATATATTAAAATAGCAAAACAACTTACCAAGATCAGGAACAGCCTTGAGTAAAAAGGAATTCTGAGTCATGGCAATATTTAACCAACTATGGCTAAATTTACCTGAGTCATGAGAGAGAAAATTTTCTTGGAAAACTATTATATTCCATTTTACTGTACCTGAATAATGTTCTTGGATATACAATTAACATACTATCAATACCAAACTCAAGAGAGTACATTCACGGTATATATATTTCCATTTTTATCTTTATATTTGAAATTCTGCTCCAGGTATCATATTTAAACTCTTATAAAAGTATATATGATTTAGTTTTCATTACTGTTAATTATAAAGATATTAAGATTTTAAACAAAAACAACTATATAAAACAGCTATTAAGTAAACTTTAAAAATCATTTAAAATATGTATGCATTAGGAAATTATGTGAGGGTAATACTGAATAAAACAGCTTTCAGATAAAAAAATGAAACACTTATCTAGAAAAATTTTTCCCCTCTATGTATAGAAATTCATAGAGGTAGAGACAGGGTTATGTCTGTTAAATTTTAGCCTTTGGATGTACAAAGTGTGATATTGATTCAATATCAGTGATGCTAATTTTTTTCATTGCTCTTCAGAATCACATTTTGCAAGCTCATTCATTGACAGATACATCTTAAAGCATATCTAAAAGGCTAAATGTTTCCTGTTGGGCTAAGTACTCTAATTTCCATTACCTTTACAGCCTTCCTTTTGATAATCACCAGCACATAACCACTTGTGGAAAAGCAACACTATGTTTATGTATAAATAAAATAGGCTATACATGTACTTTTCCATTTTTCTTTGCAAAAAAGTGCTGGTATACCTGCTGTTCAATGCCTTTTGAACATGTGCTGCTTTATAAATTTAAAGCAAGGTTAAAAAGAAAATTAAACAAGATTCATCTGGCAGCATTGCAAGTTAGTATCATACACCTGGCACATATTTGCCAAAGTGAAGTGATTCTATGAGAGAGAACTGCTTGATAAGCAGTAGAACTAAAAAAAGATGAGCAAATGACAGAGCATTGAAAAGTAGACAAAAGCTTGCAATGTGATACTGCAGGAAGAAATAAAGAGGTAATGACAGGGAGAGCAAAGGACAAACTAGATCGAATAAGGAGGGAAGTATTCTTAAATATGAGGTCTATTATAGTACCAAGTAGCTTCCCAAGTAGTGGAAAGTCCTTCCCTTGAGTAATTTCAATGTAGAATTAGAAATCAAATGGAAAATATAAAGTGGCAACAAAACTTCAATGACCCAGAAAAAAAATGACAAAAGGAACAAATTCAGAGAGTTAGATGATTACAAGCATAATAGTTTAGTTGTATTGCTTTCTCATTAACATTAATAAAAATTTAATAGTCAATTTTATGTAAGATTTAAAATATTCCTAAAAATCTTAGCTAGTCAATAGGAGCATGCCTTGGTCTTTGTGGATATGTTAGAAAATTAATACCCACAGTTGAGCCTCTGATGAGCCTGAAGTCCCAGTTTATGCCTGGATTGCAGCTGGTAAGATCCGAAGCAGAGACAGTTAAGTTGGAACCCAACTTGCCTCAAGGGAACTGGGAGATCAATGAGTTTTTAATGCTGCTAAAATTGTCATAATTTTTTATACAACATTATAAAGCTAATATTGACATTAGGACAAAATGCTCCTTAAATATTCTTCACATATTTAATAAATAATATAATACAAAGTATAATTCTATCTTTTTGCTTTCACATCCCTTCACTTATTAGTCATCTTATAACCTAAGACTTCTCCCAGAGCAGCACATCTTTCATTTCCATTCTTATTTGAATTGGAGCTGGGGTTTGTCTCCTGAGTGTTTTGATAGTCTTGCTTCAATTCTTGGGGGGAAAAAATCAGTAAAATGACAGTTTCTTTATTTAGGTTAAAATAGAAGATATTTTTATGTGTTATTGCCAGAAAGTAATTTTGGAGACTCTCCAGTCTTTTCATGAAGTATTTTCTAAATTGTGCTTGAAAATGCTCTGTCAATGAAGGCCATGAGTGACAAGTCCTAAAATCATGTTCAACAGTGGGAAAACTGAAAAACTTTCCTTTAACATGAAGCAATAACAAATGCAGGTGATTGTGTTCAGAAATTAGAACTCTTGTACATTCTTGGTGGACATAAAACTGGTTTAGTGACTTTAAAACATCGTATGGGTATTCTACAAAAAACTAAAAGTGGAACTACCATATGATTCTGCATTTTCAATTCTGGGATTTAATCAAAAGAAACTAGAATCTTGGAAAGATAGCCAGCACACCAATGTTCATGGAAGCACTACTCCCAATGGCTAAGAGATTCAGAAACAATCTAAATGTCCACTAATGAGGGAGAGAACTCAACAATGAGGTAGGTAAGTGCAATAGAAAACTGTTCTGCTTTAAAAGGGAGGAACCCTGCAGTAAGTGATAACATGGATAAATCTTGAGGATGGTTTGTTACATGGCATGTTTTTTAAAGGAGATGTATATACAAACAGTGGACTACTGAGCAATAAAAACAATAAAATCAGAGCATTTGAAACATGTAGAGGGTATTATTCTTAATGAATGAAAAAAGTCAGATGAGGAAGACATACACTATGATTTCATAGGTCATATCTAGTACATAAAGAAATACTTGAAAAAAAAAAACAGCTAAATGACGTAGGCCACACAACCAATGCTGTCTCTTGACATGATCTGGGCACTGGGGAGACTCACAAAGAAGACGAGGAGTCTTCCACACCTCCAAAGAAGGTGAAACCATGAGAGTCTCCACAGCAATGCCTGCTGAAACTTCCTCATCTGTTCTTGGCTAATAATAGTCTAATATTGGTTATATGATTGGCCTGTCTAAATTAACTTGGGTTAAAGTTTTAATTGGTATAATACATAATGGAAATTAACATTGCAAAAGGCTAGGAAAAACAGGTTGTAGCTCTGAAGACGATGGGAAACAAAATTGTGTTAAGCTAACTGTGGCAGGTGACTGAAGTCTCACCTGGGAGGTGTGCTTGCGCCATAAGTAGATTTTCTGGTGTGCTCTAAAGGTCAGCACTTTGCAGGTGACAAGGAGGTTAGATATCCTTAGCCTAGACCAGACTAAGATAGACAATGGTTATAGGAGTTAGATAAGAATAATAAGTTGCAATAGTAGAACTTCTAGGAAAACAATATATTAGTAATATTCTTAAGAATACATGACTTTTAGAACAATAGAATATAGGGATAAGAATCTATGTCAGGGAGTTAGTAAGGTAGTTAAATATTACCAATGCCCCAGGTGACTGATGATGCTGGGAAATGAAGTACATTTAGAAGCCTTGATTGTTTCTTACATTTTTCTTAAAATGACCAAGCAAGTTTCTTCCCAGTATAAGGTCACGGGGATCTCCAAGTGATGATAAAAAATATGTAATAATTATTTTTACTTTGTTTCAGTGCTTTTGTTGATGTAATCTCATTGCCTGCTTTAACATATAAATAAAAACCTTCTGAGATGTTCAGGAGGAGATACTTGCACCAGCTAGTGTCAGTGTCTGCCTCAATTGCTCATTTTTCTGATGCCGCCTCATCCTTCAGGAAAAAGACGCTTGACCGGCCACCTGTCAGAGCTGGACTCTGACATCTGGCATGGTCTTCGACAACTAAATTTTTAGTTTATAAATATAAACTAAACTAAAACCATATAAACTACATGAAACAATAAAAACTAAAAGTTTATATAAGAATGCCACAGAGTCCTATTTCCTTCCTAGCCAGGTGGATACATTGTTATCTATCACTGAGTTTTTACTTAATTTATTTTTATTTTCTGATAGAGAGAGGTACAGATGTGCATGTTTTCAAAAACTGTGCAAGTGCAAGGTACACAGTCATGTGTTTCAAGAAAAACAGAAAAAGCTTATTGGGTGCTTAATAAGCAGTTGAGTTGCTATATTTCAAAATAATTACAATAGAAAATAAATTAATTAATACATTAATACATTTCCAAAAGCTGTGCTTACTTTTTTCTGCTGCCACCACCAATGTTTCAACTCAGCTTATCACAATGCAGGATCAAAAGTTTCTTGAAATTAGCCACCCCAAATTCTAAGAATCTCACATCCTAGTTCAAATGACTATGGTATCCTTTTAGTCCACCTACCAGAAACTATGTGTGCTAAATGTTTTAGCCAATTCCAGCGGCAGAGAATCTCAGCGTGGTATGTTCTGGGGAAGGTTATCATAACGGTCATCTTTTATTATCTTCTTCTTACAGCATTACTATCAGATAAATCAGAAAAGAGGAAACGCATTGTATGCTGCATACATTGGAGTACAAGAAATATTTCATAATGAATCTAATATTAAAAACTACCCAAAGAGTTGTATAGTCTTAGGAAGTAGATGGAAAAAAAAATGCAGTTTCCACAGAAAGCATAAAATCTTTTGCTTTGGATAGCAGATATGTTTACTTATCTCTCGAGGTAAAGCTTTTGTTTTTGCTTTCCCCAATGTTGGATCAGGAAGTAATTACCAGATGGATGGCTATGTGAGTGTAAGACTGAGCACAGCTCTCTTCAACTAAGGGTCATGCTCTGAATGTGACCTTGCACAATTTTTTTTTTTTGACCTTGCACAATCTTGATGAGCCCTCAAGTTCATTGCTTCAGTTAAGGTGAGCACAGTACAGATGATACTGCCCAGTTTGGGTTCTTTGATAACCTGTAATCCTATTGACCGAGGCCCACATACTACCCTTGAAAGACAAAAGAAATGCAAAAGCAAATCAAGAAGGTAGATGAGAGTTATACATCTCTAGGAGTATGGGCAGCTGAATCCCCAGATGTGAATACAACTTTGTTGATTTGTAAACATGGTTGATTTGGGAAGCTGACTCTCCAAGTATGAGGAATGATAGGATAGTTTCTACTCGGCAGAGAGGGCAAAGCATTCTTAACCCCATACATTTCTAAAAATTAAATATAGAAACATTTAAGAGAGTTAAACTCACAGCATTATCATGCTTTAGTAAAGAAGTGTTGCATATTGTCAGTCCCCTGTAATGTTGAAAAGAACCAGTCATCTAGGATATAGGGGTCTACCATTCAATTTCACTTTAAAATCCTTGTAATTTGAAATTAAGCAACTTAAGTGTGTTCCCACATTAGATTTATGCTTTTTAATATGAATTCTGCCTAGATTTGAAATACTATTTAAGAGAAATCTAGCTTCATTTTATGAATTTAATTAGATATATAGAAGCATCTAGTAGTTGGAAAATGTTAGTAAAAAAGCTGGAAAACATGACAATTAATTTAAGATGTATTTAAAGCATTTAAATATCTATAACTAATCTTGTAAATGAAACTAGAAATTACTGAAAGGTTTTTAAAATTGAGAATTTGCTACAGCTATAAATAGAATATAGTATGTATACTGAGCTTTAAAATAATTACAAATTTAATTAGTTGAATATTTTTAATGATCCAAGTAAACCTTTGAATATCCATCCTGTAAATAAAAACCACCCTGGAGGGTAAAAATTAAAACCCAAACAAAACCACTTCAATATTAGGAGTTAAGCATGCCGTCATCTGGGACAGTGAGGGTCTGGAAATTACTTTTCAAGACTTAAGGATTTTGGGGAGATGCTCAGTGTTCATATTCCCTCTGTTTAGACCAAGTTTAGGAATAAAAACATAACAAGAAATATTATTGGCATATGTAAGGAAACTCCATGAAGATCTTAAAAATTCCTAACATGACTTAAGTGCCCATAGCATTTGAACGCCTACTTAAGGACATATATTGAGACTTTATGATACTTGATTAAAATTAGCTTTTGAACTGGTTTACTTTAGATTATCCTTGGGTGGGGAAGCTCAGAGGCCACCCTCTCCCTCCTTTCTCCAAAGTTGCGGTGTACTCTTCATGTATTTGCTGCCTATCAAACTAATAAAAAATAATTTGAAGTATCTGAAAATAAAAGGGTAAATTTTATTGAAAAATGAGTTAGCATTATTGTTATTATTTTGGTTTTCAAAACAACCAATGTTACTGACACTTAGTTTCCCTAGGTTTCTGGTAATATATCTTCATTGGCCCCTGGATTGTATTCATCCACTTTCTATTTCTGTGTATTTCTCATTTTTTTTCTAATGAGCATAACAGAAAGGGAAAGTTATTAAACTATAATGTGAAGTTAGAGATACATTTTTCCCAGAATCTTCCTAAATATATAAAATGAATCCATGAATTGTGTGATATACCATTTTCTAGCACTTTAATATTTTAGCAATTGGAAAGTATCTCTTCATTAAAAAAGGAAAGATCTCTGCTCCAAACACATTCTCTCTGTCCCATGATAGAGGAGGCTGTCGACTAATTAGATTCATTAATACCTCCCTCTGGTATACCCTATGTTGGTTTCCATTCTTTAGTTTGAACTTGGAATAAGATTTCTTTTGCAGTTAAACTTTTAGAAGAAATGGCTTTTAATTGCAAAATATAAAAAGGAAACAAAAACTATACCTAGCCCTGAGTCATACAAATCTTCAGCAGGTGGTCATAACCACATGATAGTCAGCCTCACACAATGCGACTTTTGCCAAGGACTCTGATTGCAGTCCTGCTGAACTCAACTGCAATTCTGTGTCAGCCCTATCCTGGAGTGCAAATCAATCATCAGCTACCCTTTGAGCTCTAGTGGACATTTAAGATTCCAAAGCTTGAGTCCCACATACATTTATAGAAGAAGCAGGGAGAGAAGCCACTCTCCAGTTCTGTAGTCATTCCCAGCGTGATATGCAATAATGACCTGTCAGGAAAGGAGGTTGTGTATCTTCACACTGTGAAATATCCTGAGGGATTTTTCTTTATGAATTTGAAAAAAAGATGTAGCAGGGCTCTAGGCAAGAACTCATGCACACAATTTCAAAAGTGCATCACAATCCTTTAAATTTTTTTCATTTGGTATCATTACCTTGGTGTGTTTTCAAATGTCTTTTCAAAAAAATTACTGAAATGAAAAGGGTAGCCTGAAACTGTTTCCTGCCCACCAAGAATAGTCATTTTTTTTTCTTTCAGTTTTATTATTTTCTTTTTACCTTAGCAGGGTATTCGTTACCTTTAAACATTCGCTGATTTAGTTTCATTTTTGCCCATTCATAATGTGATTGCCATTGAAAGGTTGATGTGTATACATTAGTCATTGGTTGTTAGAAGTAACTCAAAGCTAAAGTTAAACGCACTCTGCTTTCTTTAGAGAACTGGATGATCTTTAACACACTAGAACAATGGTGCTTGTATTTTCTGATACAAAGGTCACTTTGAAAAACGCCAACCAGGAAACTTTACATATATTAATAAAATAACCATGTGCATGGAAATTGTGAGAAACCAGATTTCTTGAAGTCCTGTGTTCCAGGGTTGGTTGCAATGGAATGAGCTGATGTTAAGACAGTTTAGCACACAGGCAGGGCGTCTGAGGAGCAGCAACACTTATGAAAGGAAAAATGAGAGACCTGATATAGGGAGAAGAATTTAGCTGGGACGTAGTGGTGAAAACTCAGCCGTCACAACCACACGGTGGCAAGTGGACCCAGAACTAGGGTCCTTGCAGAACTTAGATGCTTCTGTATCCCTCAGTCAGTGATTATGAGTTGTCCAGAAAGTGGTGGCTGTAGGCACTCAGAACTGAGGAAAGCTTTGCAGATACTGGAAGCAAGTCTGTCCATGATAGCTCTCCCAGGAGCTGGGGGCAACATGTTCTTTAAAAAATGTCACCTGGGGCCCTCCCTGGTGGCGCAGCGGGTTAGGGCACAGCACTGAGAATCTGGAGCCGCTTCCCCATGAGTTCGATTCCCGCCTGCCCCGGAGGTGACCACATGGTGTGGCAGACCTCTCCTGACCGGCCCGCTGCTCCCCTCAGCAGTGTACTTTGTCAATCTGCCTGTTCTGTTCCCCACTCTGTCTCTGGTGAAGCCTCTCACCGCCCCTGCGCCTCTGGGCTGTACCCCAGTTCTGTATGCACAAATAAATAAATCTTTAAAAAAAAAAATTAAAAAAAAAAATGTCACCTTGTTTCCCCTCACACAGATTGTGAGAAACCTGACCCTAGAGTCTGCAGTTTTCCCTTCAGTTTTAGCCACTGAAGTGATTTTCTGATTTAATTTCAAAAATCCAATTCAAAGGTCAAAGAAGAATAATGTAAACTGGCTCCCTGATAGGATACCTAATATGTCATATATATATGAATGATATATGTTTTAAACTTGTCATACTACTATATACTATGTATAACATATAGCACTAATATTATTTGTAATAGTATTACTTATATAAAGATATAAATGAATATATAATATATATTATATTTAGGCATGGTTTACTGAGTAGGTTACTTAATCTATACTTGTAACTCCCTTTGAAATTTCTTTTAAAAAAGTTATTTTGACAAGTACATTTTCTTCTAATGACTGATTTCATACAGATATTAAAATAACAAGAAAAGTGTTAGGATTTAGAAAGACCTGAATTTACCACTCCAACACTTGGTGAATTCAAAAGGGAACCACTTTTGTCCTGGTTCCACTTAGTGCAGCTAAATGGAACAAAAAGAGGAATAAATAGAAATAAAACAGATGGCATCATTGACCTCCTCATTATAAAGAAAATTAACTGAAATAAAAACAAGAGGAAAGATAATACTAACGTACTTTTCACTCAAAAATGTAATTGAAATAATGAAAGTAATCTCTTTGTTGTTAGAGATTTTCATCTTTTATAAGCTTAGGTTGTCACTGAAATATTTTTATGCCTAAATCTAATTATGTAAGGGGGAAAGTACTACTTTCAGGATGCCATATTTAATTCTCTAAAATGTCTTTGTTCAGTAAGACCCTGAAGGGACGAATGATAACCTGGCAGGTTTTCAATAAATAATGACCATTTATCAGTAAAGAGGTTTATTTTCAAGAGATGAATAGCTAGGTACAGCTGTAACATTAATTTCTAAATCCCCAAGACAGAATAGCATTGACAGAAATCATAAAATTTGGAGGACAAAATAGTTTGGTGGGAGCCAGAGGGCATGGAGCATAACAATGAACATTTGATTTCAGACATGTTGCTTTTGAAGTGGTGTGAACATCCAAGGAGAAATACACGAAACAAGTAGCTAGAAATACAGGTCTAGAGCTCAGGGGAAAAGGTCAGGCTTAGTTGAGCGGAGGTGTGTGTATTCCCTGGACTGTGTTCTCCTGAGTTAGCAAGATGTCTGCTTTGTTTAGAAAGAGGGATTCAAGGAGATGTGGTCCCCAATCCAGTGAGTAGAGAGTGTGGTCTGTTGGAAAAACATTATTTTCAGAGCTACAGTTCAATCACTAGCTGTTTGACCTTAAATAAATCTCTCTGATCTTCGACTCTACCTGTTATTAAAAATGGAATATCAAAATCTATTAAAATTCTCTTACACATCACTCGCATTAAATAGGATAATAAATGGGACAACTCTTCAGAATTTAGAGGTGCTATTCAAATATCCACTATTATTATAATAAAGAATGCATACGAACCATTTGAAATATTTAGATTTGAAAGAGAAAAAGTAAATTATTCACTTGCTTGATAAACATGCTATGTAAGTCACTAAATTAGTTCCCGGAGAGAGACAGCTACATGAGATGTGGTGTCTTCCCTTTTCAGGCTCACAAGTCCTATCAAAAAATAAAACATGGACATATGTCAAGTATATGCAGAGAGAGGAACAGACCAAAGATATAATAAGCAAATTAATGAATAAATTAATAGATGCACAAAGGAGAAACCTCTAATTCAGTATCAAAGTCCCCAAGAATTCTACTTGTAAGCCTGTCTTTCAGATGAGGAAGTGATGGAAAGTCAGAAATTTCAGGTCAAGCAGATATCAAGAGAAAAGGTTAGACACAAAATAGATGAGGAGAATTGACAAGAAATGAGGCCAAAAAGGCCTCCGTGGTGGCCCAGGTGTTAAGTCTTAGCACTACCACCTCCAGGCCTATGTTGGATTACCTACCAGGGGGCTGACCCAGATCTGATGCCTCAGACCTCTCCTGTCTTGCCTGCTGTTCCCCACAGCATGTATTTCAGTCAATCCACCTGTTCTGCACCCAACTCTGTCTCTGATCCTCTCACCTCCCTGCACCTCTGGTCTACACCCCAGTTCTTCTACACAAAACTTAAAAAAAAAAAAGATAAAATCAAGAAAAAACCAACAGTGTGAATCCAGTCTTGTCCCACTTACATGACATCGATGGAGATGTCATTGGGTGCTAGAGTAAAGGCAGAACTGGAAGGGATTATTGGACTTCTCTGAAATTTAAAGTATATTGTTTTATGAATACCACTAAGCCCATTTTCTATCACATGAAGAAAGTTGTCCACAAATAAGTTATGTTTCACAAATGAAATGAAATACGTATTTCTCACCTTGCAGCTTGTTATATTTTGAAAACTTAAACTAATGTTCTTGAAAGTCTTTTATGACTCCCCATTGTACTTATCTTTGTCTCTTATCTTCTTAGAGTTTACTCCCTGACAATTTCATCATTCTCACCCTCTCCATTATTCTCCTTTGCTGCATATTTGGAATGTTCTTTCAAGTCCTAGGTATTTTTCACAGGTTTGTGATTTTGTTCCTTTTATCCAGAAAGTTTGTTCATTCACATGTTGGATTTTTTTTTTCTCATCCTCTTAAGTCTTAGTTTAAATGTCAACTTTCTAAAGTAAGTCTCTAAAAACAACAAAATTCAAATTAGTTTTCCTCTATTTAATCTCTTAGTAGCTTACTCACCTGCTAGGGTATTTATTATCGTCTGTAATTATGCAGTTGATTGGTTATTGGTTTTTCTTCTTGCTTTATAGTCTTTTATGGTTTAACATGATTTTTTAATTTATTGTACTTTTCTTTGCAGAATAATAATCTCTAGAAGAAAGAGACCACATCTCTGATATTTACTTATACCCAGGGCCTAACTCAACACATAAAGAAGGAAGAAATAATGTTTACTTGCTTTACAGGATTTATAAGTATTTCATCTATATCTGGAGAGATAGCCTGAGGGTATGAAGAAAATATTTTTAAATATGTCACTTTAAAAATATGTCATTTGAACACTCAATAAAACTGTCTAATACACTATTTTGGACATTTGAAGAATTAGGTTGTGAACATCTTAAACAGTTAAGTTGAAAGCATCATTAACCAGATTAGAATTTGAAAAGTATAACAAAACAAAAACCACAACACAAAGCAAAACAAAACAAAAAAAGGAGTACTTTTTTTATAAAACACAAAATTGTGTGTTGGATATGCAATAAATTTTATTAATTCATCTATTATTAGCCTATTATTTGGCAACCTTCTAACTTCCCAATAGATGTGCAACCAGAAACTTTCCCATTCTTTATTTAAAGTTACATTTGTGAAATAATGTAGCACTATACAATTAACAGATCTTCACTATTTGACTTTGATTCTTAACAAAGCAGCCCTTCTCCTATTATATATTTTTTTAAGATTTATTTATTTATGCATACAGAACTGGGGTACAGGCCAGAGGCTCAGGGGCGGTGAGAGTCTTCACCAGAGACAGAGTGTGGAACAGAACAGGCAGATTGACGAAGTACACTGCTGAGGGGAGCAGCGGGCGGGTCAGAAGAAGTCTGCCACGCCATGTGGTGTCCTCCGGGGCAGGCGGGAATCGAACTCATGCGGAAGCGGCTTCAGATTCTCAGTGCTGTGCTCTAACCCGCTGCGCCACCAGGGAGGGCCCCTTATTATATTTTATAATTCTAAATAACCCCACACTTCCAATTCAGTAAATATTTTGTGGATATCTATTATGGAATGAGAATGTTGTAATATTAAGAACAGAATACACTTTCATAGTAGTTTTTGTGCTCAAAGTATTTATCATCTGCTTAAGGAGATTACAAAACAAAAGTGAACTGCTTAAGTACGTTTTTGTATGATACAGATTAAGTGAAAGCTTGATGCTGTAAATTAGTAGAAAAAAATGTGGATTGCAAAAATAAAGGAGGCTTCCTCTTCAAAAAGACAGCTAAAATTGGGTAAATCAGAGAACATGGAAGATGAATGACATTCTGTGCTGAGAGGATATTGAGAGGCCTCTGAAGAGAGATTATCCCTGGAACATACGTGTAAAGTAGGACTGCTGGCTGTAATAGAGCAGAGATGTGCCTACAGCTCTAAAGTAAAATTTAAATAATGTCCTTCCCTCAGGTGAGAAAACACCCTTGTGCATGAATAAATGTTAGTAGTCCTAGATTTTCTGTTTGAGTCAACTCAGAGTGAATTACTTGATAAGCATTTTGTATATAGAAAAAAATCATTTCTTATCACATATCCTTATACAGAGATGCAAACATTTGCATAGAAATGAATTGATTTAAAAAGGACAGAAAAGGAGGAGCAATAGCAAATAGATGATGGAGTTGTAAGAGAGAACAGAGGAAAACATCCTTATGGATTTGATTAATAATAATTTATTTCACTATGATATATAGTGCCTTTGGCCTTTTAACTCTTGGGCTCACCTCATATCCATGTCATTTTAGATAAGGAGAAAAAATGTAACTTAAAAAGTAGAGTGATGATTATTTTATAAGTTATTCATCACATGAAACCTTAATAGAAAAGATATATATATATATACATATATATATACACTACCATTTGAAAATAAGTAGACTACTTATTTTAAGAAACTTAAAGCTGATTCTACAAATGGAAATTTCTCTTGAAGAATCTAAATGGTTTTTCCTATGTAGATTTTCTGTTATTTTTAAATTTTTGAAATTTTCAATAAAAATATTTTATTTTTCTCCAGTAGTTATGTGACTTTAGAAAATCATATTTTATATGTTTTATATATATTAACCCTTCCATTTGTTTCTAAATAAATGCATATATTTGTTATTTTATCTAAGAAATTATTGCATAAGAAATTTAATAAATGTTTAAAAATAAAATAGAAAAATCTATGATAAGCAAAATTAATTTTTTTTTCCTGTAGGGTCCTTTGAAATTTTTAAAAAGGTATGTTAATATGCATCATAAATCTTTAGCAAGTGTTAAATTATAAAAACATTTTTAAATCTTCTAGATTTCTGGACTTGTGAGAATATTCTTAAAAGTGCTGGTGTTCTATGGAATATAAATTGAATCATTATATTAAGAAAAAGCTAGTTAGAAGTTACAATATCTAAATAGTGTCGACTATGCAAATAACCTCTGTCTTATGAAAACTCAGGATGCAAAATACCCATGTGCAACTATTAATACTTTTTAAAAGAAATTTAATACAGAGTTCTTTTTATAGGTCCTTAGGTAGTATTTTAAAAAGCTTTAAGGTGGGTA
>NW_004567127.1:12165487-12166468 GCF_000260355.1 Condylura cristata | reverse complement strand
ATAGAACTTGTGTGACCTTACTGGACAGCAAGAGACTGTGCCCAGAGGAAAGATCATGTGAAGTCACAGTGAGAAGGCAAACTCATACAGGTGAGAAAGTCAGGTCTCACCAGAAACCAAGTCATTGTCACTTAAGATTCACTTTCTTATCAATTGATTAACTATTCACTCAACACATACTCAACACATACTCTATGAGTACTTATTATGAACCTGTCACTGGGGATACAAAGATGAACAACAGCATTTGTTTCTCTATGTGTTGTTTAGATTTTATTGGAAAAGAATTTATGTCAAACGATAGTTATGAGAAAAAAATAGTAGTAGTATAAATGTTTAGAGAGTGAAGGTGTGTTTGGAGGAGTTGGGTGGATATGGCAGATTAAGGTCTGAACAATTGATGTTTGAGCTGAACTCAGTGGGTTTTGTTAGTACATATACTGAAGCAGTTAGTGTGAAGCTGAGTTTAAGTATCAAGCTATCTTCATGTTCTTCATGTTCATTTCCTTTTGGCTCAACTTTACTTGATATTATTCTACAGAGAAGCACTGCATATTATTAGTAAGACTGGCTACCAGTTACTTCACATTTACAATACATGCTCTCTGCAGAAAGCATCTCTCCTCCATGGAATTTCCTGATTGTGAAAGAGCAATATGACCACCCCTGAAGCAAGGGGTGAGCCCAAAGAGTGGTACCATAAGTTGCCCCAGGTCAAAGGACTTTTCCTGGAATTGGGAATGTTTATCATAGTGGACAGATGCTTCAGATCCAGACGTGAACTTAGGGATTCTACAAAGAACTAGACAAAGGGAGATAAGGAAATCTTGGAAGAAATCAGCAAGTAAAAATGCATAATCCAGGCCCTCCCTGGTGGTGCAGCGGGTTAAAGCACAGCACTGAGAATCTAAAGCCGCTTCCTAATGAGTTCGATTCCCGCCTGCCCCAGTGGTGACCACATGGCGTGGCAGACCTCTCCTG
>NW_004567127.1:12107472-12164830 GCF_000260355.1 Condylura cristata | reverse complement strand
AATGTATCCACTGTTGGTCACCGTATTTTCCATTTAGACAGTTGGAAAATATTGATAATAGTCATATATAGGCCAGAGAAAAAATTAAAGTGTTTGTACTAGTGAATCAGTTTACCTGTATATAAGCTAAGCCTATGTGCTCTTTTGATTTTTTTCCCCTTTTATACCTCCTTAATGATAGTATCTTTAAATAGGACATGTGTTTGAAGTTGTGCTGACAACCAAGGTAATTGAAATGTTAAAAGTCTTCCCATTTTCAATGGGAAAAAGAAATCTTTCAGGAGAAGCTGTGTCCTTCTTAAAAGAGAGATCACAAAACAAGTGAGACATATGATGGTAGCCATTAGAGAGAAGGATGAATGCCAGTTTGTGAAGTGCTGCTTCAGTTGTCTCAGGAGAGTAGCTGCCAAGCACACTCAAAAAGGAAATACCAAATCAGACATCTGTATGTGAGCGGCATCCACCATGTTTGCTCTGAGCAGGGAGAGCCATATGAAGCAAGACAGCAAAGGTGAAATCCAGCAAGATAGCCTACTTTATTGCCATGGCAACCCAACCTTGATGAAAAGTAGAAAAACAATAAAATATCTCTGGGAAAAAAAAAAAAAAAACAACCCTGTGCTATGAATCCCTCCTAGATTGAGGCAAGGTGCACTTATGGAAAGAGCTTGACATTTTTAGAATTTGGTGATTTCCTGGAACAGGACCATTGGTGTTGCTTTTGGGAAATGCAGCTTTAGAAAGCATGGGGGCTGCATTTACTAAATTATTTAATTTGTTCTCTTGCTAAATTCAGATTTATTTGTGAAAGCTGTAGTCTCAGATTAGAATCTTTAGTTCACCACAGAGGTCAAAGCACTCACAGTTTCACTTTCTTTGATGACTTTTGACAAACATTTGTCATCCTGTATTACAGAAATTGTGTGGTTAATAAGAATTTATGGGGTATTCTGATATCTGATTAAAAAGCTGTATTTTATTTACCTAGATTGGATTCTTAAGCTTCACCCATTATTTTTTAATAAAACTCATTCTTTAACTGACTGCTTTTTGGTATTCAGTTCAGTATGGGGGAGGTGTGGACTTAATTTTTTCTCTACTCTTAATTTAACTCTCACAGTTTCTAAGTTTTCCCATGCCTTTTGCAATTTTGAGCTGTTCTTATGATCATTTCTATTCTATTCTATATGCTAGATGTGCAAATTGTTATTTCTTGCCTCCTTTTAAGAGTTTGGGCCACTATCACTAAATATGTTTTTCTGCTACATTATATTTCTCTTTGCCTACTGGCAATCTAACTATACATACCTTTATACAAATTCCTATGATTTGTATAAAATGTCAGGAAAAGCTTATTTTATATTTTCAACATCAGTTTGATTGATACAATGCAATTGATAAAATATAACTTTAAAAAAAAAAAATTAGGAAAAATGCATAATCCAGGCCCTTCCTGGTGGCGCAGCGGGTTAAAGCACTGCACTAAGAAGCTGAAACCGCTTCTGTATGAGTTCGATTCCCACCTGCCCGGGAGGTGACCACATGGTGTGGCAGACCTCTCCTGACCCGCCCGCTGCTCCCCTCAGCAGTGTACTTCGTCCATCTGCCTGTTCTGCTCCCCACTCTGTCTCTGGTGAAGCCTCTCACCGCCCCTGAGCTGCTGGCCTGTACCCCAGTTCTGTATGCACAAATAAATAAATCTTTAAAAATAAATAAATAAATAAATAAATAAATAAAAAATAAAATTAGTTGAGTCTGATAAATATCAATAGCATAACTGTCACTACTCTGTTTCTTTGTAATATAATTTTAGTGTTTCTCAATATCAGTTCAAATCACACTGCCTTACTTTTTGCAGGAGCAAGTCAGAAAATTTATGTATCCCACTCTTGTGTTACTTTTGTCATAAACATTACATCTACATGTTATATAAACTAAAAAAATAGGGTGTTGTAATTTTTGACTTAAGCAATAAAGATAGTACTTTAAGACATTAAAAGAATAGTGCATATCTAAATGTTTTGTATTTATTTTCCTTTTGAATATTTCTAGTGCTTTATTCCTTCCTGTCACTGTGAATTACAATTGATAGCATTCTTTTCAACTTGATGGATTTCCTATAGTTATTTCTTGCAGGGCATTTATGTTAGCATTGAATTTTTTCAAATTTTATTAATTGGAAATACTTTTATTTTGCATCCATTTTTAAAAGATAATGTCATTGTATATTGAATTCTTAATGGATAGGGTTTTCCCCCCTTAGCACTATGAATATGTTATTTTAATATTTTTTGCTTCTATGATTCAGACCATGTGTTACACATTAATTGTTTCATCATCATGTATGTGATGCAATTTTTCAAGACTTTTCTGTTTTGGATTTCAACTATTTGACTCTTGTATCTAAAGTGGTTCTTTTTAGGAAGTGTACTAGTTGGGAGTTCACTGAGGTTGTTGGATGTGAAAATTGATATTTGTTTCCTCAAGTTAGGAGTTTGGGCCACTCTCACTTAAAGTATTTTTCTGCTACTTTATTTTTCGTCTTGTCTCTTGGAAATCCAATACACATACCATAAAATGTTTGTTATTTTTTCACATACGTCCAAATACCTGTTCATTCCCCCCTCCCAATAATATATTTTCCATTCTTGGGATTTCCAAACTCCATAGCTTTACATGCATGAATTCTTAGCTCTGACAATTCACATATGCTGCTGAACATAGAACTTATATTTTTAGCTATTATACTTTTCATTTCTTAAATTCTCATAGCTCTTTATTTTTTTTTTAAGATTTATTTCTTTATGCATATAGAAGTGGGGTACAGGCCAGAGGTACGGGGACAGTGAGAGGTTTCATGGAGACAGAGTGGAGAGCAGAACAGGCAGATCTATGAAGTACACTGTTGAGGGGAGCAGCGGGCGGGTCAGGAGAGGTCTGCTGCACCATGTGGGTCACCTTCTGGGTGGGGCAGGGATGGAACTCATGCTGCAGTGGCTTTAGCTTCTTAGTGCCATTAGGCCACCAGGGAGAGCCCCGCAGCTCTATTTTAATAGTTACTTTTTTTCTATTGAGATTCCTTACTGAGTACATTAATCTTAGCATAGTTTCCTTCAGTCATTTGAATGAACAAATATTCATTTATATTTTGACAATATGTATTCCTTTATTGGAACACAAGACTATTAAGAATGTCATTTAATATTAAGACAATATGCATTCCTTCAACTCTGACTATATGTACATATATACATATATATATTTGTGTATATAACATCTGCTTCAAAGTCTCTAAATTAACATGTGAACTTACTGAAGTCCACTTTTATTGACCGTGCCTTAACCCCTATTATTTATACTTTCCTATTTCTTTGTCTACTTCATGAATTGCAGTGATTGGTAATGAGGCATGGTAGGCAATATACTGTAGCTATCCATTCTCCCTTTTGTTCTCCTGAAGACTGCTTTTGCTTGTTTGTTCCAGTGGTCAATTATCTTACCTGTGTCCATACTGTGAACTATGTCTTCTTTGTGATATCAATCATTTCTATCTTTGATCCATTTTTTTTTAAGCAATCCCTGGTGGTACACTGGGTTAAAGCACCACATTATGAACTCTCCGAAGCCACTGCAGCATAAGTTCAATCCCCGGCCAGGGAGCTGAATCACATGGCTCGGCAGACCTCTCCTGCCTGCTGCTCCCCTCAGCAGTGTACTTTGTCAATTTGCTTGTTCTGCTCCCCACTTCTGTTTCTGGTGAATGCCCTCACCCACCACACCTCTGGCCTGTACCCCAGTTCTGTAAGCATAAATAAATAAATCTTAAAACACACACACACAATCCCTTTGTAGTATCCCTGAGTCTGCCCAGTTTAGAGGTTAGTCAATGATTCCAATAAAGTTTATGCTTAGACACCTCAAGTCAGTAAGTGTTTCACCTCTACCATCTCTCTCTGTGTAGGGAAGATGATAAGTAAAGGGGTAACAAGTTCACAATCTGCCCAGCATTTTAAGTTTTCACTGAGAATATTTGAGGACATTGTCTTCTTAGTTTTTCTGTGGTTCTCTTTCTTCTTACTCTTCCCTTTGAATTTTTATTTTCTTTTCCAGGAACCCTGTTAGGAGCCTACCACCTGCAGCAAGTAAAAGAGTGGGTTTTGCCAACCAAACTTATGAGATGGAGATACCTCTAGGCCAGAACACAGACTCATCTTCCGTGTAATGAAATAGTGTTTGATTTTTTCTTTTTTTTTTTTTTGTACAAGGCAAAAGGCTTATACAATCTAAAGAGAAACCAATATATTGGAATTTGTGTGTGTAACACTTCTCCATTGCTCTCTACTTTTATTTTTCAGATCCTTAAATTTTTAAAAATAATTTTAATGATACACCAGAAATCACATTTGAGATTGTTAAAGCATCAGAAAAAGGAGATAAATTATGTTCCTTGGAAGTACCTAACAAAAACTATCAGAATACTTAAAAACACTTTTAAAGATGATTTCACTTTTGCATCCACATCACCCATAATTTTAAACAGTATTATTAATACAATCAACTGAAATTCTAGACCCCCATACAATGCTCTATCCTGCATGGAACATACTAGTGCCACAATGCAATCATTGCAGCTTTTAAAAACAACCTACTAGAAGAAAATCATTTGAGGTAATGAAGAAAATAAATAATAATAAAAAAAAATCCAAATCCAAAAGTACTACTGAGATACACAGAAATAAATTTCCTAGTCATATAAATGAAGCATGTCTACGCACATACCTATCATTATTTTTGAGGGAAATGGGAATCTATTAAGAAAACAATATTTCTTGACAAATATAGTTCTTGCCTACTTTTTTATTTTTAAGATTTATTTATTCATACAGAATTGGGGTACAGCGTACAGGCCAGAGATGTGGAGGGTGAGAGGATTCACCAGAGACAGAGCGGGGAGCAGAACAGGCAGATAGACGAAGTACACTGCTGAGGGGAGCAGCGGGCGGGTGAGGAGGGGTCTGCCGCTCCATGTGGACCATGTGGATCAACTCTGCTGCGGGAATTGAACTCACACTGAAACCGCTGAGGTAGCTTGCAGTGCTGCGTCCTAATCCACTGCACCACCACGGAGGGCCCGTCCTTGCCTACTTTTTTTTTTTTTTTAAAGATTTATTTACTTGTGCATATAGAACTGGGGTACAGGCCAGAAGTGCAGGGGCAGTTAGAGGCTTCAGCAGAGACAGAGTGGGGAGCAGAACAGGCAGATCATCGAAGTACACTGCTGAGGGGAGCAGCGGCAGGGTCAGGAGAGGTCTGCCGCGCCATGTGGTCACCTCCGGGGCAGGCGGGAATTGAACTCATGCTGAAGTGGCCAGGGAGGTAACACACATGGCATGGCAGAACTCTCTAGACCTGCCTGCTTCACCCCTCAGCAGTGTATTTCAGTAGATCTGCCTGTTCTGCTCCCCACTCTTGTCTCTGGTGAATCCTCTCACCTGCTGCCCCTCTGGACTGTACCCCAGTTCTTGTATATATAAATATGTAAATCTTTAGAAAAAAAAGAAAAAAGAAAAGGCATATGAACAAGTACCTGATCTAAACTTCCTCATCTTGAATGTTAATAGTAAACTTAGTAAACTTAACTCCAAAAATTGCTACCTCCCACTATTTTGAATCCTGAATTCTTATATTTTAACCCCATTTATGGCTTATAATAATGGACAACCTCAGAGGGTATGCTTCCTTTTTTCTATTGTCTAAGTTTAAAATCTGTGTTTTTATTGACACAAAGTCTTTGGGTCCAGATTCTGTGTGTCTGTAACTACACTTATCTCATTTATGTTATTAAACTATTTGTTGTTTCATTTTTTGGGTGTTTTTGTTTGTTAATGTCCTGTAGGAGTTAGATGAGCAGAGAAGCTGCTTCAAATGTTCACTCTTTTTTCCACTTGGATGAAGGAAGTAAGACATCCAAGGGAAGAATGCTTATTTAGAAACTAAAAGAAATAGTATTTTCTCATAAGAATTTAAAGAATTGTCAGCTTGAGGAATAGTTGACTAAATCTCTATAATCTACCCCATTATCTTTGAACTTGTTGCTTTCTCACTTAACCCTTGCTTTCTTTTACCTGTATTAGTCTAATATATGTACCATCAGCTTCTACTCATTTTCAATCTATTATTGGCTAATCTTCCCGGAAAATCATCTGAATCACTATATCTGTATCTCTCACCTCCATCTCTGTGTTTCTCAAATATTCAAACTAAGAATCTAGGTTTGATTTCCATGCCTTTGATTGTTCTTTTTTCCTTTTCACTGTTGATGTTCATACACAAATACACTTTTCTCTAATATATCAAATGATTTCTTTCATGATGTCTCCTATATTTGAATCGCTTTCTTTATCTCTCTTACAACATTCAGTCTCTAACAAAAGTCAAATTCCAGACTCAGATTTTCTAAGAATATTTCTCTAAGAAAGAGATTTGTCCTAGTTTTATGATACCCTTTTTGAAATGTCATGCAGTTTATACAGTTTTTCCACATTCAGGATCTTATTAAATCCCCTTAGCAACCTTGAATAGGGAACACATCACCAGCTCCACTTTATAGGTGGAGCTGAAGCCATAGTTTTTAAAGCCAACTTATGTATAACTGACAGAAAAGTCTCTGAAATTCAAATTCTCTGTCTTTACTGACCAGTAATTTTTCCATTATGCTTCTTTGCATACTATAAAGTAAAAGTATATCGGGAAGTAAGTACCATACTACATTTGGGACCTTCACTTACTAACAGTAGTCCATTTCTATTTTTGTAAAATAGATACCATTTTAACATAGCTCACTAGGTTATGAGGATTTTTTTAAAAGATTTATTTATGCTTACAGAACTGGGGTACAGGCCAAGAGGTGTGGTGTGTGAGAGGATTCACCAGAAATAGAGTGGGGAACAGAACAGGCAGATTGACAAAGTACACTGCTGATGGGAGCAGCTGGAGGGTCAGGAGAGGTCTGCCACGCCATGTGGGTCAGCTCCCTGGTTGGGGATTGAACTTGTGCTGCAGTGGCTTCGGTGAGCTTCATAATGCGGTACTTTAACCTGTTGCACCACCAGGGAAATCCCTAGATTATGAGGATTTTTATGTTAATGATACCTACATTTCAAAGAGGACTATTTTCAAAAAATACAAGTGTCTTTAGCTTACTAATCTTCACATCAACATAGGACCTTTCCGTGTTCTTTCCTAAGAGGCACTCCTTGACTTCAACACTGGATTCCACTCCCACACCCATGGGTTCTGCATTCTAGCTAGTGCCTCCATTTTTCATTTTCTCTCCATCTAGTTCCTCATAAATCCACATCTATTTGGTTTTGTTCTTACTGCTAGTCAAACAAGTTTTATTAAAATTTCATAACTTTAGCTCTTATAAAAATTATTAGTAAACATCATGCCTCTAAATGCAGGGGTCAATTTTTAGTCTTCTCTAATTACTCAATTTTCCTTGAAATAATTTCTCTATCTGGTCTGCTGAATTCACCTTTTCTCCTTTATGACTCTGTTGGTTATTGCCTTATTAAATTATCCTTAATGTTAATATTTGAAATATCTTGGGTTTCAGTATTTTGATTTCATTCTTCTATGTAATTCACAAATTATTTAGCCGTTATTGAGTTTTTTAATGAAAACAAGGAAAGTATGATTCAGAAATTAACCAGCTTCTCTAGCATCAAGCTTCCAGGAAAGAAATTTGGAAAAATCAAAATTCAAGTCTTTTTATCAGAAAGTATCATTTCACTGTCAAAATTTAAGTTTCAAGTAATCAAAAATGATTCCTAAAAAATGACAATATGTCAAAGAGCTTTCAAGAATATAAAAAGGAAGATATGCAGATATTTTGAAGAAAAATTAGATTATTAAATTAAATTGTTCATTTCATGTATGCAATAAAAGCACAATCTTTTGGATTTTTTTTCTATCAGACATAAATTCACAAATTAACACTTAAGCTCTAACTAAAGAGTTTTTAAAAAATCAAACAGACGTAAACTTTCTTAATTGCAAAGTCATGCTATAACTCTTTGGATTTCAAATTTTGTATAATTTTCCGTAATATCATCAAACATTATTTTTGCATGGGAATGTACCTTCCCTCCCCATCCTGACCCCATCAATTTTAGTTCTCTTAGTCATAAATCTTAGAAAACTGTCATGGATTAAATGACAAATGGAGGCTAATATCTTGAAGCTATTTCTTATCTGCGGAGTACCATTCCTGGGTTTTATGAAATACTCTTCAGTTTGTGCTTTATTAGCAATAGTGTGAGCTGTTTTAGTGTTTGCAAATATTAATCATGCATAGAACATACTAATACATACTGGATTCAGAGCTTTAGCTTAGCTAAATTGTATATTTTTTTCACATTATCTGTTATATTTGAGTAGAGGTTTACAAAGACATATGATATTTGTATTGGATGTAATGTCAATTATTTCTTGTATTTTGCGGTCTAAATGGGAACTCATGGATATTAAGTGCAAAGCCTTTAAGGATTTATTTTTAAGAAAGCCATTAACTTGAACAGTGGTTTTCAAGTTAAAATAGCTCTTCTTCCCACACCATATATTTATGCCTTGCATAGATGATAGAAATAATGAAGTCATATATCATGGAAATAGAGATATGTCATTTAAGATACAATAAGAATATTGGACTGATGAATAGTCAATTTATTTTATTAAGTTGGGTGAAACAAGTTAATATTCTTTAGCCAACATCACACTTGAAACAAATTCACCACCACACTAAGTAACATATCTCTGGAGATTCTCTTGAGCTGAAATAATTTTGCAAATCTATGGTTAATTAGCTTTGTCCCTGAATGTACTAGCAATGGAGAAAGAGCCAAATGGTTTGTGAACTGAATAAACCTCTCACTTTACAAGTGGCCCAGTACAAGCAATATTTAACATGTACACTGCCAATGTGAGGCTGTTGGAATCTTCTTTGCATTCCATGCTTGCTTTTTGGGTTAATGGAGGGCTTACATGTTTAGAACTGTCAAGTGAATATCTTTTTCCAAGCCTTACACCAATTTCAGAAGAGGGTAAAAGAACAAAGAATGTAATCTTCTTGTCCCACATAAATCAAGAGCACTCAATTACTCGGGCACTCTGTGGTAGTTATTTTATCATTTTGAAGAGCATGCAATTAATTGAAGGACAAAGTGGATCAGGATTAAGCAAACTACACATTTTTCTTTTAAATTACTTCTATGTGGTGATTCCTGTCACTATTCCAAGTTTCCTGAAGATTTTTTTTTCTTTAGATTGTAAATCCAGCTCCTACTCTTAAATTTATTAATATATGCTTTTTCTAGTATCCACATTTAGACAAACACCGTTTGTACTTGACATATAATAGTAACTGCTTTGTTATATGTTTGTGCAATCATTTAATATCTTCTTTCCTTCATCAGAACAACCATCCTTATTTTCCCTGCTGGACATTATATCCTTCAATACTCCATGTCTCAAAGCCTTTTTGCTGGTTGTTTCACAATGGGGTTGGGAAAATTAATACTATATCTTGCTGATAAATTTTCACAGTCTTGGTGAGGATTTTTTAGAGTGTTTGTAGTTTTCACATTGTGCTAGGATGATAGCACTTAGAACAAAGCCTACTAATCAGGAAACTGCTAGAGTGAATATAGTTTTTGCTATTGCAAAAATATTTTTAGGTTAGAGTTGATAACAAATTGTTAGGATGATATTTTTATGTACACCTGTTTCACCCCTTAATTTGCAATAAGAACATACATAAAGAGAAAATAAGTGACCCATCAAAGGCCCATAGTTCCAATAATCTATTGGATTTGTTCTGTTAATGCTAAAATCTTCACATTCATAAGGATAAAGTATTGTTTGCTTTAGTAACTGATCCCTGAATGTTTTGTTTGTAAATTTGGTGTGGTCCATGCAGATATTAAAGATATTTATACTATTTATATGTGAAGCTTTTGAAGTTGGTAAATAATATTTTTTAATTACTATGATAAATCAAAAGTACTAATGGATTATGATAAGTAGACTCATGTGAATTGGAAATAAATCACTATATTACTAAAATAAATATTTAAATACTATTTAAAATAAATAATCAGCTTCTTCAAGACCTTTTGTCACAGATTTAAAGATGTAAGAGAGTTAACTGTGCACACAGCAAATAGAAAATTCTTCCAGGAAGATATGTCAGCTGTTGTAATTGATCTAAGGGGCTGAAGGTGAGGAAAAATAACTTTCCTTCTATACTTCTAATTCTTGGCTGGATGCCCACTATAAGAAAAGACAGTTTTGTGGATGAAAATAAACAAACAATAATTTAATAATGTGTAGAAAATAATGTCCAAACAAGAAGAGGACAGAAAAAAAAAATGGCTCAAGCCATCACCCTGAGTATACCATCTTAATGAAAAATATAAAAAAAAAATTGAGGGCTGGAATCCAGACATTAAAGGAAAGAAGAGAATCCCTGGCAGATAGAAAAAGCAAATGTTTGTAATAAGTGTTTGCTGGGTCATGCAACAACAATGGAACACAGAGGAGATTTACGACAGGCTTTGTTAGGTCCCCCTTACCATAAGCTGGGTGGTTTAAAACACAGATTTAATCTCTCAGTGTTCTAGAGGCTAGAAGTACAAAATTGTACACAATCAAGGTGTCGGCAGAATCTTGCTTTCTCGCAAAGCTGTGGAGAAAAATCTTTCTCTATATGTTCCAAACGTCTCATGGTGGCTAACAGCCCTTACATTCTTTGGTTTATTACAACACACTCCAGGCTCTGATTCCTCAGTCACATGGTGCTGTCTTTGTGTATCTCTAGGTTCTATTCTTTTCTCCCCTTTCTTATGATAGCAGTCATTGGTTTACAGTCCTCTCTACCACTTGTATCCTCATCTTAACTTCATGCAAAGACATGTTCCAAAGATGTCTATATTTTAGATTCCTAGTGGACATACAGCTTTAGAGGACACATTCTTGTACATAAGTCATTAAAAAGCCTTTGCAGAGACTTGAAATAAAAATCTGAGTTCTGGCCACATTTCAATCTCATATCTAAGCTATTGAAAACATCAGATCCAAACTTGCCCCATTAATTTATCATATTAGGCTTTTATTTATTAAGCTCTTTTAAACTAACCATTTCTGTATTAAAATTTCTGTATTAATATAGTGATGAACAACCAATCTTACTGTCCATATGGAGAATATAAATTGATTGATAAGATAGTTATTAAAATAAATTATTACAAACAAGAAAAGTATTATAAAAGTAGGGGGTGCTATGAAGTGGCATAATATAATGGAAAAGGAAGCCATGTAATTTGAATTAAAAGAAATATTGTTAAAGATTTGCAATGCCATCTGATTACTTAATTTCTATTAAAGTCTATGTGCATTGTTAAAAACTAAATCAATAGTAATTGAATGAATGAAAAAAAATCATGAATGACGTTAGGTCCAGGACACATTATTTTTTGCAAAAACCTTGAACCCTGACATCATGAAATTTGTATTTTAGTCTCTCCTGCTACAAACATTGCAAGCCACCATGGTCTCTTTTAAAGAATCCAACAATGATTTCTTTACTATGTTTCTTTGATTCTAACCCTGCTCTAGTTTGGGAATTGTAATTAAAAAGTGTCCTCACTTTTTAGAAAACCTCTTCACCAAGGTGAAAGAGAGAGAAATTTTTTATTATTGAATAAGCATTAAACCAGAATGTGATGCATGCCCCATGCAACCTGCAAAAAAACTGCAAAGACAAAGAGAAATTTCCCTTTTTTTATAACCAAATTGATGCAAGCCTTAACATATGTTTCCAAGACAAATAATTACAAGTTTTCAAGGAAGAGAGTGTGACAGCACCATTTGTGACACTAGGTAGTTAGGGTGACCATCTATGTTGCTAATCCACTTTGTGCCAAAGGGCAGAAAACCCCTTCCATATCTTTATGACAAAAAACTGTTTTATAGTTTGGAGCACGGTGTCTGATGAAGTTAGGCTCCTCTCCGCCCCAGAAACTGGGAGGAAAGGGTGTTATCATTCTTGATGATTACACTTCAATGAGATGGATCCCAGGTTTTGAGAAGGAACTTTCTGGGTTGTAAAGGCAAGAGGCTTATTTGACTTTTAAAAATATTAACGTACATTCCAAAGAAAGAAGGAATTTAGCATTCTAAGTTTTCAAAGAAAAGTGCTCTACGAAAAGGGACCAAAGACTTTCTTCCCTCATTTTCAACAATTTATATTTAACCTTACATACCTTCTAATCTCCACACAAAAACCAGAGAATCCTTAAAAAATTCGAAATCGGCCCTCCCTGGTGGCGCAGCGGGTTAGAGCACTGCCCTAAGAAGCTGAAACCACTTCCACATGAGTTCGATCCCCGCCTGCCCCGGAGGTGACCACATGGCGTGGCAGACCTCTCCTGACCTGCCCACTGCTCTGCTCACCAGTGTACTTTGTCGCTCTGCCTGTTCTGCCGCCCACTCTGTCTCTGGTGAAGTCTTTCACCACCCCTGAGTCTCTGGCTTGTACCCAGTTCTGTATGCACAAATAAATAAATCTTTAAAAAAACCCAAACAATTCTATTTCTTTTCAAAACCATTCCAAAGCTTCCCATCTCACTCAGGCTAAAAGTAAACATTCTTAACACACTCAACATCACTGGACAGGACTTAGCTTTTTTCACCACAATGGGCTCTAATGCTTGCAGTGAAACCTACCCCACAAAACAATCACACCCCAACAGTACCACTGTATTCTTTCTGTCCATAGCATCACTGTTAGCCAAATCTATCCACTTCCTGTTTTCCAGGCTAGCAGGTTAAATCAGATAATGTATAAACATTATGCTACAATATCAAGACTACCTGAGCAATTTTGCTCAAGAAGATAAAACGAGCAACCTGGGTCCAGTCCTTTTGTTCACCTCAAGGTGAAATAGGTTGACGAGTGTGGGTCTTCACCCACACCCTTGAAAAAACTTATAACGAGACTCAACTGCAGGCACACACGAAAAAGTTAATAAAGAATTTCTGTCCTACCAGTTCTGTTGAGCTGGGTCCCCAAGCGCTCTTGAAGATCCACAAGGAAAAACCAATCAAGACCCACAAGTCTGCAGATTAACTCCTCCCTTAGTTCCCAGCAACACTCCCAGGGTATTGATAACAAATGGGATTTGTAGTCCTATAGCCTTAGCTCTCTTTGGCCTGGGGTGGGGGTGGAGCCCATAAAACCTGAGTTCCTGAAGTTCCTTCAGGACATTCTCAACCCCAACACTTTGTCCTCAAGGCATCCTTGCATCTGAAGCTCCAACTTACCAGCCCTTAGAGACCACCACAGCTGTGTGAAGGAGATCATTGGTCATGAAGGGGCACCATAGGTCTTAGGGTTGAAAGAATTCACCAGAGACAGTATAGAAATTAGAAAAGTCAATTTATTGATGCCCCTACAGGAGAAATGGGGTGAGAAGAGTGTCTATGCAGTAAGGGAAGTTTGAAGCACATTTTATATTCTGAACTTGTGGGCTTTCTAATATTTAGGACACAGCTCAGTGCTGGCTTATTATCTCCCTGAGAGTCAGACCTTCATTAGTCCCTGTATTTCTTTTAGAATTTACATCAGTCTTTAATGGCCACAGGTGGGCTTTATGGCCTTGTTTCAATAACAATCAGTTGGTTCCCTTATCTGCTCAAGGTCTCTGGTTCCCATGGTAACTCTTCAGCTTTTCCAAATCTGTTTAAAACTTACCCTCTCTATCTGCAAGGCCTGAAAGATACAGCCTTTAACCCCATAAACCCCAACAAACACTACCAACAGCCTTTGGTTAACTCTGTGCTCCCTCTACTTTGCCTAGATTTCCTGCCAAGCACACTTTCCTGTTCTGTCAGCTGGCTTTCCAGCAGATGAGATTCAACTGCTTTGTTCTCTCAAGTCCCAGTTTTTAAAGTGTGACATAAAACGATTGCCCCTATTTTCAGTAAAGCAGATCTAGATTTTGGGGCTCCCACTTTATGCAGTGCCAATTTCATATTAAAGTCAACTCTTTTGGATCCTGGTGGCATATCTGACATTTATATGCAGCAAGAAAATGAGCCCTGATTGCAGAGTGACACTAGAATGATTCTAGATTTCATTTTTGTGATCTGCGGTATTCTCCTGGCTCATTCTGGCTGTGGGTCTCCTCAGCTGCAGTGGACAGTGAGTCCTGCTGGAACAGGACAGCTGAGGCAGCTTGGGACTGAGACTGCCAGGAGTCTCTGATTCCCACTGAGTCTCAAGGCCTTTCGAGATGAGCCTTTTTGACATTGTCCTTCAGACTTCCTGACAGTGCTGAGGCTTCCAGACAGGCAAATACTTTACCCGGTGGCTGGAAACCTCAAGAAGGCTTTTTCAGCACACAACCAAAAGGTTCGCTAAACCTGGCCCACTTTCACAGACACGATCCCAGTGCTTGATGGGTGTATCAATGACAGACACTGTTGTGACATGAATGAGAAGTACTGGCTTTTTCCTTCTTTGGGATATATCTGCACAGAAAGTTTGCCACGTAGGCCTCCTGACTGGGATGTAAACCTAATAAGAACATGAGCTTCGGTTCAGTCACTATGTATTTTCAGCAGTTAAAAGCATTTCTGCAGTAATATAGGTATTAGAAATATTTAAGTAAGTGAATGAACGAATGAAACATTGCATAAAGAAAGTTCCTGATGCAAACTTGCTGTTCTAACATGCACATTCCTTTGCCTGTCAAATAAAAGCATTTTGCTCTAAATGTATTCAAGTGAGGCTCACAGATCCATGCTTGCCTACAGTTTATTGAGGAGGTGGCTCTCTACCCTGTAGGCCTTTTAACAGAAAATCTAGAATTCAATCTGATCATGCCATTCATCTGCCTAAAATTCCTCATTGACACCACCACTTTGCCTAAGGCAGCGATGTTGCAAATTTTGTGACCATGGCTTACAGCGAAAAGTACATTGTGCATTTTTCTGTCACCTAGAAGAACAACCCATGTAAACACATAGTCACCATGTCTATATATCTGCAGAGATCACAACATGTACTCTGCATTGCATTTTGATATTCTTTTTTTTTTTTAAGATTTATTTATTTATGCATACAAGAACTGGGGTATATGCCTGAGGTGTGGGATGGGTTGTGTGTTTGAGAGGATTCTCCAAACAGGCAGATTGAATGGTTCAGCTCTCTAGCCAGGGATTGAATTTGTGCTGGCTGCATTGGCTGTTGCTGATAGGTTCATAGGTCTGTGCCACCAGGGAGGTCCTATTTTCTTTCTTTTCAATGTTCTCTTTTCTCCTTTCCTCTTCACCATCCACTCCCACTCCTTTATTTTTATCACTTATTCTTTACTATTTTCTATTTAAGTAAACCTCAAATCATCCTTAGAGTGCAAGACTTCTGTCTCATCATTTATTTATTTATATATAGTTCACATCCTTGATTATTTTTTACAGAGTTTGCTTTCTCCTCTCAGGAGTAGTCCCCATAGAATTCCCACCACCAATTCACCTGTGCACCATCGATACTAGTCCCTTGTGCTCTTCCCTTCCCTGTTCTGATTCCTCCCCCTCCTGCAGAATGTCCTGGATTTATAGTTGCCTGCTAATTTTGTGAGATTTTTATTTATTTTTTATTGTTATAATTTTTTTCTCTGCTTCCTTATTTGGTTCCCCTGTATTCTTCCTATAACTAAAGTCATATGATACTTTTCTTTTTCCTTTTCCCTCTGATTTATTTCACTGAGCATAATCCCATCTATCTCCATCCACCCGGACTTTTTTCCCCATGACAAACACCAGTATGCATGATCCACTGAATTTCTTTTCTGACTCACTAATGGGTTACTATGTGCCCTAGGTCTGCAGTTTCTGCATAGAATGTCAAATGTAGAATGCAGAATTAAGAGGCCATCTAGAGATTGTGCTTGAAAGCTTTCTCAGGTGTTTCTTATAATTAAAAATTTCAGAAATCTTAGGTTCAAGTTCTTGCTAACAAGACCCTCCATGATGTGATTCTTTGCTTCCCTTCATTACCACTTCCCTATTCCTTTTTCTCACTTAAAGCTTTAAAAACATAGACCTCTTGCAGTTTTTACTCCATATGAACTGAGAGTCCTATGTGGTTTTCCACCACCTTCACTCATCTTTCTCCCATTGTTCCTGCAAGAGATATATGGAGTCCCAAAGAGAACCATACAAACATGCCTTAGACCTATGAAGAGATGATCTATAGAATTTATATTTAAGGAACTATAAAATAAAACCATACAAAGACTCAATTTTTTTTTACTTTGGAAAAGAAAGCATTTTGCCACATTGAATGGGTCAAAAAGAGGGAATGTGGTCATTTTATACTTTCTACATGTGATTATAAAAGTTTAAATAATGGCAGGGATAACTGAAAAATATTTATCAGAATGTCAAAATTACATTCACTCTAATGTCAAAATCCTACTGTTAATTAATATGTTAAATCCTAATTAACTGATTAATATTATTTAATTAAAATTGTTAGCACATATAAAATGATGACTGCATGATATGGCTTATTGTGACTCCCCTAAATATCTCTTAATAGGTATTGATAAATTATTAATAGCACATCCACATGGTGCCAAATTATACATTGAGATAAGACCAAGTTTTCCACACTGATGATGGAAAGCCATTCATGATCTATTGAAATGTTAAGAAAAATTTAGATTCAGAGCAGTATGTAGAGTATGTAATCAAGGGGAAGTTTACATGCTTGGGGGACATTAAATCTTTCCTGCTTCTCTTTTCATATCTACTGAATTTTGTGCATTTTATAATATATACAATGCACTTAAGTCCTTTTATGCTAGATGTTTTATTGAAGAGCTGTTCTGTTTCCTTGATGGATTTCTTGTCTAGCCAAGTATAAAGATGACCAAGTATAAAGATGTTACTGTCACCCTATAATTGTGAGAGCTAGAATTATCAATAGAATCAATTGTCCATATCAACTGCAACAGAGGAGAGTAGGTTCAATAATTGGAATAGGTGCATGTGTGTGTGTGATTTCACTTAGACTGAGCTTCTTGGTCTACTGAAAGCTCTAAGATTTTTTTTTAATGGAACGAATGACTCAAGTCCTTCACTCTGTTGTATTTTTCAAACTGCCTCTTCTTTATCTTCGTTCACAGAACATCTATCTCCCATTTAAGATGTTTATTGTCTTGTGAAATTCTATTTTCCTTTGTCCATCCATGTCTTTTAAATGGCACTCATCTTACTGAGAGCCTAACTGGACAATGTGCACATGATAGTAAAGTAATTAATTCAAGAGCATTTATTGACTGATGTATGCTTCATAAACTGAAATACAATGTTTTATTTCTACTGCAGATGCCGTATAACAACAAACATCCCAAAACTTTGAGTGTAGCAAAAAGCAATTTAGAAAGTCACTTGCCACTCCCTTAGGAGTGTTTTTGCTATCTTTCCAATCAGCCTAAAACTGTACTAGGAAGATAATGGCTCTGTGCAGCTGCGGCACAAGAAGTGTATTCAAGCATTCATTCTGAAAGCTTTGAGTAAGGAAGCCAGGTGAAAGTTCTTTGTCTACATGGAATTAAAGGTCACTAAGTTCTTGCATCATGCTGACTTGAAATCCACCAACCTCTTAGTTATGAGGACTTGACTTCATGGAGTGCACTCAAGGAATGGACTTCTCATTGCAGAATGTCCTTTCCTTTCAGTTAGTGATTGTGCTTTTGCAAAGCAAGAGAAGCAACCTCATTCTATGCTAAGGTAGCTAGAGTTTAGAAATGTCCTCTGTGCTACTTATCTTCCCCCCAACATATTACATTTATTTATTAATCCAATTTCACTAAAAGTTGACGTTCCTATTATGAATATGTTTATGTAGAGTATATAGGTGCTAACACAGTATTTTACTTTGAAGTAACATTGCTATTGAGATAGTTTTTTATGCTCTGTAGATATATAGCAAATAACTGATTAAGAATAAAAATAGAGGTAGTGGAGTCTCATTACAAAAATATATTAATGAAACAGTGAGGAATGTCTCCTTAAATTCTTCCTAGGCTTAACAATATTTAAGCTAGGACACTCTTTGCGAAACTTATCACTTAAACTTAATAGTGGCCAAAGGATTATTTAACTCAAGCTCACTACTCAGTGCCCATATAGCTTCAGGATAGTCTTGGATGGGTCTGCACAATAATAAAAAACTAGTGCTTGTGGCACTGAGGCAGCTCTGTGAATGGCTACAAGCTTTTGACCCCATGACCACCCACTAGTGTACCCAGGTACCACATGGTGATTTCAATGACACAGATGAATATTACATAGTGTGGAATTTACTGACATATGGATTGAAAGAAAAAAAGAGAGAAAATTGTCTCAACTAAATTTCAATCAGCAAATTGCAGTAAAATGATGTCCATGATAATATATAGCACAGTTTTCAACATTTTTCCATTTTCACTAAGGCTGAATAATGTTAAAATAGGCCCCTGCATTCTGGCTAATACACTGAGAATCAGGCTGTTACAGTACTGACTGAAGCAGCTTAGAGGTCAAAGAATTTGGAGTGGGTTCAACATTGCATTGATAACTCACTTGAACATAGGATTATATTTTATTCAAGATGCTAACTAATATACCATAGGCAATTGATTTTCTAGTTTAATGTAGAAATTCCCCAAATTACTCCATTGACTCTCAATTTGGCTTGATCAGACTAGAAATCCCCCAGGATACTTCATTAATCTCCGATAAGGGTACCGCTCTCTGAATCATTAAACCACTCAGTGTTATCATTCTTCCCACCTACAGAATGAAGACTACATCATGCCTCTGGTTTCTCTGGCTCAGAGGATAATAAGCAGATGCAGTTCTGTCCAATTAATTCTTAGCTTTATTGTAATTTGTTTATTTGTGAATATATGAAGAACACTGTGAATTATGAAGACCAATGCAATTATTCCCATGCAGAAAACCTTAGATAAATATTTGGCCAATTAGTTATTTCCTATAGGAAAATTACCTAAGTATGGATATAACAGCATTCTGTTAAAATAGGCAGGGATTTGCTTTAGCCAAAGCTCTGTCTATCCTACTGTGCTACAAGTTCAGAGGATCTGTGGGGTATACTCAAAAAAAAAGGACCATCAGAATAAGAAGGCAGGTTAATGCTGAGGAAAGCACTCACTTCTCTGAGGAGGGCAAAGGGGACTGAGAGAAGTAGCTCAAGGTTAGAAGGTATAAATTTTTTAACAAAGAGCTCTTTAACTTTTTGTCTTAGTCAGATTTCTATTAGATCTCTCTCTTTCACATTCAAACCCATATACCAAGGAATGAGGTCAACAGCAAAAACTAAAATAACGGTTCCCAAATAAAGTCTATAACTGACTATATAACAAATGTTCTGCCCTCTTGAACTCCAGTGTAACTGCTAAAAGAAGAATTTTTTTTTTCACAACCAAACTTAGCTAATAAGGATAGAAATAAAAGGATAGAGTTAACAGGAACACAATTTAAAATCCAGAGACTTTAGATGAAACACTGTTAATTGACCTATGGCCCAAATAAAGCTATGTTTCATGCTAGCAATAAGGAAAAGTGAAATCATTTTGATTTATACTGCAGAATAATCAAAAGCCTCAGAAAACTGAGACAACACGTCTTACGGGGGTGAATTGTGCATGGACTGAACTCTGGAAGACTGAAGTGAAAGCTCTTTGAGGCAGCAGATTCTTTCTCCCACTTGACACATCTTAACAGAAATTGGAAGATTTACTCACTGAAGAGATGTAGCATGTGGTCTCTAAAAAAAAAAAAAGGTGGGGGAGAAACAAAAAAAGGTGGGTGGTTTCTGAACTGAGGGGGTTGCCACATGACACAGATTGAAGTTATGAACACAAATGCAAAAATTAATTTTATATACTGATTCTGACATAGAGAGCTTCAGCTTGCTTTTATTAACTCGCTTTGGAATGTAGACAAATACATTTAAAATAGCTTGTTTCCTGGGAAATCTCACCAGTCTCTAAAAGATGCCTAAAGGCACAGAGCTCTCTAATATGTGAATCAGCACACATCTTGATTTGTCTGGAACAGTCCCCGTTTATATTTATAACATGTAACTATAAATATGGCCTCCTTCATAACAAAGTTAGGCAATGCTTTATAAGCTTATGGTGCACTTTATAGAAGCTCAAAACTGACAAATTACAAATATAAGTTCAAAACTACCAATCAACTTTAAATTTCTTACTCTTTGTAAACTAAAAACTACAAGATTCATGAATAAAGATTTTCATGTAGAAAATTGAAACATTCTCATATAACACAAGAATACACTTTTAAACTTATGAAACTGGCAGGGAGGAAAAAAAAAAAACATAAAAGGACACCTATTCTTCTGACATTTCCCAGAAAATAGATCTCAAGAAAAGTTATTAAGCCAAGAAATTCAACATATGGTTTCTGGAATGAGGGAGATTGAAACTACAGGAAAGAGACACTGTTAAGAACTGTTATGGATGTCATTGTCAGAGTAATAGGAGACGCAAGAGATAAAATAGAAAACATGAGAAGATTTTGTTATGGAAAGTATTTGAGGAAAGTTGTAGAATGGAATACTGTGAATTTCCATAGTAAACGACCACTGAGTGAGTGCCCTATACAATGGGTGAAATATGAAAATGATCCATTATAAAACTTAAGAGCAAAAGGGATATCAGTTTTGGGTCATAATAGTTTAGCTTTCATTAGAACAATTCTCCTGCTCAGTTGCCGGTAGAACATCTAGAAAAAAATCCAGATAAAGTATAAAAAGTGGGAAAAACAAAACAAAACAAGCCAACCAATTCTTGAGTGTGAGGCATTGGAGAATGGTAAGGCAGTGTGCGGTGTGGAGTAGAAAGTTTAAGATTCTAGAAAGAAGGGAAGAAGCACAATAACATTCACTCCTGAGAAAGTTGTGAATTCTTAAGCCAAGGGACTAAGGAACTAGTAGAACTTTCCTTGTTCTTCCAATCTCTCTCTCTCTGTCTGTATGTGGTAAAAATTTAGAGTTGAGTCTATTGAGGAATACAAACCTGGTAAGTTTCTCCCTAAAAATTCTACATTGCAAGAGTAAGAGCAAATCAGAAATAACCAGAACCTACATTCAAACCAACTTCTAATCAGCTCAATTTCATGTTGGATTAAGGAGTTATACCCTTAGCCTAAATTTTCTCTGGAAGAATTTTAACATCCAGAGCCTTAATTTATCTTTAAAATTTTCATACACCATAGATAGCATTTAAAAAATAGTCATCAGAAATATAACTGGCGGCCCTTCCTGGTGGCGCAGCGGGTTAAAGCACAGCACTAAGAAGCTGAAGCCACTTCCACATGAGTTCGATCCCTGCCTGCCCCAGAGGTGACGACACGGTGCAGCAGTTCTCTCCTGACCAGCCTGCTGCTCCCCTCAGCAGTGTACTTCATTGATCTGCCTGTTCTGTTCCCTACTCCGTCTCTGGTGAACCCTCTCACCCTCCGCATCTCTGGCCTGTACCTCAGTTCTGTATGAATAAATAAATAAAATCTTAAAAAAAAAAAGAAATATAACTGGCATGGAAGTATAAAATTTTAAGTTTCTTACACTATATGTCGAGTCTTATAACATCTTTAGACTATTATCAATTGATGTATACTATGAGCCTTAAACTAGATACAAAATTGCAAATAAATTCTAGCTTAGAACCACCAAGAGATAAAACTACAATGGTAAAGTACTAGAATAATCCAAAAAATAGAAAACAAGTAGATTTACCCTGAACCATATCAATAATACACTAAGTACGATGTTCTAAATGTCCCAATTTAGAGAGAGAGATTGTGAGTTTGATTTTTAAAGATAATAAATGATGTGCCAGCTATAAAGGAAACTTCAAATCTAAAGAACCACCAGGGTTCTCCCTGGTGGTTCAGGGATTAAATACAGCACTATCAAGCTATCACCAGTCACTGCAGCACAAGTTCAATCCCCAGCCAGGGAGCTGAACCATGTGGTACAGCAGAGCTCTCCTGTCTTGCCTGCTGCTCCCCTCAGCAGTGTATTTCAATAGATCTGCCTGTTCAGCTTCCCATTCTGTCTCTGGTGAATCCTTTCACCCCTCACACCGTTAGCCTATACCTCAGTTCTTGTATGCATAAATATGTAAAATGTTAAAAATATAAAGTCAGATGCAGCTATAAGCACAATGATAATTAAGAACATAAGCTAGATGACCCCTCACCAGAGAAGAATTAGAGTTGGAACAGTTCATAGTTTTTATGGGTCTGATATAGATACAGCCTCTCTGTAAGAAGTTGTTGCTGACATGTGATAAAATTACTAAGAAATATAAAGAATGTATGAATTTAAAGTAAAGATCCATTTATCTAACTTCACATATTACCCTAATTTATGGTCACATACCTTGGACATTTTGGTGCCTATCAATGAATCATCTATCTCTTATCATCATCCATCCATATACCCTTCATCTCTGCTGCATGTTGTTTTATTATTTTGGCCACATAAAAAGAAGGAAACTCTGACAGCAACTCTTTAAAAAATTTTTACAACCTATACTGAAAAATTCAAACTTTATAAACTATCATCAAATTTGATGACCCTTTCATTCCTGAAAGTACAATTTGTCACTAGCAACACACACATACATACATAATGCTATTATCTGATTCAGTATCAGCTAACTTTTGAGGTCAAATTACTTACATCACTTGTCACATATAACTGAAGTCCAACCCCCTACCTTAGTGATCAGTGAATACTTGTGATGGAAGAGCATGCCCCCATAGAAGACAAGCCAAATCCAGGAGAAAAATCCACCCATCTATAATCCTATCCTACAGGTGGTGTCTCAAGAGAAACATTGCTTATGGACATGGGAAATTAGCTATAAATTGAATAGAATTTTGGTAAGTAACTTACTAAAAATATAACTAATACTAATACACTCCAATTAACACACCTGGATGATATTTTTACAGTGAAGAGCTGAACCTTTTTAGATATTACCTTTTCCCTCTCATCTACAAAAATAAAAATAAGAGATATAATTTAAAATCTGCCCTGTCTTTTATTTCTCTATCAAATTCATACGTAAGTAGAAATTGTTTTAAGTTGTTAAATTGAATTTTTTTGTGTGTGAGGTGCTATTTTAGTTAAGAGAGCAGAGAGCTGAGATTTGAGTAGGGAGAAGCTGGGAAAACACTTATTGAAACCAGAACACATGTAGCTCCATTGGTAATTGATGTTCCCATAGAATAAACCGTTTTGTATATTAAAAAAAATTGTTTTAGATGGGATGTTTGATTTCTGTAGTGAGATAAAATTCTTATTTGTCTATATAATTCCTTCAATCAGCACCATCATTTCCATTTTATCTGGTTGAAATCATTTCACTTCCAGTAGTAGTAATGATAATGATAAATTTTAATTAAAAATCCTACACTGATACTTTTTGAAAAATAATTGCTGTCAAGGGCAGATCAAAATCCTCCTTGGGTATCTGATTGGTTTCCTGGGTTTCATAAATTAAATTTACTGCTTTATGCAACCTATTTCACATATGTATATATATGTGTAATCATATATGTGTATGTATATATATGTGTAATCATATATGTGTATGTATATATATGTGTGTTCATGTGTATATGTATATGTATGTTCATGTGCATGTATGTGCACACACATATATATCCCTGTAAAGAAACACAGAGACTTAAAGGCAGGAGTCATTTCAGAGGTCAGAGGTCATTTATATTTAAAAGTAGGACAATAACAATACAATTATTTTTTCCTCAGCACAAGGGAAATTTATGAAGGAAAGTTGGAAAGGGAACAAGAGATGCCTGCTTAGACAATGGCAAGCAGAGAGCTGCATTTGAAAGGAGCAAGTCTTTAGTTTATTTTTAGATGAAGTATTCTCCCCCTCCCCCATCACTGTTAAATTCTGGACAGCATTTGATTCCTCCCTCAGGTGTAGCCCCAAGTAGATCTCCCATATCACCTGTGATCCATCACTGTAGTTGGAAAGGGGTAGGTTTAAGAAAGAGACAACAGCATGCATTTGTTTAAAAGATTTATTTATCTATTAATACAGAACTGGGGTACAGCCAAAGGTGCAGGGGGAGGGAGAGGCACCAGAAACAGAGTGGGGAGCAGAACAGGCAGATCGACAAGGTACAATGCTGAGGCGAGCAGCGGGAGAGACAGGGGAAGTCTCGCTGCGCTAAGTGGGTCACCTTCAGGGCGGGGATCACACTAGCCAAAGTGGTCACAGCTTGGCTGAGCTTCGCAGTGCAGCGCTCCAACCTGTTGCTCCACCAGGGAGGCCCCACATGGACGGTTTTATTAGAATAAAAGCTTACAAAGGCGAAGACTGTATTTTAGGGAGATTTTTCTCAGCTGTTCAAGGAGCATTTGAGAAAGGCAGCATCAAACAATCAATAACCCAACCCCTGTCAGACCCAGAACACGAAAACAGAAATGACAATGCACGCATCCTTCCATACCCCCATACCTGCCTTCCCGGGATCGCTCCATGAAGAACAGGCTGTTGGAAATCCACTGAAGTGCACCCAAAGGAAATTTAAAAAAAGTATATTATTTATGAAGTAACTTATTTCAGTGAACATAATCTTCATTTTATGTACAGACCAGTGGACATGATAATTGTTTTATTCTTGAGAATTCTCCCCCCCCCCTTTATTTTAATAAGCGGCAGCAAAGGAAACAATCTAAAGTATTTTAAAATTATTGTAATAACAGACATACTCAATGTCACATTCCTGCTTTCTCACCCTCCCTTTGTTGCCCTAGGGAGAGATAGGCTTAGTTTCCAGAAGAGTTGGCTTCTTTCTATCAGAGCATTAATCACAATGTTGGAATATTCAATCCGTGCTGATTCCCTTTTTTAAAATGGAGTCTTCTGATTTTGGTAATGACATGTCCCAGTCATCTTTGCAACTTCAGCACCTGCAAGAGTACCTAAGACATAGTAACAATCAGCCAATATTTCTTTAAAAAAAATCTAGACTTAAGATTTTCAGGCTTTATTTGAGTACAAGTATCATTTTAAAAAATTATATGAATGCATATATGTACACACACACACATATTTACATTGTTGTTCATTTTAAATTAATGTTTACTTCCTCCCCTCAGGGGTAGATCCCATAGAATTTCCTCCTCAGTATCATTAAAAAAAAATCAGATGTTCAGATGAGCTACAAAGTCTAAGTAATTAAATTTGCTTCTTTATTTTAGCTTAAGTATTTAATTTTGCCAAGAAACATCTTTAGTCCTAACCTATACATTGCTATTTTAAAATTTGTCCTGAAGGTGGCAACATTGAATAATGTTCTGTCAATTTTGCTAAGTAAAGCTTTCATGATGACCTTTAATTAAAGTTTTATATCATAAAATAAACATCTTTTCCCTAACCCCTATTTATTCTAGGGGAAATATGATACTGATGATCTATATTTGGTAAGCTTGAATGTTTATATTGAAAGATACTTAAAATTTTCAAAAATACATGTTAACCTAGATAAAAAAATTTAAGGTTACTCTGCTCAAATTTCCAAATATAAAGTCAGTTTTAAACACAGCTTATATTGTTTTCCAGTCAATTTATATCAGTAGATGCATTTATCTATAAAGATAAAACATTGCTTGTTCTTTTGAGGAACATTTTATTTTTCTGTTATATATGTATATGTAATATATAATATGTATGTCTAATATGACATTATGTTATATATGCATACATGTAATATGTAATATATAATATAATATATAATATAATATAGTACTATATACTATATTATATTCAAATTCCATGTAACATTTTCATATTTGACATGCTATGTTAATAAAGGAATCCAACTATGTTTTAAAGAATTATGATAAAAAATGACAACAGAAACAAGTGATCACACAAATGAGAAGAAATTCTGTAATTAATAAGCACATTTTAGAAATCAACAATGTAATGTTTGAGTCTCACACCTGGGCAAGCACTGCTATATTGTCTATTCTTCAGTTTTTGAATCTTTGTCACTTAATAAACAAAGCTACACTGATTCATATTCATCCAAATTTCAAAACCCCACTGTGAAATAAAAAGGTAGCAAATAATGTTTCCCAGAGGTTAATTGACTTGTATATGATATGTCAGTGGCAAAGCCAAACATGAAACTCATATTCTTATCTCAAGACAGTGAAAACTGCTCCTGGTGATAATTGTATCATATTTATAGACATTTCAACCTCTTCCATAGTTTCTGGGAGATAGGCTAATGCTTGTGTTCAAGCTTTTATATTAGGATTTTGTTCTATATACAATTTATACTGTGGTTTATAGCTTTTTGGCTCTATGCACCAGTGAAGCGTGCAATAAGCGTCCTAACGTATCACTTGTCAAAGCTAATATGCATATTCCTTTCTGTAAAACACATTTAGAAAAATTGCCTTAAATTCCATTAGGAGGCTATCCTGAATCAAATGGGATTTTAAAAAGATAATTTTAGGATTAGAAAGTAGAGAAGCTACGTGGTTATTTGAAGATAAAGTGAGGAATCTTCAGAGTTGTGTAAAAGTAACTAGGTGTGTGAAGGAGGGTGAGGCGCTGGCTGGCAGGCGAGAAGAAACTGGTGTGTGGGGAGCTGAGCAGGAACTGGACAGTCTTTGAGGCATGAAACAGATGGAGCTTTGTGACAGGTGTGGTGAGAATGTGCTCCAGACAGTGTACACACAGGCTTAAATATTCTGCGCACCGAGACACTATTATCAAGAAGGACATATTCCAACATCACAATTTGCCAATAGAGTTGCCAGATGAAGAAATCAAACAGGTAGAATGTTCTGGGGTATGCATTTCCCTGTTACTGTCCTTTCCAAGGAACGGCACTTTTTTTTTTTTTAAGATTTATTTATTTGTGCATACAGAACTGGGGTACAGGCCAGAGGTGCAGGGGCAGTGAGAGGCTTCACCAGAGACAGAGTGGGGAGCAGAACAGGCAGATCAATGAAGTACACTGTTGAGGGGAGCAGCGGGCAGGTCAGGAGAGGTCTGCGGCGCCATATGGATCACCTCTCAGGCAGGCGGGGATCAAACTCATAAACTCAGAGTAAGTGGCTTTAGCTTCTTAGTGCAGACCCGCTGCGCCACCAGGGAGGGCCCCACTTTCTTTTTTTCTTCAGATTCAGTCCAGACTTACTGATTCTTGCTGGCATTCTTTTTCTTTATTATTATAATTGATTTTTAAATTTTCTTCCACTGTTGTTAATTTTTGTGCAATATTTCATTTCTCTTGTTACAGGGCACCCCAGTGTGAACTGGGCTGCCTGTTTGTGGGTCCTAACATGTGCGCTTACGGTGACCAACGCAAGGTACTTGGGCTGGTTAACCACGGTGTAAACTAGGCAGGCCCCACACTGGGCACCAAAAACTGTCACAGGAGACCCCAGTGTGAACTGGGCTGCCTGTCAGTGGGTCCTCACCCACGTGCTTAAAATTTAATTGTACTGCAGACACACACAAATGTGTCAATAATCAGTTTATTTACAAAAGGGGAAAGAAAACGGAACCACCCAGGGAAAGAAAAAGAGAGATACAAGGTAACTAGAATATCTTACCACTCAGATGACTTGGAGCTCTGGTAACAAACTAATTCACAGCCTCCAGTCACGAGGTCCCGAGAGCCATTGCTTGAGCGATTGAGAAAGTGCTGTAGAAAATGGCGCCCTATTTACTCCCTAAAGTCCCAGAATGCCTGCTTAGCTCTGCCCTTGGGTCCTCGCAGTTCTCTCCCTGGTACTGCTGGGAGTTGTAGTTTCCAATCTGGCGTAGTGGGGGGTATTATCCAGAAAGCTGGAGTAGGGGGTGGAGTCCACAAAACTCTGCAGACTTCCTTTAGGACATCTTTCTCCTTAACACCCTCATGTGCAGTCCCCATAATTCTCCCACCACCATGGCACCTGTGACAATCACCATAGTCTCTTGTTAGCCCCCTGTGCTCTTCCCTCCCTTGTTTTGTCCTCTCTCCCTCCCCCTCCCCTGCTGCAGGACTCAGATCTATGTTCTGCTGGCAATGTTATCTTTTTCCTCAAACTTTGTTCAATTTTCCTATATTCCACTTAGAAGTGAGGTCATCTGATATTTGATCTATTGTACTTAGCATAATCCCTTCCAGTTCCATCCATGTTGCTGCAAATGTCATGAGTTTATATTTTTGACCACTGTGCAGTACTCCATTATGTATATGTGCCATATTTTCTTGATCCATTCATCTGTTTTGGGGCACTTAGTTTGTTTCCATGTCTTAGCTATTGTAATAGCTACACAAGAGTTTAGGTTCCTGTAATCAATGTTTTTGCATGCAAGGAGGACTTCTACCTTTCTTAGGAGAAGCAAAAACTTCCTGTGACACATGAGTCACTGGTCCTCCTAACTGTGTTATTGGCCCTCTGTTTTCAACACCCTTCTAAATCAGGATACCTTCCCAGTTCCTGCTGGGGCACAGGTCTTCACCCAGTTCCCTTTGTTCACCACATATTAATTGCTATGTACTTTCTCCAGGATTGCCACATATTTTTAAAGATAAAAATAGTGTTTGAAAGATGTATTTTTCTTAAAATGTTGCCTCCAAGGATGTACTTCCAAACATAGGATGTACAACATTTGGTAATGATAGTAATTATAGTTCTTCCTTCAGAAATCATCTCAAGACTTCAGTCTTCATTCCACTACACTTACTAATGCTACAGTAATTTATGAATCTCAGCCTATTAGCTTAATTTTAACTTAACAAGAATTAATGGAGCATAGTGAAAAACAGGTTGGTAAATATATGTTTTCTTGCTATTTTTGATCTTCTAGGCTCTTAGGAAATATTTAGTCACTTAGTAATTAAGAAGGAATAAGCTTCCAGAAAATTTTTATGAATATCTAGATCTATAAAGCAACTTAATTTTGGAAAGACTGGGCTCATTATTTAAACACACACATACACACATGCATACACAATGCTGCAGCATGCTAAAACACTTTCCTGTGGAAATCTCTATAGACATCCATCATAGTCCTTATCATACTGTATTGCAGTTGTTTATTTACTTGTTTATCTTTTTGCTTTTACACTAAGTTCATTGGGACCAGGGCTTCATTTCATTTCTCTCATATTTTCAGAGACCACACAGTACATAGCCCATGGTTATAAATACTGAACAAATATTCATTGACCAATAAGTTGAGGTAGTATTTTTTTTTAAGATTTATTTATACATACAGAACTGGGGTACAGGCCAGAGGTGCAGGGGTGGAGAGCAGAACAGGCAGACTGATGAAGTACACTGCTGAGGGGAGCAGTGGGCAGGTCAGGGGAACTCTGCTGTGCCATGTGGGTCACCTCCCTGGCAGGGGATCAAATGCTGAAGTGGCTGCAGCTAGCTTTGCAGTGCTGTGGTTTGCTTTAACCCATTGCACCATCAGGGAGGGCCCTGAGTTAATAGATTTTTTTTTTTTTAGATTTTTTTTTTCATAAAAAACTGGGGTACAGGCCAGGCTCAGGGGCGGTGAGAGGCTTCACCAGAGACAGAGTGGGGAACAGAACAGACAGATCGACGAAGTACACTGCTGAGGGGAGCAGCGGGCAGATGAGGAGAGGTCTGCCACGCCATGTGGTCACCTCTGGGGCAGGCGGGAATCGAACTCATGAGGAAGTGGCTTTAGATTCTCAGTGCTGTGCTTTAACTCGCTGCACCACCAGGGAGGGCCCTGAGTTAATAGATTTTTATGGAAAAGTTGGCATCTGAATTCATCACAGTGATTCCAGAATCTCATCTTTATGGGAACATTTGACTTGGTAATTTGGTTAGTAGAGTGGGCTAAATATTTGTTCTAAAGTTGTGTTTTCATATCTGAACCATTTTTTTTTGTAGAATGCCTCTTGTTTGGAGTGGCTATGTGAAGAGGTAAGGCAGATATTTCAAATAGCTGTGATCAGCACTTTTCTTCCTCTTGCAAATACAAGCAAAAGTTTAGAATTTGCTTCAGCATTCTAAATATCTTGGAAATGTGATCTAGGGGCTATTTTTAGAGTCAAAGGGATAATTGTTGAATAATAAGCAATGTTTGTATAAAGTTTCTTTTTTTCCATTTTACATTTCTTGTAGTCATTTTTGTATCATTAGGGCTCACTTTTTGCTAATGATAGAGACCCAATTCAAACCAGTTTAAGCTAAGAGACAACCTGTTGATTGAAGCTATAAAACAAATCTAGTTTTAGCATCAAATGAAAATTTCTTATCCATGTTTTTGTTTTGTACTATTTCACACAACAATTACAGTTTCCAGACTGGCTCTATATGCAGCTGATGACCAGACTCTGATGATATACTAACACCCTTATGCCCATTCATGTATCAAATTTCAGTGGATCATCTAATCTGCTTGTTTCAGATTCAGGTTCAGAGCCTGAGCCAGTCCTTACCCCGGAACCAGTCCTGATTTAAAATTTCCATTTTTACCATAGCTAAAGTCTTTTCATGAATCTGGTCTGGTCTTAATCATATGCTTTTTCTTATAACCCTTAGTGGTAGAGTGTATGCTGTACCAAGCTGACAAATGAAATGAGCTCTATACCGGAAGATATATTTTTAAAGATTTCTTTACTTATGCATAAAAGAAATGGGGTACAGGTCAGAGGTACAGGGGGTGAGAGAATTCACCAGAGACAGAGTGGGGAGCAGAACAGACAGACTGAAAAACACTGCTGAGGGGATCAGTGGGCGAAACAGGAGAGGTCTGCTGCGCCATGTGGGTCATGTTCAGGGCCAGGGACTGAACTTGTGCTGCAGTAGCTGTGGATAGTTTCATAGTGCTGTGTTTTAACCCCTTGTGTCATCAGGGAGGGCCCTGAAGTAAGGCTTTTCTTCCCAAAAGCTGTCATTTCTTCTAAATCAGAGATGGGAAACTAACAAGTTACAAATTATTCTGTACCACAAAATATTTTGTTTGGCCTGCATAATGTTGATCTGTAGTTTATTTTTAAAATTTAATTCTAAACTTTTAAAACCTAGGACATCAGTATCATGCAAGTGGAACCAGGCAAAAGGCATCCTTCCCCATAAAGGTTGGCAGTCAGAGCCTCTGTCTGCCTTGCCAGGGCCCCATGGCAAAGCATATTAACCATTATCTACTCATCAGTTCAGAGTGGGGCTGCAGATCTCAGGTTCACACTGAGTAGCTGTAAACAAGATAAAAGCAAGGACTCTACAAAAAATTGGGAGAGAGAAAATTCAGTTAGCCTTTGGTCAATATCAGTTAACAGTGAGAGCTGGAAGCTCCTTCCGTGGCCAAAGGAAATTCCTCTGCTCACAACATAAAACTGGTGAGGGAAGGTTCTCTTTTAAGGCATAGGACAATGTAAATGCTGAACCCCTATCACAGGCTGCCAAGGGCTACAAAATTTGTAACCGAAACTATGTTCCATTAAGTCACACAGCTCACTGACTCCACTCAATTAAATTTCTTCACCACTTGTTGGAACTTATTTTCAAAGTGTTGTGTCAATCAACTAGACTTCATCTGCTTAAGTCTTCTTACTACAATTTTAATCCTACTTCAATTGTTAATCCTATTACCTTGCTCCTGTAGCACATTGAGAATAGCAAAATTGACTAAGTAGCTTCATTAATCTTATACCAAAAAAAATTTATGAAAGAGAACAAAGGGAAAATTCACATTTCTAGAAGTAAAGGTGAAAAAATGCAAACAATAACAGCTTGTCCAACTTTTAGTCTTCATCACTTAAGTAATATTTCAGTTGTTGAAGCAAGCATTCCACTAAGAAATACTTAGAAAACAAAAGATAGAAAGTTGATTGAGATCTCAACACTCTCTTGCATTCCTTTTCTAAAAATACACATTATCTACATAGAGTTCTAAGGCTGCCTGAATAGAGTACCACAGACTGGATGAATTAAACAGAAATGAATTGCCTCACTCTCTGGCAGTGAGAGTTCCAAGGTCAAGGTGTTCAGATGTTGTTTGTTTTTTTTTTTTTCTGATGTGTTGTAGGGAAGGGCCTATTCTCAATCTCTCTCCTTGTTCAGCACACAATTATCTTCTCAATGTATTCATTTCTACTTTCTCCTATGTTTCCATGTCCAGATGTCTTCTTTTTCTAAGAACATCAGTTACATTGGATTAGGGCCCATCCTAGTGACTTTATTTTAATTAAACCAAATCTTCATACACCAGCTTCCACTACAGTCACATTTTGAAGTCCTTGGGTTAAGGTTACAACAGATGAATTTTGGGAGGAGGAAATCTACTTTACATATGTGGTGTTTTCAAAAGTGAGTTCACCTATGTTAAGCCTGAGTAAATAGTTGAGAAAATGTATTTCACTTCTCATTCCTTTGTTGTACATGAACCAAGCTTACAACAATGCATGAGAATTCTAAGTAACAAAATCAATGGGCATAAGAAAGTATGTTATAGAGTCCAAATAATTGGGTATCAATCTGGCAGGTCCATAGTTTTGACCATGAAAAAGCTGGTAGTATACTCTGTCAAACTATAAAAATATCTTTTGAGTAATCTTTCCTCAAATCAAAGAAGAATAATTCAAATAGTTTTCTAGGGATCTTTTTGTCTTAAAGAATGAGATATACAGATTTATAGCCTATTGCAAAATGAAAATAATTTTATTTTGGGAACAAAGATGGCCCAAGCAATATCCCACTAAAAATGAATTATCAGGACATTTTTTATAAGTTGATAGCTAGAAATCATCTGGAGTCTTCATGATAAAAAAGATGAAGTTTGGTGAAGTCAAATATGTTTCAAAGCTTGGAAGCTTGGATTCAAAATAAACATCCCTGCAGAAACAAATATGCATGATTTTTAAGTGAAACAATTAATTTAGCATGGAGAACAACACTAGAAACAGGTGCCAAACTCACAGTACTATGCAGAGTTTATTTGTATCCAGATGAAACAATTGATGACAATGTATTTTAGAATACTGCAAATTCAGTTTTAATTGTGATTCTCAAGTAGATGTCAAGTGAAATATTCTTTAGATAAGATGTGCTGTTCCCATTACTTCCAGTGGTGAATTCTGTTATTGACAACCAAGGCAATATTCCTGAACAAGCATGAGATAAAATATCCTGTAAAGTATATGAGTCTACCTATCTTATTTCTTCCAAAATTGAGCCACTCTGTCTTCAGAGTTCTTTACTCATGCATTGGAATCCATTCTCTCAAAAGCAGAGAAAAAGAAGTCTATTAATCTATCTACCTACCTATCTATCTATCATCATCATTTTTCATATTATAAGCTATAAAATATCATTTTACCCACTTTTATCTTGAAATCATAATTGTGTCAGAAAATACAACTCTATACCATCTTTTTAATAACAAATATGATATTACAGTAGAAGCATAATGTAATATATTCATACTTTCTTTTTGAATATAAAAAATTTTCAATACTTTTGGTTGCTTTTTAGGAACAGGGGAAAGCAATTTAAATATTTTTGAACTAATAACTTACTTATTGACATAAGCTTGTTACTTGGGATGATTAAAAGTTTCATGAAAATGTATCAATACACCAGTAAAAGCAGATAGTTTCTTGCACAAAAAAGGAACATGAATCTTTTTCATTCATAAAGCTCAATAAAACAAAAACTATATGGCAGGCTTCTAATTGAAGCTGCAGGGTGTCTGTGTTTTCCAAATTTTGTAATCAGAACATCTAGCATATTATAGACAATTAACTGGGTTTAAAAATGTGGACCAGAGACAGAGTGGGGAGCAGAACAGGCAGAGTGAGGAGTACACTGCTGAGGGGATGAGTGGGCAATATAGGAGAGAGGTCTGCTGCACCATGTGGGTCACTCCCTGATCAGGAATCGAACGCATGTTGCAGTGGCTGCGGAGAGCTTCATACTGCTATGCTTTACCCCATTGTACCACCAGGGAGAACCCAATAACTGTGGACTCTTTAGGCTGTGATTTCTTTCAATCTCATGTGCCAAGCCACCTGGAGCTGAGGATGAATAAATTTACACTTGAAGTCTATCCTTCTTTGACATTATCCAAAAAGATTATGTGATTTTATACAAGGAAAGTCTGATTCTTACTTAGCATTCTAATATTATCTTATTTTTCATGCTATTTTCTACTGTCAATGTAGCCGATAGGATCTGGCATTCTTGAGTAATCTCATTTCACATATAAATCCAAGATATTGTGACTTAAATTTTATATTTTATGTGACTCATACCCATAGGGTGTTATCACAGTGTTCTATGGGATCCAAATAATCGTGCAATAGGATCCAATGACGTAATTTAAGGAAAGCTCTTCAAAGACATAGTTTGAAGAGGCTTTCTCCTTGTATGTTATATAGATGCATAAAAACAAAAACCAAGCATATTTCTTATCAAAGAAGACTTTATCAAGGGATTTGCAGGCATTTACAATTTCCTGCCCTTGGGATAATATGCCTTTCTCTGGGAAGAGTCATGTGTTGATCTGTATATAGCTTGTTTAATATGGGCAGAAAATAATCACATTCTAATAATCATTTTGGCTTCCCATGAGAAGGAAGTCATTACATGGGTTTTCTGGTTCTCAGTTCTTAAGAAGTAGATTTTTCCCAAGAGCCCCTCTCTGTCCATGGGCTTGGGGGGGGCCCCTCCTTACAGAGCATTTTTTCCCCCTTAGATACCAGGCTAGCATTTTTTAAATCATATAATTCATAGATACCCCCCCAAACATCAGTTCTTTACTCTTAATTCTATACTTGTTATTTTAGCTATAAATCTTTTATGCGTCAGTGCATGGGACATTTAAATATATTTCCCCCACATTTATAATGAAACAGCTTAAGTCTTTTGAGATTCATCTATTGGTTTAGGAACATTGTTGCATCAGACTATATTCCATTTAATGAAATCAAAGACATTTTATAGGAAGTCATTTTAACATAATTTTTAATTGCCAAAATAGAGATAGGACATATGCTGAAGTTGATTTTATTCCTAATTATTGAAATAAAGTCATTTATTCCACTATACAATAAGCAATGCTTATTTTGAGGATAGTTATATATTTGCTATCCAAATAGCATTTTACCTTGATCAGGTAATATAATGCAGCCAAATTGCTCTTGATGCACTTGCTAGAGGGTCTTTCTTCTATTTTCAACTTCTTAAAATGAGATATGGATTAGGATGAATAGTTTTGCAGAGAGCAATTTTGGAACTAAAAGTCATCATTTATTAGACATTTACTATGTAGCAGTCACTGTTAAATGTGTTTATCCAAGACCTTTCTCAGCCTTAGAGATACCCCATGAGGTACGTATTATTATTTCATTTTGCAGATGAAGAAATAGAATTCAGGGAAGTAAAAATTCTTGCTTTGGTTCTCACCATTAATAAAGGGGAAAGGGTCCATCTGGTTTAAATGTAGTCTCAACCACTTGTCATACTCTTTCTCTGGCTTAGTGAAAAAAATATATGTCTTTTACAAAAAAGAAACTTCTAGATTCAGATGAGTTACATTTACTCCTGTTAAAATGAGTCCATAATTTTTGTAGTCCATGTTAAATTAGTCTTTTTTCAAGTGAAATAAAATAAAAACGACAGTCTTCCTTTTTGTACATATTTTTGTTAACCAGGACAGTGCTACTCATATACAACACTAAAAAATAAATTGGGGCTCTTGTTGGTGCAACGAGTTAAAGCACCGCATTATGAATCTCTCCCAAGCCACTGCAGCACGAGTTTCATCCCTTGCCAGTGATCTGACCCACATGGCGCGGCAGACCTCTTCTGACCTGCCCTCTGCGACCCTCAGCAGTGTACTTTGTCAACCTGCCTGTTCTGCTCCCCACTCTGTCTCTGGTGAATGCTCTCACCCACCACACCTCTGGCCTGTACCCCAGTTCTGTAAGCATAAATAAATAAATCTTTAAAAAAAATGTCCGAACTATATTAAAAAAATAAATTGACCTAAAAATATTAATGTCTTTCTCTAGATATAACACATAGAAAATAATGTTCATAAATATTATTTATAATATAATATGCAACATAAAATTTGTATTATATATAACATGGAAAGTGTAAGTAGCTTACACTTGTCAAATATGCCTGTTAGTTGTATCAGAAAGTGATGTACATTTCTTCACTAATATCTATTGTGTTTTAGCAGTGGTAAGTTTAAACATTTCAACAACTAAGTTTTCAACAACTAAATTACAGGTTTTTATATTGAAGAAAATTGTCATTTTCTGTGTTACCTGTGTAGTTTTTAAAAATATTTTAAATGAATCACAACCAGACATAGTTATTCTATTCCAGAGTGGAACAAAGAACTATTTTCTTGGCAATTGAATGGCTTAGAAAGTAGCAGGGGTTTAGACCAAAAAAAAAAAAAGATCACCAACCTCTAGAGCAAGAAGCGAATAGTGACTGTTCTCTAATGTTCAGTCAGTTCATAGAGCAGGCTTTTCAAATATCAGTAATAAATGACATCTGATAAAGGAAAGAATAGAGAGATAAAGGCTAAAAAATAGCAAAAATGAAATAATAAGCACATTTCTTACTGGGATATGATTTTATAGGTTGTGATTTTTTTTTAGGGCCTCTCATGTAGTATTCTATTGCTTTAGAGATTTATGCTCTTTATGATTAATTTATACACTATATTGGCTATGCAATTGTAATATAACATGACTGGCTGGTTTATTTTATTTTATTTATTTACTTATTGCTTTTGTTCACTTTGTGGAGTTGATTCTATGTTTGAAGAATTAATACCTGAGAAATCTATGCTCATTGCAGAATAGATTCTATATTTTATAACCTCAACCAATTGCTCTGTTAATTGAAAATAAACCACAAAATCTGTTCATTGCATACTTCCACTTTGTTTGAATTTTTTTAAAAAAAGCCTCCTTTGCTATAACTCCTTAAGCTCTCCTAAGTGTCCTTCTTCTGCCATCTTTCCTTGCCCTAATGGTGTGCATGAATGTCCTGGCTGAGGCTCTCAAGAGTGTCAACAATGCTGCAAAGAGAGGCAAACACCAGACTCTTAGAAGGTGACGCTCCTAACTTCCCCTCTGTTCTCTACTGAGAGGATGAAGCATGGTTACCTGGGCAAGGTTGAAATCAGTGCCGATCACAGAAATGGGAAATGTGAAACTCATCAGCTGCTTACATAAGTGTGATGGATTAGCCCCTCATTTGATTTGTAACAGAAAGATCTAGAAAAATGTCAAAGTAATCTGCACCTGTCAGTTTGGTTTCATCGTCTTGACAACTTCAAAAGACATCACAGACTATGAAGAAGGAAGACACACAAGAAGGAAAATATTGGGATTCTTTTTATAGGGGTGTAAGACATGTGTGCAGATAAAATGCCTCAATCGGGTAGAAAAAGAAAACTTTCTACCAAGGTAAGGCCTTTGGCTTACAATAGCAGTTTTTTTTTTTATTTGTGGCCAAACCAGGATATTTTAAGTTCTTTTATCATACATATATTTCAATCTGTTCAATTCATTGACCTTAAGTTTTGTGTTTCTAAACACCTTCATCTATGTCCTTAGTGCCTTGTTTTTTCCTCCTTTTAAATGTTACAGTATGAAATTTTTTTTTTTTAAAGATTTATTTATTTATTCATACAGAACTGGGGTACAGGCCAGAGATGCGGAGGGTGAGAGGATTCACCACACACAGAGCGGGGAGCAGAACAGGCAGATCGACAAGTACACTGCTGAGGGGAGCAGCGGGCGGGTCAGGAGAGGTCTGCCACGCCATGTGGTCACCTCCGGGGCAGGCGGGAATCGAACTCATGAGGAAGTGGCTTTAGTTTCTCAGTGCAGTGCTTTAACCCGCTGCGCCACCAGGGAGGGCCTACAGTATGAAATTTTTATTTAATCAACTTTACTATGAGAGAAATTATGAACAATAGGTTGCACCCAGTGAAGCGAGCCGCATAAGGACTTTTGCAGAATATACATGGAGAAACCACTTCCCCAATCAAGATACAGAAAACTACCATGACCCACAAGACATGTCAAAAGTCATTCTGTCTACTTCTTTCGTCCTGAGCTCCAGGCACCTGCTGATTTGCTTTGTGTCAATGTAGACTATGTTGTACTTTCTAGAATTTTTGAAAAATGAAATCAGACAATGTGTATTTTCTTTTGGCCTGGGCTCCTTCAATAAAATCATTATAGAAGATTCATCTATGCTGTATAAAGTCAAGAATATATATTTTGTTCATTTTTGTTTTACTACGTAATAAACTATTTTTTATTACATCCCTTGACAAGTGGATACATATTTCCACTTCTCTTGAGTTAATCTTTAAATGTAAATATTGCATGCATGGAAGGTATATTCTTAACTTTTTAGAAAAGATTTATTTATTTATGCATACAGAACTGGGGTACAAGCCAGAGGTGTAGGGATGGTGAGAGGATTCACCAGAGACAGAGTGGGGAGAAGACCAAGCAGATTGATGAGGTAACTTGCTGAGGGGAGCAGAGGGTGAGGCAGAAGTCTGCCACACCATGTGGGTCATCTCCCCAGTGGGGGATCAAATTTGGGCTGAAGCAGTTTTAATATTTAAAGAAACTACTGAGTAATTTGTGAAAACAGTCATGTAACTGAGTTTCACTGGTGGTTGAATATATTAAAATGAGATAAGGAACAGTAGGTCCATTCACTCAACATATCCTCATCAACAATTGATTATTGTCAACTTTTTTTTTAAGATTATCCATTCAGGCTGACAAACTGGGGTCAGAGGTGTGGTGAGTGAGAGGATTCACCAGAGAGTGTGGAGCAGAACAGGTAAATCTATTGAAATACACTCCTGAGGGTGCAGCAGGTGGGTCAGGGACAGTCTGCCACACCATGTGGATCAGCTCCCTGGCTGGGGATCGAACTCATGGTGCAGTGGCTTCTGAGAGCTTCAGAATGTGATGCTTTAACCTGTTGTGCCAGCAGGGAGAGCCCTAATGTCAATATTTTTAATGCTAGTCATTCTAGTAAGTGTGCAATGGGTATTCTACAAGTACATGTTCAGTAAACTCTAATGAATAAATGTGTGTGAGGTATATATGCATTTAAAACTTAAAATTCATTTTATTTAAAAAGTTATATTCTTCGACAACTGTTCATCATTTTTGTTTGGTTTATTTGCATAAACCAAATCTTACAGATCTTATCTCATTTTCTTGGCTTGTATTTTTGACTTAATTTTGTACTATCGAATATAAGAATTCTTTATGTAGTCTGGGCACAAATCCTTTGCCAGGTAAATATTTACGGACTATTCCTCTCAATGGTGGCGTGTAACTTCAATTTCTAAATAGTGTTTCTAAAATTTGTAAAATATAAATCATGCAACAGTATGATAGGCATAGGTAGGGGAGTTTCTATTTTCCTTGCCCCACCTAAGGAAGGGTGAAACTGAACAGTGAGGAGAAGGTGGAAAAACCTGGGAGAAAGATGCTAAAAAAAGAAAGAAGGAAGGAAGAGGAAGTGAGAAAAAAACCTGGAGGAGGCACAGGAAGCAGAGTGACAAATAAAAAAGAATCTGCTCTTGCTTCTCAGCCTTGTTCTTGTATGAGGGACTTGGGACGTGGAAGGAGACACTTGAAAAGAGACAAGGCTTAGAGACCCAGGGGGAAGCTGAAAATGGAAGCCTCTATCTTGATGTGGAATTTGCTCTTTTCCTTTCCGAGTTGTTTGACTCCTTTCTTATAGGTTCCCACTAGAAGGTGCTTTAGACTAGTGGCAAGATTTTGGGCCTCAGAGGTCCTGCGTTGGGGGCTAACTGTTTGGCTGGGAATGTACCTATGAGGAGATGGGAAACTTTGGGTTAAACTGGAAACTATTTTAACTATATTCTTTCTCTTCTCTCTATTGCACATTAATTGTATTAAAGTTCTGTTACTGATGGTCTTATGTACTAAGAGTGTGTTTCATCTCTGCCCCAGTGGCAGAACCCATTTAGAGTATGCAGATTTAGGGGGCTAGGGGTCCCCCGCATTCTGACTACTAACATGGGGACAAATTTGTTAAACTTTTATGGGTGTGTTTTCTTATGTTTTTATCTAAGAAAACAAAGCCACCTCCATTTGCAAGTATTTTTTTTTTCTGTTTTACCTTGATATATTATGATTTTAGCTTACTACATCTAGGTATATATGATATTTTTGGTTTGTTTTATCTATGGGTGAGATAAAGATTGATGTACATTTTTCATTATAAATATCCATTATCTCAAAAGCATTTATTGAAAAACTTTTCTTTACACATTGGATTCACTTATCAACCTGTCAAATATCAAAATGTCATAAAAGCTACACACACATACACATCACATTATCACTCTTTTTATAAATTGAAAATATTCTTTTATTCTACTGATCTATATATGACTGTATTCATACTGAGAATACAACTATCTCTTTGAGATCCTACTTCCGACTTTTTTAGTATGTTCCCAGAAGTGGAATTTCTAGACCATATGATAATTTTTTATTTTTTTAGAAAATATGTGCTGTTTCTAATGCCTATGCCATTTTACATTCCAACCAAAATTAGTGCAAAAGTGTTCTAATCCCTTCACATTCTAATTCTCATTTTCTTTGTTTATAATTAACTACTCTAGTACCTCATGATAGTTTTGATTTGCATTTTTGTAATGACTAGTGGTAAAATGTTCTTATTGATCATTTGAATACATACTGTAAAGAAAACTATTCTTTGCTTATATTTGATTTGGGTTATCCTTAAGTTTTTGAAGTTCCCTCTGCATTCTGAAGATGCATCACCTACAGGTACATTTTTTGCTAATATTTTCTCTATTTCTGTGAGTTGCTGTTTTGCTTGCTGTACGGTCTTCTGATAGTGTTTTGAAAAAAATTTGAATCCAATTTGACCATTTTTCTGTTTACTGCCTATGTCTTTGGCGTTATATCCAAGAAAATGTTTATCCAATGACTGGAAGATCTTACACTGCATTTTCTCTTAGCAGTTTTATACTTTTGGATTTTAATTTATATTGTTCAGTGGATAAATTATCTTTACTTTTCCTTATCTTGTATGGCTAGCAATTGTAATTCTTCTACACCATATTGTTTTGGCTGTTCCACCCAGTCTTCTGATAGTCAATACCTCAACACTTGCATTATTACACTTTTACAAAAGTTAATATAATTCCTCATTAGAATTTGGTGGCACAAGGCCCTCCCTGGTGGCGCAGTGGGTTAAAGCGCTGCACTAAGAAGCTTAAGCCACTTCCACATGAGTTCGATCCCCGCCTGCCCCGGAGGAGATCCACATGGCGTGGCAGACCTCTCTTGACCCGCCCGCTGCTCCCCTGAGCAGTGTACTTCGTCGATCTGCCTATTCTGCTCCCCACTCTGTCCCTGGTGAATCCTCTCACCCTCCGCATCTCTGGCCTATACCCCAGTTCTGTATGAATAAATAAATAAATCTTAAAAAAAAAAAAAGAATTTGGTGGCACATTGTCAAGAAGTCCTATGCTGTTTTAATGTAAAGTATTTTCCTGTAATCACCTTTCCAGTTCCTCACGTTACTGTTTTAGAAGTACTGACAGTATTGAGGCAGAATCGTCTCAGCCTGCACATCAACTCCATCCTCAAAAGTTATATAGTATCTTGCAAATTATTTTAACTTCTAAAATACTTAACTTTTTTCATCTATAAAATGCAATAATAAAAAGTTCACTAGTTTGATAAAAACTGAAGAAAGCATGGTAGTTCATGAAATAGTGCCATGAATACTATAAATTCTCAATAATCAATTATTCCCCCCCAAAAGAACCATATCTTAAAAAAAGGAAGTATTCTTCTATACCAGAGTTCACTTAAACTGAATATTACAATTTTGTCTTAAAAATAAATAATAAAATTAAAAGTGACAGAGAAAGTATGCATAGAGTTTTAGTTGCTTTTCATATCATTTAAAATTCCAGCTTAGATACATATTCTGCATACAGGTTTCTATTTCCCTGAAAAGGTATAAAGCATATTTTATCACAGTCATTTTTAAATGAAGCTTCATTACCTTAGTGAAAACCATATTAATTTAACCTCATGCATAATTGTTGGGAAAAAATGATCTGAATGCTAATATTCAGATGTATCTGTGATTTAGTTTTGAAGATAAATACATTTAGTATTTGAGTATAGGATTACATTGGCAGTTATTTAAATTTCATAAAGAATAAGAAAGTTCTGTCATTATGTTAATAAAGGTCAATTCTTCCTAGTGATATTTTGGGAAGTTTCTCATGTTTGCAAATAATATTTACATTAGGGATCATTTGGAGGACAACTTTACAGAAAAAAAATTTATCTTATGTACTTAAATATACAAAGTATATATAGAACAAAATTAATGACCTAAATGTCTATATGAGCATGTTTTCTTCTTTCATTTACTTATTAGACAAAAAAATATTTGAATTTATGTTGAAATGTATATTGATGTATAAAGGAGAGTAAATTCTTTACTTGTAAATCATTGACTTGTGTATTATTGGCATAATGATATGGTTGAATCAACTATAGTCTAATACAGAATATATATTTTTCTTTTTTAATACATTCGTTAAGCATCCTTCATTTTTGTACAATGCATAAATTCCCACCTTAGCCCCTTATTTTTTCCCTAATGATCCAGTGAGGTGTCAAATCATGAATCCATAATTCTCCATTAAGGACCTTTTAAAATGTTTTATTTTGAAAAGTGCATTAATATCAAGCATCGTACGAAACTGCAGTGTTTAATTTTATTTTAAAATATATGCGATGGGCCCTCCCTGATGGTGCAGAAGGTTAAAGCACAGCACTTAACAAGCTAAGGCCACTTCCGCATGAGTTCCAGCACCGCCTGCCCTGGAGATGACCACATGGTGCGGCAGACCTCTCCTGACCCGCCCGCTGCTCCCCTCAGCAGTGTGCTTCTACCATCTGCCTGTTCTGCTCCCCACTCTGTCTCTGGTGAATCTTCTCACCACCACTGCGCCTCTGGCCTGTACCCCAGTTCTGTATGCATAAATAAATAAATATTTAAAAATAAAAATATATGTGATGAATGGGTAGATCTGGCAGGTTCTATCTGTAAACGCACCAAACACCACACAGTCACTTAGATGAGTAGGTTCTAATATCGGCTTTTTCACATGGTAATAACCTTTAACAAATCATTTAATCTTCCTCAAATGGTGACTCTCCACTAGATCAAATTAGCTGTTTTCCCCAGACTTCTTCCTATCCAAAACCCAGGTCAAATCTCATGAAAAACTTGCTGGAGGACTGGAAGGTAGAAGTGAACAGCTTTCTTTATGTTCTCAAGGTCAGTGTCAGGTTTTATGTTCTATCACAGTGGTTGTGTGTTTCCTTTCATCAGCTGGCTCCCCTTTGGGTTGTGGGAAAGCACCCCGAAACAGTACCTCTGGTTCTCCCAGATCGTCTCTCTCTCTTTTTTTTCTTTTTTAAAGATTTATTTATCTATGCTTACAGAACTGGGGTACAGGCCAGAGGTGTGGTGGGTTTGAGGATTCCCAGAGACAGAGTGGAGAGCATAACAGGCAGATGTACTGAAATATGCTGCTGAGAGGAGCAGTGGGAGGGTCAAGAGAGATCTGCCATGCCACCCCCCAGTCAGCTCCAGGGCAGGGATCGAATTCATGCTGCAGTGTCTTTGGAGAGTTTCATAATGTGGTGCTTTAATCTGTTGTGCCACCAGGGAGAGTCCTCTTGTCTTCTCTTTTAATTTCTACCAAGTCCTATGTTGGCTAGGATATCAGCTTGCGCAAGTTATTTGCATCACAAGTCTGCTGTGGTACAGAGAAGAACACATTGTGTATCTCAAGAGTTAATGTAAGTATCCAGCACAAGCATGGAATCTCCTGGAATAGGAATCTTATGGAATTAGCACACTTTGGAAGTATTCAACTGGATGATGTCTTCTAACTGTATACAGTTCTGTGACTTTATTACATACTACATTACTATAATGATACTACTGGAAATCAGTGTCAGATTGATTTAAAAATCTTTTGAATTTGTCAGAGTTGTGCACTGCAGTGATTTCAACCACATGAACAAAGGGAAATGAAAATCACCATAATCCCATGCTTTGTAATTAGTCATTACAACACTGGTGTTCACTTTCCCTTTCTTTGCATTATGTGTGCATATCCATGTTTAAGTTGCTTTCACAAGATATCAATTATAATTTCCTTTTCTAACGTAAAAGAATATTATGTTTATGGGTTTATTATTTTTCTATCACATCACAATAAGATGACTATAGTAATGTATGTAACCATTTATTAGAGTTTATATTTACCAAGCTTTATTATTACATATTCATTTTTTAGAAATATAATATGACTTTAGTCTATGGAAGATAAAAGAAAAGCAAAGGCAAGCAAAAGTGTGAAAATTTACATGATCTATTTGTAGTTTCTTCTTGAGACATTATAGAATGCCTAAATTTTATAATAAAAATCAGCTGAAATATATCTGTGACTGGAAGTTTAGTCTAATAAAAATTAAACACTTAAAACTCCAGTATATAATTTTTAAGGTATGTAATAAATGACATTATTAGAATATTATCCATTTGTAATTTCTACCTCAGAAATCTCATTTACAAAACCTTTTCTTTATAAGACACAAAATAGCTGGTTAAGGAAAATTTCTTCAATCTTACTTCCGAGTATGTTATGTATTCCTATACAATCATATTTCCTACTAATGATATATATGATTAGTACTATAAAAACATAAGAATGCACATTGTGCTAATTTCCCTCTTCATTCATTATACTTTATAGTCAGAATAGTTTGTCCACTTATATCAGATTACTTGATTTCTTGCCCTACAAAGGACAATAAGAAGATGGTAGAGGAGATGAACTAAAATAATTCAGAGGTAGCCAGGGACCAGGCGTAGAAGGCTTGGTAGCTAAATCAACACATGCTATGTATTACACTCACGGAAATATTTTGTTACAACAGCTGCACCCTTGAAAACTTATGTGTTTGAATTGTTTCTCAAGCAGGTATGTTTTCATTGTCGCTGCCATCTGATACAGTTATTTTGAAGAGTCAGGTTAGCCCATGAGCCATCTTCAAATACTAATCAGTAAATGCAGGTTTCCTACTAAGGATACAATCTTGGGCTCTTTTGACTTGTGAGAAAACAAAAAGCCTTTCTTTTAAATACATGTATACACTGAAAAGCATTTTTAAATCAAACCCATGAAAGGTAATTTTTACCAAAAGTATTTAGAAGAAACACAGTCTAAAGGAATTTTGAAAAGAACTCTTGAACAATGAAGATTCAAAGTTAATGCTCCTCTTACAAGAACTGGAAAAAAATTATCATTTTTTTTTGTTGTTGTTTGTTTTGTTTTTTAATAGTTTGCCTTATACTGATTTCAGTGCAAAGCATCTGTGAATGTTAAAGTGAGAGGGAGCAGAAGGAAGGGGGTTGGCGGGGGAAGTGATTTCTGAGGAGATTGAAGTCTGAGGAGACAAACTGGGAAGAAGAACTGGGAAGAAGAGAAACTACAGGACTACAGGATAGTTCTATATTATCTTTGGATTTAGAATGTATCTAGTAAACAGAATATATAATGGTATGATAAAAATCACATTTTTTAACTGAATATTTTTAGTGGAATTTTTCATGTAAAGTGTTTTGTTGATCTGTCAGTTTTCTCCTTAATCCTATAAGCACATTGAAATTCACAGAGTGATCTGATAAAAGAGTAAACCCTTTTAAAATGCACCTTTTATTTTGCTACTGATCCAGGCTTTATTCTGAGCTCTTTTGAAACTAATACCTGACACAGAAATAAATGTATAACCTGACTTTAAATTCTAGTAAAACACAGTTACTTACTGTTTAACAGCATTTGCCCTTCAATCAAGTCTTTAAAACTTGGCCTTCTACCCAAAGAAATGATAACCTTTAAAGGCAGATTAGTGAAAGTAGAGAGCTTATCGCAAGTACTGAAGCAGAGAGAAAGGCTAACTGACTATTTTTCAAGCATCTTGGTTGTGCTGTTCTTGATCTTGTAATCAACATAGTTTGAAAGTAATGCAGATTCAGATGCCTGCCTGTGTTGGTTACTCTCAGATATCTAGTGATTACCCATACAATGTCTTACTCATTTTTCTCTGTAATCCTGCTGTTGTAACTACAGCTCCACTCAAGGAGCTGGTGCTAAGATGGGAGTCTGATTTCTGCTTCTACCACATTTCTATTTCAACCCTGCTGTGTAAAAACTCCTTGCTCACCAGAAATAAATAGTGAAAGAAATGTAAAGATGGCTCACACTTCATCTGCCTTCAAATTTCATAAGAGTAAGTTCATGGTGGAGTAATGTAATTTCAGTCCAGAAATAAACCTTAAGAGTCTGCAAAGGAGGAAGATCTATTAAGAGGGGTTGCACAGGACCATATTTACAAGGATTGTATACCTTGGCCTTTAATATAACCGAAAACATTATGGAAGGTAGTGAAATTAAGACTGCCACTATAGAAGAAATTGGCACATCTAAAAAGGCAAAAGACAAGTTCTGGGATTGGCAATGTTTCTTAGAAGTAAGTCCTAGATGAATTCTGAAGGAAGAGTAGAAATAGCGTGTTTAATTAAATAAAGAAAGGAAATCCAAGAAATGTAGAACAGGAGATGTGAGAACAGCCTGGGCTGTAATCTGTTACCAGAAAATTGGTAATCGATGCCAGTGTGAGGCTAGAGAGAAACACTCAATTTAGAAAGGATAGTCCCTTGGGCCTTTCTGGTGGCCTAGGGGTTCTTCCTCAGCACTATCACTGTTACAGGGCAGGGAGAGAGGCACCACAGAACCCCCAAACCTGCCTGCTCTAAATGGGTTCTGCCATCCACCGCATCAAGACAAAGCATACAAAACTTTCATGAAAAGGAATTCTAATACAGTGAGTATACAATATGGAAGATAAAGAATATAATTTCTAAATCAAACACCTGAAGTTACTCATCCCCTCATGGGTAAAAGTCAACCCAAAAGGGGTTGGCCCAAAGTAAGACTTGAAAGCCTCACAAGACTAAAGAACCTTCTGGCCAGGACCCATAGAAAAGGGTCAGAAATGGTCAGAAAAGTCTGGGAGGAAAAACGTAAAATCAAAATCAAGATAAACACTGCCATAGTCAACCTCCCAAAGGGTCTGTCACCCACATCTGTGTTAACTACCCCAGGGCCAAAGAAATAAACACGGTTTCTTCATCACATGCCTCCCTGTGCTCCATGTGGCTTCCTCAGGTCTTCTGGCTCTCCATCCTGCTTCCTTGCTCCTCAGATTTCTTCTCTTCTTTCCTTTTCTCTTCTCAGCAACACCCTCCTTCTGGGTGGGGCAGGGAACCTGAAACTTCCCCTTTTGCTAGGGACCACCCAGTTACATCACCCCTCTGGCCTTAGTTTGATACCCAGCCTGGGAGCTACCTCTTCTGTCTTCCCGCTGCCCCACTCAGCAGTGTTTTTCAGTAAATCCACTTTTCAGCTCCCCACTCTGTCTCTGGTGAATCCTCTCACTCTCTAGAACCTCTGGCCTATACTCCAGTTCTTGTATGTATATGAATACAAGATAAATAAGTAAATACAAATATACCTTTAAAAAGAAAGAAAGAAAGGATGGTCCCCTGTTCTGCAAAGCAGTTTGAACTGCTTTTTGTGCACAGTGAGGCCTTTGGAAACTCTGCTAACACATGGTTGTAGATGTGGTATGACATGCTACGTCCTTCAGCATTTTCTTCTTCAAAAAATCAGATTTGCATTATCTAAATCATTCTCGCAGTCATGTGGAAAGAGATTAAATTGTTGGTGGGTGGGAGGAGATGAAAGGCAGGGAGAATAATTATTACACTTTAGCAGTTATCCAGCTGAGAAACAAGGTCTAAACTAGGGTATTTTGTATCTACTCTAACATTTAACAAATTGGATTTCAATTATGTCTGTCTATTCCTCTCCAACAGATTGGAAAATTTTCATTGAATGAGGCATTTCTTATGAAAGTTTTTGTCCTTAAGATTTAGCAGAGCGAATGGCACATGATAATCTGACTAGTTTTTGGACTGAATTTAAGATACCTTGAACACAGTACCCACCAACATTATATGAAATATGGAATTAAGGCTGCAGCATATTGGACTCTAATGATATAATTTTTCTATTCTTCATTAAAATCCGGAATTGGGAATTGGCAAGGATATTAGTAAATTGCAAAGGGTTGTTAAAATTCAATTTTAAAATAGGATGCTAAGATAATACTTATGAATTAGCATAATTTAATAGAGTAATGTATTACTGTCAATTTATTCATATTTTTTTCTTTGCAGAGTTCAAGGTATTTTGTAGTTTTATTATATCCGAGATTATCTGGGTGATTCTGTCCTGATTCATTGTTTGATGAGGGACAAATAATTTAATCTCTGTGCTATATTACCAAACCTGCAAATTTAAGATAATTTCCTTATTTTTTTCATCCTAAGGAAATACTTCAAGTTAATGAACTACTCATTATAGAGTGTTTGAATTTCTCAACTGAAATGGAAACCTATGCACCTACAAAATATTCTTGTTACATTGCAGTGTCAGTAAATGTATTAAGTTAGTATATTGAAAGTGACTACTGTAATTGGTTCTATTTGAAAAGAATGATCTGGTCTTTTCTAAAAGGATGTTATCACCTGTCTTCAGCACTAAGAAAATAAACTGAATAGGACATGAGTTGCTAGGATTTTTAAGGAGCAGAACTGTGAAAATTGACAGAATGTGAATGAAGATAGATGATTGGAAGATAAATGGTAATAACCCAAGCTAGAAAGTTAAGTACAAGAACAATCACATTCTTTAGAATATTTTTCCTTACCTTTTATTATAACAGTTTGGAAACTAGGTTCAAAACTCTCTTTTTTCATGCAGTCTTTTTGAATGTTAACGCAAAATAATTGTTTCAATTTGTAGGAAATTCTTCAAGCATGCCAATTTTGCAGTTATGGAGCTATTCTATTAATGTATCATTTGAGTTTTGTTAATTTTTTTTAAGTATTTATTTATTTATGCTTACAGAACTGGGGTACAGGCCAGAGGTATGGTGAGTAAGAGGATTCACCAGAAAGAGTGGGGAGCAGAACAGGCAGATGTACTGAAACACATTGTTGAGGGGAGCAGCGGGTGGGTCAGGAGAGGTCTGCTATGCCATGTGGGTCAGCGTCCTGGCTGGGGATCGAACTCATGCTGCAGTGCCTTTGGAGAGCTTCATAATGCAGTGCTTTAACCCGTGAGCCACCAGGGAGAGCCAGGGTTTTGTTAATTTTTAATTTAGACAAAAGGTATTTGAGAATAAATTAATCATATGTACTTCTATAATTATGTAGGTATGTTAGCTTGCTTACCTATATCTATCAATCACCTGTCTATCAATTATCTATCTTTTCACATCTTCATCTAACGTGGTGTTCTACAGCATCATTTTTTTAGGTAACATCATAGAGGTAGCATGGATTATTGTAAAGGATGCTATAAAGAGAATCAGAATGCTCACGTGTTAATCTTATGGCCACTGATTTAATATTGACTTTACATTGTAAGTGTGTCATTAACATTTTTGAGATTTGATGTCCTATCTATAAAGGATAACATTTGATTTTGATTTTTGAAAGGGGAGATAATAATGGGATCACTGTTAGATCAGGCAGCCTTACACAGCTAGAGAACCATCAGAACGGGCAGGGGCCTAGAGCAGGTGTGGGTGGAGAAGGGAGCAGGGAGAACAAGAAGCTGACTATTTCAGCTCCAATTGATTGGCTTGCTGGGGGTGCTGGTGGAAACCAGTGCCAAATGCCCACATTTAAAATAAATATTTCTTCTCTCTCCTTCCCTTCACTCTGTTCCTCCTCCCCTTTTAAACTCCCTTGGAAAAATCTCTGTCTGTTGGATCCTGTCCTTATTCTTTTGTGCTTCAGTGAAAAGTCACAGACCAGACTTTCCTCTTTCTGAGTTTGCATACATTCATTACTAATAACAAACCATCATGGGTGAGTTCTTATCAGGAGCCTTTCTCTGCAGTAAAGAGTTTATATGTAATGTCATATTTAAATTTCAAAGTAATGCTGAGATTGTTATCTTTTTATGTTGTAGATGAGAAAAATGGCAGCGCTAATCACATTGTCTCAAGTCACAGTTCTAATAAGCATTAAGCAAGAAACTCTAATCCAGACTAATTTACTTCAAAGACCACTTGTAACTGTTATCCAGTACAAAAGGAAATTCATTAAGGCAATATGAAAATATGAATTGTTTATGAATAGTGACCCTTTACTTGTATGCAAAATATATACATCGATTCTTCTTTCATATTTATTTTCTACCCTCAGCCAAAAATTATTCTATATATTATTCCAAATTTAGAGTAAATTTTCTAACCTCAAAATTGAAAAATAATGATAGGAAAAAGGAAGAAATGAAATAGATATTTCATCACTTTATAGAATATTAATAAACATGATCATAATAAGAAAATTCCTTGATTTTGGCTAGAGAGGGCATCAGAAAATCCAGGTAATATGATAAGAAAACAAACATCATCTTAAACTGATGAAGTAGGAGTTTGGAAAGAAATCGAGATTAGGGATGTTATTTAAATTATGCCCTTTGCATAAACACTGAGAAATGAGGCAACAATAGCTACTGCATCAGCTAGTTGGTAAATGATCTTATTATTGAGGAGCTCACAACTAAGGGAAGAAGGAAGGAAAGGAGAAAATTAAATTCATAGAAATTTAAGGAAAGAAAAGTGTTCCCAAGAAAACTACACAGAAAATTATTCTGGAAAGCTTTTGCTAGAGGGTGACATTGGAACTTAACTTTGCTGGATAAGTAGGGATTTGCTAAGGACATTTTAGTTGTAAACACTCAGCACATGAAAAGCTTTTATAAGATATCCAGCACATAGGAAAATAGACACTTCTTTTTTTTTTTTTAATTTTTATTTATGCATACAGAACTGGGTACAGGCCAGAGGTACAGGGATAGTGAGAGGATTCACCAGAGAGTGGGGAGTAGAACAGGCAGACTGATGATGAAGTACACTGCTGAGGGAAGCAGTGGGTGAGACAGGAAAGGTCTGCTGTGCCATGTGGGCCACCTCCAGGGCTGGGGATCGAATGCACTGAAGTGCTGTGGCTTGCTTGCAGTGCTGTGCTTTAACCTGCTGCACCGCCAGGGAGGGCCGGGAAACAGACAATTTTTAGGCCAACAGCCCAGGAAGTTTGTCAGTATTATTTACTTCCATATTGATCATAATCTTTGAAAGTAATACTATAAGCTGAAATGATAGACTATGAGGTTCAAACAAGACCATATTGATCTTTACTGTCCTAAAATGGAAATAAGATTTAATTTTATCTAATAAATATGATATTTTCAAATTTGCAGATTACAAATTGCACCTTACTACAAATTTGAAAAAGTATGAAATGTGGCTAATGAGGGCATTACTAGAAATCCCAGGTAATATGGAAAAGAAAACATCATCTTAAACTGAGGAAGTAGATATTTTGAAATAAGTTGTTTGTGTGCTAACTAACTGAAACGATGTGTCAGGTACTGTAACAAGAATGGGCACTTCATTAAATCACAACAAATCATAAAATAAGGATTTTCTACTTTTTATAGATAAGAAAGTTGAAACCCATTATGTTTAATTAACCTACCTAAGCTTAAACAACTATGAGAATCATGTTCAAATCTCTTACACCACAGTACAAGCTCTTTAATTCTTTGGCTTTTTATGAAAAGAAATGATGAAGGACTTATCAATAAGTGAATAAGTTAAATCTACCCTTAGAGATAGTAAGAAAGGCAATGGATTTGTAAGATATAAATAAAACGTGGATATAATTTGGCAATTTTCTTTATAAATAGAATTTTACAACATCTGAAGGTCCATTTGTTCCCAGTAAAACAATAACCATTTTCAAATATCCATTAGAGAAGAAAGTGGAATTAATTGAAAGTACTTTGATCTCAGTGATAACATTTGAAAATCTCTGGGTTTAAATAACAAATGGAAGGCTTAAGATAATAAATTGTAACTGAACATGGAAGAAAAATTTGAACATAAATTGAATAGTAGGGTCAGGAATATGATTAATAACCTGAAGTGCTCTCTGGAAAATATGCTAATAATAACTAATAAAAATGGTTGCCAAGCACTTTCAAATGTAAAGTACCATACAAGTTTAATAATGAGGACCCCATTACAGTAATACTCTTCAATTGCATAGCACTTCTCATATAAGGAGCTCAGGGATTTATGAAGTCATTAACACTTTCATGCATGCAACATCCTGAACAGAAAACAAATGTTCAGTATTTACAGAAAATAATGGAATAGTACAAATTCATATCAAATATGAAATAAAAAATCAATCAATTTTTCATTTCTTATTATATACTTATATGGGAAGAATATAAATATACTATGTAGTAAGTAGCAAGAATAAACTTTCAGCACAAAAAGGAAAAAATTTCATATTTTTTGTTTAACTTTGTCATTTCCTGCCTCTCAATTTTATCAGGGTAAGATTTAAACATGGGAAACCCATGAATAGAATAAATCATCTCCACATATATCAACCATAATTGACAATTATTCACAAATTACTCTCTTGTTCTTTGCTGATACATTTGAAAGTATTTGCAGACATCAAAATTCTGCACCCCTCAATATTTCAGCATTCATCCATCCCTTTCAAATAAGAATATGACATAACACAACCACACTTTCATTATCTTACCTAGGCAAGTACAGTTTCCTAATATCATGCATATACAACTTTCTTCAATTGTCTTAATGTCATTTATAATTTTGCTTTTAAAAATCATATTCCATTTTTTTATTCCAATTGCATTTCTCCAAACTTTAACTAAAATTCACCATTCTGAACAATAGAACAAGACCAGATTGTCCTGCATTCTGTCTATGTTTCTTAACTTCTCCATGTACTAAATTTCCTGTAAAAGAAATTATATCTGTACGACCCTTATAGAGCAAGGGGTTAAATCTTAGCACTATGAAGCTACCTGCAGCCACTGCAGCACGAGTTCAATCCCCAGCCAGAGAGCTGACCAACATGGTGCAGCAGACCTCTCCTGTCTTGCCTGCTGCTCCCCTCAGCAGTGTATTTCAGTAGATCTGCCTGTTCTGTGCCCCACTCTGTCTCTGGAGTATCCTCTTACTCCCCACCCCTGCACCTGCACCCCAGCTCTTGTATGCATAAGTAGATAAAATAAATCTTAGAATAAAAAAGAAATTATATCTGAAGCATTGATTAGATTCAGGTTGAATGATTATTATTATTTACCACTTTCCATCCATGAATGAACATTTACTTCTCTATTTATTGCAGTACATGGTTTATAACACTGTTTGTGGCTTAAAGCTATAGGATCTCCAATTGCAGGTATGGTCACCACATCCTTTACATATCTCTATTAATGGTTTTTGGGTCAAAAGACAACTAAGTCCTTTACTATTTTGCTATAAATTAAATAGAAATAAAAGGCATTATTTTAGTTACATGAAAAAATTGCTTTTAATTCCTCAGCTTATTGGACCACTAGAAAGTAATCATTATTGTTTTTGTAGTACTTTATAATTGATTATTTTATTTTGTTTTGCTATTAAACTTGTCTACAATGTGGCCATGGCTTTCTGCCTATTTCATGTCTTTTTTGAGTCTCTCCAGTTGAGACCAGGGTGCTTTCTTTCTTTGGCACAATAGTGTCCTTGGCTTACCTTCAACTTTCCCCAAGCTAGACTGGTAATTGACTACTTCTTGTTATCATACATGTTTTTTTGTGTGTAAGCATGGAAGATAAATAGGAATTTTATGCATAATTATCTTCTTGTTTATGTAAAAATTAAAACTGCAAAGAAAACAGAAAGTAAGTTAATAACAATAGTCACTAACATTAAGAAGAGAAAAATATGAATAATGTTTAATCATAGCAGCAAACAAGATTTTTCTGAGTAAGGTTTTGACTTATGCACAGTATTGATTTTATCTAGTCAAACAATGAAGTTGAATAAATAAAAGAAAAAGAAAAAAAAGTAAACTTAAGATTGAAAAAAAGTGGAAAAAAATGAATTTAACTCTATCATATTGGCAATATATCTGTCTGAAAACATCTCACATATTTTCACAAATTATGACGTATCTCCCCCTCTTCAAAAGATGGCATTCACTTGCTTTGCTCTCAAATATGGATTGGATTTACTGACTTGGTTCTAATGATTAGAATGTGGAGAAAGAAGCTAAATTGCCAAGGTTCCATCTGATTCTTTGTGAATAAGGACGTGCACCATAAAGACCCAAGGCATCAATTAGGAATTTCAACCACCATACTGTGGAAAAGCAAGTAGCAAACGCAGATGCTATTTCTAAATGTCTCAGTCAAGCCTTCATATTGAGCACCAGAAATGAGAGTGATTAGATCTTCATAAGAACAAAGTGCCTAGCCCTCCCTGGTGGCACAACGGGTTAGAACACAGCACTGCAAGCTAGCTGCAGCCACCTCAGTGTGAGTTCGATTCCCCGCCCTGGAGGTAACCCACATGGCACAGCAGACCTCTCCTGACCAGCCCGCTCTGCCCCTCAGTGGAGTACTTCATCGATCTGCCTGTTCTGCTCCCCACTCTGTCTCTGGTGAATCCTCTCACCTACCGCATCTCTGGCCTGTACCCCAGTTCTGTACGAATAAATAAATCTTCAACAACAACAACAAAAAGTTTCAGCGACCCTTTCTTTTAATCCAATTGAAATGCTTATTTTTTTTAAAGATTTATTAATTTGTGCATACAGAACTGGGGTACAGGCCAGAGGCTCAGGGGAGGCGAGAGGATTCACCAGTGACAGAGTGGGGATCAGAACAGGCAGATCTATGAAGTACACTGCTGAGGGGAGCAGCGGGCGGGTCAGGAGAGGTCTGCCACGCCAAGTGGTCACCTCCGGAGCGGGCGGGAATTGAACTCATGCGGAAGTGGCTTTAGCTTCTCAGTGCTGTGCTTTAACCTGCTGCGCCACCAGGGAGGGCCAAAATGCTTATTATTATTATTATTATTATTTTTAACTCTTTTTAGTTCTGTCTGTCTTAGATTATAACCAGCCATATTCATTCTATTTGAAACTGACCGTGGAATTTGGGTATTTTTTCCCCCATGAACTTTTCTAGTGCTCATATATCCTACTGGATATACTACATGAATACGAAAGACTCATATGCTCTGCCAGTCATTTTTTTCTAAAATATTTCATTTCTTTGTCTACTTAATGTTTAATTATATCACTACATTGACCAAGACTAATTGAATTAACAATATAATGTGGTGCAGGGAACAATATATTAGTAGATTAAAGAAGTCCAGAGGCTTTTACAGCAAACTGGTATAAACTTTCTACCTATTAAAAACTGTAAATACTATGCTAAGAAACTTTAGAGTTTAGATGCACACACAAAAAAGCACAGAAAGGGATGAAGAAGATTATGGAAAAACCAAGACTTGAGCAGAAGAAGTATATGAAGACACAGGTTTAGAACAATGTAAGGGTAGGAGGAACTGGGTCATGATGTCACTAGAGTAGTAAGCAGTAGGTGTCCATTTGACAAATGGACTGGTCACCAGGGTGGTGGCTGAGTTAGTGAAATTACTGCTGAGCCCCACAATTGTTTTTGAATCTAAAATAGCAAGGGCTATTGTTTTTGTCCTTCATGAAAACTGCTTGACTTGAAATACTTGTTTCCTTGCATTTTGTCTTTATCTACTATAAACTACATCACTGGGAAGAGCCTAAATGTGTCTTTTTTCCTTCTGGCTTGAAGACATCCACTAAAAATATATTCTTAATATTCTCTGGTTTTACATAATTTCTGTTGCTATAGGTGTGTGTTGAGGCCTGCCTCAGAGTTGCAAACCTGGTATCAAACTCCCTAACTCTGATCTTCAAATAGAGGAAAGATCCTTTCATTTATTTATTATTTATTGAGGAATTAGTTATATTCCAAGAGCTTTGTTCTGGAGAAGATGTAATCTTTGTCTAACAGGAGAAACAACCAAATTATTTTAATTATTAATATAATCTATTATTTGTTATGATAGATCATGAATTTAGAACAGTGATGTCAATAAGACTTTAGTGAGTCAGATGAAGGTTAATATAAGCCAGAACATTTATGCTTAGTCTAAAATAAATACATAGGAGAAAGCTGGCAAATAAGTAAGGGACTTTTGGGAAGAAGAAAATTCAGAATTATGGAGTCATAATTTTGATTAAGATTCTCAAACAATATAGAGAAATATATTGCTAAACATGACCTTTTATGCCTTGAGGCTTTGGGTGGAAATCCAGAGTAGTGGCAGATAAATAGTCTTACATGGGAAAGGAGAGTCCCAGATTCTCTATCCAGATTTTGAACACGTCTAACGCTAACTCCAACTCCTTCTGGGATCTGTAGCATTGTACCCAACTTTTGCCTATATACAGAATAATGAAAAATAAAGAAGAAAATTTGGTGGTAAGAATTTTTGAAAACTTGGTTAAATGTTGTAAATGTAGGAGTGTGTATCTGTTTTACTTGCTCATCTCAAAGTAAGTGAGACAAGAGTGGTCGGCAAAGAAAGACTCAAGGTGTATAAAATCTGTTGTCTGGAATTCAGAGGGAACAGAAGCATAAAATCGAGATTGGATTTTAATAAAAACGTCTCAAATGCAGAAGCAGTGGAAACTTCACTGATAGGAGAACCTAAGGAAAATACTGAACTTTAAGAAAAGTGTCAAATTCTGTTATTTTCTCCTTCATTTTAGGAACACTCACTACATGTATATTAGGCCTCTTTAAGCTTTTCCACAAATTACTAAGTTTTTTTTCCTCAGGCACAATTTCTTTGCCTTTCATTTTGGATAATGACTGCTATAACTTCAAAATCACTTATATGTTTTTTGAGTGTCAGCTAGCCATTAATTGCATCTAGAAGAATAATGTATACTTTATATTGTATACTTTTCATTTCTAATGTTTCA
>NW_004567127.1:12087363-12106357 GCF_000260355.1 Condylura cristata | reverse complement strand
TGAAGGAAGCAGTGGGCGGGCCAGAAGAGGTCTGCCACACCATGTGGCCACCTCCGGGGCAGGCGGGAATCGAACTCATACGGAAGTGGCTTTCGCTTCTCAGTGCTGTGCTTTAACCCACTGCGCCACCGGGGAGGGCCAAAATAAGCCTGCTTTTTACATACACATTCCAGCTTTCTACCTGTTTTATCTTTAAAGAAGTTCTGCTCTGAAAAGTAGCCACAGTTCTTCTCAAAATATTTTTAATAGGAAAACATTAGTAATCTTTTTAAAAAATGATGTATTCATTTATGCATACAAGAACTGAGGTACAGGCCAGAGGGTGGGAAGGTGCTTGATGGTGAGAGGGTTCCACCTGAGATAGAGTGGGGAACAGTACAGGTGGAGAGACAGAATTACATTGTTGAAGGGAGCAGTGGGTGAGACAGGAGAGGTCTGCAGTTTGGGATCGAACTCGTGCTGCAGCGACTTTGGATGGCTTTACAGTGCTGTGCTTGAGCTTGTTGGCCACCAGGGAGGGCCCTGTATCCAGTAATCTTATAAGGAACTGAATTTGTAAAATGATTGAGAATTTTTTCTTTTCTCACGCTCTCCTTCAGCTTTTAAAAGAGAGAAACATGACTTCAAACCAGAGAAGGTATTTTCTTTTCTATGAAAATTTAAGCCTTAAAGAGTCAGTTTATTGTCAACCTCATTTTTAATTTTAGCTGATCCATTCCATTAAGGATAGCTTCTTTCCTAACATGTCTAAAACATAAAATTGATTCTATGCTTTTGTGGAATTATCCCAAGACTTATTTACTGTATTTTGATCATTTGGAAATGATAAAATGTATAAAAGAAAAAAATACATATTTGGGTCAAACACATAGAAATTTCCACTAGGTCAGATGAAAGTCACATATTTGTCTTAAAAAAGGAGAAAGTTTACATAAAAGATTAATTTTCTTTTCTGTGAATATCTTAGTATATTTATTTTTGACAGTTTTATATCTCAATTACGTACTTTTAATTTTCCACTTGGAAGACGCCTATTCTGAATAAAAATTTATTTTCAAGACACTGTTCTCTGAATACTATATTGAAAAAATCCAATTAACTTACACAAATTACAGTGTTCCAAGGACATTCTTCTTTTCAGAGAAGACCATAAAAACAAAAATTAATACTCACAAACAAAGTTGCATAGTTATTTTTTTTGTTGATTTACCTTCCTTTACCAGTCCAACTTGGCTCAGTACATTCTTATTTTTGCATTTCTAGAATTAGTTATGAAAATTCAAGGATTTCTCAGATATTTTTTAGCTTTCCAAACTCAAAGCTTGACAGTGTTCAGAAATTATGTCTAGAAGAAACCAAGCATCAAACTTGCATTATTTCAATCATTTTTCTGTCCCTTGTGTCAATATTAACCATTTTGTTTGTATTTCTATCAGTTAAGGTTCAAAATGCAGTGGCTTCTTATTTCAGTTCTTTCTGAAAAGCCTATGAAGCTTTCAATATTGTTTTAGATTAGGACAAAATTTGACCATGACAACAATGTAATAATAGTTTTGGTGCAATTCCACCACTCACCATTTTTTAAAAAATCAGTTTGTTGTGAAAAATACTAGAGAAAGATTTTAAGCTCCAGATATTCACTGGAGTTTTAATTTTCAAGGTCTGAATACATGCTCTGTATTTCAATGAGAGGGAAAGTATATTTCAATGTAAAGGAATTTATTATAAGAGCATATAGGGAAATGAGGTCTTGCAGGGTCTAGAACATCTTTCATGAAATGAAAGGAAATTAAGAATACAACCACAAGTTGTAAGTAAATACAAGCTCAGGATAAAATAACCTGTATTATTCTAATTTATGTATAAGAGTTGATTTTAACTCTTGCATAGTATTCAAATAATCGATATAATTCACTATATGTCAATGTTTTAGAGTATGAAGTATAAAGATGCAATTTGTAACATTAATAACAATGGGAATGAAGATTTTAAGGAATAGAATTTTTGTATATAGTTGAAGTTGACATCAGTTTAGAATACAATGTTATACCTTTAGAATGTTCATTGGGTACATTTATAGACTGTATTCTAATCTACATTGTTCTCTTTGAAATTTAAACTCATCCATGCTGAGACAGAGGAAAATTTATTTGGCTCATTTGAAGACCAGGCCATTGAACTGAGATTAGCATTTTACTTAAAGTTGTCTAGTTTGATATATTGTGAAGTCAGATCTCAAATGAAATTTTTTAATACTCAGAGATTTTTTTTTCCATAGAATAATTATTCCCCTGAATGGTTTAGCATAAAAGTACAAGTCAAAAGATTCTAAAATTCTGAAAACAAAACATGAAGTGAGAATTATGGAGAAAACCAGAAAATTATGCATTAGTACAGATAATGTACTTTTGAAGATTAAAGCTGTTTTCTATTCTTTTGAATCTCTTGTATATGACTTTGTTCAGTCTCATAACTCTGATTAAAAAATAAGTGATTTTCATGGTCATGAAATGACATTTGTTTTCATCTTTCTATGGTTCTGTCTTCATGTTATTTTCAAGAGAGTGAGGATGCTTATAAAGCAATGTATACTAAATCACTCAGACATAATACTCTACAAACAGCCAATGCAAACGATGATGACTATTCTAATTAGCTGATCATAGAGCTATAATTACTCCAGGATAAATAAAGCTATGAGTGTTAAAGAAAGAAAAGAATGAAGGGCTGTTTCACAGGAATTTGTTTTTTTTTTTCTTTTATTGTCAAGTATATTTAGTGAGAAGGACCGAATAGGTTTAATTTGCCCACACCCTCTGTTTGCACAAAGAAAGCAAATCGGAATTTCCAAAACCTAACCAGACAAATTTAGCAGAAGATGTTACTTCACATGAATTTTCACAACAGTGAAGTATTATTTGGCACTGTGAGTTTTGACCTTGTTTGTTTTCATCATGTTAATTTCACATGGAAGTCTTCCATTATTACCTTTGAAAAATCACAGAACTATTGTTATAAAAAAGCAAATGATGTGCTGAAATCTGAGATTGTGATTTTGGATGAGATCAACCAAAACGTATCAGGATTATGTTTAAGTGATTGACAGCTTGCTATTTGGAATTTATGTCACAAAATGGTATTGTATGCAATTATATTAATTAGTCTAATAAAAATCTAAAACTGGCATCAAGTATTCATATTATTTAAAATATTCTTCCTGGATTCTCTGCACTTGCATGCATAATTAGAAGATTCAGATGCCATTCTATTGTGACATCTGCTAGCTAATATAAAAGCAAATATAAAATGAATAAGTTAAATACACAGAAATGGGTATGCCTTTCAAAGCCTTAAAACTTAATTCAGAAGAAATCAAGTTAACCTATAGAAAGCAACATGGATCATATAATTTAGTAATTTTCAGCTACTTAACAGCAAGGCTTTAATTATATGGATTCTCGTTGGTTGTATTTGCTGTCTATGTATGATCCGTGGCAATTTTAATTTGGATTTCTGTCTTGCTTAAGATTTAAATCTCAAGTAATTATGCTTTATATCACATTTGGGTCCTTAATTTTGAATGGGTTCAGCATGGTAGATTAGTGCCTGCTAGATTCATCTCACCAATATATTGGAATCTTTCCATTCTGGCATCAACTGAAACAAATTTAATTCATGATGAACTTAGAATTTTAATAGACTATAATTAATCTTCCTTAGCTTTTTCCTAAATGTGAATCAAATGTATCTGCTTTTTATCCTGATTATAATATTTGTGGTATCATTTGTCATTCAAAACAGCTTTTATATTACATGTAAGTCAAACTATTAGTTTGTAGAAGTTTGCTGATTTTGAATACTGAAGTGTAATAATTACTCTAAGAAGTTCTGCTGAAACCCTGTGTTCATGAAAATCTAAAGATGTCGCTTTGAAAGCAGCTAAGACTCACACATTCTTACACTTTTATAATCCTGAAGTTTCCTTTGCCAGGGATAACAAAATAGGGCCAGTGACGAGGCCAAATGAGAATGGCAACTTTCTCTCTGACTTTGTTCTCAACGCATTTCCAGAACGTATTGTGATAAGTCAAATAAAAAATCAGATCCTTCAGAGGGATGCACTGGTCACATTCTAACATTTTGAATCAACTTATCTCTCACAAAAAGTTGGACATATGACCTAGTACTAGAATTTTACTGCAACATTCCTTGACTTAACCTAAGTTAACATCTATATCTTTATGTAGCTGGAATCATCCTAGACACTGGAGATGCTAATTAAGGTCTCTCAATAGCACCAGTATAGCACCAAATGAGTGCATTTATTTGTTTAAAGATATTTATTGTCTGTTTGTAATGTGTATGCTTCTTGCTAAGAGCTAAATGAACTACAGTGGATAGATACACACACACACACACACACACACACACATGACCTTACAGAGCTTACAATTAAATTGTAAGATAGAGCTTATAATTTAAGACAGCTACAAAAATGTTCACCGGTCCAGAAATAACATTAAACATTAAAATAAATCTATTAGTAAAAGAAAAATTAAAAAGAGGGCCCTTCCTGGTGGTGCCGCGGGTTAAAGCACAGCACTAAGAAGCTAAAGCCAATTCAGCATGAGTTCGATCCCCGTCCTGGAGGTGACCCACATGGTGCAGCAGACCTCTTCTGACCCACCCACAGCTCCCCTCAGCACTGTATTTATCAGTCTGCCTGTTCTGTTGCTCACTCTGTCTCTGGTGAATCCTCTTATCCCCCTGCACCTCTGGCCTGTACCCCAGTTCTGTAAGAAAACATAAATCTTTAAAAAAAAATAAAAAATAAATAAAAGAGAAGCAATTTAGGGGAGGTTAACCAGGACTAGGAAGGTTTTCTGTAGATGACATACTTAATTTTTACAATTGAATGAAGAGTAAAAGTTAGCCATGAGTACAGAATGGCGATATTCCAGAGAGCAGGCACAATACAAATTTTTGTTGTCATCTTATATCTCCATATCTACTTAATATACCACAAGGTATATTATATTTTGTTTTAAAAGTACTGCAGTGTCAAGCTCCCAATTTTTTTTTTTTTAAAGATTTATTTATTTGTGCATACAGAGCTGGGGTACAGGCCAGAGGCTCAGGGGCGGTGAGAGGCTTCACCAGAGACAGAGTGGGGAGCAGAACAGGCAGATCTACGAAGTACACTGCTGAGGGGAGCAGCGAGCGGGTCAGGAGAGGTCTGCCACGCCATGTGGTCTCCTCCGGGGCAGGCGGGAATGCGGAAGTGGTTTTAGCTTCTCAATGCTGTGCTTTAACCCGCTGCGCTACCAGGGAGGGCCCAAGCTCCCAATATTTGATCAAGTTGAGCAAACACCTGCTTCAGTGTTTCTATCTATATGAAATTCTGTGTGTTAAGCAGATTGGGAGATAGGCAGTTTGCAATATTTAACATTTCACACAAATCAAGAAATGTGGAAATAGTTCTTTATATTTTAAGGCCAATATCACCAATTTTTCACTGTTGTGCTCTGATAGTTCTAGTCTATAGACTTGTATTTGAACTATATCCTGAGGTTTAGGATTTACAAACAAACACTGAGAGTATAGCTCTATTTATTTTTTTTTATTTGAATGCAAAGGAAACAAAGATAGTAAATCACATGCACTTTATCACTGAAATTGAATTGGCCATTGATAACTCATCTCTGAGCATGATAGCAAAAACAACGATACTACTTAAGTCTCTGGCTGTGTAAGGGTAATACATGATAGAGGCTTTAAGAATAAAGTTAGATGCTTCTGAGGCTGGAGAATCAATATAGAATAAATTTATTTTTTAAATCTTTTTAATCTGAACTTTTAATCTTTTTTAAACTATATGATATTTGAAATAATTCATATTTGTTGACATAATAGTAAATAAAGTCCAAATATGTCTTGAATGTTTATATTAATAAACACATAGTAGCTTTTTATTTTCTAACCCAAATAAAAATGGTCTTTCTGTTATAAGACAGGGAGTGGGCACCTCAGAACCCCCAAACTTGCCCACTCTAAATAGTTTCTATCTTCCATTGTATCAAGACAATACATATAGCACTGTTAATGGAAAGGAAATTTAATACAGGATGCAATGCAGAAAAGACAAAGAATATAGTTTCCAAATTAAGCACCTGAACCTACCTAGCCCCTTGAGGGTAAATGTCCAGCTAAACAGGGTTGGTCCAAAGCAAAGCCACTGAGACCTGAAAGCCTGTCACAGGCCTAAGGCACCTTCTGCTAGATATCCATAGAAAAGGGTCAGAAACAGCTATATAAGAAATAGAGCAAAATCAAAATGAAGAAGAAGCTGCTGTTGTTAAATTAACCTCACCACAGGTCTCTCACCCACATCTTTTTCACCCAATCCAGGACCAAGAAGCCAGAGCAGCTTCTTCACACATCTCTGGCTTTCTTTTCTTTCTTCTTCAGCCATTTCTCTAGCTTCTTCTTCTTTCTGCTCAGCTCTTGGGGTGGGGCAGAAACCTGGAATCTCCCTTTTCCTAGGGACCACCCTGTTACATTGTGGCCACAGAAAATTTTTGATGTTTTATGTTTTACTTATTCAATGTCATGTCAAATGCAACTAGACATATTATTATTCCATTGGGTCTTTAAGTTTCTAGTATGTTACTATGTCTCTTGATGGAGGCACTATGCTTGTAAGCTGTAATACTTGATCCTATACCATCCATATTTTTCAAAAATTACATAATTCTATTACTATTTTTAATAAGGTCAGGTATACAATGATATACACAAATGAGTTCACTGTTTTATAAAATATTTTCTCTTAGATAAGGTAATTTGCAATAAAGTCTTAGTACTTCTAAATAATATTAAAAGAAAGTTAGGAAAATCCAAATCAGTATCCATCTTATGTTCTAAGAATTTTACAATGAATGAGTATTTCTTTTTCCTTTTCTTCTCATTCTTCCAGTTACAATAAAATGATGCTCTCTGGGAAGGACATAATAGATGTGGTTCAGATAATATCTGTTCAATTCAAGTGGGAAATCCACTCCATTAGGCTTTTAAATTTTTCAGAATTAAATGTATCTTTACAACATAATTCTTATTATTCTAGTTTAATTTCCTCAACATACATTTGATCTGTCATACAAACTGAATCATACTTTTTAGTCACTCCTGTTACACAAGTAACAGATTAATATTGGCTGCATAGCAACAAAAATTTGGAATAAAAGTCAAATTATTGCGCTAATTACAAGAATATCACAATCATTTTTTAATTCTTTTTCTGTCATGGAAAAATAGTAAATACTTAAGGTTTATGAGCTTTATGGCTTAGTTAAACTAGCTTTTCAAATGTCTTTCATTCATAATTTTATCCTTAAAACATTCAAATGTTTGTACATACTCAGCCATTTATTTACTTATTATAAGCATCTTTCCCCATTTGAAAAGAGGTATTTAAAGTAAATTAGATGCTGTATTTGATATTTTCTGTTAAGTAGTTAAAGCATTCTTAATAAACTGACAAATATCTCATTCTCAATCCTCAGCAGTTTGGCTTGTTTATATAATAATTTTTGAAAGCATCACAAATTTTCAAAATTTTCCCTAAATGAAATGAAACAAAATTAAATGTTTTATACTGACTACATTGCCTCCACAAAACTTTGCTTGTCAATTAGGAGATGATTACAAAGTCCCTTTTCCATCTTGACCTATAGAGTAAATAGCAAAATGCTTTAAAAAAAATCAGTATTTAAAAAATATATATCGTCACATTGTCAAAGACTTTATCATTTCACATTTATCATGTAATTGACTGAGACATTCTCTGGGCTAAATATGTAAATTCATCCCACTTGGCATGTCAAATTTAAATGTATCTCAGACATATTCACGAGAAAATAATGGCTGATTCATCAAAAGCATTAATGAAAGCTCATAACAACCTGTAACTTGTTCTTTTAGAATTTACTAAGTGATTTTGCATCCATTGTCCCTACTCATCATCCCAGAGGTACAGGAGTAAGTCAGGCAAGCATGATGTCCTGTTTAAAAAAAAATCTTTTAAAAAAATTTTATTGGGCCCTCTGTGGTGACACAATGGGTTAAAGTACAGCTCGATGAAGCTTGCCTCAGCTGCTTCAGCACAAGTTCCATCCCCATCCCCGGAGGTGATCCACATGGCGCAGCAGACCTCTCCTGACCGGCCTGCTGCTCCCCTCAGCAGTGTACTTCGTTGATCTGCCTGTTCTGCTCCCCACACTGGTGAATCCTTTCACCCTCTGTATCTCTGGCCGGTACCCTGTTCTGTATGCATAAATAAATAAATCTTTAAAATAATAATAAAAAAGGAATTTATTGATTGCTAGTTCTAGGAATGAAGGCTAAGAAATTAAGGTGTTGCTAGGGTTAGTTTCTGCTGAGGGCTGTGAAGATAACTCTGCTCCATGGCTCTTGCCTACTCTCCTTTCATTTGCTGGCAACCATTGGTTTTGTCTGGCTTCTCTAACATCACTGCAGATATCTTCCTTCCCATCACATGCTGTTCTTATTTGTATGCTCCTGTATCCTCATTTCCCTTTCTTATAAGAATAACAGTAGTATTATAATTATATTAGAGCCCACTCTACGATCTCCTATTAAGTTAACCAATTACTACTACCCATATTTTCAAATAAGTTCACATTTAATATTTAAAAATATTTATCTATCTATTCATTCATTCATTTATGCATAGAAGAGCTTGGGTATAGGCAGAGGATGCAAGGGCAGGGAGGTGTGGGAAGATTCACCAGAGATAGAGTGGGGAGCAGAACAGGCAGATCTACTGAAACACACTGCTGAGGGAAGCAGTGGGCAAAACAGGAGAGGTCTGCTGTGCAATGTGGGTTAGTTCCCTGGCCAGAGATTGAATTCATGCTGCAGTGACTGGCAATAGCTTGATAGCACTGAGATTTTAACTTGAATAGGGGACATAATTTAAACCATAACTTTTTAAAAAATACTGTATTATTTATATATATTTCACATCAGTGTATATTTCTCTGCAATGTTTGCTTTCTTTTCTCAAGTGTAGTCCTCATAGAATGTCCACCACTGAATCACCTGGGCACCATCACCATAGTCCCTTGTGTTCTTCCCACCCTTGTTTTATAAACCACAACTGTTGCCACCTTGAGTCAAAGTTTTTGCATCTGCTAAAATTATGACAATATTATAAGCCTCAGTGTGCTTTTATAAAGATTGAGAGAATTAATATCTAGAAAGCACTTAAACCAATGTCTGGCACATAATAAGCTTCACTGGTAATATATAAACTAGTTACGATTCTGATATCATCCATTTTAATAAAGATGATCAGGGAGATTGTTTTTAACTTACCAGAGCTTTAGAAGAACTGTATTTATTTTCAAGAGGCAGAGATTTTGACTTTACTTTTTTATATGCCAAGGAAAAGAATTATGGCATCCCTGCTTAAGTACCGCTGTTAGCTCCTGAACTATCACATTGCCTGGCATGGATCATCAGAAAGGTTTTTTTCCTTTAAGATTCTTTTATTTGTGCATACAGAATGGGGGTACAGGCCAGAGGAGGTGAGAAGACTCACCAGAGGGAGAGCAGGGAGCAGAACAAGTGGATTAACAAAGTACTCTGCTGAGGGGAGCAGCAGGAAGGACAGCTATGCCATGTGGGTCACCCTCCTGACCAGAGATCGAACTTGTGCTGAAGCAGCTGCAGTTAGCTTACAGTGATGCACTTTAACCCACTGCACCACCAGGGGGGCTCATCAAAAAGCAGCTGTGTGCTACCTGCTCAGGTATTTCAGCAGAATCAAGTGACATATACTCCTTACAGTTTCATCTGGGAAATTGATACTATAGTTTGTTTCATGAGCCTTTTGCTGTAGTTTTTCTTTTTCCAATAAAAAAAAATAACTTTAAACATAAAATCCTTAAGTGTATATTTCCATTCATTAATATGGAGTAAAAAGAAGCAATGACAAAATTTTCTCAGGCTAGTTACACGAAGGCATAAACATACACAATACTCTTAAGATGTAAATGAACAGCATACTGCATTCTGATATAGCTCTATAAATGTTTGCACTTCTGTAATCTTGATAATAAAGTTTTGAGGTTATTTTGGTACATGTTTTCTAAAAACCCATTAGCACCTTTTCCACCTGCTTGCATTTTGTTTTATGTTGTGATATTGACAAAATGATAAAGTTCTTGCTGTAATTTGGTTTGCACATTATTTTTAAGTGAGCTGCAAATTCACGTGTTTAGAGATTTTAAGCAAAAATTTTAGCATTAAAAAATGAGCACAAGCTTGATATGCCAAAGTGATGGAAAGAGTTTAAATGGTACAATAAAAAAGTTCAGGGCTTCATAAGTGTTTGATATTTGCTATTTTGACAATTTAGACATTACATATTTTATTCAGTCTGCTTCTTTTTAACCAACTTCTTCAGGTATAATTGCTGTACAATAATATAGAATCTGATGAAGCTTGAGTTAGTTTACATTCACCCATTTCCACACTCCAGATAACATCTCTTAGCCCAGAAGTTTCCTTGTGACTCTCTGGGCCCTCACTGAAATTTACCCCTTGTCCGCAGGAGGTCATTTTTCTACTTTCTGCCACAATATGTTAATTTGCATTTTATAAAATAATATATATCAAAACATACAAGATATATGCTGTTGCTTGGCTTCTATCTTTCAGCATAACTTTATGAGACTAATCCATGTTTATGTTTATTATCGGTAGTTTATTATGTGTCATTGTCAATAATATTTCCTTGTTTGGGTTATATAAGAGTTTGTCCACTTACCTTACTAGCTTTTGAATTCTCTCTAGTTTTGGATTATTCCCTACGAGGGTGATGCATAAGATGTGTGGAGGAATTATAGTGCATGTCAAATTTTCATGTTACTAATGAATTGTTCTTGATCTCACTCATCACACCTTGTCTCTTTCTGGTTTTCATGTATCTCTTCTGTATATAACGAGAGAAATATTGCAAAGTACATGTAAAAGGGGGGCAATTGACACATTCAATCTCAGCTCATGATTTCCCCAAATCTTTCATTTTGTGTCATGGATACTTTTTATGTTTCTGCTGGGGGTCAGATTTTTTTTTTTTTTTTTACAGAACGGGGTACAGGCCAGAGATGCGGAGGGTGAGAGGCCTCACCAGAGACAGAGTGGGGAACAGAACAGGCAGATCGACCAAGTACACTGCTGAGGGGAGCAGGTCAGGAGAGGTCTGCCACCCCATGTGGTCACCTCCAGGGCAGGCGGAGATCAAACTCATGCAGAAGTGGCCTAAGCTTCTTAGTGCTGTGCTTTAACCCACTGTGCCACCAGGGAGGGCCCAGGGGTCAGATTGTGAAGGGTAGAGTGCTGGAAGAGTTATCTTTCCTCTACCTTATTTGAATTTAAATTTGTTGTACATTATTTATTTGCTTTTCTAATACTGCTCCTTGAGAAGGTAGATGCTAAATCTTGTAATTGCAAATGGTGAGACTGGTTTGAGTAAAATTAACCAGATTTAAGTTGGGGTAGAAATAGAAAAGAGATACCACTATGTGAATAATTATCTACTGTAAAATCTTTAGATGGACCCTCCCTGGTGGTGCAATGAGTTAAAGCACAGCACTAAGATCCTAAAGCCACTTCAGCATGAGTTCGATCCCCAGCTCCGGAGGTGACCCACATGGCGCGGCAGACCTCTCCTGACCCGCCCACTGCTCCCCTCAGCAGTGTACTTTGTTGATCTGCCTGTTCGTTGATCCTCTCACCTCTCCTGCACCTCTGGCCTGTACCCCAGTTCTGTATGCATAAGTAAATAAATCTTTAAAAAGAAAAAATCTTTAAGACTGGTAATAGAAATTTAATATCTGTTATGACCCATCTAGTATGACCCATCCCTTCAATATAAAATTGGATGAGTCTACTGACATGAAACTAGGTCATGATTTCCATCTGTTGCCAGTTTGCTTTGTTAAAGAATAATTCTTATTTTGTATGCATTTCTAGATAATTACCATGGTCAGTATCTTGAAACTTTACATTCCCCTATGAAAAAAAGAAACCCAGAAAGCAGTGATTAGAAAATTTTGGTACTCTGCACAAGTAGGAAAATATTCAAAGTGATAAAATGTTTTCATTATATATTTTGACGAAGATAATTGAAAATTTATTGTGACTTTGCATTTAAGTTTTGCCAGTCAGAATGCCAGACAGAGATGGCTGTCAATGCTGAAAGAGATAGTACTCTTTACAAAAGACATCATTTTCATTACAATCGGATCCTCTTCAAACGATTTTATTAAAAACATCAAGCTATGTCTTATATGAAAAAATATCACTGTTTTCTAGAAGTCATCTTGGTTTGCTTGGCCCTTGGACAGGAATTTTACTTTGTTTAAAACAACAGAGAAGGCATAAGCTGTGACTAATCTCGAATTTAGTTGTAAATGTAATTTGATGGAAAAATGAGATAAACCTTTTGATTTAATCGTCTTTGATCATGTTAGATGTTGTTTGGTATGTTAGATGCTTCCAGAAAATGATGAGGTCTCTTGGCCAATATTATCTTTTGGAAGGGGATGTAGCATGCAATAAATATTTGAAAATATTACTGTGAAGGAGTCTAATTGAAAGTGACAATCATTAGTTAAAAGTGACAGATAACTTTTCAAGTTATCTGCACAATTAGGTCTTTAGAAATGGAGGAAATCACTCACATTTGCAGAAAGAGATTTTCATGAGCAACCACTACTTTGCAATGTGTATTATTTTTTTTTCTCCTCATAGATAATACCAAGAATGGAGACTTTTGTTAAACACAGTTTCCATGGATTTGTAGACAAAAGCAGGGACAACACATAAATTCAGTCTGGATAATTTTAGTTTCAATTTAGCACAAACATGCTTTTACATGATAATCTACAGGATTTATGAGTATACTTGCTAACAACAGTTTAACAATACCCAAATTTTATTCATTACCTATAAAATTATTCTTTCCATTAAAAGTTCACTTTCAGGCCCTCCCTGGTGGCGCAGTGGGTTAAACCACAGCACTGAGAATCTAAAGCCACTTCCGCATGAGTTCGATTCCCGCCTGCCCCGGAGGTGACCACATGGCGTGGCAGACCTCTCCTGACCCGCCTGCTGCTCCCCTCAGCAGTGTACTTCGTTGATCTGCCTGTTCTGTTCCCCACTCTGTCTCTGGTGAAGCCTCTCACTGCCCCTGAGCCTCTGGCCTGTACCCCAGTTCTGTATGCACAAATAAATAAATCTTTAAAAAAAAAAAAAAGTTCACTTTCAGCTTTAGTTGTACAACTTACATTTATTTCATTTACTTTTAGGAACTGAATTTTTTTACATAAACATGCCATAACAAAAATTATTTTTATATTTCATACCTATAAAGGACATCATCTCTCATCCAACAATATCAATACATCATATGAGAGGTGGGGAAATCAGGTAATAGGGATCAATTGTATGGTGTGTATGGAAACTAGACTTTTGGTCATGATCATATCTAGTATATACAGGTGGTGATTTAAATGCTGAACTTTTGAAAATTTATATAATATATAAACCAATATTACCTCAATACAAAGTTAAAAAGAGGTTCACCATTTCTAGTCATTAAGAAAACACAAATTTTCCTAACAAGTACAAATTTATCAAAATGATAAAAAAAAATATATATATATATACCACCAAATTCTTGGGATCATTCAGAGAAGCTGGGTCACTCAAACATAGACTGTGAGAATATGAAATGGTACAGCCATTAAAGAAAAAAATGGCAGTTTCTTTAAAAAATTAACTATTCAGTTACCATACCACCTGTCTTAGACAGTTACCCCAGAGAAATTAAAATTTACATTTGCATTTACATAAAAACATGTAAACAATGTTTAATGAGTGAGTCAAGCAAATTGTGATGTAGCCAGACCATGCAATATTGCTCAGTCATAAAAAAAAAGTATCCATTTACACAATTCAGATATGATGCTGATTCTGATTGGAAAAAAAAAATCTTCAAGTTTGCATATTCAGTGCTTCCTTTTTTATAAAATATTTTTGGGGCTCTTCCTGGTAGCACAATAGGTTAAAGCACAGGACTGTGAAACTATCTGTATCACTGAAGCACAAGTTCGATACCCAGCCAAGGATGTTACCCACATAGCACGGCAGATCTCTTCTGTCTCACCCCGAAACCCCTCAGCACTGTGTGTCAGCCAATCTGCCTGTTCTGTTTGCCACTCTTGTCTCTGTTGAATCCTCTCACTCCCTACACATCTGCCCTGTACCTCAGTTCTTGTATGCATAAAAAATAAATTTAAAATAAAATAAAATATTTTCGAAGTAATAGTATCAGTGGAAACAGATTAGTAGTTGCTAGAGGTTCAGGAGGAAGTATGATGGGAAGGATGGAAGGAAGTAAAAGCACAGCAGGAATGATGCTGGTAGTAATGGAATGTTCTTGACTAGGTCAACATCAAAATCCTGGTTACAGGACAATTTTTCAATATGGGCAAATATTGGGCAAAATTGGTGAAGATTACAAGGCATGTCTCTATTGTTTCTTACAGTGGAATGTGATCTAAATATCTTAAAAATTTAAATGTAGATGTGATAAAGTCTTAAACTGGTTAAAAAATGTGCAAAAAAGAACTGATTGGGACATTTGGTTTGGTTACACCTCATATGAAAGAAAAATGTGATTTAGGTATCCAGAATAGCACTAAATAAATAAAGTGGCTATGTTTTAAGTTGTTACTATTAGGTGCTTACTAAATCCTGTTGAATGGTCATAAATAAATGCAGCTACCAAGTTGGCTAAAATATCCTTGGGTTGTATTCATTGAATACTAGACCATAGTTTTCTAGATGTACTCAGAATTGATCAAGTGATATAAATTCCTATATTTACTTTAGCTATTGTTGGCTTTAAATAGGAAAATATAAATTGGCCCATACCTTGCAAGGTGCTAGGTGTGTTTGTCCTCAGTTCTTTATTACAGGAAATTGCTCTGATACAATGAGCCCAGGAGCTAATGCTTGTTAACCATATTATAAAAGTTTAAAATGCCTTCAATAAGACATGGTAGATTTTGTCCCATGGCTTAAAATATTTTGTTAGGAGAAAAATCTTAAATATATAGTGGCTGGTGGGAAGGGCCATGCTACCCACATTGTATGACAAGGTCCTGACTGGGAGAAAATCCTGAAAAGTCAGGATATTCCACAGCTGGTTCCTGCTGGATTCTTTTCATTTGTTTATGACTGTTTCCAAGAAACATGGTTTGTTTTTGGCCATTCTCAAGAAGCAAGGCAATTGTCCAAATATACATTTAATATAAAATCAATAATTACTTGATTGGACTGATTGGTTTAGTAACAATAGCACTGTACACAGAACGGCACAGTATGTTGTAAAATAAATAATATTCCTCTGCTTGAGAGGGCTGGCACAAATCTAGGTCCCAAAATAATGAGAGACATGTCATGGTCCAAGAATTCTGGGAACCAAAGGTTGCAATAATTTCCTGTCTAGACCCCAATAAAAGATCCATAGTTTTAAGTAACACAGTTTCATTTTAAGTAATAAAATTATAAATAATAATAAGTTTTCCTACTCTTTCCACTAACTTTCACCCCTTTTTCATATAGTTTTTTTAGATAAGATTAATAGCATAGTAATTAGTGACCACAAAGAAAGAAATTTTCCCCTAGTGTTAGATATAGAGACTAGGTTGACAGAACAATTGCAGAAATAGTGATTAATAGCTCCTTTTATAAATCAAAAAAGGAATTTTTTCCTTAGGGGCAGGGAAATGTCAGTGCACTCGGCATTGGTGTTTTCTGACTCCAGTTCCTTAACATTAGATCCTGTACCTTTAAGATGTATGTTCATTGAGATATTAACAAAATGATTGCTTAAGTTGTAATAGCTAACTGATCACCATAGAAACATTTTGTATATTATTAACTGATCATCACAGGAATATTTTGTTTGATAACTGATCACTGTAGAAATACTTTGTTTGATAACTGATCACTATAGGAATATTTTGTTTGATGACTGATCACCACAGGAATATTTTATTAATGACTGATCACTATAGGAATTGTGTCAACTCCTGTGTATCAATCATACCTTTTATTAACGAATGATGGATATGGCAGTCTCATTAAGAGATCAAAAAGTCCTGGGCTGTCTTTAAGAAAAACATGATGATTGTTAAGCTTTCTGTTTTATGCACACACTGATGTAATCCCACCACTTGCTTGTAAATAAATAAATAAAGGCCTGCTGGGACAATTGGCAGAAGATGCTTTCACCCTAAGGAGGTGTCTGCATCTCCTCATTTTTCTACCTCATCTTTTTTCTTTCTCTCTTTTTCCTTCACTGATGCCATCCTTTCCAGCGGGAGACCCTTACTACCTCAGCTGAAGCTGGTCTTCAGCAAGTGGTGCTTTGAACAGGGATCCCACAAGGTACTTTTTAAGTTGTTTTGGAGATAGATAGGACTCTGCTCGTGGGTACTGCAGACCCTTCTGTAAAGGATAACAGAGAAAGGAGGAGCAGAAAGAATTTACTTTGAGAAACTATGGCCCGTAATGAGTCTAAGGGAAGATGATTCTTTACTGGTATTATTAAACCTATGCTTTCTGAAAGAAGTATAGAAATAACTCAGACATACATGGGTAGATTTTTAGATTTTTGTAGAAATATATTTTCCTTGGTTCCCTAGGGATGGGAAGAAACATGGCTGCAAAAACTTGGAATAAGGTGGGAGAAGAGATGAGTTTGTATTACTCCCACCATGGGCCTGAGAACATGCCTGTAGATGCACTTGCTTTGAGGGGACTCCTAAAAGATATGTGAGACCCTTTGCCAGAGCCACAAGTTCTTGATAAAAGGCTGAAAGAAACTCATGATGCTGCCTCAGATGAGGCTATGCCTCTTTTACACAGACCAAGCTCTGAGGTTTTTATGGCAAATCAAGTGGGTACAGATCAGGCTGAGATGAGACAGAAGATGAGGAAAAGGGTAACAGAGAGGAAGGAAAAGCCAAAAAAGAGAGAGAGAGAGAAAGAAAAGAAATGCTCTAACCATTTTTTTCTTTTTCCATTAAAAGCATTCGAGTAATACAACAATGATATTGCAATTATGCTAGCAGTTTTTTTTTTTTTTAAAGAAGGCCTTCAGTCTTATTTTTGATATTCCCTTATTTTTTGCCTTCTTAAAAATTTTATCATTTTGGCCCTCCCTGGTGGCGCAGCGGGTTAAAGCACAGCACTGAGAAGCTAAAGCCACTTCCGCATGAGTTCGATTCCCGCCTGCCCCGGAGGAGACCACATGGCGTGGCAGACCTCTCCTGACCCGCCCGCTGCTCCCCTCAGCAGTGTACTTCGTAGATCTGCCTGTTCTGCTCCCCAGTCTGTCTCTGGTGAATCCTCTCACCCTCCTCATCTCTGGCCTGTACCCCAGTTCTGTATGCACAAATAAATAAATCTTAAACAAAAAAAATTATCATTTTGGTCTATATGCAGTTACATAAGTTTCCACATGGAATAACTAAAAACAATAACAACAAAACTGTGTCTGTATGCTACATGTCTGTATGTCTTTGTCTTTTCCTTGTGTTTAGTTTCTTGGCCTCAAGGTGTTCTACACTGGTTTAGATGGTTCCTACAGATATTGTAAACAAACAAAAATAATGTTCATGGTAACTAATTTGTTTTAAAACATGTTCTATTATTAAAAAAAAAAAGCTATGGATTAACTGTCAACATTGTCCCACTAAACTAAGCTGGAGTTTCCCCCAAAACGAAAATTGCCATTGCTGCTATTTTCTTCCATATTTGTGACAAAGCTTTCCAAAATTCTAAATTAAAATATAATTTGTCATTTGTTTCATTAAAGGAAATTTTGTGGAACCTCAGTAGAGCTCCTGGGACACTCCACAAGATTTCTCTCTTTCCTCCTAAAAAAGACATTCAGATCAATTTTCCCAATTTGGTATATGTAGTAAAGTAAAATTAAAAAGGAACATTGTCATTTGGAAAAAGGTAAACCTCTGACATAAACACAACTGTTAACATTGTTTCTCCAAAATGTGTATAAAAAACATTATTCTTGTTTATATGTATTTGCTATTCTTGTTTATATGTATTTGATAAAGTGTAAATAATGTGTAAATAATGTTGATCATTGTCCTACAATACTATATTTCAATGGTTTGGATTTATCCAACTGAGGTCACTCAAAAAACATCAAGAGAGGACCTGGGTTATGATTCAAAATTATAGTGCAGGCCATTACTAAAGTTACAGCAGTCTAAAAAAAATGACAATCCAGTATGGATAGAGCAGTGTCCTCTCACCAAAAAAAAAAAAAAACACAAATTCAGGCTGTAAGTACTCTTGTACAAAAACAATTGGCTAAGGGCCATATAGAACCCACAAAACAGTTTATGGAATACTCTAGTATTTGTCATAAAAAACAAAAAATTGGAAAATGGAGAGTGCTGCAAGATTTGAGAGCTATAAATGTCACCATGGAAACTATGGTAGGTCTACAGCCAGGACTGTCATCTCCTGTTGCTGTCCCAAAGAGAGATCATGTCATAGTTATAGATTTATAGGACTGCTTTTTCACTATTTCTTTAGCTTTACAAGATTGTGAAAAATTTGCCTTTAGTGTCCTATCCTCAAACCTCAAACATCTTTATCAAAGATTTCAGTGGATGGTGTTGCTTCAAGGTATAAAAAATAGTCTGACTTTGTGTCAAAAATTTGTAGATCTGGCCTTAACTAACTTTAGAAAAACATTCCCTCAAGTTTGTTGCATCCATTATATGGATGACATTTTAATTAGCCATTCACAACATTCTTTGTTAAATCAGATTTTAAATGCATTAACCATCTGCTTACAAAA
>NW_004567127.1:12085605-12086958 GCF_000260355.1 Condylura cristata | reverse complement strand
AAAAAAAAATACCACTTCAGTTTCACCCCAGCATTTACAGTTAAAAATTGATTTTCTTAAAACATGAAATTATTTTCAAAAATTGTTAGGAAACATAAACTGGGTCTGACCTTACCTAAAATTGAGAGCTGCTGATCTTCTTCCACTTTTTAGTATCCTGAAAGGAGATGCCGATCCAAAATCTCCTAAAATCTGTGGCAAAAGGTTCAATTAACTATTAACAATCAACAGTTACAAAAAGTAAACTACTCAAAACAATGGGACTTCATAGTCCTGACCATAGCCCACACTCCTACAGGGGTGTTATGGCAACAGGAACCTCTGGAATGGATCCATCTTCCAGTAACTACTAAAAAAGGTGTTTGTGCTTATACCACTCCGGTCACCTTTTTAATTACCAGAGGCAAAACTAGGGACATCAAACTTTATAGCCATAAATTCCATTCTCTAATTATACCTTATACTAAAAAACAACTTGACAATTTGTTTCAGCTACATGAGGATTGACAAATAGTCCTCCAGTCTTAATCTGGAGAAATTAAATATCATATCACCATAGAAACATTTTGTATATTGTTAACTGATAGCCAGGAATATTTTGTTTGATAACTGAGCACTATAGAAATATTTTGTTTGATGATTGATCTTTTTCCTTTGCCGACTCCATCCTTTCCTGCGGGAGACCCTCACTACCTCAGCTGAAGCTGGTCTACAGCAGGTTGGCGTTGCCTTTGTAATGTACAAACATCCTGCTGTTGCTGGCCAGTTCTCCTTCCTCTCCTTTTACCCACAGATGAAAGCCTCAGCTGCAGCCACCACACAAGCCATCAAACCAAGATGGAAAGCTGTTACAGGGCACCCCAGTGTGAACTGGGCTGCCTATCTGTGGGGCCTCACCTGTGCACTTAAAATTTAGTTGTGCTGCAGGTGCACACAAAAGGGTCAATAATGGGCTTATTTACAAAAGCGGAAAGGACAAGGAACAACCCAGGGAGAGAGAGATACACGGTAACTAGAATATCTTACCTGCTAGGCTGACTTGGAGCTCTAGTAACAAACTAACTGATAGCTCCCTGGTCACAAGGTCTGGAGAGCAGTTTCCCAAGTGAGAGAGAGAGCTAGAGATGAAATGGCGCCCTATTTATCCCCCAAAGTCCCAGAATGCCTGCTTAGCTCCGCCCTTGGGTCCTTGCAGTTCTCTCCCTGGTACTGCTGGGAGTTGTAGTTTCTGATCACTGGAGTAGGGGGTGGAGTCCAGAAAGTTGGAGTAGGGGGTGGAGTCCACAAAACTCTGCAGAGTTCCTTTAGGACATCCTTTCCCTTAACAAAGCCAGAAGAAAGCTGGTCTTTATG
>NW_004567127.1:12059407-12084492 GCF_000260355.1 Condylura cristata | reverse complement strand
TTTATTTATTTTTAAAGATTTATACATACAGAACTGGGGTATAGTCCAGAGGTGCAGGGGCGGTGGGAGGATTCACTTGAGGGAGCAGGACAGGCAGATTGATGAAGTACACTGCTGAGGGAGCAGTGGATGAGACAGGAGAGGTGTGCTGTAACCCTGTGGGTCACCTCCCTGGCTCAGGGACCAAGTTTGAGCTGAAGTGGCTGCAACTAGCCTCACCGTGCTATGTTTTAACCTGCTGCACCACCAGGGAGGGCCCCTCCAACAACTTTCAATGGAAAACTTATGTTCCTGTCATCTATTCATTCCACATATATTTGTGACAGGAATATTTAATCCTCTTCTTCAAGTCTTAATCATTTAAAGCTTTGAAATTGATTGAAAATAGAGGTCAAGATAGAGAGAAGATATTTCTTTACCTGTAGAATGCTAATATGTCTGATTGAATGCATGAAGGATGCACAGACTTTTGAATTGCATTTGAAGAATAGGATAATAATAGTGTTCCTTGGTTTAAATATCCTGCAAATCCAGTACATTCAACTTAGAATGTTTAAATTAACTCAGTAAGAAAGAACAAGTGCAATTGTTTGGGGATGTGTGTGGGGGGGTGGGATTGTTCAGGGGAAGGAGTTAAGAATTGCCAAGAAATTAGCAAAGGCAGAGGGGAACAGGAGTGAATTCTCAAGCTTTTCAGTGAGAAAATCCATACAAAAATAAACTTGTCCCTTACACAATCACAAACTTACTTCTTCTCTGAACCAATTAAAACTCAGAATTTGAAATGCAGACTATATTTTTCATACAGCCCACCCCCTTTCCCCTGTCCCTCCAACCCCATCCAGCAGCTTTCATAGAACTGATTTTCTCTTTAGGAGCCCCTAAAATACTGACCTTGTTGAGAATGAGTTTTATGGGTAACTTTGACTTCCCCTTAACTTCCATGCATGAAGTGTGAGTTCCAAATTGAGTTTTTAGCATAAACTTTTGATTACATAAAAAAGCTTAATGGCCATGTTTTACTTCTGTGTTTAATTGTCTGTAAACTCTTGATGGTAATCTTCTAAACAATTTCAATCAATCTTACAAACTTAGGCAAAATTATGTTCAGCTTTTTGTAGTACGCTCCTATTATTGTCAATCTTGGTGAAAAATAATTATACTAATTATATCCTGAAGTTTACGTTTTGCTTGGAACCTTACTTATTGTTGAATAATAATTTTTGAGAGTTGATTTTTCTTTTCCAAGTCATAATGTTCCTTTATCTTGCCTAGAGTCTTTTCCTCTCTTTCCTCCCATCTTTCACAAATTATAGTGTTTTAATAAAACATAGCACATAAGGACCCTCCCTGGTGGCGCAGCGGGTTAAAGCACAGCACTGAGAAGCTAAAGCCACTTGCACATGAGTTCGATCCCCACCTGCCCCGGAGGTGACCACATGGCGCGCAGACCTCTCCTGATCCGCCCGCTGCTCCCCTCAGCAGTGTGCTTCGTTGATCTGCCTGTTCTGCTCCCCACTCTGTCTCTGGTGAATCCTCTCACCCTCCTCATCTCTAGCCTGTACCTCAGTTCTGTATGAATAAATAAATAAATCTTAAAAAAAAAAAAAGCACATAAGAACACAGGTTTCTAAGACACTTCCCAGGTTCAAATAGCACATTTATTGATGAAAAATTATGTTACATTTGTAAAATTTGTATCTCAGTTTACTTTCTTCATTTAAAAATGGAAGTGAAAACATTTTATTTTATTTTATTCAATATTCTGATTAAAGAAGATCTGACTTCACAAAGCTTATCTTGGTAACTGCTGTGTAACTAGATTAAGTAGATTTTAGTTATTATTGTAGGAGTTATGGTTGTTGAAAATGATATATATTTTATATGACTTCGACAATTTATCCATTCTTAAATTTTTCTATTTGCTATATTTTACAAATCACAAGTACATATATTTTCATAGTTTTTAATATTTAGGTAAACATTTAACTTGCTATTTCTTAGTTTTCATTTTTTCCAAACATAATCACATATCTTTGTTTAATATGCATGATTTGCTATACTTGTTTTTATATAAAGACCAAACAAGTGAAAAGTCATACTTCTTAAGAGCTTAAAGAATTATATCAATGTGAATATTTTGCATGAATAGTCTAATGATATGTCACTATAAAATTGTTGCATTTTCAATTATCAGACTATGGCAGGAAGAAAAGAATAGATCCTTTATTCCAGTATTTCTTTTAGAATTTAAGAAATAATCTGAAAAGATGAATCTCTACCTGAAAGTAATTTCATTTACTGTGATTGTTTTGATCAAGAGAATATGTGATTATTGAAAACTACTATGAATTAGCTAATTCTTCCGATATAATTTATAAGTTGTTTCACTTGTACTGTCCACTAGTTTAAAACTACTGATTTTTTTTCTCCAGTAATACAACAGCCAAGAAAACACAAGATATTTATAATATCTTCTTTCCAAAAGTTAAAAATTCTCCAAATATGGGTAACTAGAGAAACAAAATAAAAAATTTTTAAAAAGGCAAAATTGAAGTAATGTGTACCATAAAAATTTTTACCTCACATTCAATAATAGCTATGAAGCAGACATCTTTTTTCCACAAATTTCCTAAATGTAAAGATTTTACCTGTCCTAATGGATGTTCAAACTTCCACATCATACATAAAACAAAATAGCCACAAAAATAGTCAGTGATTTGCATTAGTGTGTTAAGCAAAAATTTAAATATTAGTATGTGCTGTCTTTTTGAGAGAGAAAGAAAGAAGGAGGGAGGGAGAAGGAAGAAAATAAAAGAGGACTTTAGCATCAGACATTATTAAGTCTAATGTAAGACTCTTAGGTTAGTAAAAAATTATTTTATAATGTGAATTATATGATTAAATTAGTATCTCCTTAAGAGATATTGTTAAAGCACTATTATTGTTAGATTAAGGAGATGTGTAGGTAAAGAACATGAGAGATAGAGAAAAAAATTCATAATAATAAAAGTATCAACTCAAGACCCTCCCTGGTGGTGCAGCAGGTTATAACGCAGCACTGCAAAGGTAACTCAAGCACTGCAAAGGTAACTCACCTCCCTGGCCAGGGAGGTGACCCACATGGCATAACCTACTTCTCCTATCTCACCCGCTGCTCCCCTCAGCAGTGTACTTTGTCATTCTGCCTATTCTTCCCCTACTCTGTCTCTGGTGAATAATCTACCACCCCCACCCCATACCTCTGTCCTGTACCCCAGTTCTGTATGCATGACTAATAAATCTTTAAAGAAAAGTTCAATTCAAGAGGATGATATAGCAATATTTATTTTATACACCCATAACAAAGCTTCTAACATATAATGCAAAATAAATGAACTGAAAAGACCAATAAGTAAATATCAAGATTTCTAATTTTATTCATCTTTGTACAGGTAAACTACAATTAACTACACAATTAACCAACATATAAATATTTGTACTCAATGATTTACAAATACATAATTACATGTAGAGTATAGCCAATCAATTTTTCACTATAAATAGCCTGGGATAAATAAATATGCAATAAACCAGATTGAATAAATTTAAAAATAATGAAATCCTAAATATAATGTCTCATGCACAGAAAAAATACATTAAAAATAAATGACATAATAAATTCAGCAGAATTTAAAAAATTCCAAACTATCTGGAACTTAAGCCCTTAGAATTAATTACTGAGTCAAAGATCCATAGAGAACACAGAGATAAACTCCATGGAAAAATTTCATCTTATGTAGCATATCAAAGGAGAAGTAAAGTGCTCAGCTAGATAAGCATTCCAGCTGTCCTTCCTAAAGTATTTGACATTTGAATGAAGCTATTCTCAGGGCACCCCAATGTGCATTGGGCTGCCTGTCTGTGGGTCCTCACCCTCGCGCTTAAGATTCAACGGTATTATGGACACACAAAAAAAGTTCAATAATGGATTTATTTACAAGGAGAAAGGTAAAGAAACAACCCAAGGAAAGAGGGAGAGAAATACAAGTTAACTAGAATGTCCTACCAGTTCTGCTGACTTGGACTCCACCAGCATGCTGAAAACCGGTCAAGAGCCAAACGACCAGCCAAAAACCACCAGGCCAAGAGACCCCAGAGCCCACATGTCCGGTTTTATCCTAACCTGGCTACTCAGCTCCGCCCTCAAGTCCCAGTGTGCTTCTCCTTGTTATTGATGGGATTAGTAGTTCCAGTATCTGGAGTGGGGTGGAGTCCATGAAACCTGTGCCTGTTACATTCTGATCCTGACACGTGAGCCCAACCATCAAGTAAAAAATGATGAGTGACTCTAGTCATTTATTTGCTGGATGAGCAGAAAAATTGCCAAATAAATTCTACTTCCATTCTTGATTCACCTGTCATCCAGAAAAATAAAACTACTTTAAAACCCAAGTTTAACTATCACTTGCAAGACTCTTTAGAAGTTTGAGGAAAGAATGTTTTCATGTCTTGCTGTTGTCAAGAGAATTTTATGTGTATTCTGGAAATTGAAGGTCATAGTAAACATGTAGTTTCATATGCCTGGAAGGGAAAAACAAAGACAATTAGCAGAAAATAGTCTCTAGGGATAGTAATCTATTAAGCCTGGGTTTTAGGTGAGTAAATAAAAAACCACTAAGCATACAGAATTTTCCTGTATTCATTGGACATCTGAAAGACTCTTATTCATTCTTCAACTGGTGGACCTAAGTGCTCCAGAAAAGAGAGAAAGGATCTATGAATTTCACTGGCATGCTATCCCCTGCCCTCCAGATATTGTGTTGGTGCCTTTAGTTCCTGCTTGTCAGCTGGGTGCCATGCAGGGGTCCTCTCACCAAGGGCAAAAGTCCGGGTATGAGGAATATACTGGGAAACCAGTATCTGCAGCTAACAGCAGGCAGAAGTTAGCATAGAGATAATATGCCTTGACCTGCAGGATCAATGGAACCCCCCAGGCAGTAGCCACCCTAGCTTATCTCCCCAATAACTGCTTCCTGCAGACATGCACACTCCATCTGTACTTGCCTCAACTTTGGACTCAGTACTAGTAAATCCAGATCATCTTTGGATGGGGACTGCACATTACTCCTGTTGAAGCCGCTCTAGTCTTCTCATGGCCCCTCATGGACATTGAGTAATCTTTCCTTTATCCGGGCTGCTTCCAACACTGCCACGTGTGAGGCGACACTGTTGGCTAACGTGTAAGGGCTCAGATATGTCTAAGGAAAAGTCTATCTGGAGTGTCACCATCTTGTTCATAATGTCACATGTGACTATCTGAACAACTGAAGAAAAGATTATGGACATAAATGTCTTAGCACACTCGAAGGAGCTAAATGCTATCATCTGGAATCTAAAGAAGTATTGCATATTTAAAAAAATAATAGACATTTCTCCTCCTGTTACAGGTAGGTAGAGAGGGGCACACTTGAACCTCCAAACCTGCCTGCTTTAAATAGGTACTGCCATTTGCTACATCAAGACAAAATATATAAGACTTTCATGAAAAGGCACTTTAATACAGTGAGTATACAACACAGAAGGCAAAGAATATAATTTCTAAATCATACACCTGAAGTTATCCATCCCCTTGTGGGCAAAAGTCCACCCAAAAGGGATTGGCCCAAAGCAAGGCCTGAAAACTCGCCTCTGTACTAAAGCATCTTCTGGCCAGGATCCATAGAAAAGGGTCAGAGATGGACAGACAAGTCTGGGAGGAAAACAGCACAATCAAAATCAATATAAACACTGCCATAGTCAACCTCCCCACATGTCTCTCACCCACATCTCTTTCAACCAATCCAGGGCCAAGAAATAAGCACAGTTTCTTCACATGTCTCCCTTTGCTCTATGTGGCTTCCTCAGGTGTCCTGGCTCTCCATCTTGTTTCCTTCCTCCTCAGATTCCTTTTCTTCTCTGCTCAGCTCCACCCTCCTTCTGGGCTGGGCAGAGAACCTGGAACTTCCCCTTTTCCTGGGGACCACCCTGTTACTCTCCAGCTACCACCATTATCACCACCTAAGGTCCGTAAATACCATTTAACACAAAGTTCAGATCAAATCTCCAAATACACCAAAACACAAAATGAAAAAAAAAAAAATCTGTACATAGTTGAAAAAAATTAGATCACCTTTTTTCTGACCTAAGTGATGTTACATTTAGACCTCTAGGTTAAGTGAGGAATAGAGAGAAATTAAAATTCAGTTATAGAAAAATAAAATTTATTATTTTTTACCTTAGTTTCCAAGTTTTTCTTAATTATTGTGTAATTTTAATCAATTCACTTTCATTAGTATTCTTTAAGATAAGATGCTATATGCTACATTTTCAAGTTTGATTTGATCTGTTTGTCCACTATTTTTATAGTTAAAGGCCAAATTCAAATTTTACCAAGTATCTATAGATTCAGTTAATTTTCATAATTTTTAGATGTTATAATCAAACCCATTTTTGTCAGCTGCTCTTTGAGATGTGAATTTAAATTGCTCTTTTATATTCATTTATGGTTATTTTCACATAAAGGCTAGTCTTGATCATCTTTTCCCCAATCCTGCTGTCACAGAGATAGAAAACAGCATAAAACATTTTCAGTCTCCACAGGTCACTTAAAATTATCAAATGACCTAGAGGTAAAACAGACTATGTCTTATTTCTAAGCCCCAGGAGTCACTAATGCTTCTTTTAGTGTAATGAAATAATAGAATTTACTTCACTTGCTTAGAGTATAATAAAACTCATTTATCTAACTTATTATGAGCTTTGCATCACTCATATATATATATTTTGTTCATTTGTTTCATGAGTATGAAGGTGAATTGCAAAAGACTTTCAATAGCTGCATTAGAAATAATTGTTTCCAAACTATATATAATATAATTTTAATTAAAAGCCAGAAAAATGTGGAGGACAAGGATTGACCCTAGACCAAATAGGTCAGCAGGCTGAGGACTTTCTATTCTTCCTCCCTCTCTGTCTCTCATCTTCCCTTTTCTCTCTTAGCCTCCCAGGTGGTAAAACTGCCTCAGGCTCCCCCAATACAGTGGCTTCTGTCAGAGATACAGTAGATTCTGATATTTTGGCTTTCTCAGTTTATTTTACTTAAACTAGTCTCAGGGTCTGCCCAGAAATGTTTCCTATTCCTCATATATTGATGATTTAAAAAAAAAAAAGTGTTCCCTTTCTTTGTTGAGATAATGTAATGCAGGCATCATCTTGGAAAGATTGACCCACACACAGGCAGAGTTTTATATAGATCTGCGGGGAAATGTTTCAGGATGCATTTTATGAATACAAGTCTGTACTTTGATTTTAGTTTATTTTCAATTAAATAATCAAAGTTACTAATGTGATGCATCTTACTATTAATCAAAAATTATACCAGGTACTTTTACTATGAAGCCATTTACTATACATTTTTTAATATAACAAAATAGCCAAATTTAGACTTACTAGTTCTTCAAACATTTGGGGAAAATTTTTAAATTCTTACCATGCCAAACTGTATACTTTTAGTAAAAGAAAAACTTTCATTGGAAGAACATTGGTTTCTAACATTTTGCAAGTATGTGTACAAATTAAAATTACACATCTGTATACTGTATTATTTTCAAAAGAGATCCTCAATGTACACCTATTCTAAGTATTTGAATTAATGTTTAAAAGTTTGGAAAGTTCTAATTTAACAATTTTTTTTGTTTTAAAATAATATGTCAGTATTTACAAGATACCTTAGAAAAGCAGACCTCTGAAATTTAATTTGATATTTTGTTGTTCTTTTTTCATGGACTTTATTTTTTTGAGCTACCCAGGCTTAAATAGATAATGTTGTATTTAAAGAAAAAAATCACTCACTGTGATAAATGCCTATAAAATCTCAGATTTTTTTTAAATAGCACAGCTAGAAAACAAGAAATAAATTGGGGATAAACAGAGAAGCTGATATAACACCCTATAATTCCAAGAAAAGATACAAAACCAGCAAGTAAAAGATAGCTAAAAGGAAAAAAAAAGGTTAACTTTTTAGATGTATTGGTATGAGTTTAGTATTTCAAAGTCATCTCAAACTCTACATGTGCTTTTACCCCACAACTGTCCCTTCTTCAATCTTCTCCATCTTTGAAAATGACTAATTTTCAGTGTCTTTCAAGACTAAATTCTTGATGTTGTTCCTTAAAAACTTATAGTCATGCCATGTCTTTAATCTTTCAGTAAGTTCTGTTGGTCCATTTTCAAAATATTTCCTGATTCTATCTGTTCATCTCTCATCACAGTACCACTGTCCTTATTCAAATCATCTCCAGTCTTCCTAGAATTTGCTATGTCTTCCCATACTTCACACTGTTTCAACTGTTTTACATCTGCAAACAATTTCCTGTGCAATCAGATTGCTCACTTGTAAATGGAATCAGATCACCCTAGATAGTTTCTGCAGTTCTCCATGAAGCTATTTTTTTTTTAAATTAATAGTCCTATTCATATTATCATCTCTAGAGAGAGGATTTCCTTGATCATATCATTTCATTTAAAGTTCTCAAGTTCTTGTCCTGTTTAATTTTTTACAAATAACATCAATTTAGTAAACTATTTTTCTATATTTATTTATTTACTTATCATTTGGCTCATCAACAAGGACATAAACTATTACTGGAAGATTCTTCACTTTCCCAGAAATAACATATTACATAGAGTAGATTTTCATTAAATATTTATTTAATAACTCTATCAATGAATATACTGCAGTAGGCTTTTCCACTCTAACATATCATCAAATCTCCAGGACTATAGTCTTTAATTTCAGTCCTATACAGCAAAATTTACTTAGATGACAATAAATAATTCCATTATATATTAAGCTTACCTTTACATTTAGGTGTGGGGTTAATATATCAATATCCATTTTAAGAAAATATATTTTGTATCTTCATGAAAAATAATGAGTAAGAGGATGATTCATTTTAAGCCATCTGAGAAGATGGATAATGTGACTCTACACATGATAATGTTGGGTAGAATAATAATAAATCAGTTTCATGTTTTGATACTAATAAATATGACAAGTCTGGCAACAAACATCCAACAGTATTAGTTTCAATAGGCAAAGAAAACCCAACTTCTCACTACCAGTCCTTTGAAAGAGATAAAAGTAAGTGCTCACTAGTAGCAGCCAAATGAGATTTACTTCCAAACAATCTGAATCTCAGAAACCCACACCAACATATTAGATCAATGTTTCTCAAATTGGGGTTATTTTTCCTGTGTGTGGGGGGAGCAGAATCAGAAGAGTCTAGGGACATTTTTGTTTATCACAACTTGGAAGAAGATGCAATGGCCTCTATGGATAAAGGTAGGAATATTGTTAAACATTCCACAATGCAGACGTTGCTGATCAAAACAAATGGTCAGACACAAATGTTGTTATGTTCAAAGGCTGTGAAACTGTGTTAGTCATGTGGGGTGGTAATTTTGAGTCTTTCCTTAGGTGAGAACATAAACGAATTTTGAAGCTCCATCAAAACTTCATGTTTACTATCGTAAGTTTATGCTCTCTGTACTGTAAGCTGACAGTGTCCTCTCACACCTTCCTTCTTTCCTACAAACTAAAAAGCAGCCCTCCTTCATCAACCTTCTACAATTCTCCCTGAAAATATGGTAACTGACAGATCAATTATTTAGCTTTGGAGATGCTGGGAGCCCAACTGACCATTTTCCTTTCTAGGATGTTATTTGATTATTTCATTGTAGGTAGAGATATCTTTTCACAGATGTGTTCACTGTCTTTTTTTCAAAACAGAATTTTCTCTAGAATAACTATTGTGAACTGATTAAATACTGAGTAAATTTTTTTTTTCAACAAAATTGAGCAAACTGTCATGGTTATAGTAGAGTTATCTGATTTTAACTTTTCATGAAGAGAGGGAATATTTTCTATTTTAGTATGTTTAATGTTACTACTATTAGAAAATTAGCTCTGCTACTGAAAACTTTTATTTTTCATATTCAACAAAATTTAGTAAACATGTGACTCAATCCAGGAAATGGCATTTTTATAGGTAGAATTAACTCTAGTTAATTTGATGACTCATATGCTGTTTCATATTATTTTATTCAGTTAACATTGGTTTATAACATTGTATGTGACTCATCAACACAAGATCACACTTCTTTAAATACATGTTCCCACACTAAACCCACAGTGCTATTGTAGATGTACATTTGAATAAAATGTTTTATGGTTTTAGAGAACACAACCCTGAGATTTACTCAGATCCGTGCTTAACCATTTATTTGTGTGACTTAGTCTAGTTGTTTCGCTACTAGCTAGCCTAGTTTCTTAGTCTAATACTAAGAAAAATTAAATGATCAATGTAAGATGTCTCGTATGGTCCCTGACATAGTACATGATAAATAGTGGTGAGCGTTATCATTACTATGCATGCATTTTATTTTCTGAAGAAGTTAAATATGAATAATTCTTTAGAGAATTTTATCAGAAACTTTATACAATATTGTGATCCAAGTTACTTTTGATTGAGAGGTCAACTATCCTAAAACATTCATTCATTTAATAAATATTATTGATCATTTTACATGTGATATAGGTGAGATATATAGACATCTATCTATCTACCTACCTATCTATCTATCTATCTATCTATCTATCTATCTATCTATCTATCTATCTATCATAATGAAAGTAAATAAAGCCTCATCCGCATGCAGTTTATATTCTAGGTGGAGGAAACATAGGTAATAAATACCAGAATATTATTCAGCTATAAAAGAGACAAGCACTTACATTTGCAACCTAGGGTGGAACTGGACATGATGCATGAGAAGGAAAAACACAAATACCCAATAGTTTCAGTTATATTTGAAATATAGAAAAACAAAACAAAGTATCAGAAAAAACAACCCAATAATAAGCCCTAGAAATCTGACTAAGAAATTGAGGCTGGGAGGATTGGGGGTGGAGAGGAAAATATGGAGGGTGCCCACTGAACTCTAGGTACCTTAGTGGTGGTGTGATAGGGTTAATACGCTGAAGGAGTGTGATCCCATACCTCTGAATCATAGGCAGTCTTGTAGACCAATATTGCCATATTGCTGAGATAGATAGACAGATAGGTAGATAGGTAGGTAGATAGATAGGTAGATAGGTAGGTAGATAGATAGATAACAAAAGCATGCAAATCCTATTTCCTAATCGTTTCTCACAGGTGACAATATTATAAATACAATTGATCATTACTTACTATTACTAGATCCTTGATTTGCAAACTTGCCTGCTTGCTAAAATCTGTTTGTCACCTCCAAGTCAATTCTTTCGTGGTCATTTGTGGACATGGCAAAGCAGCCGAGTCTGCTTTGGCTGTTGTCTGAGGCGCACATATCCTGCTGAGGCAGAACAGGTGTTGCTCTGCCATCTGGTTTCGGCTTCACACTGCAAATAAGTCTTCATTTCATGGTCAAATTGGATGTCCTACTTTTCGTGTTTTCGTGCTTTTGTTTGTGATGTTGCTTTTTTAAATGACCCCCAAGCACAGAGCTGAAGGGTCGCCTAGCATTACTCAGAGAGAACGCAGGGCAGGGAGGAGTCTTAGCGAATACACACAAGTATTAGATAAGCTCTGTTCACGTCCGAGTTACCGTGCTGTTCGTCACGAGTTTCGCGCTAATGAACCAACAATCAATATAAAACAAAGTGTCTTTAAACAGAGACACATAAAAGAAGATACGTATTGATTATTTTGAAACCCAGCAAACCTGGGGCAAGTCATGGTACGTGGCACTTAATATCGCAAGGCACCATCCAAACACAGAATTCAAGCAGATTTATTTACATGGGGGATATTGCAAGAAATTTTTTAGAAAGGAGTTTCTAAGGTGATTAACAGCCACCATATTATCTCACCTATTGTCTGTGTCCCGTAGCACCAGCCAACATTTGCTTGATTGTTTGGAGCTGGTGGCATAACAATACCGAGGGGGCCCAAGTCAGAGAGTCAGGGTGGCAGGGAGAGGTGAGTCGGGTGGCCCTGCTGAGACAGCACTGGGCTCCCAGGGGCAGTGACCCAGAGGCGGCACCAGGCAGCCTGCGGGCAACAGGACCAGGAGACAGCTGTGAGCTCGTGTGGGCACCAGTAGCGCCCATCGGAACGCAGTGCCAGAGGATCAGGCAGAGCGCAGGCCCGCGGCATTGTCGGTGTGAGCAAGAGCAGCAGTCGGTAATGTGCAACGACCAGTGGAGATCTGAAGGGAATGAAGGTCTTCCCAGAAGGGTGTCCCCATCTGTCTACTCCCTCATCTTTAGTGGTTTGCAGGGTCCCTGCGATCCTTCCCTTGTTTCCTACAGCAGATGAGATTTCAAACCTGGTTGGAATCTGCAAGGTTCAAACCTGATTGACACATTTTCAAAACAGGTGCGGGGTTCAAACCCAAGCCCAGTTTCGTGAAACCCAGTGTGTGCTGGCTCCCGTGTGGGTGCTGGGGATGTGATGGAACCAGGCTGCTCCACTGCACCCCACAACCAGAAGATGCAACTGGATGGAAACTGTACGTAGAGGCTTGTGAGAATCTAACTCTGTTTTCTTGTAGGTTGGATATTTCGGTATTCGCTGCTTTCATCTTCCCGGTGACTTTATACCTCCTTTAGCAAGAATCAACTCTACATGTTTAATATGTACTTTATACATAGTACACTTTTAAGTATCGTTTTGTTTTGCGCTCGTGTTCAAGAACACATTTCCAAAGCATCAAGTATATAGCAAAAGCTGCACGTAGCTATGTGCTTTTTTACTTTATGCCAATTAGTTAAGTATTTTCTGTATATTGTGGCAACTACTTAGATCATTAATTTATTCATGGAAAACTTATCATTTTGTATTTCTTTACTGAAATCTTGTATAAAAGTTATTTTAAATTTAGTTCACTACATGTAATGTCATTGAAAGGCAGTAATGACTTGAAGAATGTTTGATATTATATTGATTTAAATTATTGGAGTAAATTTGCTTTTTTTTACAAAATAATATTTATATCATCTTGTGCCATCCTGTGATCATTTTAAAATAAGTACATTTCAGAGAGTATCAAAATGGAACATAGCTGTTATAGAATTAAAACCTCTTTTTTTCCTTAAAGTTCAGGGTTTTACTTTAGCAGCAAATACAAACTTTAACTAAAATACATTTTGCATTTAAAATATACTTTCAGCCTCTAAGCTATGTCATTAACAAAAAGAAACATAAATTTGTATATAATACATAAGTTGTGTGTAATTGAAACATATATAACTTTAATTTCAAGAAAGATATTTTAATACAAAAGCCTTAAATTCCAAGTATGTATGATAGGTGTTACATTTGCCATATGGTTGACCCAATTTTATTTAGGTTTTAAATATTTGAAATCTAATATATCAAATAGTGGACATTTTGATAACTGAGCACATTGCTGAAAGTTCTAAATAAAAGAAAGGTCTCAGGTCACTTTAAGTTCAACAAATTTCACACAAATGTTATTCCTGACATAATATTAAATAAATGAAAATCTGGTTGATGATATTTAATACTGATAGTGTTTTATTTGTCATGGAACATTTATACCCATCAGTGAAAGCTATAAAAAATAGGAGAAAAGAAATTCTAGAATATTAGCCTCAACAGAAGACTTTGAAAGAGAAGAAAAATCCTTCTCAAAAGGACTTTCATAAAATAAACATGCAATAACTATTGGCTGGATAAATTAATGTTTACATGCATAAATCAATGTTCTTAAAATTTCGATTGCTTTTACCTAATCTACAACATTATGAAGGAAATAGCAGGCTACTTTCATATAATGATAAAGACGGAGTCCTGAAATAATATGGCAATTTTAAGAAGCTTCAGATATTGAAATGTGATATGAATACATATTACTCGTCTACCTCTGCTCTCACATCAGGCAGTATACATATAAATTCTCCTATTTGCAATATTTCTCTCCATCTCTTTTAAGGTGTTCTACCTGAAAAAAAATTCTTATCATGTTGACATCTTTCCCAATTCACATTTTCCAACTGTTTTTACAAACACCCAAAAAGCACAAATTTTCTATAAATCTTCACATGAGTTGGCTAATTCCAAGTCAGTTATATGCTCACAGTATGATAAAATTACAATATTTTTCTCTTTCTGAAATTTGGATTTAGTTCAGACCTTGAAAATGGGATTTTAACAAAACAAATCTCACCATCTGGAGGTTAGCAAATCAAAATATTTTTTACCTTCATCATAACTGCATCTCTTTACAAATTCATAAACACGTGAGAATAAACACACAATATTCCCTGCTGGGTTTGTCAGTACAATAGACATTTATGACAAGTAAATTACCAAGAAAACATTTACAATGAATATGACTTTGATAAGTTGTACCTTTAAAATAGAAATAAAATTTCCAGAGCATCTAATTTTTGTATTACCAATTTAGGAAAGACTTTTCTCCTATAAGGAATTCAGTATGTTAACAATTGTACAACAATAGTAACCTACTAGCTACATTTGACTACACTATTGTAGCTCTCAATCCCACATAAAACCTAATTTTTCTTCCCTAGTTGTTAAAAATGCTTCCTTCACTGTTAAAAAGTTGACTTGTCAGGCAGATGATATCTCATAAAGACAAGTGTACACACTATCCTTGGGCAATCATGGAGAGATACTGCAGACTTCCAGGCTAATGAGAAAACTAAATGCAAAATCTGTGAAGCTTGAAATTAGTGAAATTTTGAAACAAAATGTTGACAATTATTTCAAGGGTCTGTAAACATAAGACAAAAGCTTACCATGTGAAATTTTCTAATTGGCTCAAAGTTATTTTCCTAACAACACTTTTGGCTGAAAATTGAAGGGAGATGAAATTGGCAAGGGTAAAGTCTCCTAGGGAATGAGAATTTTAACTAAGAAATACCTGAAAATGTTTCAACACTATGCCAGGCAATACATTTACTCTCCCCCTTTCCCCAGTAGTTATCAGGGATCATAGTGATTTTTTAAAACTGGTTTGTATTTTTGTTCAAATAAATATGTGGAAAGATGCTAAAGGAAATTATCAAATTAATAAATGATATTTAAGCAAAACACTATGAGTACTACTGTAAATACAATGATAGTAGAATAAACACTGAAGAAAATCTGCTTATCTAAGTCAAGAGGAAACTGGTGGGAGCATAGAAATTTTCACAAAGATGAAGGTTGAGCAGAGTTTTGTGAGATGCAACATACAAAGAAGAGGGTTTTAAAATGAGGAAGTACATACAAGATTCTTGACCAACAATAAACATGTAGGCTGAAAAGCTAACATGTTATTTTAATATAACCTTTCTATATTATAGAATAGGGAGTGTTAGCCTAGAGTCTGAGTTAGTTGTGGGGACTACAGAAACATTTCTATTATGTTTACTTGGAACCTACTTATTTTCTATAAGTAAACAAAAATATAACCTCATACTGCACACTATTCTGATGATTTCTGTGTGATTCCTTATAAACGAATTTTTCTTTATGCACAGGTATTAATAGTCTGCTCACATACTTCAAGAACAGAGAATTTCATTTCTAACATGTCATTGAAAGCAATTGTTGGATAGTTTCAAACTATAATCTTGTGAAATATTGTAGGATTTCTTTGCATTAACCTGTGCCCATTTGAGCTAATATATTCTGTTACTAGACTTTCACAGATCGAATTCACATAGTAGTTTATATTCTCTTTCCCTCAGATTTACAAATCTAATAAGTGACTGGTTGGTTTCAATCAAAACACCTTAGAGGCAACTGAGTTTTTCCTAATTTGGCAGGAAAGATAATGTAGTTTCTCAAGGATAATATGAAGATCTTCAACTACGAGGATTCACAGGTAAATGTGCCTTTATTCTCCAACCTCAGCCTCTTTCCTGGTAGACTGAAGTCCATGGAAGTGGGGGTCATTCATTGGCATTTGTCCATCTATCATTCTGATGGAGGTAGATTAGGACTCTGGATGTGTAGTTCAGCAAGACAAGGTCTCTTTGCTGTAGTGTATTTAAAAAATGGAGGCCTGGGATCATTGTTGGAGTACAAATTTCTACAGATTCTCTTTTATAAGGCTCATTTTAAATTATGAATGTCCCCCTAAAATCTGACATTCTTCAGGGTGGTGTCAATGTGGATTCTCCTACTGCCATTGCTTCTGCTATTGATGTCATGGGACTTTGCCTTCTTGTGCTCTTGGTTTTCCTAAACATATGAATGGAAACACATTTATGAAGGATGGTGCCAATTAATAGTGATTTCTCGCAAGGGATCTTTTTGTTATTTTTTAAGTGTGATGTCCTCAGAATGCCTGTTGAAGTGTTAGCCGAGAATTTTTCATATGTTAGCTAAGAATGAGACATGGAAGATTTCATTTGTTAGTGGCATAGGCTGAGACCAAAAAGGTTGACCTTGATCCAAACTCTGTCAAATAAAGAGAATTTTGGGAGAACATATTAATATTCATATTTGAAGCTACTGATTTCACCAGACAGAAAATTATTTTTTAATATAATTATAAATAAAATATAATTTTTTCACTACAAGAGCCTCTAATTGAGTTGAATATATGGAAGGACACAACATATAGGAATAAAATAATAAAAATAATAAAAGCATAGAGGAATGTATGGGGGAATCAATAAAGCAGCATAAATAACAGGTAAGGAGAGAAGCCACAAACTAGTACATGAACAGGATGTTTTGGAAGCACTGCTTTAAATTCTGTATCAGAAACATGACATAGTGGGTGCTGTCCACGCTCCTAAGATCCCTTCCCATGGACAAATGTGCCCTCCCAACTATTGACCTGTGATTCATAATTACCCTGTCTTTGCCAGATCATTACCTTCACAAGAACCAGAACTGCCTCTCTCCACAGTTATGATGCAGCAAAACCCCAAAGACAGACTCTTGGATACAAAGAGTCCATTTACTCCTCTTACCTTATGGTCTAACGCTCTTCCTGAGAGCATTTCCTTAATGCATTGCTTTAAAAGAAAAAAAAAATTATCTATTTATTTATGCATACAGAACTGGGGTCCAGGCTAGAGGTGCAGGGGTGGTGAGAGGATTCACCAGAGACAGAGTGGGGAGCACAACAGGCAGATCAATAAAGTACACTGCAGAGGGGAGCAGTGAGTGGGTCAGGAGCGGTCTGCTGAGCCATGTGGGTCACCTCCGGGGCGGGGACAGAACTTATGCTGAAGTGGATTTAGCTTCTCAGTGCTGTGCTCTACCAGGGAGGGTCACTTTTATAAGAATGGTTATTGAAGGCTATGTTTTTTGACATCCTAAACTAAGGTGATTCTTGGAAGCCAGCTAGAGGAAAGGAATTCTGAAGGTGAGTTAGTTGCTAGCAAGGTCACAGTAAGAACTTCAGTATGGCAGGTGAAATGTCAATAAGGCTTAGGATGTTCCAGCTGCTGCTCAGATTCTCACAATTAAATTAGAACAGTTGTTTAAGAAAGAGGATTCTTTAGTTTTGGTGATATTTGTAACATTTCAGTGGTAGGTTGCAAATAGTAGCTATAAGGACTGCAGACTTGTATGTTTTTTTGTTTAAGTGTGTTATGTACTGACACAAAGAAAGTCCAGACTGACATCTTTCATCAGTTCTATGGAGAGTCAGAAAGTTTCCTCAGAAGCATTTCAGAAGCATTGCAGGACTGGGAGATTAGTAGAGAGAGAGGTGGAATTGCAGTCTAGGCAAGTATCCTATTCCTAAAACAGAGCTTTAACAAGAAAGGTTTGGGATATAAAACTTCAAATTGAGACACCCAGGTTCTTGTATTTGAGGACCTGGAACCTTCATTATCTGCTTCTTAGTCTTAATACGGGCTCATTGCCTCTCTCCCATATAGAGAGGCCACAAGTAATTTGATGCTTCCCTTATATGGGATCTGCTCCTACCAGCACTACTAACATGCATAATTGCAGAATAAAAATAAAAGGATTTAAGTTTCTTAGTTAAAGAAATTTTCAGATAAAAATAATCATTTGAGTAAGTAGCATGTAAGCTTAAAATGCAAAAAATCACTTGGGGAAAACACCCTTATTTGTTATACTGAGAATGAATCACATTAATCAGGCTGCTATTAAGTAAAGCCTGACTGTGAAAGAGCTTGGCCCTCGAAGAGAGGAAATGGATTATATATGCCAAATAAGATGCAGGACACAAGATTTAACATCCTGAAAATGGGCTGGCAAAATATTCCTAAAATACCATTTGGCTGGCGTCTTGAGCTTGAAAAGTTAAATGATCCACAAAAATAGAGAAGTTAGAAATATGTGACAGACTGGAGTAAAGGATTAAAAAAAAAATCTAAAAAAATTGGCATTAAAGACTGGGCCCACCATAAGGAACAGGAAACCCACAAGATGACTTGAAAATCCCAAATGGAATAGAAATGTGATTGTAAGAAGAGCAGCAGTGTCACTGAGCAAAAGCACTGTGGTTTTTCTCTCGACACAAACTGACAGGGGCAAAGGCCATATGCCTCCTTTTATCTATGGTGTTAGGATCCCAGAGTAGCCAACAAATAGCAGTGCATCAGTGCCAGAAATAATGTGGGTGTAATTACCACGCTGGGCAGTAAGGTGAGAAGGCAGTGAGACAGTCACCATGATCTGTGCAAATGCTGTCAGAACATATTCCCAGGCCCTCCCTGGTGGCCCATTTGGTGAGGACACAGCACTGTAAGCTGGCCACAGCCACTTCAGTATGAGTTCGATCCCTGCCCCGGAGATGACCCACATGGCACAGCAGACCTCTCCTGACCTGCCCGCTGCTCCCCTCAGCAGTGTATGTCATCAATTTGCCTATCCTGCTCCCCATTCTGTCTCTGGTGAATTCTCTTACCACCCTGCACCTCTTGCTTGTGCCCCAATTCTGTATGCATAAATAAATAAATCTTTTTTTTTAAGAAGCATATTCTCAGGTTAAAATAGATAAACAACCAACAAAAGTACTGAATAAAATTATATTTCTGTATGGATATCTTCTAAGTTTTATCTATCTACCTATCATCTATTCAGCATTGAGAGAGAGATGAAATATACCATTATTATTATTATATGTATAGGAATGAATGGATGACTCATACACATTTAACAAAGAGTAAACAGCAGGTTGAAATCAGCTGCCCAAAGCAGAGTCAAAATTCCTTTGCCTAGTGTCTCAGCCATTGTTCAGCTATAAAATTTTGGCTTCACGAAAAGGTGCCATACAATTGATGTTTAATTATAAATCGGGTCTTTATCTGAGACCACATCCTGGCTTAGTTTCATTCCTGCCCTATCTTGCTTTTCTCTCTCCCCTTCTAAAAATATGTCCTCACTAAATCATTTTCACAAGGAATTTCACCCAGTAACATTTTTAGGCCTTTTTACTACAAACCCAACTTTCTTTTTTCCACAGAGGAAACACTAGTTCACAACATTGCATATGATTTAGAGCCATAGATTCACACCTTTTCAGATGTACTTTCTCACACCATATCTACCACCAAATTACCCATCAACCTCCACCATTATGCAAGGATTAATCCCTTCAGCTCCCTTTTACCCCCACTTTCCCTCCTCAACTCTGGTAACCTTAAATTCTACACGAAGTTTTTAGATCTTGTTTTGGTTTAGTTTTGTTTGTAACTTCGTTTTGTTTCTTATCTTCAGGTATTTCTCTTTTTTTTTTTTTCTGACTTACTTAGAATAATCATCTCTTGTAATGGCAAGATTTCACCTTTTTCTTTCTTTTTTTTTTTTAAAGCTGAGTAGTATTTCACTGTGTTGTAAACTACATCTTAATTCATTCACTTGTCATTGGGCACTTAGGTTGTTTCCATAACTTGTAAACAGTGCTGCAATGGACATAGAAGTGTATAGATCTCTTCAAATTAGTGTTTTTGCACTTTCAAATAGCTAGCTGGAGTGGAATTGTTGGATCGTATGGTATGTATATTTTTAATATTTAAAAAAAAATCTCCTTACAGCTTTCTATAGTGGCTCTACATTCTCATCAACAGTGTGTGGGGCTTCCTTTTTCTCAGTTCCTTTCCAAACTTTGTTTCTGGTCTTTTTGATCTGGACAATTCTCATATGAGATGTAGCTCATATGAGAACACACATTCAACTATTTGTAGCCTCACTGTCATTAATACTTATGATGATAAAAACAAAATATAAGAAATTAGTCATTTTAAAAGACCACATATTTTTTACTTGGAAATATAAGTATTTTGTCTGCCTTAAAACCATCATCATTTTCTTTTCAATACTTTTTTAGCAGTACTCAAACAAAATTCATTTGCAGACCATATTTACAAGACAAAAAGAATCCCAGCAAAATCCTTTTATTTTTGCCAATTTGTTTCTATTGTAATGCAAAAGAGTTTGGATGGGAAATATGTATGTGACTATTATGTTTTATTGATGGAAATTTGGGAACAGCTTGAGGCTAAATCTGCTTATATAAGTTATAGATGCTTTTCTGTATAGAATTTAAACTTTTACAGATTTCTTTTATTGTGAAGATTAGCTCTCAGAACTGCTTTGTATTTTGCTTTGTAAGAAATTCTTTAAGTAATACAGGAAAAAAGGGGCCTTTGATTTTCTTCATTTTTAAAAATTCCTTTTGATGATAGAAATTGTAAAGCTGATGGTTTAAATGATATAAGTCATGGTACCCTTGTGGTCAATTTCATATAATCAACATTCCTAGTTCTAAGTTCAGTATATTATTGAAGGAATAATTATAACTTAATGTTTGTTCCTGCAATTATGCTAAGTGACTAATCTGTATACTAGCACTATGGAGTATTATGACCCTCATTCTATAATGAAGAAATTAGGACTTTGAGAAAACAGGCTAAGTCACAGAGCTTCTAAGAGCATAGAATCGGAACTGGAATGCAAAGGCTTTTGCACACCTAAATCCATTTTCATTTTAATCAGTATGGCATGTCATTTCCCAGAATCAGCTAATTTTTGAAAAGGTACAACATGTGGTAGATATATAGAATAGTGAGTAGGAGAAAAGAAATATTTTTCTGGTAATTATCTTATGCTGATTGGCAAGACCTACGTTTCCAAATAAATGGTTTGTCACATTTCCCTTGATTTATTATAGGATACAACATTAAATGTCCCAAGTTGGGTCAGTCCAATTAAGAAAAATCTGTTAAATTGCTTGGTATTGTGATTTCTTAACCTCAAGAAAATGAGATTGGTGGGGGACATCAAGAAGTAGAATGGGCTTAACTACCAACAGCTGTATACTACAAGCTAGAATGGAACTAATGTCAACTAAAAATACAAGCACTGTAAGCTGAGGCAGAAGTTTCAAGTTGGAAGAAACTTTGAGGGTCTTTGCAGAATAAATGGAATTTCTAGAGGTGAGAAGACTTCAGAGAAGACATCAGACATTAGTCATTAAATTCATAAATGTCTATGAAATGAATTTTATGGGCAATGATATATACTTAGTATTAAGGTAGACAATGAGATGAATTAGAAAAAGGACTTACTCTATTCAGTTGAAATTATAATTGAGGAAAGAATCTGTTGGAAACTAAATTTATATCCAGTTTTGCCTAAAGGTGGAATTCTCCAAATGGTAGTAGTTCATTAGTTCATTTATTGATTGTGACTTCATCATGGTGGGTTGTTTTTTGAATAGTGAATTTTATTTTTTTAATTTGTTTGTTATATCATCCTTCATTTTTGTACAATGTATGGTTTCCCTGTGAAATTCTATCACCAGCTCACCTGGGCACCATCACCACAGTCCCTTGTGCTCTTCCCACCCCTGTGCTGGTCCTTATTTTATAATGAAAGTTACTTGTTTTGATCTAGAATGATGTTAAAAGGAAGGAAAATATATCCCCCCTGAACAGTTTACTTTATTACAACTTGTTCAATTCATGCCCTTAAATATGACTTACTGTGGCATATTTCTTTAGCTTCTCTGTGTCTTCCCTTTCTTCTCTTCAGTTTCCCTGTTATAGCTCAGCCATTATTTCCCAATTACAATGTAAATAGCTTATTTACCTCTGTAAATCTCTTTGTTCACATATCTGTATTATTTGCTACTGCTCACTTTTACTTTTATATATTTATTTCTGAGATGGTTGTTTTTTTGTAGGATATAATTTAGTATTATTTGACAAGAATATTTTTCAAAAAATAAAATTATGACTCTTGTACAAATAAAGAGTTATTAGGTATCAACTATTTGTATTTAACTTGTTATCAAGTGAGCCAGACAAAGTTAGAATGGGTTCAAAAAAGTCTCAAAAAAAAAAAAGAAAGAAAGAAAGAAAATACATGTATCTAAACATACATTTAGGCCACTGCAGAATATGAAATAAATTTATTAATGTTGAATGTGTCCAGATATGGGCAATAGAATAGCACAATGGCTATCTGTGTGACCATATATGAGCAACAGCACAATGACAGGAACCGGGCCTTTCATCCAGATGTACAGACAAAATGGTCAATATCCACATGGTAGAAATTTAATCTCCATGGGTCACAAAAATGATTGCCATTGCTATCAGTTTTTTACAACTTACCAAGTTTCTTCTGTTTAAATGATACTTGTTAATCTGCCTATAACAAAGATTTGTCCAAGTCACTTAAATCCTTCTTACCCTTATGTGGTAGCCAACTGAAAAAATCATTTTGAATTAAAGTATCATATGCATATTTAGTCTATTCCAGGTATGAGGATTCTACCTGAGACAGATATTGTGTAGCAAAAAGTATGCTTGAAATAGTCCAAAAAGATTTAGCAATCAGAGCTGTAGTTTCAGCTCACGTTAAGTAGTTATGTGATATAAGCAAGTCTTACTTTTTTGAGTTGCATTTTTGCTGGGAAAGTCAGAATGAAAATATGAACTCTAAAATGTTACTTTGAAAACACAGGATTAAAAAATGTGAAAATGCTTTATAAATTGCAAAATGCCATCTAAAAGTGAATTGCTATTTTTATGATATTTACTACATTTTCTCTGCGGATGTACATAGCTTCTTTTTTTTTTTTTTTTTTCACCCACTAGTGTACCATTAACTAGATTGTTGTGACAATGATACCTATATGGGAAGAAAAAAAAAACCAAATGTGTCTGCATTTAACACTATTTCAACTCCATAGTAATTTGAGAATAACTGTTTCTTCTTTTGGAACTTATTCATCTAGATGCCTGAATTAAAGATTTAGAGGCTTATCTTTTTCTTTCCAGAAGGTTTCATGCTATGAACAGTATTTTTAAAGCTATCTTGATGTCTAGTTAATGTGCACTCTAAATAGGTAGTCCTGGGATATGATTTTCATGCTGATCTACTTTTAAAAATATTTTAGTGAGGAGAATAATTTTCATAGATTTCATCTTTATGCTGTGTTTAATAGAAGTTATCACAGCTCTATCACTACATTTAAAAAAGGAAATAGATTTTTAGGTCTATTGCATATCCACTGGTTCCTGTGAAATGCTGTTTTCTGTGGTGTATAGTATTTTTTTTTTTTGGCAGTTCCTAATGTGAAAGGTGTGAAGTTAATACTATTGCAAAGATTTAAATATAGATTTAAAGGTTTCTGAAAGAAGATCCATGGTGTATCCTGGTGTGATAATTTTGCAGGCTTTCATTTACAATAGTCCTATGACAGTGAGGTGAAGTGTTGGAAAAATAATTCAAAAGAAGATAAAATAGAAAAGAAAAGAAAAAAAACCCTTGTAAATAACAAACACTAGACCTTTGTTTCATTAGTCCACAAACTTACTTTTAGTTGTCGTGTTTTACTATGATGGGTTTCTGACTTTTTAAGTCTATTTTCACCTCCTCCTTCATACTAACATCTATGTTGTGTCTAACGATGAATAAAAAAGGGAAGTGGAGACCTAAGAAATGAAAATTAAACTTGACTGATGAGAGAATAAGATGTTAACTATTACTCTGTGGAAATGTTATAATAAAGAGAAGTAGTAATAAAATAGTGAGAAATTTGGCCAATCCTATGGATTCTAGTTGCATGTGCTGTAGAGAGAAGGCTCAACTTTACCCCATGTTAATTTAGCTAGTTTAGCCCTTACAAACAATTGTCTAAATTATCCTTATAAAGCAGAGGATGAAAAAAGTGACTCTAATAGCATGTAACATACAATTTTCCCTTTAATTTCAGATAGTAGATCCCTCAAAGGTCAGTTTGGTAGGTGTGATATATCTTAACACACAAAGGGAAATTTAGCTACCTAGGAGGTGTGTTCAATGAAAATCATATCTGCAAGTAAAGTTTTATGACTTAACTCCTACAGTAAAGGAGATGGTGGGGAATGCATTGAAAGTTTGATGAAACTGTTGAGAGAATCTGTGTAGAGAATACACATAGAAAGTGTAATGTCTACTTCCTTATTTCTTGAGAAGGGCAAGCTGGTGGAGTGGGAAGACTGAGAAGCAATGACATTGGCTAAAGCTCAGAAAATATCAACAATTTGTACTGTCACACATACACAAAATTGTATGTGAGTTAAGGCATAATATTTGGAGCAAATGTTGATTTTTCTATGTCTAGTTTTATGCTAAATAGTAACTAGATACATTTTTAGAATACTATTTCAAATAGTCAGGCAGCACATTATAATTGTTAGCAAGTAAAAATTCATTGTCTCAGTTATTGTGAATAGTCAAAAATCTGTTGAAGTATTTAGCCAATAATAAACATTTTTTTTGTTGATTTATGAATTGATGTTGGATATTAGATTAGCAAATTGGTGAATGGCACAAGAGAAACATTTTCAGAAAAAGGAAGGTGCATCGCATAAGAACTTGTCCTAAAGGTGTTATAGGACAGGGAACCTGCCTGGTCTAAATAGGTTCTGCCATCTACCTCATCAAGACAAACATATAAGACCTTTAAGGGACAGGAACTTTAATACAATTAGTGTGCAATACAGAAAAGACAAAGAATACAGTTCCAAATTTAGCACCTGAAGTTACCCATCACCTTGTGAA
>NW_004567127.1:12041514-12058152 GCF_000260355.1 Condylura cristata | reverse complement strand
AATAATAAAATAAATGTCTGAAAGAGCAGAGAATCCCCAAAGGAGAGACTCTGACCTTGCTGAATAACTGGACTATTAACAACCCTAAATGGAAGAGCAAATTTACTACTGGAAACTATGCCCTAAGGTGGAAACAAAGGAGATTCCTTGGTGATTAGCAGAATGTGCAGGTATAATGATGGATCATTCCAGTTGACAGTGGTATTTCTAGTACTTCTCAGAGGACTGAAGACTGGTAACTGAACTAGCATAATATGAATACCTAGTTCAAAAAGATTTACACAAAACCCATAAAATGGTGAAGAGTGAAGAAATGTAATTTACATAGAATCAACACATTTATTTAAAGTTAGCCTGTTTTTATTGCAAATCTCTTGAAAAACTGGGAAAGATCAGTGCAGTTGAGTGGACTACATGGGCACTGATTTTCAAGTGTGAAAGCCAATAAATTAGTCACTTTGGAAGTGCTCACCTTGTACCTTGTTTGCATGATCAACATTCCACTCCATTAAAATTTCCTGTTTTGCAAAAGGGAATATATAAAGCAATGAAACCCTGAAAACGCTGTCTATCTCAGACTAATATGCCACTAGCTCATAAAAAAAAAGGGGGACTAAAACAATCACCTGTGGCTTCAGGCCCAAAAGCTTTATTTCCTAGAATAAAGCTGTGGGAGATCAACACCTGCATATTTTCCAACGTTATCTCATTTTATAATGGGCATTTGGTGAGCGTTCTGTGGCTCCAGGTGTCATTCTCTTTCGATTCTCTGGCACTCAGAAAGGTGGCATTTACATGACAAATGATCGAACCTCCTTTGGCAGTAAAGAGCCATTCTGCTGTGGAAGATATGCAAGGGCCTGCCACTGAGGCCAGTTTAACATAACTCTTATCTGCTTGGCAAGCTCCTTTTGGACTTCTCTGCCTATCTGTGGGGTTGCGGTCCTGAATGTATTGGTTTACATTTGCAGCTGTGGTAATAACAGAGAGCTAAGAGGTTTCTGCTCTCCTTGCTGTGAAATCCACTCGACATAAGTCATCTGGCAGGCATTTCTTCTCTATAATGGAATGGATGACTTAGGAAAAAAATTAAAATAGGTCTAGTGGTGACACATCTTAATATTCTTCTATTTCTTTTGAAGTATTCATAAAAATTAAAATACAGTCCCTGTGGAAAAGATCAAGTCTTAGACATATATAATCCATCCTTAATTCTTTCCTTGGCAAAAGCCAGTATCATAGACTGAAGTATAAAATAGGCTTTAAGAAGATACAGCTCAAATTGATCAGGTATGCAGATACTTTCTCCCTTTTCTCATTTCTCCATTATTACTTTGCTTTCAGGAGAGCCACATAGAATTAAAATTATGTAGAAAATATACTCTTTTGGTCTTTCATTAACTGTAGAGAATGGTGGGCACAGAGTTTTTGAAAATGCTCTTTTGTATGTGTGTTGATGAACTAGACAAAAAAGCAAGGTGTACATGGTTGAAAGTCAGAACAAAGAAATTTTTAAAGTTACATTTGAAAGCAAGGAGAACAAGTTCTCGGGTCGAAATTCTATTTAGATGGTGCTATTAAAGTTCTCATTTGCTCGCTAAAAGACAAGTATTAAACCCTTACTATGTGCCAGCCACTATGGTGGGAATTTGGTGTAAATTTCATGTGATGCAGGAGATTTTGAATGTCTGGGGAGAAAAAATATAAATGCTATATATCAGCGGAGAATAGCTGCTAAAGATGTGTTTTTCTATGAGAAGAAAGGATCTTCTAAAATATTTACAAAATCAGGCTAAGTGCCTTTAAGAATTCACATTTAAATTATCTTAAAGGTCCACAAATTTATACTTTCAACCACGATTTATTTTCTAAGTTTTAAATATACACCTGTATAGTCAATATCTTCACATGCATTATCAAGGGCACATAATATTCAAATGCTTGAAGACTAATTATCTTTTCACCAAAACAGCTTCTGTTTCAATGTTTCCTGTCACACTCACTAACTACCAGCATCCCATAGCAAAAACCATAAATCTTTGATTCAGCTGTGATAATTTCCTCCCTTTCTATACCACAATTCAAATTCACTATCAGTTTTTTTCTCTTCTCACTTCAATATATCTTTTATCCAAGCATGTCTCCTTCTCCAGTGCCACTGTTATAGGGCACCCCAATGTGAATTGGGTTGCCTGTGTGTGAGTCCTCACCTGCGCGCTTAAGATTCAATTGTTATTATGGACACACACAGAATGGTTCAATAATGGATTTATTTACAAGGAGAAGGTAAAGGAAGAGCCTAGGGAAAGGGAGAGAAATAAAGTTAAACTAAAATATCCTACCAGTTCTGCTGACTTGGACTCTACCAGCATGCTGAAAACCAGTCGAGAGCCAAAGGACCAGCCGGGAACCATCAGGCCAAAGACCCCCGGAGCCCACATGTCCGGTTTTATCCTAACCTGGCTGCTCAGCTCCGCCCTCACGTCCCAGCGTGCTTCTCATTGTTATTGATGGGATTAGTAGTTCCAATATCTGGAGTGGGGTGAAGTCCATGACACCTGTACCTGTTACACCACCACCAGGAATCTAAATATTTTCGATTATTTAGATTCCTGTATTGACCTAAAAACTTTTTTCCCCATCCACTTTGAGCTCTTTTCCATTTCTTTTCCATACTGATGGCATACTACCTTTTTTCAAAATGCAGTTCATATGTTATCTCTCTAAAGCAAATCTTCAGTGTTTGCCATGCTCTTAGGATAAACATCAGAGTCTTAATAAAGCACATCAGTTGATTTCTCTCAGGAGCAAGTCATAGAAAAAGTAGCTAAAATTGGCTGCTGTAAATAAAGACTTTTTCAATTAGATATATTAAGTCTAGGGAAGAGCCTTGCTTAAAGTCTAGCTTGAAGCACCTGCTCTTTACCTCCACCCAGCAGAGGCCAGGTGAGTCTGGGACTTGAAGCAGCTCTTGCATGATAGTAATAAGAAAAAAACTCATTTTAAGTCACTGATAGCTTCAGAGGTTTTCCTCTACAGATTAACCCAAAGAATATTGAATGTAGGAATTTAATATTTGCGAATGTGGTGGTGCAATAACAAAACACCAAATCATGTGACCATCCTGTCTCTATTCCTCACTGTAATTTGAATTACAGTGGTGGCAATAAAAATATCCTGTTGAGAAATATTTGGTAAAGTGATTCCTTGGAAGGCAAAACATGTGCCTTTGAATTCTAGTCGAAAAGTTTTCAGAAAAATGTTGACAGCCTGAGTTGATTATTATTCACTCCATTTGAAAAGGTATACTTCAATTAGGGCATCATTTCAGGAAAAAGTGGTTTTCAAATAGAGAAAGAAAGGAGAATACAGAAACTTAAAGACTTATAGAGTTGAAAGTGCATTGTCGCTAGCTGATGGCAGAGTCTCAAAGTAGGCTCTAATTTGAAGATAAAGACAAAAGCAAGAGTATCTCAGGACAAAGACTAAATTAAAGGCCTAAATGTCAAAGCTTTCCTTAAGTCTGATTATATCAAGAGACTCCCAATAAATCATTTGATTAGGACTAAATTTCTGAAAGAACACATAGCTGTGGTCATGGAAGCCTGGTAAATCAAGGAAACTAAATTAAGTCAAAACCTAGTGAATGAGGTATTTATTAGAAAGAACTAATAACCAAAGAGATTAAAAAAAAAAAACTAGGGAAGTTTTGGAGAATGATACATTGCCAAATACGCCCTCTTTCTTGATTGAGAAGACTGAAATTTCTCGACAATATTTTCTTTATTACCAATACTCTTGGTGTTTGTTCATTGACAAAGATGACACACCTCAGAGCCTTCTCAAGCTATGGTAAAAGAAAATCTCCCCAAATACAGAGCTGGGACCCTGGAGTACAATAGACAGTGTCGTTAATTCTATGGAGACGAACTGGCACAATTGTGAAACATTTCCTAGGCCAAAGGCAATCTCACCTTTGGTGACCGGGATTTCTGTGAACCACTGATTACCATGCGTATTTGAGTTTCTTTAATGTTCTAGGTGCTAACTCCTGTGGTGACCATCCTATCCCTATTCCTCACTAAATCTGAATATAAGTGATGGTGAATGTGTTCATTGAATGGAAGCTTCTTCATGAAAAAGAGTCTCTTACACATTATAAAGCTTTGAACTTTGAGCCTACTTTTACTTATATAAAAGAAATGTAAGTGCTTTTGGGAGGGAGCTTGTCTATTTTCTCTGTGGTATGAAAACAAGTACGATGGTAAATAATATTAGTTTGTAATCACTCATATTTTATACATGTGCCATGCGTCCTGTTGTCACTGACTCTGCAGCACATTTTTGTCAATTATTTATGACTTTTGACACATCCTAACACAGGTTTAACTGCCACTGAATGATTTTACTGGGACCCTCTATTTTTTTTTTTTTAAGATCTATTTATTTATGCATACAGAACTGGAGTACAGGCCAGAGGTGTGGGGTGAGGGGGAGGGTGGTGAGAGGATTCACCAGAGACAGAATGGGGAGCAGAATAGGCAGACTGATGAAGTATAACTGCTGAGGAGAGCAGCGGGGAGACAGGTGAGGCTTGCTGTGCCATGTGAGTCACCGCCCTGGCTGGTGATCGAACACATGCTGAAGCACCTGTGGATAGCTTTAATTCGTTGCATCACCAGGGAGGGTCATTGTTTTCTAATTTCTTTAGGTGTTAGGTCAAGAATGACTTTCCCCAGAAAAATTCCATTTACAGGAAATTGAATTTAGATATTAGGGGAGCAATGGGCCACACAGGAGAGGTCTGCCACTCCATGTGGATCACTTCTGGCCGGGGATTGAATTGATACTCAAGCGGCTACGGCCAGCTTTCAGTGCTGAGCTCTGACCCATTGTGCCACCAGGGAGGGCCTCACTGGGACCCTCTTGCTCTTGGGCTTGTCCACAAGCTACTTTCCTAACTCCTCCGTTGACTAAGAGTCTGGCTTGAGAAGAAATAAGAGGCCAAAGCTAAGCTCCAGTTAAGCCACAAACTTTTTTGCAATGTGCATGCAAAAAGAATAGTTATTAAGCACTGGGATTGAAAAAAATATCATTCTTAATGCTGTATAACCCAGAAAACACAGATTTCATATATCTTAAAAATTTAAAAAGTGAGAAGATGGTTATAACACAATGCTAGGTAATAATAGCAGGGCCTTTATTTGTAAGTTCAGAATAATTCCAATTTTATAAAAAAATGTTAGAAATTTATGTGTTCATTAGAGGCAAGTACCGATATGTGAGAAAGGCTCTTTTCTGAATAGCAGTTATAGAGACATACTTCGTTGTGTATTCATATGATCTCTATTCAATTTCTTGTTCAGCCACTTACTGGCTCTGTGATATTGAAGTAAACAATTTGCTTTCACTTTTTTAGCCATATCTGTATTTACCTCACTGAGATATAGTGAGATGAGGTAAGATATGAATGTATAGCATAAATAAATTAGCACTTCAGAATAAGCTGTATATAAATGTTAACCTAATCATACAATTCTTTTGGTATTGTGATAACTTTCTTATTTCCCAATTTTTTAAATGCTGGATGAATGAAACCTCTAGTCATAAAGGTATCAAAATCACAAAGGCAGAATTAAACTGCCCAGGTCCAATATAAAAACATCATCAGATGCTAACTAGCCTCTTATGATAGGGAACGGCACCTAGTGAAACAGAACGGTAAGCAGTCAGCTGAAGGGCAGAACAGAAGCTTGCTGAAGCTACTCTGATTAACGGTAGATGGTCATCAGAGAGTTTGACTGATTAATCTCCATATATTATAAAAAAAAAAGTTGAAAGTGACCTAGAAATGAAAAAAAAAAATGACAGAGGAATCATTGCAAAAAATACTTTTCTTTCTGGAAACTTAAGAACACCTTTTGTACCCAGTGGGATGCAGTTTGATAAAGTTCTGGCTTCCAAGGCAGGAAAAATAGCTAATAAAGACTCAATGCCTGCAGAGAGGGAATAGGCTGAATTCTAAGCTTTGACACCTTTTTAATGGGAACAACCCAGAGACTAACTTTTCAGCTGAGTTAGAGGACTTTTTAAGAAGTCTTATAGATGCTTAGAAGGTCTCTAAGATCACAAAATCTTCTGAGGTCAAATCTTCCCCAAACTTGCTGGGTCAGCAGTGAATAAAAAAAGACACAGGTTGACAAGTATAAATCAGAGCAATTCTGCAAGAGAGGGGGAGGGAGAGGGATCAAAAGGAAGGAGGGAAGAGCACAAGAAACTATGGGGAAAAAAGACACAACTTTTTTTTTTTTTAAAGATTTATTTATTTATGCATATAGAACTGGGGTACAGGCCAGAGGCCCAGGTGTGGTGAGAGGATTCACCAGAGACAGAGTGGGGAGCAGAAAAGGCAGACCAATGAAGTACACTGTTGAAGGGAGCAGTGGGCAGGTCAGGAGAGGTCTGCTGTGCCCTGTGGGTCACCTCCCAGGCAGGGATCAAACTCATGCTGAAGTGGCTTTAGCTTCTCAGTGCTGTGTTTTAACCTGCTGTGCCAGGGCCCAACAAACAGCTTGTTTTTATGAGGACTACTGTGTAGATAAACATATGTTGAAAAACTAAAGATTGTGGCTGATAAGTATAAATTAATCTTCATAACTTACTTCCTTGGTCTTATATATTCAAGAGAAAGCAACATGTTTTTATTGTTGATTATATATATATATATATATATATATATGATACATTGTGAAAAGAACTATAGAAGAATTCATATAAACCAGTTAGTTTGGGTCCTAAGTTTCTTCATGACTTTGCCATAATGCTTTACAATGGGATTACAGATACTTCTGTTATTAACTTACAGTGGTGTTATATATTTTTTATGTCACCCTATAACATTTTTATAATATTGGATTCTTCACATGTTGATACAGACTCATTTCATTTTGCATAATATATTGCCACAGATAACTGATACCTGGAAATAGGTACTTTAAAAATGGAAGTATAAAATGAGCAGAATAAGTCCTACCAATGCAACTTGATGTATTTTCAGAAGGGCACAACTATGTAAACATTATTCAGATCAAGAAACAACATTACAGCAACCCAGATTCCTCTCAGATTTGCTTCCAGTCATTAAAATTATCAGGGGTTTTCTCCATTTGGTGTAGTTTGAACTTCCTCTCAATGTGGAAGCCTGAGTGTTTCAGTGAGCATGGAAAGCTCACAGCTTTTCTTACATAACTTAGGTTTCAAGCTCCATCTTCTCTGTGATACTCTATTGGTTACAAGTAGGTCATAAACTCATTTAGATTTTAGGGGAAGGAAATTAGACTCCACACTTGAAGGGGGTACCAAGTTCTTGGAACAAAAAATCAAATAGTAAATATGTGTGGTTTTGTGTGCTATCTAAAAATTTAGTTGCATATTTTTCATTATTTTATAATTGTTTTAAAATGAAAAATGATTTCTGGGAAATGTAAAAAGCAAGATGGCACACACCTAAGCTGGTAGTTGACCAAGTTCTGTTTCAGAACATGTGGGGTGAAGAATATTGTTTCAGGTACCTTTGGAAGATATAATATATTATAAAAATGAAAATGAAGGGACCCTCAGGCCTATGACAAAATCACCTCTGAGTCTGCATCTCAGAGGGTATGAGCTAGAGTACAAAATTAGATTCAGGGTACAGGAAACTATGTCATGAAAATTTAATATTGTTTTAAATTTTATTTTAACCATAATTGTCAGTCATGATGCCCTTATTTTCTAAAACAGCTTCTAAATTCTGGGGACTGTGTGAACACTTGGGAATATATAGATCAGACTAGAACATGAGTTGCTTATTTGGAGAGTTTACATTGTGCTGGAGGGATATACATAGAGATAGATATGCATACCTGCACCTCATGAGCAGGGCACGGGACTTATTTATGCAAAGGGCTCTGAGATAAATGCTTAGAAAGAATATTAGTTTTGTCTCAAAGGATGATTTCAAAGTAGAGGGGATATTTGCACTAGTTTTTGGAGGTTAAACTTAAATTATGAAGGAAAAAGGGGAAGAAGAAAAGGCATAAGAAAATAGTCATGAAAAGACATACCATACTCAGTGAACTATGAATTCATTGGGACTGCAAAAGTTTAGTATGAATTGTGTGGGAGAAGTAAAATATTAAATAACTAAAAGGATTTCATATAGTATGCTAAAATGTAGTTTTTGACCAGGAGATTTCAATCCTCATTGAGGGATCTAAATTCTTAGGACTTATCCAAGGTGCTTCAGGAAATAGGGAAAAAGGAAATTAGGTGGACAAAACATTGGGTCCTTCCATTGCCATCCATATTTTGTCCAGAGAAGCAATCTTTTAATCTATGGATTTAATTGAAGAGAAAATAATAGTTATTAAAAAATGTTACAATAAATTGATAATTACTGCTACATAAAATGGGGAGTCATCAAATTTTTTATAAAAGGGAATGATATGCGGAAATATATATTTTGAAGTATTGTTCTGATCATTTTATGAAGACCATGCAGTTTAAAAAAAGTAGATATTGAAAGCAGGAAGGGAATTTCACAAAACTTCAGTTAAAGGCAATGGTGGTATAGATCTTAATAAATACATTCAGGAAGCTTGTAAAAAGAAACTGAATGTGAACGGAATAGAAATGTGGAGCCAAATGATAGTTCTTAAGATAATAGCAGAGTTAACGCTCTTGCAAATAGAATAAGAAAAACAGGTACAGAATTTGAGGACAATAATGAGATTCATTATGAGCACATTAAGTTTGAGGTATTATCAAAACAACAATATTCAGCAGCAGTTGAAAATACATATTGAAGCATGAGTTAAAAGTTAGAAAGTCTTTAAGAGACAAATTCAGCTAAAGACTTAGGAGCAGATGATATCCCAGAGGGAGATAGATAACAAAAAAGAAAAATAAATCAAGCCTGAACTCTAGGGAGATAGTCATTTAAAAACTAAAGAAAGGGAGTAAAAAGAATAATTGAGAGCTAAAGAATAAAGAAAGCACAGTCTAACAGTCCACATTAAAACAGAGCCTGAAAAGAAGTAGTGAACCGAATCAAATTGTTCAGAAATAAAATAATGTAAAAATGATAATGCAAAGAAATAACTAGTTGTTGGAGTGAGAAAATTTTACAGGAGTTTTGCATAAGTTTCAGTAGAAAGGTGCGAAAGATGGGGTAGACAGTATGTAAGTTTTGTTGTTTTTATTCATTCAGTATTTCATCTTGTTGCATCAATTTGTACTGATTTATAATTATAAGTGCAAAAATTGGTGACTAGGTGTCTCCAAAGAAATAAATGAAATCAATTGCACAGAAAAAAATTGTGAAATGTTATAATCTTTTCGTATTGAATTTAATATAGTATAAATAGATTTTGATTTATTATGATGCATGCCAGAAACTTATGTAATATTATAATGTAGTATTATTTTAATCATAAATCACCAAACATTTGGACAGTGAAAATGAATAAAATTCACATTTAAATAATTTTCTAAATTTTTAAAATTGGAAATAGTAACTTAAAATGTGCCTCCTAAAAATCAGTTCCACAATGAAATATTAAAATGTATATCTGTGAATGCCAAGTTTATCTGAGAAAATTTACATGGAACAGTAAATAAAACTACTAGATTGTAATAAAAAGAAAATGTTATTTGAATCTCTAGGAAAAAGTTACTTGTGAGAGAAATCAAATTACATCAGACATTTCAATAATAATGAACTTATGACAGATGACAAAAAAAGCACATTTTATATTCAAAGAATCTGTGAACCAGTAATTTTATATGCAACTAACTGACTTTCATATAAAAAGTGATTTTTTTACGTAAACAATTATATAAATTCTTATACATAGTATATAGTATTTTTATACATAAGCAAGTATAGTATTCTCACTATCATTTTCTCCTGAAATATTATATCCATGACTTTCCCTAGAAAATATATTCAAGAACGAGATTCAATTACCAAATGAAAGAATAAGCACATAAGAAGTGGAGATAAACATGAAAAAAATCTTTTCCTTCAAAGCTAAACAAAACTAAATAATGGTGGTAAAAAAGAAATTAGCTATTATAATAATGGCTATCAAGGAGAATAGCTATGATTTACCATAGCTATATATGCTTATAACATATTAAGAGTATAGCTATGAAAGTAAGAAAAATGAGGGGATAGTATTACAGATAGAATACATCTTTTATTAATATGTAGTGATTAAGATTAAAATTTATTATTTTTTATCAGATTCCATGGGAAAGGAAGTTGAAGGCAAGTAATGGGTTAATAACTAATGTTATTGTTCATACTGGAATACTATATATAATGAGAAAAAGGAAAAAGTAACACAATAGGTAGTTTAGTACTAAAATAAACACTTAAATAGAATTAAAAATCTTCCTAAAATTAAAAATTAAGAATGAATAAGTAGACTACATAATGAAATAATATATAAAATAGAGCAAGAACAGAAGATAAACCTCAATTGTATCAACGACTGTAAATAACCTTAGCTTACTTGTTAAATAAAAATATTTCATATTGTCTTTACTAGTCCTGGAAATAACCACTTCTCCAAGAAGTACTACTTTCCTATTGGTGAATGACATCTTGATGAAACAAAAGGTTTTAAGGGAGGTACTAGGTGTGCTATTGAAAGCTATTTTGAATTTTAAAATCATATAATATATTTAAAAGCAAAACTCACACTCGACAACAACAAAGAAATAATCCCACTTTAAGGGGAAAATTTTGAACTGAAAATAAGAGATTGAGAGTATGCTTTACACACACACATATATATGTGTGTGTGTGTATGTGTGTGTGTGTGTTTTAAAGTAAAGATTGATTGATTTATGCACACAAGAACTGGGGTACAGGCAAGAGGTACAGAGGTACGGGTGTAAGAGGATTCACCAGAGACACAGAGACAGAATGGGGAGCATAACAGGCAGGTGTACTGAAATACACTGATGAGGGGAGAAATAGTCAAGAAGAGGAGGTCTGCTGAACCATGTGGGTCACCTCCCTGGCTGGGGATCTAATTCCTGCTGCAGTGGCTACAGATAGCTGGTGCTTTAACTGGCTACACCACCAGGGAGGGCCCTAGATCATGTTTATATTTTATAACCTGTGTTTACTGAGTGGAACTATTCACATTGTTTAAAATGTCTGTTCTTTTTAGTTTCTTAATTAGTAAATGTGGATGAGTTTGTCTAAATAAACTCTGCGTAATACAATTCCACCATAGCATGAAATCACAGATTAGAGGAATCTTTTATCATCTTGGGAGAAACAGTGCAGATGATTGTTGACTCGTAGTTGCAATACAGAAAATTTCAATAATATAAATAAAATATAAAATAGACAAAGAAACATGAATTTTTTTTTTTAAATTAAATTCACATATCCTTGAAAGTACTTGCCTTAGGGACAAGGGAAACTAGTGGTATAAGCATGTTCAGGGCATGAGTATTTAACATAAAAACATATTTTAGGCACTGTCTTAAGACAAACAAGAACCCATTATGTGTGAGTGTGTGTTGTTTATACTGGTGAAATTGGTTGCTGGGGGTCAGAGAGGCACAAGACGGCATAATGTCGCAGAGTACCTGTAGGGCAGAGTATATGTGTGATATAGAATTTTAAGGGATAAGGTGTATGATTAGTTTGTGAAATGGTTTTCAAAAAAATGAAATCATAATTTTACATCAAGTGCTTAGAAGTTTCCATTTATCCTGGAGTTGGCAAGTCTACTTATATATTTATTTTTATCTTAAGTAGGACAGCAATATTATCAGATTTCATTTTGCAAAGAGTTCATTTGGCAAAAGTTAGTCAGTGAGTCACAGGCAGAAAGTCCTGTTTGGATGAGGAATAATGAGAACATTTCAGTTAGGGATAATAAAAATGAGAAGAGAAAGTAAAACCAACACATTCTTCAAGCTTACTTTACTTGAAGAAAATGGTAAGTTCCACAAGACACCTGGGTTTTGTTTGACCAAATGAGAAAATGATTATGTTATTTATTAGCGGGGTGGTCATATAGCCTACATTTTCTGAAACAGTTCAGGGTTGACACGCCTTGTCCCAGGATAGGAATTTATTAGTGACTACTTCCCGTTTGCTTTCAGTGAGCCTTAAATTATTTATAGGGAATAATACTGCAAAAGTAAAAACAGGTTTGAGTAAGAAAATAATAATTTATTTTAAGAGATAATTGAGTTTGAAGAATTAGTATGACATTAAGTTGTAAGTGAACATACTAAGCTCATTAAGTATACCTATGCACTGGAATTAATTTGTCCTTATTGATTAGATTGTTCAGCATCCCAAATAAGAGATTCAATTCTGAAGTGGAAAGTTTGCTTCTTCTCTCAGACTGCACCTTTAGCCCTCACCAACTATCTTGTAAACGTACAGAGTTAGTCCCAAGGGACTTTGGGTTAGAATGCTTATACTAACTGTTCCAATTCTTGGAGGAAACCCCCCCAAACTAAAATCCTAATAGTGATGGTCAGTGATTCTTTGGCAATTGAAGTAATTATTGGATATTTGGTCTAATAAATATATTTTGTGATGTGTCTCAATATAAAACTATAACACAGTAAATGAAGTAGACTCTAGATAATAAAATATTATAGTTTCTAGGATTGCAATGCTATGTATATAAAAAGGAACAAAATATACAACAAAATATACAAAATAACTTTGTATAAAAGTATCATCCCATAGTATTTCAGGATAATTTTGGATACATTCCTTTATTATCATATTTAAATAAGACCTCTATGTAAACCATACTGATTTTTTTACTTTCATTTATCTTTTTCACATTTCATTCTGAACATTTTCCTCAGATCTTAAGTGTTTTCACCATTAACCAAGAAAAAAAAAGCAGTAGGTGACAAGTATTAAGTATGTTGACTTCATTATTACCACAATCATTTTATAATAATATGTTATCAAGTCACCACATTGTATAGCTTGAACTCATATATTTATAATATTAATGTAACATAATTTATTTATTAGCATCATATATTATGTTGGTTGCATATAATTATGCATTGACATTAACATGTAATATTAACATGTACATTGATATAAAATGGTACATGTCAGTTATAAATTATAAATCAATAAAGATGAGGAGGGAGACAAATGAACATTTGAATTATAAATAATGCACATTTGTTCATTTGTAATGAAAGATTCCATGTAGACAGGATATGGTGATTTATTCTTTAAAAGGAAGGGTACTAGTAAGTTGTGTTACTTATGGTTGTGATAACTGATATTTAACTAATAGTTTGTTGTACTGAACTAAAAAAAAATCATTTTAAAAGAGGAAGGATCAAATAGGGAGGAAGTACAAGAAAGCAGAGTGACCTGATTCAGAAAAGGGAGATGAAAAGAACACTAGAAAAGACACAACAGTAAGAGTAGGAGGCAGGAAAGAAATAAAATAGGTTAGATTTGTATATGGGGCAGAAAAAACAGACTGTGTTGCCAAGAGTGTGATTTCACATAAAAAGTAGTGAAATAGGGCCCTCCCTGGTGACTCAGCGGGTTAAAGCACAGCACTGAGAAGCTAAAGACACTTCCGCATGAGTTAGATTCCCACCTGCCCGGGAGGTGACCACATGGCGGGGCAGACCTCTCCTGACCTGCCCGCTGCTCCCCTCAGCAGTGTACTTAGTCAATCTGCCTGTTCTGCTCCCCACTCTGTCTCTGGTGAAGCCTCTCGTTGCCCCTGAGCCTCTGGCCTGTACCCCAGTTCTGTATGCACAAATAAATAAATCTAAAAAGAAAAAGTAGTGAAATAAACAGTTTCACTGAAGTGAGAGAAAGGCTGGCCACACATTTAGAGTGGACATTATTCTAGCAGGGGGTAAGGTAGGAATATCTACCTGTAGCCAGAATCTAGGGCTCCAAGGAATCCATATGGTTGAAAACTACGCTATCCTCAGAAATGTTGGGAGTGACCAAGTGCGGAGATTTACTGAGGGACTGAATAAGGGCAGTAATAAATTAGACCTCGCATCCAAGGGTGATAAGGCGGTAATAAACTGGGACTTGCATCCCATTAACGGGACCTTGAGTCTGGGAGGGGACCAAATGAAGGTGATAATGAACTGGGCTTTACATCAAGGGACAGAGTGATGAGTCACCCTTTTGGAATTTGAGTTTAGAATCTACATAAGAGACCCTTCCCCCCTCTAGGGCTGGCAGTAGCTGTGGACCCCACCCTAGGGACTCCCTCTCAGCTGCTGTCTGGGAACAATAAACTCTGCTTGCTCAGCCTTTCTGCCTCCCGCCTTTCTTTCTTGCGGTCACAGAAGTTGGGACAAAACAAGAAACTACTGAATGAAAGACTTCTGACTATAAGAAAAGCCCATGCATACAATATGCAGAGAGCTGTTCCGCCATCTCTTCTGAGGCCTCTTCTGAGGCCAGCATCGGTACCACATTGTGATCCTTCTTCATATGGAGCCTGGGCCTCTCCACAGCTTCTCAATAAAGTGCTTCAGGCAGCCATTGTCTCCCAAGTTGGCCTGTGAGCAAAAATCGATTTCCCTTATCTTTGTTGAAGTTAAGCTTGTACTATTTAAATTGACATGATGTCATCAAGTAATATAGCTAGAGAAACATCACTTACTCTTATCCACAATAGCTGAATTTTGGATTAGACCCTTCCAAATGTTAACCTACAACTTGGCTGAAAACAAAACACTGGGGGTGGGGTGAGGTGGGTGGAGGCTTTTAAAAAGCTGGGGATATTTTTAGGTGAATAACTGGACATTTCCTAGATTTCTTTTCTCTCTTTTTAAATTACTCTACATCCTACAATGTTATGGATTGAATTATGTCCCTCCGAAATTTGTATATTGAAACCCCGTCTCAGAATATGGCTGTATTTGAAAATTATCTTTACAGAGGTAAGTTGAAGTGGAGTCGTTTGAGGGTGTCCTAGTAGGATGTGACTGGTGTTCTTTTAACTTGCTTATGACTTTCACTGAGTATATATTTTTTAATAATATATATATATATAATTATTTTTACATCATTTTGTGAATTTTTTCATCTCAGTTGTAATCTCTGTGGACTTCCCATCACCAAATCACCCATTTGCTATCACCATAGGCCAGTGTATTTCCTTCCCCCACTGTTTTTGATCCCATTCCTCACTCCACCCCCATAAAATGACTCTGGTATACAGCTGTTCATTATTATTATTATTTTCTCACTGAGTATATTTTTTATATACAATATGAGAGCTACTTCTTGCTAATGGTTACCTTTCTTTTCAATGAAGTACTACTCTTTGTTGAGAAACTTGCCAAAGCACTTAACAATGCTCGTTTTACAAAATGCTTAAGAAGTTCATAGTTGGCAACCATAGTTTGTGCATTGGTCTAGAGACATCTTATTTTTGATTCTCTAATTCTATTTTAAGTGATTCAATGGGATCTTTGTTCATTTTTAGTGTTTTTCTTTTTCACAGTCCCTTTACGTCATTCTCATATCATTAGTGGAGTTCAATAGAGTATAATCTCCATACCTATATCTGGATATATTTCTCCCTTTGAAACAAGATTTACAGATATCCTGATGAAAAATATTTTCTTCCTAGTAGTTTTCTCAATAATTTTGTGAAGATATGACCTTCTCCTTAATCTACAGATGTGAAAATGTGATAATGGGTTCATGACAAAGAATGGTATTACTCTTGTAAAAATTAGAATTAATACCACATAAGGACCTTAAAATAAGATGTTTTCAAGGTATTTATGATGCACTGGGTCATATTTATGAATCTATAAAGGTTATTAGCAAAAATTGTAAACTCATGTTTAGTGAGATACACAAATAAGAATGCCACCATCTTCTGTTCTTGTTAAAATAGGAAGGATAATGTGATATCCAATGAGACAGATACATACATGTTACATGTTTAAACATTCAGATACACATGAAAGACAAATTTTAAATTCTAAACAATTACAAATCACTCTAATTATAATATGTTTTAGTTTTTGAATCATCTACTAGGCTTCTTTACCTGCTGAACATTTGATTAACTTACAAACGCAAATCAGTGTCACCTTTTATAAAACATCTTCTGATTCTCCCTAAGTAGCACTTACAACTTCTTTCTGCATAAAGCTTAGCATTGTTGCACATTTGATATCCTTTTGCCCATACTTATATGTATGTCTGCTGGTTTTTTGTTTTTTTTTTTTTTTTTTTTTTTTTTTTACTGGATCATAAAACCTCTGAGTATAAGATGAATATCTTTATATCTTTAATATTTTGCACTGCTTGGCATATAAGTTCTCAATAAACCTGTATTGAATTAAAGAATTAATGAGTATGGAGCAAAGTCAAGAAGTAAGAACCTATGGATATGGTTTTTGCAAGGTTTGGACACAGACAATCTGAGAAATTATGTGCTTGCCTTCTTACATCGACCAGTTGAAGTCTGTTAATACCTCTGATATGTTAAGAGCTGGATCTAGACTAATAGAAATAATAACACTTATAGATCATGCCCCAGTGCCTGCCACAATAACATTAAGCATAAACTGAATAAT
>NW_004567127.1:12036127-12037174 GCF_000260355.1 Condylura cristata | reverse complement strand
AAAAAAAAATGTGCAAAATGATGTAAAAATAAACTTTGTAATAAAAAAATTAATAATGCAAAGAAATAATTTGATTTAATTTGTATTAATTTGCCAAGTCATTTAATGATTTTAATCAAGTAACTGAAAATATAGTTATATTAGGTAGCATTTCCAGTTACAAACAAGCAACTCTGAGTTAAACAAACAAAATTAATGTAACATAGTAAGAGCTTAGCATGACCGAGATGAATAGCTATTAAAAAGATTTTGTACATCCTATTCTATTGAAAAGAATTATTACTGAGAAATTGCTTAAAGGTATGGACTAGATATTCCTTCACCTATGAATCCATGTGGGTTGTGTGTCCTGGTTTCATCCAGGGGTGTGAACATATGGGGATGTGAGTCACTTCCATGGACAAACTTAAAATGTGATAACTATTTTCCATCTCATTTTGTCTTGCACTAACTGCAGGTGCTGATGAGATTGTAGGGTCTAGGGCTGGAAAGATGGAAACAATCTGAGCCATCCACTGACCAAAACAGTCAAAGGTCATAGAGTCAATAAGGAACGAATGCCTGTGTTTTCAGTCACTACTTGTAGGTCCCGTGTTAAAGTAGTCACAGTTACCTTAAGCGATACGTGCATTTATTTGCTGACTTGGATCATCCGGTTTGGAAAATTGGCAGCAGTGACAGGAAAGGAAAAGTATTGATTAAAACCACAGCCAAATCTCACTACTGAATCAGCTGGGTGAAGTCAGTTGTTTTCACAACTGAACACTGAAAATTGTAACTTTGATTGCGGCTGGCATTGGACACTGGGCATTGCTGCTGGCTCTGTTGCTGCTGGCACACAGGATACCTGAGGTTCTGCAGTCTTTGTGGCTACTGTGAGAATTTGTTTTTCATTGGCCAACTTGCTATTTTCAATGTACGTTTCTGACTCAAACTCTGAAATTGCATGAGTTATTTTTTTTTAAAGATTTATTTATTCATTCATACAGAACTGGGGTACAGGCTAGAGATGCGGAGGGTAAGAGGATTCACCAGGGACAGAGTGGG
>NW_004567127.1:11962311-12035917 GCF_000260355.1 Condylura cristata | reverse complement strand
CCCTTTACAACAATGTTGAAGTTTGGCCATAAAGTGGGAAGCTGTCACTAGATTCCTATACTGAAGAATCACCTAGTTATTACAACTTTGTTCATAGGTAAACTAAACTATTCAATGCATTAATTTTGAGAGATAGTAAATTAGTTACTATTGTACAGACTTCAAATAAGATTGATTTAAAAAATAACTACTTAGTATGCAGTGTTTCTATGGGTCAGAAACTCATAAACAACTAAGTTGAGAAGATGTATCTTCAGGGTTCCTCATGAAGGAACTGGTACAGACTACAGACATCTGCTGGTTCATAAGACCCAGCGGATCTGCTTCCAGAAGGACTCTGTCTCATAGCTTTGGCAGGAGGTATTCTTTTTTCCTTTTTTAATAAGATGTAACTATTTATGCATACCAAACTGGGGTACAGGATGTGGTGAGAGGCTTCATTAGAAACAGAGTGGGGAGTAGGACAGGCAGATCGACGAAGTACTCTGCTGAAGAGAGCATCAGGCAAGACAGGAGAGGTCTGCCGCGCCATGTGGGTTACTGCCAGGGCAGGGATCGAACTCGCATTGAAGTGGGTGTGGCCAGTTTGCAGTGCTGTGTCCTAGCGGTTGCACCACCAGGGAGGGCCAGCAGGGAGTATCCTTTCCCTACTTTGTGGCCTTCTTCATAGGACTGTCTGTGTGTGTCAAGATATGGCAGCTCACTTGCCCCAAACTAAGTGAGCCAAGAGAGAGCAGGAAAGTCAGGAATCACTATTTCTGCTTGGTGTAGCCTCTGACATCATACGCCATCACATCTGTTATATTTTATAGGTCACTCATACTAACCTTGAGGCAATGTGAGAAGGGATGAACCACAGAAGAGTGGGATTTATTTGGTTACAATGCCTCACAATTTTAAATATAGAATTTTAATCATAGAGTCTATAAATGTCAACTAAGAGGCAATTGAACAAAGATAAAAATATCCTTTAAACTAGATCTTTGAGAACCACAAATTAGGGCTTTAAAATATGCTAACTTTCCTGGGCTTCCCTGGTGGCATAAGGGACTCAGCACTATGAAGGTGACCCACATCACACAGCAGGCCTCACTCTCTCTGCTCCCCTCAGAGTGTGTTTCAGTAGATCCATCTGTTCTGCTCCTCACTCTTTCTCTGGTGAATCTTCTCAGCTCCCACACCTTCGGCCTAGACCCTAGCCCTTGTGTACAATCAAGGGCTAAATAAATAAAATAAATTTAATAAATAATAAAATAAATAAAATAAATAATAAATAAATAAATAATAAAAATAAATAAATAAATACAATATGCCATCTTTCCTATTTCTAGGTTCCTGACTAACATGGAAATTTATAAATCACATAATTCTGAGTATCTGTTTTGTACAAATCAGTGTACACATAAAAATACATTAACTCAAAACTATTATAATTTGGATATTGTAAAATAACTTAAAAGAAGTTTTCAAGTTTTTGTGTCAGTATAATTTTATTGGAATCTCCCGTCTACTTTAGGTAAGAGACAATTCCTGAGTTACATATCAATTACTTTTTCATCAGTTAGGAGAACTGAAGAGTTTACTATATTTTATCTCCTAAATTATGTCATTTTGGAGTCAATAATAACACAACACCCTCCTAAGGAATATTCTAGTATTTGCTCTTGGGATAGGGCAATATAAGGTGCTTTTTTTATCTGATAAAAATACATACAAATCAATTTTTTTTTTCTCACCCAGTACATTAATGGGAGATAAATTAGTTCCTTTCCCATTCCATAGTTTTATAAAAGTTTACTTATATATAATATAAAACATTACTTACTGATGAAATAGAAGACCATTCGTATAATTTGAAGGATTACATTATATTTTTAGTATTATATCATAGTGCATTTTTCTTAAAAATTATACAGTGATATTAGATTAATAATGACTCTTATAGAAATAAACTAAACATTAATTATTTCTTGAAAATACAACCAAGTATTTCTTAGGATTTCCAGGGAAATTACTAGTTCCTACATTTATTTTTTAGCTCCCTATGATTTAGATTTCTCTCTTAGCCTTCCACCACCTAAACAGTTTTCAACAAAAGTTCCCAATGACCTCCAAACTTGGTCTGTCTTTGTCCCTGCTATTACTTGGCTTTTAATGTCCAGGAAACGTGTCTGACATGTTACAATTTATTATATAACTCTTCCTCTGGACTCTCCCATTTCAGATGATTCAGTACAGGTTCCCCTGAGTTTCTTTTCTCAAGGCCCAAAGTGTATATTCATGTATGTGTTTATTTTCCACACTTGCTCATCCTAACATTTAGCTATTCTCACATAAAGGCTTTCAGGAGATGTCTTCCCTCACCTCCATCCCCCAATCTTGACAGGCGTTTCTTAATTCTGACTTCACATTACAATTATCTGGGGAGATCTTACAAAACAGGATTGAATCGCCCCACCCAGAGAGATTTAAAAATTTCTTAGGTGAATCTTGAGCAATTTTATTTTTTAAAAGCTCCCTAGGTAATTAAAAAATGTAGCCCACTTTGTGAACCAGTGCTATTTACATTCTCCTAGAATCCTATCAGCCACACATAAAGTTTCAACTACCTATACTGTAGGAAGGTTTATAAATATGTATCAGCTACACTATCTTCTCTCCTGGGCCACAGGCTTGTTACAGATAATTACTCTGTTGGAATTCTTGCTCCTTTTACTTACTGAATGTATTTGAGTGCCCACACACTAGGCACTCTGCTAGATACGGGGATTCGGAAATGAGCTAGCTATAGTCTCTGTCCTTGGGGGATTTGAGGAATATATGGAATAAAGACAACTACCTAGACAACTAAATATTACATCATCATAGCCAAGACAGTGGTAAGAAGAGAACATAGGGCATACATATGTAGCTCAGATTAGGCTGACATTTAAACAGTTTTTGGAATCATGACCTGAGTATGTACAAAGGTCAACATAGATCTTGAAAAATGGGAAGATATTTTTCTGATGTAAAAGTTATGGCGATATGGGAAGAGAGGAGTTTTTTAGTCTAGTATTATTAGCCTGAAATACAACTGTGCATATTGTATAAAAGTGAAATGCTTATTAATACATTGATTTTTTTGGTGGTGGTGAAATGGAGATATTTTTAAGCATTTTGCATGCTAACACTACAATTACTATGAATGAATATAAACTTTTAAATTTGTTTCAGTTATCTGTTTTGGAAATTGATTAGGATTTTTAATTAGACATGGTAATTTTTCCATTGCAAAATGGGGTCCTAGTTGGCATTTTCTTGCTGTTGAGGAAAAGAGTTACTGTTTTCTAAAAAAGGCAATGCCTTTATTTCATTATTCTCAGGAAACAAAGCTGCAAGTTAGTGACCTGTTGAGAAGATTTATGGGTGTACTTTAGATCACAATGAATTGTATCTACCATGATAAAAAATTTGTTTAAAGATAGCTCTGAAAAATCTCTGAACAATCTTAGTGTTGTGAAATTATTTGAACTTAGAAAGTTCACTGTACTGTCAGTGTTGAGACAGGATCAAAGGCACAGTACTGGAGGCAGTGAAAGTAGTCAGAAAGATACAGCGGCAATCCTTGTCAAAGATTCTAATAAATATTACAGAAGCATAGAAAAGGCGGCTAGCGAGAAAGTGAAGGATTTTAAGTGTCAAGGAATTAGATTCCCACACACAGGAGGCCAAGAGAGGGCAGTCCTGAGTATAAAATATTAGGTTCAGGGCCCTCCCTGGTGACACAAGGGGTTAAAAGTGCAGCACCATGAAGCTAGCAACTGCTGAACCATGAGTTCGATCCCCAGCCAGGGAGCTGATGCACAGGGCATGGCAGACCTCTCCTGAGCTGCCCGCTGCTCCCCTCAGCAGTGTATTTAAGTAGATCTGCTTGTTCTGCTCCCAGCTCTGTGTCTGGTGTATCTTCTCACTCCCCTTTGTAAACAAAGTTAGGTATTTTTCTCAACAGTATTTTTTTTAAAAAAATATACTTTGTATAATATGAGATGTGCCCATTTTACATGTACATTTCATTGCACTTTGACAAATATATAGATGATCAAGATGTAGAGTAGTGCTACGGAAGTTTCTTTATGTCCATTTTAATTTTAATATAATTTACAAAAGACTTCAACTTACAAAAAAGTTTCAAGTGTAGCCAAAACAAGTTTCTTTCCCACCCAAGCAAGTTTATTTCTTTACATCATGGCAATTTAATTATAAAAATCTGAAAATTTATATGAATACATCACTACACCTAATGATGTGGTGAAATCAATATACTGAAATCTGATTTCCACTCAATTTTGCTATTATCCATTTATATATGTGTGTGTGTACTTGTGTGTGTGTACTTGTGTGTGTGTGCAGCAAAGATCAGTTGAGAACTAGGTTGTCTACTTATAGGTCTTTATACCTTCCTTCAGTCAGAAATTATTTTCAGTTTTATATGTTTTCATTTAATTCTATCAAATGTACAGAACAACTCACCTTATCACTGTTGTTCATTTTGTCCTTCATTTAACAATAATGCCTTGTGGCTTTCTCTCTTGCAAGTTTTCTTTTGCTTTTTCTAATTACAAAGCTTTATTATGCCATTTCTCTAGGGAGACCACAGACCTTTTAGGGAGTAATGATATTTATTATCCACTGTGTATACACTATGTGTGTTCACTGGTATGGAGGTTTCAGTTACATTAGTTCCTGGTCTTTAGCATAAAATACCTTTTACCACATTGCCCTCCTTCTCACAGATTCCTTCATCATTTGACTTTGCTTCACTTTTAAACATTTTTTTAAGTCTGTATTTCCTTTCTTCCCACTTTTACAAACCACTGTCATCTTGTTTTTGATTTCAGTTCTCTACTGAAATTGGTCTTTAGAAATCACTCATGACTTCACAACTTAAGCTCCTATTTTAATTTTAATGCTGCAGTACTCAACAGTATCATATTATTTTTGAACAATGTATACAAATACAAAGATTTCACAGAAAGAATTACTATTGCTGCTATGATTACATTATTCACACTTTTTTTATGATAACCTAAAAAAACAAAAGAAAATATTTTTAAAGGGTAGGCAACATCAACAGTTTCAAATTAATTTTTTATTTAAACTAGGCTTAATCAGATTTTTACAATTTAAATTCTATCTTACAACATGAGTGACAGGAAAATTACATTACTTAAATGTTAACAAAAATGTCACTAAGCTATCAATTTTTATATTATACTATGAAAAATTTATTTTACTAAAGTGCAAAGTTTAGCTTAAATTTGATCAACATTTATTTGCTTTTATACTAAATTACAGATGAATAAATTAGTAACTTCTGCTCATGATAAAGGAAAACTAGTGTATTTCCTTCAGGATTAAGCCAATCATGGGATAACTCATGAAAAATGTACAAAGATCTAAGTGCTGAAACAGATGAGCTAACCTTTTTAAACTGATAAAACTGATTTCGTCTGAACAGATTTTAAAGCACGTCAATTTATAAATATTTGGTAAGAATACTCAGCCATATTTATATTTCCTTTGTTTAAGACTGATCACATGCAGGCAAGGGTTAAATCTTGTCTGGTTTACAGATTTAGCATACAAATATTTGCCTGGAAGCAAGCTGTGTAGCCATGCTTTATTATAACGGGTAATTGGGTAGCTGGCAAAAGATAGATAACCTTACAAGAAAAGGAAATACAAAAAGGCACTCAAGGCTGTTTATCAACACACCCCAATACCAGGATGCACAGTCAAAGTAAAATTTGGTGCTTTATAACTATGCTAGTAAGTTAAGGATTATTTTATACTACTACTACTAATAAATACTAATGAGTATTTATTGAGCACCTACTACATTACTATACAAGGTGCTGAGAGGACAACACTGTATAAAGCACAGTGGCCCTAAGGACTGATTTCAGCATAGTGAGTTTAGTGCTGGGGAAATATGTAAACAGTATATTTCATTCTCATCTTTGAAGAGTGACAATGATACATTCAGGATGTCTTCCACTAATTAAGAGATCCCTGAGGTGATAGCCACCGCAAGGCACTTTTATACACAAATCTTTTTGTGTGAAGATGTCCTCTTTTGTCATCAAACACTCCTCTAGAATGATTCAGACATCGATGTCTTTAGGAGAAAACTGTTCATTCAACTTGTCTATGAAGAAGGTGGCTAAAATTAGACCATGAGTTCTATGTCTAAAGTGTGAATATGTAATAAACCTCCAGTTTTAGTTTTTTGTTTTAGAATGTCTTCTTGTCTTTGAAATGTTGCAGTAGATCAATCAGGAAAGTACCCGAGGGTCTTGATGGCAGGTGACATGGCCCACACTTTGAATGTTCCCATTAATCATAGGCTCATTCAGCTGAGGTGGGCCGTCTAAAGCTCACTCTCCCTAGTATCCTGAGACTATTTGATGCTCACAGACAGACAGCTCCCCTTTTGCTCAAGAGAGAGCATAATGGATCTTTCTCACCCAACTAGAGGACATATATCCTCCCTGGAGTAATGAAAATCACATTCCTTCCTCTCTGATCAGGAAACTTGCCTTTCTTAATAATGTCTCCGGAGGATTAGAAGACAAAATTCTGTGAGCCAGCTTAACATGCATTTCTCGCTGTATTTTTCAAACATATATGGATTTCCTTCTTATTTGCTTTGTTTGTATTTTATCTGCTTGCTTTTATGTCTTAAGGCTTTAATATTTTTTCTTAGTTTTGTATACAATTTGATGTTTTTAAATGACTTTATTGATGCATATTTTACATGTCATATTATGTGTACTTGTTTATTTTTTAAATAAATTTACCGAATTGTGGTTATATGGGAAAATTTCTCTATTATATTTTCTATCACTATTTTTATTCTTTATGCCAGAAATGCTTTCTTAACTGCCTTCAATGTCTCTAAGGTAAATTCTATTGCACTAATCATTTTGGTTTATTTTATATTTCTTTTTATATCAATTAACTCCTTTAATAATTCTACTTTCAACTCCACATCTTATAAATACCAGTTACTATTATTTTTCATCTTATTTCAGTAATCTAGTTATTTTCTCAGATTTCTATCATTTTTGTGTATTTTTTGATTTCCTAGCTGAGGTTTCACTCTGCCATTAATTCAGTGACTTTAATTGAAAATTTCAGTTTCTTCTAGTGTTAAAATAGTAGGAAAAGTGATTCTTATCACAGGTGCTCTTAGTCACAAACAATGACAAACTTTCCTGATAAATGAGCCCAAGTAGAAGATACTACCACAAGACCTGGTACAAAATTCTTTAAAGGATAAGATCTGAACAGCACTAAGGTTCTGCCAGAGGGAATTATACTTAACCTAAAATTTTATCTAAAATAATAAATAATAAGAGTGATTTAACATTATCTAGAATTTCAGATTTTACTAGGAAGGCAATTAATTCTTTAAATACCTGGGCTATAATAGGCTTTTTGGATATTTTAAATAATTTAATTTCATTTCATTGAAATGTAATTCATGGGACACAATCACCCTCACTAATGAAAATGATCTTCAGAAAGATTAAGAAACTGTAAGAAACCTATGTGGAACTCGATTTATAACCTAGGTTTGTTAATATATAAAACTCATATTCTTTTATGTTTTACTTTATTTAATTATTATTTTAAAGATTTAGTTATTTACTTACACATTAAAGAAAGAACTGGGGTGTAGGCCAAAGGTGAGGGGAGTGAGAAAATTAACCAGAGGACAGAATGGGGAGAACAGGTGGATTTACTGAAATAGACTGCTAAGTGGAGCAGCTGTTCACACAGGAGAGGTCTGCTGCACCATATGTGGGTCAGCTCCCTGTCTGGGGAGTGAACTCCGGCCTCAGCAGGGATAGCATGATAGCACCAAGACCTGACCCTTACACACTAGGGAGATCCTCTTTTATGCATTAAATAACATTTTTGTAATAGCTTATGTAAGTCATGCAGCCAATCAACTGACATCATCATTCGGTTTTATTTTATTGTATTTTACATTTTTCTAGTAGAAAATAAATAGATTATGCTGTCGAAATGTGTAGAAGCTAGTAGGTGTCCCACCCATATCCTGTCTAAACCAGTCCACCAGCTGCCTTCTCACTGCATATTCCTGTGAGTTTCCTTGCCTGAGAACTTCCTCTGATAAGGGCTCCTCTACCAGAAAGGTCAGTTCTAAAGAGCTTGTTTCCTTAGGAATAGGGCAGCTTTTTTTTTTTTTTTTTTTTAAGATTTGTTTATTTGGGCATACAGAACTGGGGCACAGGCCAGAGGCTCAGGGGCAGCGAGAGTGGGGAGCAGAACAGGCAGATCTACAAAGTACACTGCTGAGGGGAGCAGCGGGCGGGTCAGGAGAGGTCTGCCACACCATGTGGTTGCCTCCGGGGCAGGTGGGAATCGAACTCATGCGGAAGTGGTTTCAGCTTCTTGGTGCAGTGCTTTAACCCGCTGCGCCACCAGGGAGGGCCAGGAATAGGGCAGCTTTTAATCACTGAACTTCAGTGGAAAAAATCTCAAGTGCGAAAGTTGTTCTTAATAATCTTTTGAGTCTTCCCCACTACCCATAGACAGCATGATAATTTATTCATTAACATACATTAACACTCCTTTATTCTTTTATTGATTTCCTTCCTTTGTTGTTCTTTTCCCATTGTCCCACCATCACTTTCTTGGATCAGATCCTCTTTTAGAAAAACTATGGGTCACAAATTCATGTTCAAGGTCAGTGTTTTAGGGTAACTAGTGGTTCACAAGGAGAGTCACTGTGAAACTATAAATTGTTTAAAGATGTATGCACATTTCTGGATGATGCATAAAGGAAATGTCCAGACTTTTAACCTTTGTTAGTTAATCTCAGACTTGAATTTAGAAATTAAGAAAATTGAATAATAAAATTATTAGAAGAAAATGAATGGTTTCTTGTCAATGTTTTTATTTATTTAGAGCACATAAAACCAAATAAAACTAAATAACTAGAAAAGTAATAATTCTGCCAACTAAGTCATCAAACATGTAAGATACAATTTTCAATATACTGAATATTTCACAATATATCTAAGTAATATTATCAATGCCTTCTTAATTAGTACTACATTCTTTTAATAAATGTTACAAGAAGACATTTACAAGAGTACTACATTTAAGTATAATACTTGAATGACTAGTTTAGAATTTTCACTATGCTTTTTATTAGCTATTAAAATATATAGATATCTTTAATCTAAGTATAGTTCTTTTCTTTACTGCATTTTTTTAAATATGTAAATGATAAAACTCCTTAGATGATGTTAGATATCATAAATTCAAATATGTAAAGGATATAATTTAACTCCACGAGCTGGAGTTAGACATCTGTTTAATTGTATTTTTCATATGTTGGGAGGAAATCACTCTGATCATTGTTAGATTGTTAAGAGATAAGGAAATTATTATACATGTCTGATACAAAACCTGAATAAAATAGACTGTGCTCTTTAGTGTTGTTAGAAGTGCTTCATTTCTAGAGAAACTCCCTGCTGCTATAGTTATCTTTTTCAAAGGTTGCTCAAATTCCATGAGGACTTCTTTTGGATCGCTTGCCACAAAGATTACATTCTCTTTGGAGTTCAGATACCTTACATCAAAACACTGGAGCTTTTGCAAGTTTTCTCTCAACAGGGGAAATATCTCCCCTACAAACTCTAGGCAAAGTCAAAAGAGCAGTAAACAACTTTCTTACTCTCTTCCAGATTCCCTCATTAAAGAACATTACCACACTATACCCTCCTTATTGTGTGCTTCATCTTAATACAAAATTTGTGGCATGAATTTTGTAAATATGTAATTATAACAAAACAATCCTTCTTGTTTGTTTTTCCTTGGTTCATGGCTTTCTTAAATATAAACAAGAGAGATAAACAAGAAACAATCTCAAGATTGTTTTTAGAACAAATAGTTTCAAAATTTAATTACTGCATTTTTGAAGTATACTAAATTTAACCTTTCTGGAATAATTCATTGCAAGGCCATAGAGAAAAGAAAATCACCTTATTTTATTTCATTGATTATGCTTAATCCTATGTTTTATGTTATAATCCTATGTTTTTTGTTATCTCTTTTAAAAATAGGAACATTTGAATAACTATATACCAGAGACACTTACATTTTACGTGGGTGGAGTGGGAAATGGGATCAAAAATGGGGGTGTGAGGGGTGCACTGGACTATGGTGATGGCACACAGGCGATTTGGTGATGGGAATTCCGCCCATGGGGACTACAACTGAGATGGAAAAAGGCACAAAGTGATGTAAAAATAAACTATTATATTGTAAAAAAGTAGGAACATTTGAATTCTAGATTTGGAGAGGAATAGTCATGGTTACTGATCTAGCTATCAATGCAACTATACTTTTATTACATTAATGCATTTTAAATTATATATTTTTTGTTTTGGCTTATATCTTCATAAGCAGTTCTTTTCATCACCTAGTGTCCTCCTTTATCTTGTTTATTGCATTTAATCATAATTACATGTTATCTAAAATCAGTATAACAGTTGCTTGCCTTTTGTTTGCATATAAACTTTTCACCAAATTGAGGGTGTGTTTATTGGAAATGTTATCGAGGCTTTTTTAGAAGAGATTCATTTACTTATGCATACAATAACTGGGGTACAGGACAGAGGTGTGGGGGTGATGGTACTCACCAGAGACAGAGTGGGGAGCAGAACAAGCAGATTGACTGAAATACACTGCTGAGGGGAGCAGTGGGCATACCAGAGAGGTCTGCTGCACCATGTGGGTCAACTCCCTGGCTGGGAATCAAACTGGTATTTCAATTGTGGATGGCTTCTTAGTGCTGCAATTTAACCTGTTGTGCCACCAGGGAGGGCCCATCAATGCTATTTTTATTCTTAGTAGGTTAGTTTCTATATTTTTATGAAAATATTTGTTCTGTAAATTAATCTGCAGTGAATTTTTATTTGTTATTTTACTGCATGTGCATGTTACATTTTACTTTATCATATTTTTTTCTCTGTTCACGTGCTCTTCATCCCACCCTTCTTTTTTTTTTTTTTGCTAATAAAGAATTTCTAGTGTAAATGTCCATCTGTTGATGTTGATATTTCTTCCTCCTGATTTTATAATCATGTCCCCCCACTTTTTCCATTAAAGTTGCTTTATTCCTCTCTAGTTACCTAATTATAAACAGCACATCTTTCCAATATTCTTATTTCCAGTATTCTCATCCCCTCTCTTTTATTTTTGCCACTTCCTTTCTCCATTCTGAAGATACCATTGAAAGTTTTTAATTCCTCTCTTCATTTTCTCAATCTCAAAACTTCTGTGTAGGTAGTTTAATCCTAGTTGAAATTTCTCTTGTAATAGCTTCTTTATATTTCTAAAGCTCTCTTTTTTATTTTATACCCCCCATTTCTATGTAGTATGGAATATAATGGGGGTATATCTCTATCTATCTATCATTTATCTACCTACCTATCTATGTATATACAGAAGTGATCAGACTATAGATTGTGTGTGTACTCAGATATATATGTAAATATATAAAACCATGAATAAAACAGGAATCTATAAAACTAACACAGTTTTCCATGATCACTCCATCATCCCAGTCCACAGAAAATAAAATATACTTTCAGAAATATAAATGAAATGAAATGCAAATTATAAATTACTTTAATAATAACTTCTCAAAGTTATGATAAACCCAGAATGCCTAGATTACCAATTTTGGAGCTTGGTATCTAGTAACTTGTCATTTCAAAATACTATCACTATGTTGCTTTTTGTCTACAGCATGGATAAACATTTTAGATTTTAGTGTATATTATTTTCTTTGTTACTGGGGCTTTATATTTACTTTCTTATATAATATAAACTTCACAATAAGCTTATAATGTAGCTGTATTTTACAGATGTGAAATGGGAGCTTGAAGAGGTTAAGTGCTAGTGACAGAGCTAAGCATATTTATTCAATAAAAAGAAAAGTGACAATGGTAAATGAGATGCCCTATCAGAATGCTATTTGACTTCTGAAGAAAAGATATGATGTAAGTCAAGAGTCACTAAAATTACATGTGTCTTTTCAAACTTACACTGATAAAAGCAACATACATTACTTCAAATGCCAACCTGCTTTTGAAGACACATGTTTTCTGAAACAGGATTTGCTTAATGAAGTGCTTGGCTACTCTACTGGTGACAAGTATATTTGAAAATGTTGTGAAATAGCTACAGATGATGGACTTCATAACACACATGGCTATTAATGCAATGAGATATGACAGACCATGAAATGTGCAATATCCATTCACATTGAAGGCTAAATGTCGTCCGTACATCTATGTGTGAATTAATACAGTTGAACACACTCCTGACCATGAAATGTCACACCATGATGATGATTGGGATTGTAAAATGCTTTAATCACATATTATTTGGAAAGGATGAGTATATGCTGTCACACAGATGACAAGGCTTAAAAATGTTGAGCTAAGTAAATTATTCTGCACTATCGTCACAACCCATTAATGCCATCAATTCTGTAATTATTTTGAATTACTTTATTTGAACTACATTTCAATTCTGAAATCTTACATGAATCTTTTAAATTCTATTTCAGAAACATAAGCATATGTAAAAGTATTCATTGGGTCACATTAACTTTTCTGTAATTAGGAACAGAAAGAGATGTGAGGACACACAGAAAAAATTTGTTCTAACACTAAGCAAAGTACAAATGCATTAACAGAATTAATAGAATACCTCTTATAGATCTCATATAAGAGACTTTCCTGTGCTACATCTTATCGTTGGGTGGTTGTGGGGCTTTCCTCCCTCCTTGATTGCATGAACCAATTCCTATAATAAATATCATCTATAAATTTGTGTTTAGGCAGAAAATTTTTGTTCCAGTTTCTTCACTGATAAAGTAACAAGACAGGGCTAACTAATTTGTATGGTATCTTTCAATCTAAGTTTTAATATGTGTTGTATTTAAAAAGCTTTTAATCTGGAGAGGAGAACTGGATTTGAATACTGACTGATTCTGTGAGCATAAATGAATGATTCAATCTCTCTAAACTTAATGTCCTCATTAGCAAAATCATAATAGCTCATTCCTTATAGGTCAGCATACTATTTCACCTATAAAAGAAGTTGAATGCAATTTAGTTATTAAAATTTCTATTCTGGATATCAATTTCTCAAACATCTCATAAAGTATATTTTTTCAAATACTTCCTCTATGTAATATCTGAAAATCAATAGGGTTACTATGAGAATTAAAAGAGATAATGCATATAAAATGATTCTGGATAAAATAAAATGCACTTATTAATTACAAAGAATTTACCCATCAAGAAAAAACAAGCCTAGTCATTGTAAATTTAGTCTTATCATTATCTGCTCACTTCATGTATGTGTGTGTGTACGTGTGTGTATATATATATATATATATATATATATATATGAGAGTTTTGTAAAGATCTAATCTAGCAGGTTGACTCAAAGCAAGTAAATGATTTCTTTTTAGTTCACTAGAATCAGAGGTAAGGACTGATTGGGTGATTAAAATAAGCTGTAGCATTTTATTTACATAGATGGATATTTAGAGGCTAACTGATATACTATTGGAAATAACAAGAAACATTGCTTTTAGGACATACCACACATCTGTAACTATAACAAACTATAATGGGATGGAGTGAGGAAATGGAGTGCATGGTGGAGAGAATAGCATCACCTTGTCAATCCTTATAGAAATATGAATAAAAATGCAGTGCATTGAAGGAGACTTCTGAAAGTAATTTCCAGGCTGGAAATTTAAGTGCTAAACTACGTAAAACCAGGTTCCCATGTTCAAGGTTGTGAAAAATCAGTGGAGTTTTAGGAAAAGTCTCTGAAGAAAGTAAAAGTGAGATTGCCGAACCTGTGATGCAAATATGAAGTAGTAAAAAATAAGTTTATGTCAATGTTGTAGAATTAAAAATGTGTTTGAACAAATCTATATCTGTAAAATACTTAACTTACAACTTAGAGTATTCTATTGTCACATCACAATAAATATTCACCAAACAGGATATTTAAACGAAATGTTCTTTGTGAACTGAACTGTACTTTCAAACCCCTGTTTTTGATACCCAGATGTGTCTAATTTTGTTGAAGGTACTAGGTGCTCTGAAGTCAGATTTCACAGGAAGTTGAGATTCTCCTTTCTTTCTTGAACTCAGTGAAATTCTTCAGCAGTGTAAATTCCTTTGAAGTTAGTTGATATGCCAATGTTGAATCAAATTTTGTGAACTTCAAAGCTCCCTCTGTTGAGAGAATATTCTGGCAAGGATAGATATTGCAAAAAGAAATGAGAATATGACTTGAACATTTTAACTAGCTTGGTTTTCAAGGGAGTCTGTGAGGTATATTATTTTGTGAATATTCATTTTTATATACTTAAAATATGTAGGACTGTAGTATTACTACTATCAAATTCCCAAATTTTGCTTGGTACTTATGTCATTGAGATCTGATGAATTTAATTTTATATGTTAATTTTACTTGATTTTTTACCTGCATTTTTTCTTCATAATTATCCTTTCCTTAGCAATGACATTCACTTATAGTATCTTCCCATATAAATTCTGAAGCTAGTAAAATATAGAGCTGATAACATATGGTGATGGTGGAGTTTTGTGCTATTATAAACTGTTCAAATGGGTAGGAAACAGAGGTGGCTTTCAGTTATGGTTTTCACTGTGTGAGATTATTGAGATTTCAAAAATTTAGAGTCGATAAACTTGAACTGTTCTTCATTGTGTGAAAGTACTAAAGCTGTCATAGTTATTCTCCCAGTCAAGGGCACAGGAGGGAAGATGCTACAACTCATTCCCTTTCTTGCTTCTTTTTCTGTTATGCAGTTTAGGTCATAACACAGTAAAAGTGAATGCAGAGCAAACCCTTCAGTGTGTGTGAGTGTGGGCTAGTGTGGGAGGTAAGGGCTATTTGAAGAGATAGAAAATTAAGAGAGAAAAAAGTGTCTCCCATTCTTTTTGTACTCACACAGTACATTAAAGAAAAAAGTGTCTATGAGAAGGGATTCCTTCCATTTCCAAGTCAGCCATCACCCTCTACTCATCAAGCCTTTGACATAGCAAGAAGCAAAGAGATAGAGATCATCTGTTGAAAATGACATTTATTCATTGTTATATAAATCCAAAGTAGACATTGGTTGTGGTTCTCGAGATACCGTTATGAACAAAGTAGAAAACTTTGCTTTTTTCATGTTGCTTATAAGATTAAGGAGTGATGGCCTGAATTAAAAATGGGAGCCACATTTCAAAAGATCTATCATTTTGAACTAAAGGGATCACATGGTGAAGAGAGAAATAGCAGGCTTTTAAGCAAAGAGGTAACATCATTTGATTTCCTTTGATGAAAATAAAAAACCTTGTACCCATTTTATAGATGATAAACAGTCATCAAGTATTTTAAATGAGAGAGTAGCAATGCTATTAATTTTGTATTGCAAAAATTCACTTTGGAGGTTGAACAGGAGGAAGTCAAAACAGTGAGATGCAGGAACGGATTATAGTCATTGAGTCTGAGTAATCTTGAAAAAAGACATAATGGAGTAGGGAATTTAAAAGCAATTATTTGATTGATGTAATATGAAAGAAATAGACACTGCAGCGTTTAGTAACTGAAAGAATCTGTAAAGTGGTCAAAAGGATGACAATGTAATATGTTGGGAGAAGTGTGGGGAATAATAGTCTTGGGATTAAGAATATTTCATGAATGTTACCTATTTTTTGTTTTATTTTTGCTTAGAAGAACTGAGGTGTGGCCCAGAGGTGTGTGGGGGGAGAGGATTCACCAGAAACACAGTGGGAAGCAAAATACACTGCTAATCAGAGCAGTAGTCAAAGTAGAAGAGGTCTGTTGCACCATGTGGGTCACCTCCCTGCCTGAGAATGGAACTCAGACCATAGAGTGACAGTGTTGAGACTTAACCTCAAGGACACCAGGGAGGCCCCTGGATCTAATCTCTTTCACAATGCAAAACATTGAAAATTGTAACATCAATTTCCTAACTGCTACTACTTTCCACTGATTTGCTTTGCAGAAAAAAAACCCTCAATTTTTGTATTCAATTCCTCTTCTCCCATCTGCCTTAAATAACTCATCAAATTTTCATAATACAATGCTACTGAAATGATGTTCATTGGTGGAATTAATAATTTCCATGTTGCTAAATTAATTGATCAAGTCTTGGTTTTCATTTTGCATGACCAATCACAAGTATTTGAAATAGCTTGTTTCTTCTGTTCACAAGATTATTCATTTAATGTCTAGAAACTAATGTTCTCTTTTTTCCCCATTTCACTAATTAGTTCTCATCTCCTTCATTATTTCATTCTTCTTTTTACTCTCTAATTGTGAAGTCACTGAAAGCTCTGTTTTATCCTTTTTTAAACTTTTATCCACAGTCTTGATTACTTCCTTCAGGATCATAAATATTATTTGTGCCCTATATATTCCCAATTAATTTCTCTAATTTCAAATTTCTTCTCTGAACCACAGAGACATATTCACTTCTCCCTCAATATTTCCACAAGGGTGTTTGATAGACATTTTTAATTCAAACTATTCAAAATGTACTTTCTTACCTGTTCCTCCTTCCAATAACCCACTGCCACACTAATTGGTCTTAATGACAACCTTCCCTGTCTCAGGTGATGCCAATTACTTGCCCCGTTTGTTTCCCAGAGAACAATGAAATCACTCATATCATATCAGAATTTTGGGCCTCACATGCAGTTCAGCAGAAAATATTGTTAGCTTTACTTTCAAAATATTTCTAGAACTTTGCTTTTTCTCGCCCTCTCTGCTGCTTATATGTGGCAGAAAGAACTTAAACCCTTATCTGCATTGCTGCAATTGTATCTCAACTGGGATTCTTGCTTTTATCTGCTCCTGTGAGATCTCTTCTTTAAAAGAAAATCCAAAGCAAACCTTTAAAAAAGTGAGTCTTATAACTTTATGATCAAGATTCTTTGATGGCTCTTTATTTTAGAGAAAGTCAAATAACTGACATAGCAAAAAAAAAAAAAAAAGTTCTACATAGTAGGTAACCTTAGGATCTCCCTGCTTCATCTTCTACAACTTGCCCTGTCTTTTCAATCCCATCAACATATATAAATTTTCAATCCTAGAAAATGTATATAGTCCTATCTTAGAGACTTTGTTCTAATTGTTTTTCTTCATAGAATCTTCTCCCTATTGATAAATATTTAAATTGTTGATAGCTTTGCTCAATTTTTATCTTTTCTTTTTAAAAGTATTTATTTGGGCCCTCCCTGGTGGCGCAGCGGGTTAAAGCACAGCACTAAGAAGCTAAAGCCACTTCCGCATGAGTTGGATCCCCGCCTGCCTCGGAGGAGATCCACATGGCGTGGCAGACCTCTCCTGACCCGCCCGCTGCTCCCCTCAGCAGGGTCCTTTGTCGATCTGCCTGTTCTGCTCCCCACTCTGTTCCTGGTGAATCCTCTCACCCTCCGCATCTCTGGCCTGTACCCCAGTTCTGTATGAATAAATAAATAAATCTTAAAAAAAAATATTTATTTGTGCTATTGCTTCTTGGCCTTTTGGCTAAGATCAAGTGTTGTTATTTGTTTATGCATACAAAATCTGGGTACAGGTCAGAGGTGTTGGGGGAGTATGGAAGGTGGGAGGTTAACCAGAGACAGAGTGGGGAACAGAATATGTAGATTGGTGGGTAGAACAGGAGAGGTCTGCCTCACTATGTGAGTTAGCTCCCTGGCTGGGAATCAAACCTGTGCTGCAGTGGCTGCGTATAGCTTCATAGTGTTGCACTTTAACCTGTTGAGCTACCAGGGAGGGCCCTCAAATTTTATCTTTTCAATGTGACAACTATCAAGAAAATTGCCTGTGAAGAAGCTGTTAGGAGCAAGAAGGAAGAATACCAGAAAAATGAGATCTGAGAAACCTTTACCAAGAACTAAAAAAAAAAAAAAAAATTAAGGGGCCTTTGTGGTGGTGCAAGGGCTTAAGCCTCAGCACTATGTATGAAGTTATCCACAGTCACTGCAGCATGAGTTTGATACCCGGCCAGAGAGGTGACCCATATGGCTCAGCAGACCTCTCCTTTTTCACCTGCAGTTCCTCTCAGGAGTCTATTTCAGTAGATCCACCTCTTCTGCTTCCCACTCTGTCACTGGTGAGTCCTCTCACTCCCAAAACCTACCTCTGACCCACATCCAAGTTCTTGTATACATAAGTAAATAAATAAATATTAAAAAAAATTAGTGTGAAGTTGAAAATGAAGACCTGAAAATCTCATGTAATAAGAACTAAATGCATCTAAATCTTATGCAGTATTAAAAAGCTTGTTTGTGATTTTGACAAGAATAATATGTTTTATTCATAAATGAGAAAGCCATACTATATAGAATCTGTGTCTTTATGTCATGTGAAATGTACTATTGATTGATATAAGGCAAACTGAAGTACCTCGAAATTCAAAGACCATCTTGTCCCCACTACCTCAAAGCTATTTTTTTTTATTTTTTAGAAAAGAACGCCCTTTTCCAAATTCATAAATAATCATAACAATACCTCACTGACAATTCTGGATATTTGTCTGAAATATTAAACCATTGTTATTTTACCATACATTTGTGTTATTATTTATATTTTGCAAGAGAAAGGCTGAGACTTTGAACTGAATGATTGAAAATAAAACAAGACTGGTATTCTTTGGAAAATATTTATGTGACTTTATATTCCTTTGAACTGTTAAGATGTTTTTGTAGATGAAATTATTATAAAACACTATATATGGTCACCAAAATTATTCAGCCCATAGTACTAATGTTTGAAGCTGATTTCAACTTGTTCAGAATATGGATATTCTTATCCATATGTGAATGACAGTTATTTTAATAAATGTTACAAAAAGTCAGCAGCTGTAGCCAGAAGGCTTGCCTTTCCCTATAGCTGGATTTAACCTGCTGTTTCTTCAAAATGAGAGATCATCTTCAACTGTTATACCTCTGTGGCCTGCTATTGTTTCTTCTCTACTGATAATGTTATGTTTGTTGAAATAGTGCTTCAGGGTGCTCTTGAACTATTCCTGCTATGTGTCCTATGGGAAAAGCAATTGGGAAAAGTAAAAGACATAGGGAAGTAACTTTATAGGACAGATATTATACCCAATATGTATTTTAATATCACAACAACCTTCCTTTTTATGCAATAACCTTGAAATGTTACTCCCAAATTTATCACGATGACCTTCCTTTTTATGTAATAAAAATGGTATTCCCAATTTTACCTTTCTGTTTCCAATATGACTTTCTACTTTTTCACCAGAGACTATATTCAATCAAAATGTTTTGGGGTGATAATCAGTAATCAATATTTACTATTTCTTAATAAATTTGGATTCGCAAGGTCAACATAGGGCTTAGCATTTAAAAACTTGGGAGAAGTTATTTTAATTATGCCAGTCATCAGGAATCTAATAATTTATCCCTTTATTTTTCATTAAGGCATACCTTTAATTAAAATAATAGCATGAAGTATTTAACTGCCCACTCATTACTGAGTAAAACAAAAATGGATGGACTACAGAACACTTTTAAAGAAATATAACCACCTGGGTCCAAGTTAACAACTTTTACCTTATCGGCCATCTGGCTACAACATCTGTTGGCCCTTGATTGCTGATGCTCATTTGCATGGTCTGGATTATTAGGTGGAGTAAAGAATTTTTCTCAACAGAAGTGGATCATTGTTTGAACCAGAGTCACAGAAAGCAGCATATCTATTCATAATTTACTGCTACATTTAATTATGTTCTGTTTGAAGTAATCTGTTTTATTGCTCTGATACCAATTTGGGTCAGAGACCTGCCTAAGCCTGCCCACTAGTGAATTGATATGCAATTACTGAATTGCTTATCAATAAACAACCCTGTAACACTACTGCTGTATCCAGGGCTGTAAGAGGACATCGAGACGGACAAAGGAATCCGAAAGAATCTGTTACGGATATAGACATAACCTACAGCATAACAGAACTGCAGAAGCAGTAAGAAAGTGGAAATGAATGGAACCAAATCATTGTCATGCTCTGAAGCTTGATTTTGGTATAGACAGTAAAGGTTACTGAAGGCATTTTACTGTGAGAGTGATAAGAACATGACTCAGGCAGCACTTAAAATGTTAAGGGGTCACCAAAACATAGAGATGGAAGCTCAAACTACTGTAGCCACTCAAGTCAGATCAGTTCCCGAACTTCTCGAATCTCTGTATAGCATTCTTGGTTCTATCTTGTCTTATCCAGCAGTTCATTCTCAAATAAGGACTTCTTTATGCTTAATCAGTCAGCTTGTAAATTTTCCCAATTTGGCCTACTTGAAATCAGAGGAAATCACTGCTTTTTTTTATAGTTTTTATTGATCCTATTTTATTTTTTAAATACTGGTTGTCGATGTTTAGTTCCAATTTTTTTTTTTTACTTTCCGTCCCATCACTTAAATACTCATTAGAACTACCAATGCTCCCTACCTAAATACTCAATCTTACATCCCTAGCCCTAGCCATAACATCTTTCAGTACTATTCACAATAGTTGATGTCTGTTCCTCCAATCCTCTGTTCCAGAATAATTCCTCTTTCTGCTGTAGCTTACTTGACTATCAATTTCAAGTGTTGCCTAGAATATTCACCTCTCTTCTTTGCTCATCAAATGGATTTTTAGTACAATTTTCAGAATCATATCTGAAATTGCTTATTGTAGCTTGAGATTTTGTGATACTGATATTTGGCTCATTTTTGGCATGTTGGTGTATAGCTTCAGGTTTTACTCCATATTAAGAAGTATGTTACTACCCATGTCTTTACATAAAAATCTCTATAAAAGACATTTTTTATTAAGAAGAAACTCTTAAAATCATAACTTAGCTATTAAAGTATATAGCTTTCTACAGGCATGCTTCTGTTTTCTTGTTACCCCCGAATTAGCTCTCATATAACAATTTCACAAAGCTCCATTTAAGTGTTCAACATATTTAATTTAATGATTTTGTTCTTTCAAGGATAATAAACTCAAATGACTTCAGAAAGGTTACATATATAAAGCCTCAATACATAAGTGAATGGTGTATTTCTTCTGTATATTCAAATATAATAGCAAAGCAGTGTCTATCAATGACACAGTATTTAAAAATATTCCACTCAGAACAACCAGAAATCAGGAAAAATATCTTCCAAAATAGATTGAATCCTGTGGGATCTGGCATTTGATAGTGCTGCTGAAAGACTGAGCAATTGAGAACTTTTGATAGTATCACTGAGCTGAGTGAACCAAAGTAAGAACTGAGGGTTTGACAAAGCTATGATTAAACTCCAAGCATTTGGATTAATGTGACTCAATTCTGGGCTAGTTGTCTTACAGAAAGAAAATATACTGTGGGGAAAAGTAATGAAGTAATGTAAACTGTAGAATGGCCCTCCCTGTTGGTACAATGGGTTAGGACGCAGCCCTGCAAGCTAGCTGCAGCCTCTTCAGGAGTTCGGTCCCGGCCCGGGAGGTTGAGCTGCATGGCTTGGCAAGCCTCTCGTGACCGACCCGATGCTCCCCTCAGCAGTGTACTTCGTCCATCTGCCTGTTCTGCTCCCCACTCTGTCTCTGGTGAACCCTCTCACCCTCTGCACCTCTGGCCTGTACCCCAGTTCTGTATACATAAATAAATACATCTTTAAAAAAAACTATGAAATGAAACATTTTCTATATTATTTCAACTATAATGTCCATCATTCATTTAGATCAATTGTAATGAAGCAGGAAAGACCAAATAATAAAAAATGAAATTAGAACTACAATAACTGGCCAGTTAAGATTTCCTCTTCCTTTCTCCTTTTTTTTTCTTTTTTAATAGAAAAATTAAGTAGAGAATCTTTTTCTGGTGTTATATTTGTAACTTAAGTTTGCATGATCACTAAATCAATGTCAAAGTCTTGTGTGTTCTCATAAACTCCACACATTCTATTATTGTTTCAACTATTTTGTTTGAGTTAGACATTTTCTGAAAACACTATGGTATGTATTGGAGGTGTGTGCTGAAAATAAATTTACAGTTAAAATTCTAACAAGTGAAAAGAAAATTAGTTAAATGATATCAAGTTAGTTTATGTCAATCTGCCCCAATTTTTCCTTTTTTGCTTTTCTCTGTCCATATCATATACTTCCCAAATCCATTCACTTCTGCATTAATGTGTTTTGCGCTGCCATTAATTAATTCATTCTCTAACTACTATCCTCTCTGACTCATTCTTACCACTATTCATAAATTCTGCTATCACCACTACACATGTCGCTCTCTCTCTATGTATATTGTAATTATCTGCTTCTTTTTTTTCCCCTGTCAGCCCACAGAAATTTACTTCCTGAAATTTCATCAGTTCTTTTTCTCTACTACTTGTCGTGTTTCAACTGTCTGCATTTGCTTTTTTATTTACAATCCTATCTTGGTGCCTTTGTTTTTCACCTCTTCTATTTCAATTCCTGTTGTCTCTACTCATTCTTGTACTTTCTCTACTGTTGAACACTTTAATTAGTCTCCATAACTCCACCACTGTCCACAGTGTGACCCTGTATATAGGAATACATCTTTCCTTCCAAATTAGTGATTTTATATTCTTCAAGTATATATCTGCTAGTAGAAATCTGGATTGTATAGTAGGTCTATTTTAATATCTTGATGATCCTTCATACGATTAACCATGGGGCTAGCCCAACCTACGTTCCCACTGATAATGTATGAGGGTTCCTTTTTTGCTGTGCTGATTTCTGGTCTTTCTGACATGATCCATTCTCACGAGAGTGAGGTGGTATCTCATTGTGGTTTTGAGTTGCATTCCCCTGGTGATGTTGAACAATTTTTATGTGCCTACAGAACAATTCATGTCTTCTTTGGCAAAGTGTCTATTTAGGGCTTCTGCCAAATTTTGAGTTGGATTATTTGTTTCTCTGTGTGTGCTGTTAATGAATTGTATGAGTTCTTTCTGGATCTTGGATATTAGCTTCTTATCAGGAGCCTCCTAGTTGAATGTGGTCTCATGTATTTATTTTTGCTGCTGTTTTCCTTGTCATTGGAGTTGAGTCCCCATGCACATTGCTGAAACCAATGCTGTGAGAGCTTTCCCTACCCTCATCTTTTATCCATGTCTTTAATACATTTTGAGTTAATTTGTGTTATTATGCAAAATCTATGGTGTAAGACAGTGGTGTAGTTGCATTTTTCTGTATGTGGTTGTTTAATTTTCTCAGGCCCATTTGTGGAAGACTCTTCTATCTCCCTTGTATACTCTTGGCTACTTTGTTATAGATTAACTATCCAGATAAACATGGACTTATTCCATGACCTGTATGTTTTGTTTTATCTTATATCATGTGATGTTTATTACTATAGCCTTGTAGTATTATTTAAAGCCTGAAAACATGATACCTTCATCCTCTTCTCTGTCAAGCTTGCTTTGGCTATTTGGGGTTTTTGTGGTTCCATTTAAATTTCAGATAATGTTTTCTCTATTTATTTGAAGAGTCCATTGAAACTTTGATGAAGATTTCATCAATTTATATATTGTTTTGGGTAAGATTGGCGGTTTAACAACATTGATTCTTCCAAGCCAGGGACAGGGAATGTATCTATTTTTTTGTTCAGCATAGTAGTGGAAGTTGTAGCTAAAGCAATTAGGTAAGAGAAAGATATAAAAAGAAACCAATTTGAAAAGGAAGTAAACTATGAAATTTTAAAATGACATGACTATATACATAGAAAAGCCTAAAAACTCCAACACAAAATAAAAAAATTAGAAATATTAATCATTATAATAAAGTGACAGGATACAAAATCAACATATAAAATTCTGTTGCATATTTCTATCACAAGTAATGAACTAGAAGAGAAAGAAACCAAGAAAGCAATCCCATTTACATTAACATCAAAAAGTATTAAATATCTAGGAATAAACCTGGGTCTTCCCTGGTGGCACAGCGAAACTAGTAAAGGATATAAAAGACCTACTTTATGAAAACTATAAGGTGTTGTTCAAGGAAATAAAAGGCATAAGGAAATGCTATTCATATTTTGCTTTTTGGGTCTTATTCTTTCTTATAGTATATTAAATAATCATCATGCTTTTAAGTATCAAATATTATACCTTATATTTTCCAACCCTGGAGGGTTTGAATTATATTTTCTTTCTTCTAGTTTAAACAAATTAGGAGGCATATTTAATTTGAAGCCACCCTAAACCTAACAAGCATAGCTGGTGCATAAGGATGACCAACAGGAGATAGGGAGTGTGTGTGTGTGTGTGTGTGAATATTTTTCCCATCACAGTAGTTTTCGCTCTGCTTTATCTCATCTGCATAACACCAGCTCTAATTCTAGCACAGCTGTTCTTGGCTTGGTAATGAATGCTGCTTTTCCATGGTGGATGGGTTAACAAGAATCTATCATCTGTATATAGTTTCTGTATCTAAATAAGCCCAGATATATTTTTATAAAATGGATCAGATCATTATTAATTAAGTTTGATTTAGGGCAAAGTATAGAATGATATTTCAACATACTATGGAAAAATCTATGAAAAATACAGTGCTAGTTCTTAATAGAATATAAAATTTTATGAGGTCTGAGATGTCATCCAAGTCTCCTTGACAGGAGAACTGCTCTTTCCAATAAAAACTGAATAATGTTCCTTCTGTAAATATAGATATCACACGTTAGGGAGAAAATATAAATCACACCATCAACTCTAGAACAGCATGACCCTCTAACTGTGAGTCTATCTCATTTATTATATTACACATGTGAGAATTATATATTAATCTGACTGCTATTGCCAGTGATAACCTCAATAATAGGTGCCTGAAAAAGGATGAATGGCAAGTACTTTGAATAAGCCGCAGAAAGCCTGTTAACTGCTAAAGTAGACCTAACATACACCGAGGGAAAAATATAATCCTGAAAAAAACAAAGGAGTTTCTTATAGGCAGTAAACCAAAATCCTCTGTGGCCATTTTTGCTTTATGTTATAACCTGAACGCTATGAATAAGTGTGAGGCTGAGCTGAAATAATTTCCCATCTGGTGGCTGGCCATGCTGTCTTTTTTCCTCTGTTGTTAGTTCAGCTGATGACTCTTTTGAAAAGTAAATGAAGAATTTTCAGATGAGTTCAAAGGAGCATCTTATCTACCAAATTTTGAAGAAGGATGCTAAATAAGCCCTCAATTCTGTATTGTCCACAGCAATCTCAAAACTTTTAGTAAAAAATAAGCATTCAAGGCTCTCCCTGGTGGGGTAAAGGGTTAAAGTGGAGCACCAGGAAGCCACCTGCAGCTGCTTCAGCCTGGTCTGCTCCCCACTCTGTCTCTACTGAATCCTTTCATGGCCCTGCAACTCTGGCCTGTACCCCAGTTCTGAATGCACAAATAAATAAATCTTAAAAAAATAAACATTAGACAAAATTAAAGTTAGAATTATTTTTACTAGTTTGTATATTTTATTATATTAGGAAAATGTTGTTACGGAGTACTGCTTAATGAATCCCCAAATGATACAATTCTAAAAGCAAATTTATTTCTAAAGTAAAATATGCCATTGGCTGACACCCAGGTTCTATTATGTATTTTTATTTGGCAATTCTATACAATATTCACAAAATTCTGTTATTGACATAGTGCCTTACATAGTCCCTTACAAGGGTGCCTTACACCCTTCTTGTTGTATTTTATATCTGAATAGAAAAGTATCAAATATTTATAGTGAAACACAAAGTACATACTCTGTTAAAATAGAGCTTCATCCATTAACCTTAAGAGCTATGAACAGTTAGAGCTTAAAATTAATAGGGATAGGCCCTCCCTGGTGGCGCAGCGGGTTAAAGCGCAGCACTGAGAATCTATTTCTTTTTGCTCTTGTGTTCTATTCCCGCCTGCCACATGGCGAGCCAGACCTCTCCTGGCCCGCCCGCTGCTTCCCTCAGCAGTGTACTTCGTCAATCTGCCTGTTCTGCTTCCCACTCTGTCTCTGGTGAAGCCTCTCACCGCCCCTGAGCCTCTGGCCTGTACCCCAGTTCTGTGTGAATAAATAAAATAAATCTTTAAAAAAAAAAAATTAATAGGGATAGGGCGTATCAGGGAAGACTTCCTAGAGGAAACAAATTTTGAAATTGACATTCAATAATTGCTAATAATTTATAAGTAGATATGAGAACAAAATATGTATGGGGAACTTATTTGACATAAAATCAGCACTTAGCAAATGCTCATTAAATTTGAATTCAGGTTTTCTGAAAACAGAACTAGTAAAGGAAAACCATGATCGAGAGTTGTCAATAGCACAAATTGTTTGGACGATCAGTTTAAGATTAAGTCTTAGGTGAGCAACCACAGTCTAAAGGACTCAGAACTGTGAGAACTCAGTTTTTATTATATTTGGGCCGCTGTAAGTAGGCGTATAAATATACATGAAGTTTTCTAGGAAAGAATAAGCACTCATAGAATAGTTAATCTGTCCATAGGCTGTAAAAGGATTCTGAGTGAGACACCTGCAGGCAAAGAATCAGTTAAGAGATTTTACAGTAGTCCTTTTGCTAGAGGCGGGCTGGCTCTTTTACTTTGAGTACCTGGTAAGACTGTTTCTCTGATCAGGTGAAGTTCGATCAGCCATGTTTTTTTTTTTTGCTTTCCCCAAATAATAACACAAATAAAAGCATGTAGGTGGAAATGTAAGAATCAGGACATGTTTGGCTTCTTCTTATTACGTTTACCATTTCACTAAGTAGCTGTCCTAAAATATCAACCCTGGCATAAGGATGAGATTCGTGCAAAGCAGTAAATCTAATTGACACTTGACCTTTAGCATGAGTGAGAAATGTCTTAAAAATAAGTCATTGAGATTTGAAGATTGACTTTTATTACTCTATAATTCCCCTATACTAACTGACCTAATAAAATGAGTTAGAATTTTGCATAACATCCATTTAGGGAAAAGGAAATATTAAAATTGATATGAGATTGTTATTTTGTGTACATCATATTCTTTAGACTGCTTTGATTCCACTTTCTGGAGTTCTGATTATATTCTGATTTTATAACATCCAACTCAAAGGTCCTCTCAGGATTCAAAATATATGTAATAAAATTTTGGATGATAACATATTACTTAATGACACATAACATCTAGAGAAGAGATAAAGGACATTAAAAAAGAAAACTTGAAATTGCAGAGCATCATTTAAAAAAATTATATTTATTTTTATTTATTTATGTATCTAAGAATTGGAGTATAAGCCAGAGATGTGGGGTGAGAGGATTTACCAGAGACAGAGTGAGGGGTAGAATACGCCAGGTGTACTGAAATACACTGCTGAGGGGAGCAGCTGTAGAGACAGAAGAGGCCTGTGCCATGTGGGTCAGCTCCCTGGCTGGGGATTGAACTAATGTCAGTGTCTGGCTATAGCTTGTTAGCACTGAGACTTAACCCCTGCATCACCAGGGAGGCCTAATAAGCATGAATTTTAAGGATTATATTGTTTCTAAATTTTTGCAACCCTGTGTTATTTTTTAATAGGCAGATTAGGGTAACAACTTCCTCTCAATCAGCTCGAGTCTTAATAGAAATGTAATTTTCTGAGTCCAATGCAGTCTGAACATCTAAGAAAACTAATTTTCTATGTGGAAATTTAAGAAAATTGTAATGCCACACTAAAATTTAAATATTACCACTAGTGTTATTATACCCTCGCTTCTCTAAATTCTTAAGACCTTTTATTTTCTTTCTACAATTATGATAACTCTTAAAATGGCTTACCTAATTGCTAGTATTTGAAGTATTTGATGATTCATTTGTTTTTAGCAGTGTGTATGCTGCTAAAAAGGAGTCATGAATTACCATGTTTTGAGCTCCATAAGGTACAGTTGTCTCATAACAGAAGTAAAAAAAAAAAGAAAAACAAAACAAATACTCAATATGAGTCATTGGGTTTTGTCATGCACACATATAACGTCAATGACATTGACTACCTCGTGGAAACCTGAGGAAATGTGAGGAAGATGTTAGTCAAAACACCCAGTCACAATCTAAAAGTTTCTAAAAGCAACCATACCACCTTTGCCACTAGAAGGACACGTATTTAAAGTGGGGGTTATTCAGCCTACACCCTCGGAAAACTGGTGCTTTCAAAGGGTATTTGAAGGATAGTAAATTCTAGGAAACATGACTCACTTCAATTTTCTCACTTTAACATTCATGTTTTTCATGAATAACACTGAATAGGAGAATCTAGTTCTTATGCCTGCATTCATGGCAATGTAGAACTCATATTATTGAAAATCTCAACAAGAAGAGAGACTCAAATAATTGAAGCAGACACAAATGAAAAATGCAGTCAGTGGTTAGATGCAATTTTTGTGTGTGTGTATTCTAAGCATTATATACTCCCTTCTTTCTTCATTTTGGTTTTAATTGAGGTCACATTTGTTTACAACACTGTGTATGGGTTCAGGGTCACATCCCTTTAGTTGTGTGTTATGACGCCACATTTACCACAAAGGCACCTTTTTGACCTGGATGGTGATAATCTAGGCATTCTGGTCTATAAGAGTAAATGACAGCTTTCCAATCACTAGATTAGGATATGGCTGACAGACAGTGATTGTCACTGACCTGAGCTTTAGGTCACTAGTGTCTTGCTCTAGTACAGAAAAATCCCTTCAGTTCTTTGGGTGCTTGTGTTTTTCTCTGTAAAGTGAAGATCTTAAACTTCACTGTATATAGGATATCTTTTGGTTCTACATATTCTGTCATTCTTTGCTTAGTGCCTATTCAGGGGAGAAGTTAGTGTGGTCTCAGTGACAAAAACATTCTTGTGCATAAATATGTTTGAGACAACTGGATATTCACTCCAGTTTTACATGCATTTTATTTGACTACTTAAAAACATATGGACATGGGCCTTCCTGGTTGTGCAGGAGTTAGTCTCAGTGCTATCAAGGTATCGCCACCTACTTGACATGAGTTTAATCCCCAGCCAGGGATCTGACCCAAATGGCACAGCAGACCCGGCCTGTCTCATTCACTGCTCTCCTCAGCAGTGTATTTCAGTAGATCTGCTTGTTCTGCTCCTCACTCTGCCACTGGTGAATCCTCTCATCTCTCCCCCAACCTGCAACTCTGACCTACATTCCCAGTTCTTCTATGCATAAATAAATAAAAATAAACCTTTAGAAAAAAAAATATATGAGTCATATACAGGCAAAAACATGGACAAGAAATAAAACACTGAGGATTCTGTCCTAGAATATTGCACTTTGATTATTTCATATGATCACAGACTCCCAGAAATATCACAAACCTGGATTGTAATTGATATTTTTAAAGAGATTACTCCTTTTATAGTCCTCATTCTGTTATTTTTATTCAGATTTCTGCCTCTACTTCGCCCTTTTTCGGCTAGCCTTAAGCCCTTTGTCTAGGTCATCCATAAATGTGTTATATGGCCCATGATTTGAGATCACAGAGTTCAAAAGCTTTTTCCTGTTGCTTATTGGTTGTAGGTTTACCCTTTGACCTTATGTAATGTTTCATATGATGCCAAGCCGCCCATTTGGGGAAAGGGTTAGTGACCTCATCAACAATATAAAATGGCCAAACAGGTTCACTATAACCTCCAATGAGTAAGATGAAAAGGGGGCAAAGACATTAAATGACAGTATGTACAGCTATTCTTTTAAAGAAAATGAAAGCTGTTGGCCATGAATAAAAACCACACATAGCGTTATGGTTCATGGTTTTCTACTTTCTTAAAAATTGAGATCTTTCTAGAGATCTATGCTCCAAAGTGTTATCACTTGAAGGTTTTAGGAGGAATGAATGAATTCTATTTCTTTCTTTCTTCCTTTTTATCTTTACCACTATTCCTTATATTCCCTATACGCCTTTCTACTTTAACATACACTTTCACAATAGGATTAGTCACTAGAATAATTCTGTGCTATACAGTCCCCCAAATAGGAAAAGGGCACACATTCCTAGATGGAATTTTCTGTGATAAGACATATTAAAAAGAAGGCATTAAATAATTGACAATTCAATATTGGTGGAGTGAAATATCAAAGAAGAAGATGACAGTCTCTAATGAAATAATGATACCTAATGAGATTTCTAACTACTCATTTTCACGTTCTAGATGAAACACATTTTTTTAAACTATTACTCCCACAATTCCCCAGCAGCTTATTCTTCATTACATCTCTGGCTATTTTTCCCCCTTAATCATAGTAAGTGACTGTTACAGTTAAGACTGATTTCAAGTGAACGTCCACCCAGCATGAATGTTTTGGCTGTTTCAGCCTCTTTCTTCATCATACATAAAACTTGTTCCTTGCATGGATCAACCCCATGGACTTAGGAGTGCTCTATTGTGCCTATTTGTTCTTAATATGATGAGTTTGGGGTTTCTTTAGTGTCTCCATCACATCTCTTTGTCAGAATTTACTTTCTTATATTTTTGTGTGGAACTGGGGTACAGGCCAGAGGTGTGGGGGTGAAAGGATTCCCTGGAGACAGAGTGGGGGAACAGAACAGGCAGGCTGATGAAGTGCACTGCTGAGAGGAACAGAGGGGTGAGACAGGAGATGTCTGCAGCGCCATGTGGGTCAGTGTCATGTAGCCCTGGCCGGCTACAGCAGTGATAGCCCTGAGAATTAACCCCAAGGCCACCAGGGAGGCCCCACAATTTACATTCTTGACAATATGTTTCAAAGCTATTCCATATGATTTCATTTTCTCTATTTGTATTCTTTCCCTAAAATATGCTATAAATATGTGAGTGGGTAGACAAGAGCCAAGCCCTCTACTATTAGCTACTTGATGATATCTGAAATTTTGCTCCCAATAAAGTTTAAGTTTGTTTTAAATATTAACTTCTAAAGCTAGCCCTTTCTTTAAATCATGTTCTATATTGGGGGGAATAATACTATAGTTCAAAGGACCATTTTATGATTGAGTTTAATCAGTATATTTTTATTTTGCACAGAAGTTGAGTCCTGAAGCTAAGACTCTGTAACGTGGGTTGGGATGGGTGGGCACCACAGCCTAATGTGCATTTAGAGGCAACACCTTTCTGCAGAGAGGATGAATAGGGATTTGGTTGAAAGAGACATGATGGAACTTGTCTTGAAGCTGTGTTGATTTTTAATTGAATTATTTATAAAGGATGGCTTGGGGAGAGAGCTAGTAGAATAAATTCTATCCAAGTCAAATCTTGGCCTAGTGCTGAGGGGTTAAGTATTGGTTCTGCTCTTTCCAGTTTATTCACATAGTCAAATACATCAGTGTCAAGTATTCTTTCAGGTTTTAGTGATACCATAAAAAAAAGCAAAATAATTTCTTTTTGTACAAAACATGGGACTGAATGTCCCCTCCTGTGCCTTAGTTATACATTCCTTTAAAATTATGTGGAATATTTCTTTCCTTACATTTCTGAAAATTCAAATAGACACTCAGTTCTCTCTATCATAAAAGGTTTATTAGATAATAGCACACTGTTGAAACAATAAGTTGCCCAGTAAAAATCAAGCATAATAGGGACCTCCTATTATGGTAGTGCAACAGGTTCAGACAGGCAGAGGTGTAGTGGGTGAGAGGATTCAGCAGAGACAGAGTGGAGAGCAGAACAGGCGGACTGACAAAATACACTGCTGACAGGAGCAGCAAGTGGGTCAGGAGAAGTCTGACACTCCATGTGGGTCAGCTCCCTGGCCAGGGATCGAACTTGTGCTGCAGTGGCCTCAGAGAGCCTCATAATGCGGTGCTTTAAACAGCTGCACCACCAGGGAGAGTCTAAATACAGGTTGTTTTTTTTTTTATTATTTAAAAGAAATATTTACAGTTTAAGGTAAATCATTTTAAAGAAAAAATGACTATCAACTTCATATGCATTCACAACAACACAGATTTATTATCCTGTAGTTTCTGTGGCCCAGCAGTCTGGACATGCTTATCCGAGTCCTTTGCATCAAGATCTTTGCCTCATTTAAGTCCCACAAGATGACAAAGCGTCAGCCAAGGATGCAGCTCATCTCAACATTCTACTGCAGAAGAATCCACTTTTGAGCACATGCAATTGTTGTGCTTTAAATCAACTCCCTGTGGTTTAAATCACTTGAGTGTCTCAATTTCTTGCTGATTCTTGTGTGGAAACTTCCCTCATTTCTTTGTCCTGTGGGTCTCTCCAGAGGACAGCTAAAACCAGCAGCTTGTTTTATCAAATCCAATGAGAGAATTCTAGTGAAATGGATTATAATCTTACGTAATGTAAGCAGGATGTGTTAGCCCATTAGCTTTGTAGTGCTCTATTGATTAAAGTAACCAATAAATTTTGCTCACACTCTAGGAAAAGAAATTATACAAGATGTGATACAAGGATATATAACTAGGGTCTCAAATTAGAGTCCCTCCAATATCTTCCACCTTGTGATCCCTGATTATTTATGTGCTCTCATATCAATAAAACTTTTATGAGCCCTCCCTGGTGGTGCAACTAGTTAGAGCACAGCATTGTGAAGCTATCGACAGCCCTTGCAGCATGAGTTCGATTCCCCCCAGGGAGCTGACCCACATGGCACAGCAGACCTCTCCTGACTTGCCCACTGCTCCCCTCAGCAGTGTATTTCAGTCAGTCTGCCTGTTCTGCTCCCCACTCTCTCTAGTGAACCCTCTCACCCCTCACATCCCTGCCTGTACTCCAGTTTTTATATGCAAAAATAAATCTTTAAAAAATAATACTCTCATTTCCTCTGAAGATCTCTAAGTAGCTCCCATTGCAGCTTCTGCTCAAAGTAGAGAATAACATTTGTTTAAAATCAAGTACAAATATGGATGTAGCTCCTTGGGTAACTCTTCTTGATCTATAGTTGTGTTAAACTGCAGAAGGATATTTGCTTTTTTTTTTTTTTTAATACACAAAATACCATGATAGAGAAGGCATAAGAAAACAAACATATGCATTCCTATTAAAAATTGGCACATGAAGGCCTTCCTGGTGGTGCAACAGATTAAAGCACAGCACTGTGAAACTATCTGCAGCATAAGTTTGATCCCTGGCCAGAGAGCTGACTCACATGGTGTGGCAGACCTCTCCTGACCCACCCACTGCTCCCCTTAGCAGTGTATTTCAGTTTATCTGCCTGTCTCTGGTGAATCCTCTCACACTGCCCCCCCCACCCCATAACTCTGGCCTGTACCCTAGTTCTATATGCATAAATAAATCTTTAAAGACAAATGGCACATGAGAGGTGCAATTCTGAGATAATATCCACAGCATCTGTCTATAGCAACTTCAAAATTCATCTGGCCAAAATGAGGGCCTCTCCTATTAGGTTTTAAAGACATGGGCATGATTCACCTTGACTTCTGGTTTCAATGCCTGAGTCATCCTTCTTTCTCTAAAATGAAAAAAAAAATACAGTATTCATTTGCAGTTGAGTGGTCTAACCAATTGCCTCCCTCAGCGGTACAACTTTAGGGATCTTGTGTATAGTCTCTTTATTTCATTCATTTCATTTTCTCTCTCTTTCAATTCAAATTTTCAGGAATTGTTAATTTATTCATTTTGGGTCTGAAATAACTGTCTCAATACCTTTGAGGATCTGTGGATTTTACTGCATTATGCAAGACGCACACCCCAGAGACCTTTGAGACCAGGTCTTCTCTGCCTTGAATTACTGCTAAGAGGGTTGAGAAGTAACTCAATTATTTTTCCAGACCCTTACTGTTAGGTGGAGAGGGCTCAGGAAGCATGGTTTTATCTCTTTAAGGGTTCTCTGACTCTGACCTTTTCATCTTTTTAAGAATTTCACTAAAGCTACATTCACTCCCTTTACTTTTTTCCTAGACCAGTTCTTAGCTTGATTCTACTTCCTTTGACATTTTACTTGGAAGTTATTTAACTTTGACATCTTTGGCTACCTAAGACTGAGAATTTTCAACAGTCAGGACAGATTCCAGTTGGTTTAACAATTTTTGGCTCACTTCTCACATTTTCTTATAACCAGGAAGAAGCAAACAACTTTCTGTTTGGGATTACCCTTATTTTATTTTATTTTTTTTAAAGACTTATTTATTTATTCATACAGAACTGGAGTACAGGCCAGAGGCTCAGGGGTGGTAAGAGGCTTCCCCAGAGACAGAGTGGGGAGCAGAACAGGTAGATCCACGAAGTACACTGCTGAGGGGAGCAGCAGGTGGGTCAGGAGAGGTCTGCCACGCCATGTGGTCACCTCCGGGGCAGGCGGGGATCGAACTCATGCAGAAGCGGCTTTAGCTTCTCAGTGCTGTGCTTGAACTCACTGCACCACCAGGGAGGGTCCACCCACCCTTATTTTATTTTTTAAAAAGATTTATTTATTCATGCATACAGAACTGTGCACAGGCCAGATGTGTGGGGGCAGTGAGAGGATTCACCAGAGATAGAGTGGGGAGCAGACCAAGTGAAGCACATTGCTGAGGGGAGCATCAGCCGGACAGGAGAGGTTTGCTGCCCCCATGTGGATCACCTATCTGGCCAGGGATTGAACTTGTGCTGAATCAGCTGCAGCTAGCTTCACATTGCTTCACTTTAACCCACTGCGCCACCAGGGAGGGCCCTCTCTTTTGTTTAAACAATCATGTTCATCACTTCACAATCTGATTTCCACATAACTGCAGGATGAATTTTGTCTATTTTTCTGCCACTATGTCATAAGCATCTTTCCTTCCTCCAGGTTCCAATAACTATTACCTTGACTCTCTTTTCAGTCCTCAGCCACAATGTGCTTCTCAAAGTTGACTTGTTGAAGTCACCTTGAATTTTCTCTATCACTGAAGTTACCATAGAGGCAGATACTCATGACTTGCCTCAAATGCATTTACAGTTCTTGATGGATTGTTTCTGGACACATCCTACCCAATACATTGGGACCAACTAGTCAATTCATTGTATGTAATTCCACATATATTTCCACTTGGTTCTTTCTACCTGCTTAAGCATTTCTATCTACAAGGGCTGTGTAACATACAGTACTATGTTAATCAGAAAGTACATAGTTATTTTATGAGAACACCAAGGAATCTCCCACTAGTGCATGGTTTTCTGCTTCACCCTGCAGACTGTCCATTTGTTACCATGGACAGGCTAGAAGATTGTGTAGTCTTTGCATAGGTATATTTGTATTGACATATAGACCTGTGGCAAAACTTTTTCTAATCCAGACTCCATTTAATATTGGCAGTCTTTACACTAACTATTTAAAGTGTTGGTCAGATTTATTATACCTAAAAACTAGAGTGAAATCAGGTCCCTGAATTTTTATAGAATTCACCTTCAACCTTCAGAAGCACAGGTGTCTAAGGCTTCCAGCATTTTAGCCTCTAGATTTGAACTATCTAATTAACATATTGTCATTAATTAGTATGTAATGTATTCTTGTGATATTCAGTAAGACATTAAGAACTTTTCAGACTATATCATGACCAAGGGTGGTGAATTTGATGTAGCTCTAAGGCAGAACTGTAAATGAATGCTTCATTTTCCAGGTGGAGGGAATACTTTTTGTTTTGTTTCATAATTGGAAGCTAAGAAGAACGTATTTTTCAAATCAAGTAATATTTTGCACCTATGTAATTTTTAAAAATTTGATCTAGTCGTTTAACTCATCTGTCAGCCTACCTATTATTAGAATGATTATATTATTCTAAAGTCATTCTCTAAGATCTCTGTATAGTCTAGACTATATGATAAGATGTGAAAAGAACCACCCCCTGCCGAAAGCCACACATACACTTTAGGTGTTTGATGTTTATATACTAATCTTCACCATCTATTTGGAGATGCAGTATTACTGTTAAGTTATTATTTTGGACAGGGATCGGGCAGGAAGTTTCTACATGGTTATTCTCAACTTCGATAATTCTTACTCCACATTCAAAGACCCAATATCGAAGTTCTTCCAAATCCACATATATCAAACCCAATTACATTATGGGGCTGGAGAAGTAATCCTCTCAAGGTGGATCTGTAACCTTAATTTGTTCTCTATGAGCTAGGTTTTTTTTTTTTTAAGATTTATTTATTTATGCTTACAGAACTGGGGAACAGGCCAGGGGTGCAGGGGGCAGTGAGAGGATTCACCAGACAGAGTGGGGAGCAGAACAGGCAGACTGACAAAGTACACTGCTGAGGGGAGCAGCAGGCAGGTCAGGAGAGGTCTGCCACGCCATGTGGGTCAACTTCCTGGCTGGGGGTCGAACTTGTGCTGCAGTGGCTTTGGAGAGCTTCATAATACAGTGCTTTAACAAGTTGCACCACCAAGGAGAGCCCTGTGAGCTAAGTATTAACAAGAACTCTAGTTAGTGCTTTTTCTCCCAAAACTGAAATGCAATGTGGACGGGAGGTTGTTGTGAAGACACTTTGGGTTTACGCATAGTAGAAGCAGCAAAGGTGTGGCTCAGTCAGACAAAGGACAGATTTTAACTTTTAGTGGTGAACTTATACTTGTGTGTGTGTGTGTGGCCTATAATAGTATACATAGTACACAATAGGATATATGATAGTATATATGATTTTACACACCAAAGTTACATAATGTTATGTACAATGTTAGTTAAATAACACTTTTAGAAAATAAGTAAAACAATAGCTACAGTATTAAAAAATAAAATTTGTTTATATTTCTTTACTCAATGATTAGTCCTTCCAGTCATGCAATGTGTCTCTTCAGGGAAAGAAGTAGATCACTAAAGTATTTACCCACTGCATTGCGTTGCAGGGTTCTTCCTCTTAGAAGTTTACCTTTTAGGTCAATGGTTCTGGATCAAAGTTTGCTAATATCTAGGAACAGACCAGCAAATGATGACTTTGGGGGGAAGCAACCACCCTTAGCATCCTGCTTCCTTATTTTTGCCCATTTTCTGCATATAGGCCATGCCCTGACCATTTTAGATTGTCCATTTCCTTTTAAGCTGTCCATTTCCTTTTGGACTGTCCATTTCATTCCATGATATACTAACAGTCTCTGCAGTTTCTTGCCTCTCAGAGTCCCTGGGGTGCTTCTCCATCACTAGTGGATGATAGATAAATTGTGGTCTCTGATTTGTAGAGGTTTGGTATCAAAACCTGGATTCTGTAATTTTGGGGCCCCATATCTTCACTGGTTAAAGTGTCACAAGTGCATGACCACATCTAGACTGTCAAAGAATCATCACTGAATTTTGTAGAGATGATGTCTTTCCAGTTCACTGCTTGGAGGACTGCAGCATACCTTGAACAATATATCCGATAGGCCCATTCCAATTTTTGTTTTTAAGATTTACTTATATACCCATTCAAGAACTGGGGTACAGGCCAGAAGTGCAAGGGGTGAGAGGATTCACCACAGACAGAGTGGGAAGCAGAACAGGCAGATCGACTGAAACACACTGCTGAGGGGAGCAGCGGGCAGATCAGGAGAGGGCTGCTGTGTTATGCGGGTTCCCTCCCTGGCCGGGGATCAAACTCGCTCTGTAGTGGCTGTGGATAGCTTCAGAGTGCTACACTTTAGCCCACTGCACCACTGGGAAGGCCATGCCCTTTCCCCATTTTAAGGATTCTAGACTTTCCCCATGGAAAACTGGTGTTACGGTAAGAGACTGCCAGCTGTGGAGGGCATCTATGCAGCTCTGTAACTTTCAGATTCCCAGTCTGCTGCTCAGCTCCAAGGCAGGAGACCATCCCTCTTTGTAAGCTGTCAAAAGGTCCTAGGTCTCTTGCACTTTTCTCTCTTCGTACTGTCTGCTTTGGTTTCTTATTACCCCTCTGCAGTCATCAGTGCTCCTAATTAAGCTGGGCTACTGACACTTCTGGCATTCTTCCTCTGCATTGCATGTGAATGCCTGAATATTGCAAACTGACACAGATGTTTATCTCCACTGGGATATTTTCAGAGGTCATAATTTTAGTAAAATATTTACAGCTGAGACAGAACCTTATGGTAGGCACTAAGGACTAGGAGAAGAATGGGCTTTTGTCTCCAAGACAGCTGCCAGCTTCAGCATTTGCTTACCATTCAGGAGCCTGGTCTTCAAACATTCCCTTAGTCATCTACCATTTCTTTTATGATTGGGGTGTCTCTAGTCTTGCTGGCCACATATTTGGGAATGCTGTGTTATGGGAAAAAGATCATTTATATCCCCTTTACTCTTGCTTTCTTTATTTTTCTCACTATTTGTGAGAAATAATGACAAATCCGATGTCTTGTTAGGTTAATACTACATTGGTGTTAGTTTATAAAGGAAGGAACTTATTAAAATAAAAATGCATTTTTTTGAATGCTGAAATTCATCTTCTTTGGATTCTGAATAACTCAAGCTTGCCCATTCAGAATTTTGAGTATTACAGAAAAGCAGTATATAATTGATAAATTTCGGAGTTATGCAACTATAAATATCATAGCAATGTTTCTTTTTTGATAATCTATAAAATACAACTAGATTAATTTTCCAGATTATTTCATCATAATATTTAATGCATTCTACAGTCATTAGAACTCATACATTTATTTTCAGAAACACATAATCAAATTATTTTTGGTATTAGTTTCCTATTGTCACATAAGTAATTTTCCCCAAATTTAGTGACTTAAAAGTGTTATCTCGGGCCCTCCCTGGTGACCAGCGGGTTAAAGCACAGCACTAAGAAGCTAGAGCCACTTCCTCATGAGTTCGATCCCCACCTGCCCCGAGGCAACCACATGGCACGACAGACCTCTCCTCACCTGCCTGCTGCTCCCCTCAGCAGTGTGCTTCATTGATCTGCCTGTTCTGTTCCCCACTCTGTTTCTGGTGAAACCTCTCACCCTCCACATCTCTGGCCTGTACCCTAGTTCTGTATGAATAAATAAATCTTAAAAAAAAAAAAAGTGTTACCTCACTGTTTCTATAGGTCAGGAGTATTGATATGGTTTAACAGGTGCCTCTGGCTCAGGGTCTTTCACTGGGTTTTGCCCAAGATGTTCCTTGTCTTATTGTGCAGCCCAGCCAGGGGAGGGGGCCTGGAGGAGGCACATGGAGTAGAGACGTGTGAGGAAGCAGCTTTTGTTTCTTGGTCCTGGGCTGGCTAAAAGCAATGTGGTTGAGACCCGCGGGGAGGTTGACTATGGCAGCGTTTATCTTGATTTTGATTTTGCTCCTTTCCTCCCAGACTTGTCTGGCTGTTTCAGACCCTTTTCAGTGGGTCCCCACCAGATGGTGCTTTAGACGTGTGGTGGGCTTTCAGGTCTTGCTTTGGGCCAATCTCTTTTGGGTGGACTTCTACCCACGAAGGGATGGGTAACTTAGGGTGTTTTATTTAGAAACATTATTCTTTGTCGTTTCTGTATCACACACTAATTGTATTAAATTTCCTCTCCATTAAAGGTCTTATATGTTTTGTCATGATGCAGCAGATGGCAGAACCTATTTAAAGCCAGCAGGTTTGGAGTTTGGGGTGCCCCTCTCCCTGCCTTGGAACAGTTTGAGCTGTCATAATAGAAACCACCATCTTTTACTGACCTAATTTCTGAGTTTATGTCCCATTATTCCACTTATTCTCATCACTATAAAAGAGTCAGTCCAACCATCCTCTAGAAAACACAGGGGCTATTACCAACAATTGTTATTGAGGTCATTTAAATGTTGGGGGTCATTATGCCTCCAACAATTCTCCTTCAACAATTGTAGAATTTTTTCTACCTTTTGATGATGTCATACTGCTTAATAGAAAGCACATCAGAATCACTTAAGACACTGGGTTTTCTATTATTTTTGCTGTTTGTTAGCAGTATCACTGGTGGCAGATTATTTAATTTGGGGAATTTCATTTTCTTCAAGAAAATTTGGGGTAATAATATAAATCCTGTCCATAAGGCACAGACATAGATATAAATCTTTTTTCATAGGGTCTTTTAGTGCATAAATAAAATACAAAAATATACATATGTTAAATATAATGCAAAGATGGCTACTAATAATGACTTTATGTGAAATAATTATTCATTAGCATATATCACAGGTTTGTCATCTTACAAATAATGAAGTTGTTTTTTATTCCTTCTAGGAAATGCAATTGCAACTTCATTTCTAAATATATACAATGGAAAGTGTTTACCGTTTTTATTATTGTCAAGTTTTTAGGAACTAACATTATATTTAGATGAAGTGAGAACTTGGTTGAGGCTAGTTTCTACTCTCTGCTCTACTGAATCACAACCACAAGGGTAGTGAGCGAGGCAGTGCTGGCCTTCCTACGCTCTCCCACGCTCACACATCTCTCTGTCACCCTGGAGACCACCACAGAGGCTTCCAAGGAGTCCTTCAATTTGTAACATGAAGGACATGGACTTAGGATTTGGTCCATCTCTGTACATTCATCTCAGTTTTCTGAAAACTTATATAGGACATGCCTATTTTTACAAAGATTATTTCCCAAAGCTGATCCCTATCAAGAGAAATTTTAACAATTAATCCTTGCACAAAAGGCTTGCAGGGGTTAATTAATTTATGCATACAGAAATGGTACAGATCATAGGAGCATGGGTGGTGAGAGGATTCACCAGAAATAGTGTGGGGAGAAGAACAGTCAGATTGATGAAGTACACTGCTGAGGGGAGCAGAAGGTAAGACAGGAGAGGTCTGCTGCACCATGTGGGTCAGCTCTGGGGCAGGGATTGAACTATATGGAAGCAGCCTCAGCTTGGCCTAGCTTTGCAGGGTAGCGCTCCAACCCGCTGTGCCACCAGGGAGGGCCTTGCCTTCATTTTTGTCAGGATTTACCACATTATGTTGATAGAGATATGTCAGCAATGATAAACAAATTTGGTTGAGTGTGCTGTGTATATTATCAATTTATTTAATGTGAAGTATAATTTAAACTATCTGGATCATCTGAAAAAAAGTGCCAAGATTTGTGAACAAAGTCTAATATAGCTCCCTATTACTTACATTTTCTTTTTTATATATTTTAATGATGTTCCCTGGCAAGTTTATAATGGTACAATAAAATATAATACATCTTAGATCTTTCCCTGTATTTTTAAAATTTGGTACTTTATTTTTTAAAAATAAAAATACACTTTCACTTAAACAAAATTTGGGTTTTTTTTTTTTAGCAGAAATAATTCTGTAGTAGTAATAGGAGAAATGAGATCTTCGTATTGTGCTTTCCATTTTAATTTTATTTATTTATTTATTTATTTTGTGGTTTAAACGCCACTGCTATTCCTTTAGTAATGTAATCCTGAGCTATCTTTGACAATGTCCCATGGGGCAAATATGGAGAATAATATAATCTGACAGTTAAGTAACCATAAATGACAATATAAATGTCCAAGTCACTAGGGGAAAGAGAAGGTCATAGGATCTGTATTCAGCTGGCAGAGCAGGAATAAATTATGCCCCAGAGAACAGAACTGTGTTCAAGTAGGAAAACCATTACCCATGTTAGCATATTGACAGAGGACAAAGAAAGCTTTAATTAACTTAATAGTTAATCTTAAAAGTTTAAAGGAATCTACAACCAGAGAAGTAGTATTATCTCTTTACAAAAAGGGTCATTTATGTATGCAATAATGTGGAACATCAAAACAACGCAACATTGTTCTGGTGTTTAAATCTAATTGAGAAATTACTATTATTTTAAAGGTTTTTATTTATTTATGCATACAAAAGCTGGGTGCAGGCCAGAAGTGTGGGAATGGGAGGGGTGGGGGATGAGATGATTCACCAGAGACATAGTGGGGAGCAGAACAGGCGGAGCTACTGAAATACACTGCTGAGGGGAGAGAAGGCAGGACAGAAGAGGTCTTCTGGGCCACCTGGTCTTCTTCCAGGTGCTGCATTGGCTGCAGATAGCTTCATAGTGCTGAGGCTTATCGCCTTGTGCCACCAGGATGGTCCAGAAATGGAAATTATTATACAATATGTAGGAAATACCTGATCTTCCCCAATAGAATCACCAGAAACACTAATACATAATTAAGATAACAAAAATTTAATTCTCCTCAGGAGATGAGGTTGATTTGATAGAACTTTTAAAACATGAGAATCATTGAGAAATTATTTTTGGTGCCAGCACTTTATGATTTCCTGAGAGCAAGCTCTCTCGGAATTCTAATGCTGGGTAGGGTGCTGATCATGCTAGCAGGCATACGATACCTTAAGAATTTTATCCTTTATTTTAGGAAAAGTGTAAGTGCCTCTGGTTGTAGAGGAGCAATCAATTTAGAGGACAGAGGAGAAAATGGAGCATGCCCAGATGGAAGCTCATTCGATAATACATTTAAAAGATGCTATGTTGAAAGGACCGTGTGGGAGAAAGCAAGAGTAAAACACAGTGAAAAGGTAAAATAAAAATGGAATATTTTAGACTTTGAATTTTCTAGTTTAGTTGAATTCCATGTATTGACATTTGGGTGCTGAAGAATCAGTTTCTTGTATGTGGGGTGGTGGGGAGTGGTTCAAGATCTGTATTTAACTTTGAAGTATCAGTTAGGAATACAGGTTGACATGTTTGACACTTTGATTCACATGTCTAGAGGTTCAGAGAACTCTGAGCTAGAAATACTGCTTTAAGATGCACTGAATTGAAAAGAGGGCAATGCTTACAGGGATTTTTATGCTTCCTCAAGTAGCTAAAGGGAACTCTGAAAAGAAGACTAGAAGGACTCCCCAGAAGGGTATGGATAAAGTTAGTAGAGGATGATAGACAAGAAGCCTTGAATAAAGAAGGGGAAACTCAAATCCAATGTATCGATTCAGGCTTCAAAAAGAATAACGCATAAATGAGAGCCCATAGATAAGGAAATGGATTGTCAGTTCTCAAGAAACCCAATCTGAGCATTTAAACATCTGCATGTGAGCCTGTGTTCATGTGATTTGTTCAAAGAGCTCTAACAGACAGGAGTATTTTGTAGATTTTTCCCACTTAATATGTAACTATTGATTGCTTATTATAAAAACAAGATAGATTGAGACAGAAAGATGGGTAGAGAGACAGAGACAGAGAGAATGGAGAGAGGAGGAGGAGGAGGAGAAAAAAGAGAGAAAAAGAGAAGAAATGAGAATAATGTCTGTATTTTCCTTTTGTGAGTAAAAAAAAAAAAGAACATGAAGTTTCCTAGACATACTATATGCTTGCCTTCTATTTTTAAGGAAATATGCGAGTCACTTTGTCTACTGTGAAGACAGCAGACTATAAGAGTAAGTGACCCACCAAAATACAATTAAATCTAAAGTCCTTTTGATATTCACAGATACATGTTTAATTTCTTTTATAACATTTATTTTATTTATGCATCCAAGCATTGGGATGTAGGCCAGAGATGTGGGGAGTAGGAGGAGACAGAGTGGGGAACAGAACAGGCAGATCTACTGAAATATCCCGCTGCGGGGAGCAGAGGGTGAGACAGGAGAGGTCTGCTTCACCACGTGGGTCAACAACCTGGCCAGGGATTGAATCCAGACTGTAGTGGCAGCTGATGGCTTCATAGTGCTGAGACTGAACCTTATGCAGCACCAGGGAGACCCTCATCTTAAATGTTAAAAACAAAAACTTACAGCTGTTGTATATAAATCAATACACTACATGGATATGGGTCAATGAGCTTAAGTTCTACACACAAATCCTAGCAAAAATTCAAAATGAAATTTGGATTTTTATGCCTTTTCAATAATATCCATAGCATTGGTTCTCTTGTTCAAAAATAATAAGTTCTCTTTGTGGAAATATTTTCCTCTCTGAATTTCCTTAGCAATATCATTTAATATACAAACTATAGTTTAAACTATAGTTTGGTGCAAAACCCTGAAGAAGTTTAAAACTTGACATAGTAAAAATATTTTCAGTAATGAAAATTAATTACTACTCTGTTTCTTGATTCCCATAAAAATTGTCTTTTAGTGTTTATTGAATGCATTTATTTCTGTTATTAAATTTACCATCATTACAATGCCTATGGCATATAGAAAAAATCTTGATCCAAGATTAAATTCTATAAATATTGCTCAACTACTGTTACTTTACTGCTGCACAGGCTAATATCAAGGAATATCAAATAAATATGTATTAGAAAATTTTAAACAATAAGCATGTCTTTATGTGGCATGTACATTAATTTGAATTTCAAGGAGTTACTTTAAAATTTCTTTGATTTTATAGCATTAGAAATGACTCATAATCACTGTCTTCCTTTGACTTCACATCTAATAAGATAGGAGATCGTTATTGATTCTATATTCAAAATATAACCGATCATTACCAATAATTCTGCTGAGTCTACATTCATCCAAACCAACTTTATCTCTGACTGGACAACTGGCGTTGTCTCTTCAAAGTCTAGCTTTCTGATGATTTATTCTCAACAGAACTGACAAAATGATGCTGTTTTTACAGAAATTACCTCATATCATCCTGCTCAATTTCCTCTCCTGAAGATTTTTCTTACTTCAAATAAAATCCAAATTCTTTCTAATGGAATCCTCTTATCAAATCATACCAGGTCCCACTTGGTCATTTTTTTTATACCCAGCTAGCTGCCTTATTGTTCTTTCCTAGTAGGATATTGAGATGTACTCCTTACTTCTAACTCTTTAGAGATAAAAAGCAATCCCTGACCCAATGGAGAAATATAGAAAATGTCTACATTGTCAAATCGTCCTTGGGAGCAACTGAGAACTATTGATTATAGAAACCTAGAAGTTATTATTGGCTGCAATCTTAGGAAAGTAAGATGGTGTAAGCTGACACCATCCTGTATGCGGATGACAGACAGACCTTAAAAAGGGGCACTTCAGTTACAATAGAGAAAGGAACTTAGGAAGTTTGGACAGCCGCAAGGTGAGAGTTTTTTCCATTGCTCACCAAATCTCAAAGTTTTCGTGGACACTAGAACTGAGTTCAGTTACACAGTTGACATCCTACATTGTTGACTTAACAGTGTATTATGGCCAACAAATGCATTATAGGTTTCAACATATTTTCTCACAACTACATGCTTGGAACAGCTTCTTTGGATGCACATTCCAAAGGGCAGGATTGAGAAGTCATGGTACACCCATGTCCAGATCTTGTGTCCAACATGGATGCATTTTCCCTTGACCGCCTACCTCACTGTCAATGCAGTGTTGTCATTGAATACTTGAACTCATTTTCATTTCCACAAGCTTTAAATAACTGGCTTCTATATTTCTCAATAGGGTATGATGTTTGATGAAGCAACACATTTTCCTTGTGGAGGGGAGATAGAAAAGTAAAACATGACTGAACAATATATCATTCAATAAGCAAATTATGTCTTCAAAAGTCTACAGAAGTCACGGTCTTCAAAAGTCTAAAAACTTAAAAAAAAGAAGTTAAAAATGTTTAATCAAAAAATGATTACTGAACGAGTAATTTGTAAACCCTGAAAATGTGCATCAAAGAAAAATTACAATGAGGGGGGAAGAAACCTCTAAAATTTGGGCTTTGCTTAGTTGTTTTTTTAGTATAAAATATTTTACCTAAAATATTTTTTAGTCAGTGTTGCAAAACAAACCACTTTAATAAAGCAATAAGTTTATTTAAAAGCTTCAAGCAGGCCTCCCTGGCAGCACAATGCATTAAAGCCCAGCACTGCAAGCTAGCCTCAGCCGCTTCAGCATGAGTTCCATCCTCTGCCAGGGAGGTGACTCACATGATGCAACAGAACTCTCTTGTTTCCCTGCTGCTTCTTTCAGCAGCATTCTTCATCAATCTTCCTGTTCTGCTCCCCACTCTGTCTCTGGTGAATCCTCTTACCACCTCTGCATCTCTGGCTGGTACCCCAGTTGTGTATGCATAAATAAATAAATATTAAAAAAAAACAACAACAAAAGCTTAAAGTGATTCACATCTATTTAGTTCACAAATCTACAACTTGACTGGGCCATTCTGCTGACCAGGAAGGTGGGTTCTGCTAATAATAGGGGGGCAAACTTTTGCATCTGTGGTCAGACAGGTAGACAGTCTAACACATCCGGGACCTGGTTAGGATTACTGAACTAAGTTGTCCAGGGACACAAAATCTGGTTTTTCCAAAGGGTTTAGTTGCTCTTATTTATTCTTCTGGTGGAGGAGGAGTTCCAAAGGGAGTGAAATCACACGTTTCTTAAATCTCAAGTTCAGAAATGGCCTTGTTTTATGTCTGCTGCATTCTATTGGTCAAGAGTAATCACAAGGGCAGTTCAGATTGAAGTTATAGCAGAGAGGGCACCATCTAGCTGTGGGAAGAGTACAAAGTCCTTTCGCAAATGGGTAACACAAGACCACCAATACTACTATTCCTATAAACCATATGATTACTTTGAAAATACCAGCTACATAGCTCTTTCTCTTAGTGTTCCATATGCTACACTAAAAACAAAAATCAATGCAGTGTTTTTCAAATACATATACACTGGACAATCTGCTTAATTTGGAATTTTGCACACTGTGTAAAGTCTAATGGCTACAGAAAATCAAAAGAATTTCAACTTTGTTTCAAAGTCATCAGTGATTTTCTCAGATATTTATACTCCTATAAAAAGCATATTTATACTAAGTAAATTTGAGTGTTAATGTCTACTTTGAATAACAAATGTTTATTCAAAAGCATTATCAATGTAACACAAAAGGAGAAAATATAAAATCACTCCCAAGAAAATAACTTTAATGGCTTTTCATAACTTACTGTTTACTTATTGAGGGATTACCAGCTTCTTCAAACATCTGGCATTTGTATTTATGTAAAGAATTCTATTTGGGTGTTATTTAATTAGAATCAAACAATTCCAGTGTCTTTCATTAGTTCTTGGAAAATAACAACCCTTGTCAACTGAGTACATAGTCAAAACACTTTAAATGTTGATTTGCAAATATTTGAAACCAAAGTAAATCGCTCCTTAAAGACACTAGGTATTCTCTTAAAAGACACCAGATTTTCAAAGAAGTTATTATTCTAACAAAAATTCAATTTCACCATTTCAATTTTAGAAAAAAATTCAAAAGTGAATGCCATAAGAGAGGAGTTCATGATCTTGTTTTCAGTTCATGTTTCACACAATACACAAAATAATTCTTTTTTACTAGCAACATATTCTGAATATGTGCATGAACTTTGATAGAACAGAGTTACTTTACTCTAATTATACAATATATAAATAAATTATATTATAAGGAAAATTGATAGACATGTTAGCAAATACACTTAGTATTTTAAAAACTTGGAGGAAAGTACTAAAATATACCATTTTATTCTGTACTTTGACATTATTATAAATATTTTCACTTTTTTCTTTATATGACATATGCATTTTAATATGGTTGTATTTCTTATTCAGAAAGAAACAAATTAATCATTTAGCAAACTAAACAAAATCTGTAGTTTTTTAAAATGTGATTCATCTGCAGATTTTTAAAAATGTGATTCACATTCACTTTGGCACATGAAATCCATTTGAAGGATTTGATATTTAAACATATTAACAAGTGCTTCCTGCTCTTTTTCAATAATAATAGTAATTATGATAAAGACAGTACTATGGAAATGAATTTGTATTATCCTACTTAGGAATTATTGATCCAAATAGTTTGCAACTACCTGATCAGTTAATTTTTAATTCTCACTACAATAAGAGTCACTGCTATTATCTCTATTTTATAGCTGAGAAAACTGAAATTAGAAAGATATTGGCCAACCCATGCTCTTAGTAAGGGTGGGGGAAAAAAAAATGATGTTTGGAAAACATCATTTGTACTAATCAATGTTTTTTCCTAGTGTCTTCTCAATTGTTACATGCACATTGGGGAAAAAAAATTAAATAACTGCACAACTGTGCAGGTAAAATAAATGATCTCCATGGACTTGTTCATAAATATTTGACAGAAACATGAATTTATCTTTTATTTTAATTCAAAGTACCTGCTATAGGAAGCTCAGCAAAACATTAGAAAGGTACTTTAAATGTCTGTAACTATGTAACATCATTATATTTCAGAATAAAGTCCTTGTAATATTATTTTATACCTCTAAATGGTACATGTTCTTTAGGGAAAATATCACTATCAGAAAGTTTATCCTGCTGAACACAGTATCTTAATAAGTTCAAGGTGAATATATCATATTCAATGAATTATTTTGTTAAAGAGAATTCCAGAATATCAGAAAAACTAACATCCTGCACTGAAGCTTTTATCCTGATTAAAATTCAAAAGGATAGTGCCTAAAACCTCCATTTTAGATCCTAACCTTGCTGGCTTATCTCAACTCATTCTCAGTGGGTCTACTCATTGATTTCAACCACTTCTGGAAAACCCTATTCACAAGTTTATCCTAATAATGACTTCAATTTTCTTAAGTAATAAGAATATTGCTCCAAGTAGGAATTAGCCAACATAGGCTACTACCCTAAGCAGGATAGTCCACAATTGTTCGGTGCATGTCCAATTCTATAGAGTAGTCTGAGGCCCCTGACCTCAAAGAGTGTATCAAGGCATCCTGAATTGCATACACTTTCAGGCCTTCCCAGCTATGTCAGTTGCAGAAATACTAAATTAAGGATATCATCTGTTTCCCAAAGAGAAAACTAACTCAGAAACAGTCTAAAAGATTTATAGAAATAAGAAATATGGCCTTGATAGCTTTAATTTTTTCACCCTGGGAAAAGTATGAACACTTTTTTATGTAGTTCACTTAGTTTTTTTCTCCCCACTAGTTAGAACTATGCAAATGACAGAAGGAAACTGATTCAGACTAGATCTCAAGCATTTCTTTCTGCTATCTATCTATCCATCTATCTATCATCTATCTTTCTATGAGCCACCTACCTAGCCACATATATGACTACACACATTTATTATCTGTCTCCCCTATCTAAATTCATAGTTTTAATGAGCATTCTGGAAAATGAAGTCAGCAAGCGACTCAGATACTCATGAATTTTCTCTGTTAATTAATAACAAGGCCTTTTATTAATTTAAATAATGTAGAGGTATTGCAAAATGTCTATGGGTTTGTTTGTTGTTGTTTTTTGTTTGTTTCCAAAGGAAAATGTTTTTTCAAATGTCTAATAAAGCTTTTAAAATGTGTAGTCACAGATGTTATTTCTAAAGTCTAAATTTAATTTCTGCCTGATTTGAAAAATTATGTTTTTTATGCAAAGGCACATAGAACAAACTATGCAAATATAAGACAGAGATTACTCTAGATGTAAGTGATATAACAGAAAGCGTAGTTTTCAGTAATTGGAAAAACAAAATATGGCACAGGCACATACTAAAAAAAGAAAATATCACCTAACAATTCATAACAGGTAAAAATAAAGTGACCTTGATGAAATCCTTACCTTATAATCAGTTTTGATTTCTGGCTTACTTACATTGAAGGACATGCATAATTTGAATCATAATAAGGATATACATAAATGTAATTCGTGGCAAAACCCAGTGACTGTAAAAATGAATTTAAAATTGTGTCTGATGTTGTTTCAAATATAATTCAAATGTATTTTACAGTGATGAAGAATTATGGCAAATACTGGAATTGCTCTCCCATATAAAAAGGTGATTTTAACTATTATACATCATTTTCCCTCTATTTATGAATTCAACAGACAGTGCCTTTTAAAGTTTATTGTGAATACTACAATACAAAGTAAACATTAGTTTCTTAATGGAAAATAATTTCCAGAAAATTGCATGTTTTAAAAAAGCTACTCATCTAGAAAACTGGAATTGGTATTGCTGACACCATCAAAGACAGAACTATATAGGATAATCCAATTATAAAAGGGTTCTAGATTTGGACATTCTTATAATACACTTAAAAATTTTTTCAATGTACCGATTGAATGGATTTATTTTGATAATATTTCAATGACATTATTGTAAATGAAAATGCAGTTAGCCTTCGATAATTTTGGAAAACATCAAGTTTTACTTGAAACTTTGGCCTCATAAGTATTCCTGGAACACTTCTTTGCTGACATTTTTACTGAATTAACTGTATTTATTGATATTGTAATAAAGCAGAGTCACCAAAAGCATGAAGCTTACATTCAGGAAGACAGAGATTAAACCATTCTGGAAAACTTGAGTTTCACAGAACGTAATTTCTGATCCGGGCTTTATTTGGATTCTTTATGATGTATTTACTGTTTTGTTGGTCACCAAGAAAAGAAAATATTAACACTATCTATGATGTGGGGTTGTTATCACAGGATTATGAGAGATAATGTGAGCCTAGTTTCCTGCAGCTTACTTGTGACTAGTTAGAAAGCCCCAACATTGTTAGCAGTTATCAGCCAATCAAAAATAAGCAAGTCCCATATTAATTGTTAATGATTCAAATTAAGATGCAGTTTCCAAATTACTTGTTCCTTGTCACCTCACAGAACAACAGCGTTGGAAGCAGCACAAGATCAGAATGAGGGAAAATTTTTCAAAATCCTTGCGGAGTCAGGAGAAGCCTAGGGGGCTACACTGAAGTGTTGTGCAGTCCCCATCCAAAAGCAGTCTGGGATTTACTGGCTTTGAGTACAGAGATGGGGCTGGTAGATAGAGAGTGAATATGCCTTATTGGGAACATAAGCCAGGGTGGAGTGACCGGGGCAATTGCCTGAATGGGGGGTGTGGCTCCATTGTTCCTGCAGGTCAAAGCATAATATCTCTATGCTAATTTCTGCCTGCCCTTAGCCACAGATACTGTTCTGTTCCTCACACCAGAACTTTTACTCTTGGTGAGAGACCCCAGCATGTTACTACACTTAGCTGACAAGCAGGAACTCTGGGCACCCTGACTATATTCCTCACAACAAAGGGATAGTCCCTAGGATACCTCATTTTGACTTATTCTAAGATGTAAACATAATAATTCATTCTGAAGTATTTAGTAAAGGGAAAAATAATTTGCTGGTGGCAGAAAGTGATGGCCTCAGGTAGAGGCTGATTGTCTCCCCCTCCCACTCAAGGCCTAAACCACTCTACCCGAGAGGGTTATTACTGCCGTGTATGAGGTTCTAGAAAAGAATGGGTCAGGCCACTTAAGCAGGGTTAAAGTGTGAAAGGATGGTTAGGTGAGGATTGTGTGGGTGGGACTTACAGTGATTAAATACCTACATCCTCCAGGGGAAAAAAAAGGAAGCACCTGACCTTTTCATCAACCTGTCCAGATTGGAGAGAGAACAGAGAGAGGGGAGACTTCAAAGACGACAGCAATCATACAGGAAAAAAAAAAAAAAATGAGTTTGAGTCAGAGTCAGAGTCCTTTGCACAGTAAAAAGAGGTGTGAATTCTTCTGATCAACTTATAATCATCTTAAAAATTCACTCTGAAATAGTGCTTTAATATCATAGAATGTACTGATGAGGTTAAATAATACTGGCAGTCCCAGGAGTGTTTTATCATTGTTCAGTCCTCTGTAACTGGCATCCTTCTTGCTTTTATTTTCTTTTTAAGGTTTACTTACTTATGCATACAGAAATGGGGTACCGGCCAAGGGTGGGAGAGAGGATTCAACAGAGACAGTGGGATGCAGAACGGGCAGATAGATCAATTGTAACACGTACAGGTTTCATGGACTCTGCCCACACTACAGATACTGGAACTATTAATACCATCAATAACAAGGAGAAGCACATGGGGATGTGAGGGTGGAGCTGAGCAGCCTGGTTAGAATAAAACCGGACATGTGGTCTCTGGGGGGGGTCTCTTGGTTTGGTGGTGCATGGCTGGTCATTTGGGTCTCTATCAGTTTTCAGCATGCTGGTGGAGTCCAAGTCAGCAGAACTGGTAAGACATTCTAGTTTAACTTGTATTTCTCTCCCTCTTTCCCTGGGTTCTTCCTTTACCTTTCTTCTTGTAAATAAATCCACTATTGAACCTTTTTGTGTGGGTCCATAATACAATTGAATCTTAAGCGTGCAGGTGAGGACCCACAGACAGGCAACCCAATTCACATTGGGATGCACTGTAACAGACTGAAATCCACTGCTGAGCGGAGCAGTGGGCAAGGCAGGAGAGGTCTGCTGTGCTATGTGGATAATCTCCTTGGCTGGGGATCGAACTTGCACTTGAAGCTGCCATGGCCAGCTTCACAGTGCAGCACCCCAACCCATTGTGCCACCAGGGAGGCCTCCTTCTTCCTTTTATTTTCGTCCTCTTCTTTCTGTCTCCCATGCTCCTTCCCTACCTCAGTTCCTTCTATCTTCTTCTTCATTCTGTCCTCCCTTGCCCATTTTCTGTTTCTTTCTTTTGCTTTCTCTCTTCATAGCTAACTTTCCTTTTGTTCATAGTGACATGGTAGAAATGGCAAGAAGGTAACCTTCATTTCATAATTTAAGAATTTCATAGTGAACATGCAGGATGGGTTTGAAGTAAGCGTTAACGAAATATTTTTGTTGCTGTTGTTACTTTATGTTTTTTCTCTAATTTATACCACTCTCTTGTGGGCTTATAGAATATAACTTTTTGATGACACTCTGTTCTTGTAGTTGCTTTTTTAGTGAAGATAAAATTTAAAAGACATCTAACATCCTAAGAAATATTAGCCAGAATACAGAAGGTTTTTATCCTTGGTGACAGTTATCTTGTTCCATGCCTTCCAAACTTTATTGAAACAGGTTTTGATTGTTGTTATATTGGTCTTGTTCTAATTTTTAGTTTTGTATCATAGAAGAGCCTTCAGGCATATTCTTCATAGATTATTTTTAATTTTAATTTTTTAATGCATGAGAAATTCTTGCGGCTATTTTATAAGATTATTTCCCTCTTCACTAATAAAACATACATATGTTATCCAAACTAATTTATATTCTGTCAGTTAAATTCAACAAGCAATTTTAAATGCATATTTTTGGATCACTGCAATTTTATAAGAGTGAAGAGAGTAAGGCAGAGAGAAAGATATCATATTTCTTACTGTGCCCAAGGTAATTATTAGCACATTGGGAAGTCTGACTTATACCTAAAAAAATTAGAAAAGACCAAACTTTATGCAAATTAAAACTGTTAATAATAAAATTATGCTATTTTTAAAAACATTGTCATATTCCATGACTAAGCTATTTTTGTTTTTCAATTCACTTAGTAAAACAATTACAGTATATAAGATGTTCATTCCCATTTTGTATAGTGAGTGAATAATGAATTAATGATAAATGTGAATAGAGGATTAGATGAGGAATAATTAGCAGCTAATGATAATCATACACGTTTAATAAATGATTTGAGATGTATTACAAGATGGGTAGGATCTGGAAAAGTATAAACTTCATTGTATTCCAAGTGTAATCATCATAAACAAATCCAGAAGTGCTTGGGATGGATGTCTATGATATATAAAAACAGTGAAAATTAAAGAAGAAAGTAAAGAAGAAAGCGTTCTTATACAATAATGGATTTTGAAATTGTCTTTGAAAACTGATAACATGAATTTTAGCCAGGGAATTTGATCATGATCTTATAAAAAGTAGAGAATCAGTATAGCTAATGAGAAGAAATTCATAATTAAAATATATTCTGATTATTTTTCTTATTTATTATATAGGGTATATTGAAAGAATTGGAATTGTGAAAAACCAATGTAAATCTGACAGTGCTGCAGGTTGAGATCTCTGAAGTATACACTGAGTGAAATGAGATTGCAAAAAGTTATTCAAGATTAAAGAATCACCCACACAGAGAAGAAAGAAATAAGACAGAACAGAGAGACTGTAGTGTAATGACGAAAGCTCCTAGAATTTGCTATTCAGCTCTAAAAAGCAGGTCAGGGCAGGATGGGATAGGATTCATACAGTCTATGCCTTATTATTAATAACAATAAATAAGTAAACGGATCTAATAATAATTATTATTATTATTATGGATGTGTCTCCAAAGACTATGTTGACTTCTTTGCCTGAGAACTATAGCACAGAGTTAAGTGAGGCAAACTACTGGTCTTGTTCTATCACTTTTCTCAAAACTGCAACAGATGCTAATTATAATCCTCTTTACCTATTCTAAATTCCCCACTTGCTAGCAACTGGTGTGATAACTCAGATATCCATACCTGAAAGATCTTCATTTATATTTTTATAGTCAAAATGGAGGGACAGAGTATTAAAATATATGCAATAGATCACCACAATATAAAGCATGCCTCTTCTTGTGTCTGCTGAGTAGCAAGTGAACAAGAAGATTTCTTAGAATTCTCAGATTAACTAACCTGTAGACAAATTTCTTTCTAAATGTGAAATTTTAGCTTTTCATTGAGCATTTAATTCAGGAAATTTTCAATTATGTTCTTTCCTGTGTCTTTTAAATATGTGAATTTTCTTCCAACTATTTATCAGTATTTCAGCCTAGAAAATGTCTTTGTGAAGAATCTGGGAATCATCTTTTTGAAATACAAACTTAAAAGAATATAGCATCTTTATCTCCCAGGATCTGTGGGAGTAGGAACTTAACTTCAATGAGTAACAATTAGCAAACATAGGTGGTTTAATCACAGAGGAAAAAAATTATGTGCTCAGGAAAAACTCATTTTTCAAGATATATCCCACATTAATCTCTTTCTACACCCCCAAAATCCTTTCATATAGTTCCCCTAACTATTTCTACTTTTAAAAACAACTCCTGCCTTTCATTTTAGTGGAGTGAGTTCAGTCTTTCTCCACATTTGCATATGCTTTGAATAAAGTGTTGCTTGCCTTTTTTATATGAGCATTGAATAAGAATTAGTGGATTTAAAACTAAATACCATCATGTCTTTTGTAAATGCAATATAGATCTTTCTCAACTTAGGGTAGAGTTACCTCACCATAAACCTACCTTAAGTTGAAATTATCAGTCCAAAATGCATTTGTACACCTACCAATAATCCCAGTTCAGTCTAGCCAAAGTGTGCTCAAGACAATTACATTAGCCTAGGGATAGCCAAAGTCATCTACCACAAAGCCTGTTTCCTAATAAAATGTTGTATATCTCAAGTAACTTACTGAGTACGGACTGAAAGTAAAATCCAGAATTCACTGAAGCATTGAACCAAAATATGTTGCTGGATGCTGGGCTCCAGCAACAAAAGTCACAGTCTCTTGCTCTTTTGATGAGGTTTGAGAATAGGGGTAGCTCCCCAAGAGAATATGGTGGCTACGTATGTCTACATCAGGATAAGATCAAAATTCTAAATTCACAATGTGGTTTCTACTGAATGTGTATTATTTTCATGCTATTGTGAAAAAAAAATTGAGTCAAACACTTCTAATTTGGGGATCAACAAAGTGAAGTAGAACGTCTGGCTAGAGAAGAGGCTGAAATAAATTGGAGGTACACACAAGAAAAAGTATTTCTAGATAATGTTTTGAGGAGGGGAAATGAAGCAATCAATTGGAAGCAGGAGAAACATTTAGTGGCAAATAATATGTTTTTAGAGATAAGACATTAACTACATGCTTACTTTCTATGATAGCGATCAGATCAAGAGAATAGAGATATGTTTCAGGATAGTATGAGGAAATTGCAGGAACAAAATCCTGTGAGCTTACTGTGGGGAGGATGGAGAACAAGATGAGGATGTGTTCTTATTAAAATGAAGGTGAGCTCATGGCAACAGAATGAAGCCCACACACGCCAGCAGAGATTGTATGTGTTAGCATTATATTGCAGTCAAATTCTGCTTTCATAGTTAACAGGAAACTGAAAATGAGGACAGCTGGAAATATAGTTACAGAGTCAAGATATCTGAAAGAATCCTATAGCAGAGTGAGAGTATAACAGGGCAGGGAAACCCTCCCAAGTGTCTCACTCACATCACAGAACCAAGAAGCAAGTTCAACTTGTTCACATGTCTCTGCTCCATGTGTCTCCTGAATGTCTCCTTCTGACTCTCTATCCTGCTTCCTTCCTCCTCGAGTCTCCTCTCCAGCTTCTCTCTGCTCAGCTCCACCCTTCCTTGGGTAGGGCAGAGAACCTAGAACCTCCCATTTTCCTGGGGACCACCAGTTATAGGAGTCATGAATAAAGTGAGAAATATAGAATGTCAGAAAGTCCTGAGGAGCAATGTGAGGCTAGATCAATGCACATTTAAGACAAAGATAAGCTGGAAAATTAACCCTTGATAACTGACTACAGAACTGAACAGCAAGGTGGGGGGAGTAGTGTGGAGGGACGGAAAGAACAAAGTGAGAAGGATGCACAATAGACTATGGTGGTGGAATATGTACAAGTGGGTACACTATGGTGGTAATATTTGATGTAGGTGCCCCAATATCACTGTTAAAAATAAATACAAAAATAAATAATAACATGTTAAAAATAAAGTCAGAATTGGGCCCTCCCTGGTGGCACAGCGGGTTAAAGCACAACACTAAGAAGCTTAAGCTACTTCCGCATGAGTTTGATTCGCGCATGCCTGGGAGGTGACCACATGGTGCCGCAGACCTCTCCTGACCCGCCTGCTGCTCCCCTCAGCAGTGTACTTCCTCCATCTGCCTGTTCTGCTCCCCGCTCTGTCTCTGGTGAATCCTCTCACCCTCTGCATCTCTGGCTTGTACCCCAGTTCTATATGCATAAATAAATAAATCTTTAAAAAAAATAAAGTCAGAATAATCAGCATGCTGGTAATTTCCACCTTTAGACAATTTTAGCTGCGTAGACACAAGTATTAGGATATTATAGTTAATTCTGAATTTCTTTGTCACTGCAATATACTTGTCATGGGCAAATTTCTTTGTCAGGTGCGGTGGTGGTCAAGAGTTGAGAGTAGGTATTTTATTATAAGTAAGAAAGAAATGAAAGAATGTAAATTGATGGAACATACAAAAGGCTATATTCATCGGACATTGTTTCTGACAAAGTTGAAGGGTTAATGATTTAATCAACATTTTATTTATTTATTTTTAGCTACAAAAAGTCTCCTAATGTGCAGTCCTGCTTGATAAGTAGTTAAGAACATAAGGGGAGAAGTATACATACACAGATATCTACAGTAAGATGCCTACTTTCATATCATTATAACAATCAGAAACCCTTCAGGTAGTCGGTAGTATTACCAAAATTAGCAAATACACAAGAATGGATACTTCAGGGAAAGCAATATCAAAGTTTATAATTTAAAAAGGAAAAGAACTAAATTTTAATAAATTTTTTAACTAAATTTTTAATAAAAATCTTTCCAAAAACTTATAAAATCTTTTTAGCATTAATAGCACAATGCTGCTACATACATACATACATATATGTATATATTGATGGATAAAGTGGTCTAGTGGTAAGTTTCTGAGAAATGAACTGCAGGAAGGAAAGAAAAAAATCACTGGACTTAAAGCAGAAGGGGATAAAACAGGCTAATTTTCCACCTTATTAGTTTCACTGCAATATAATTTAGTATAGCCTGAAGTAAGCACAAGTTGAGGTTAGCCTTGAGGTAAAGAAAATGCAATTACTTGCCATTCTGATTATTTTTGTTTAAAACCCTCTAGTCATATCACCTCATCCTTGCTTTCCTCATCTTGGCTTGCTTTGTGCTTGGAAAGCTGACCTCTGAGGAACTACAGGACCTGGGCTCCAGTGTCCACCTGTTTCTGGCAATTTGAAAGAACTGGATTTGCAGACTTGGTGACAAAAATAATATATGTGGGGCAGTTAAGTAGAAAGAACTCTTGGAATAAGCACAAACTATGAGGATTTGCACGCAGTGGGAATGCACCAAAGTACATCTGATGCAGAGGTAGTAAGGGCCCTCCTTGGTGGCACAATGGGTTAAAGCACAGCACCATGAAGCTATCACAGCCATTGCAACATGAGTTTGGTCCCCCACATGGCACAGCAGACCTTTCCTGACCCGCCTGCTGCTCCCCTCAGCAGTGTAGTTTGTCAATCTGCCTGCTCTGCTCCTAACTCTGTCTCTGGTGAAGCCTCTCACTACTCGCACCTCTGGCCTGTACTCCAGTTCTATATGCATAAATAAATAAATCTTTTTTTTTTTAAAGGAAGTTAGTAAGATCTGTAACTATTTTATAGCTTCCAATCAGGATCTTTCTTTAACCAATACAATATATAATTTAAAGACATATATACACATATACATATGTATAGAATTATGCTAATTTTTAACTCTAATTCTAAAAGCAATTTATCCCACGAAGTCTGCCTTGATTAACTTTTATATAATTCCCACAATAACTCAGAATACTTGCGTGTGTGTGTTTTTTTTTTTAAGATTTATTTTTACTTATACAAAGATTTATATAAGAACTGGGGTATAGGCCAGAGGGGTGTGTGTGTGTGTGTGTGTGTGTGTTGGTGGTGGTGAGAGGATTCAAGAAGATTCACCAGAGACAGAGTGGGGAGCAGAACAGGCCAACTGAGGGGAGCAGTGAGTGACAGAAGAGTCCTGCTGAGCCATGTGGGTCAGCTCCCTGGCAGGGGATTGAACCCTTGCCACAGCAGCTGCGAAAGCTTGATAGCGCTGAAACTTAAACCTCTGTGTCACCAAGGATGTCCCAGAATACTTGTTTCATACATAAAGATACATATATAAAATTTTGATGAAACCTAGAATGAAGAAAAAGTATTTCTTATGAGGCAATATATTGACCTATAGGAGAAAGAGGTATTAAGGTAACTTAAAAATGATATTTTCGTCCTCACTTGTAACCAAATACTAGAATTAAATAAACTACTGATATGTATGGTTTGAAAAAAGTGGTGAAATCATTCCTCCTAAAATTAGAAAAAAGTTGATTTATTTTAGCAAATGAGAAATAAGTTTATGGATACCTCATGGTAAAAAGTGGAAAGGGGGTAACAGAAGAATAGTGGTTTGCTTTCAACTTCAACATTTTCAGGTGAGTGGAGCTGGCTAGGAAGGGTTTTAGACGTGTTTCTACTGGAATCTGTTATAATAATTACATCTTGCTTATTCTGATGACATGACAAGTTTTTGGTTATTATTTATAATCACTAGTATAGGAAATGTGCAAGATATTTGATAAGATTCTTTTAGATCACTATAGTTACTGAGATCTATTGGGGGCATTTTTCTGCTTGGGGAGACAATGGTTCTAGTCTTCACTCTAACAAAATAGAGCTATTCTGTGATATAAGAATATTGCTATGTCAATTGTTGAAAACTCCTACATCCATAGTTAAAGAAATGTCACACTGAATGAACTGTTTCTCTTTAAGACTCAAATAATGACACAATTTCCCAAGATATCTACTTTCTGGAAGGAAGGGTAAGTAGAGATAAAGGAGGGAGAACTAGGAGCTGACTCTGATTTAGGAAAATGTCAGTATGTGCATGGGTGGGGGCGGTGTGATGGTGATGTTGGTGAAGTTCAAATTGTATTAGAAATCAACTTAGTCTCTTTTGAAGTTACTTGGTAATAATTGCTTCTGGTTATGATTTTTAAGCAGCAGAAATTGGTAGCCCTAAATTTTAAATGAAGGTAAAAGATAGATTCTGATGATGCTGTGGATAGATAAACAGATACATTCAGAAAGAATTTTCCTTATAAATCCCACAAAATCAAGTACCCTTGAGTGTCTCTCCCAGACAAAAGGAACAATGATCGCATTGTGGATATAATAGCAGAAGTTGCTGGAACTGGTGTGCTATTTGAATCCCAGTCTCACTAAAGAAATGAGATGTCTGTCTTTCACTTCTTTTATCTTGACTAAATTTATGCATTCACAGCTGCTACCCTACATCTTAACACTAGACATTGCTATATTTGTTAGTTTAATTTTTTTTAACTTTCTTATTACTTTTTTTCTTACTGTTTGAACAGTCTTGCCTTTGAGCAGTGATTTTTTTTTTTCTTTTCTGAGGCAGCAGGTTCTCCTGTGATGCATTCAAGGTCACAGTCTCTCTAGCCTTGCCTGCTGTACATAGGCAGAGCAATAAAACAGGTAATACTCTTACTCAATTGAGGTGCAGATCTCATTTCTGCTGAACATCTGTGCAGTATGAATCTCCATATTATACCCTAAACACCAATTTTTTGGTAATATTATAGACTTTGCCTCTTTGCATTTTTATTTACATTGATATGACTCAACTGGGAAATGCTGTTGTTGAGGCATGCATAATTTTTAATGACATAAAATACAGGAAAACCATACTACTATTAGGAAAATGTCAATTGTAAGCAATGCAATTCCTAATAGGAAACAACTTAGAGAGGCATTAACTATTAGAGAATAAACTGCTTCACTATTCAGAGAATGACACTGTGGGAGAAAAAGATTGGATAATCACATCACAAATAAAAATAGATCATTTTCTGCGATAATATTAGAATTCTGCCTCCTTTCAGTTTTTCTTCTCTCGTACTCAAAGATTTCATTTCATGGTAATGTCTATTTCTAAAACAGAGGAATTAGGGCTATATAAATCAAAAGTAATGAACATCAGTGGCTACAAAATATAGCAAGCTTAGCAATACGTATATTATTATTTAGGCACTAAAATATTTAAATCTTATTTTTTTGGACTAAAGCATCTTTATTATCAAGCATAGAACATTGAGATAAACATCAGTATGGAAACCTTTACATCATTAATGTTTTTTCCTTTGATGATGAGTATGTAAACATTTGCAGTAAGTTCAGGAACACATACATGAGGTGGCTAGCTGTGCAAATCTTCACACTGTTTGCTGCATTATAAAGTTCCACTTACCCATTTTACTCGGTAAGAAACCAATTTTGCAAGTTGTTTATGTGAGTAAAATAGTTTATGCCAAAATCTCGTTTAAAGTTCTTATTTTTATATTATGCAACGAGTTTGTGGTCCAAAAAGAATAACAATAATTTTCCTTAATCTTCTGTCTAAAAACAGTTTCTTTTTGCACATACACACTCAGGAAAAAATAAAATAAAATAAAAAAACCCTTTCCTTTTGGAAATAGCATTCAAAGATGGAATTTTTTAATTGGTATTTTTTCTTTCAGATAATATATCATCTAAATCATAGCAATTAATTTTTTAAAGATCACTTTGTATTTATTTACTCATATAAGAACTGGGGTATAGGCCAGAGGTGCAGGGGGTGAGAGGATTCACCAGAGACAGAGTGGGGAGCTGAACAGACAGATGGACTGAAATACACTGCTGAGGGGAACAGGTCAGGAGAGATCTGCTGCTCCATGTGGGTCAGCTCCCTGGTGGGGGCTTGAACTCAGACCTTAGGTGCGAAGGAGCTGAGGCTTAACCTGCAGGCTACTGGGCTGTGCCCACTGCAAATCAGTTTTCAGTGAGAATGAATAGGTTTCCCTCTGTGCACGTAGATTTACTTTCTAATGATAATTTGACAGAACTTAATTAAAATCAGACACTTGGTGTTCTCCATTTATATATTAGGAGCTTCTTTCAGAAACCAAACCCTTAGTCCCTAGTTGAAACGAAACAAGTGCTTTTAAAGTAAATTATCTGAATCTAAATGGTGTAATGGAGATACATGCACACATCCTATTGGACAGTAAACTGATTAAAGCTATCCTTTTTAATTTAGATTCAGCACCCTGACTGAGACATGGACAATTTCCCAGGAATAAAGTACTAACAGTAATTAGAAAATCAGAAACAAAATTCATTTGAAAAAGTCATAATGTAATTAATAAGTAAGTTTTAGGGGGGATAAGTACAAATGCGCATGAGCATGAAGTCCTAATAATAATCCAATCTGTGAACATGAAGTAAATCCCCACAGACAATACCACTGTATATTTTCTTGGGCTTATGTGGGAAGTAAATCAGTATTAAATAACAATTATCCAGTAATTATTTCCAGTATTTGTTAGTCTTCCATTTACTTTGAGCTATAATATCAGATTAGGGTAGATCTTATGCCACTAACATTATGTGTTAATTTTAAAAAGACTGGTTTTTCTCTCAGTGAAGTAAAATGTGTAAGATCAAAAAAAAAAAAACACCAAAACAAAACACACACAACCCCCCCCCCTTTTTTTTTTAAATAGGAGTCTGCTGATTATTAGTTTTTCCATGAACCAGGTTGTATGGTGATACCTTAAGAGACTATTTAAAATGTTTCTGCATAAGGAGAGAAGACCTACATTTCTGTTCATAAAGACACCAATAAAGACAGTGAAATACACTATTTACTTATTGGTATCATGGCCAAAAACAGCCAGGCAAAATAAAAACAAAAAGTGGTGGCCAAGTAAAATAAGTCAAACAGACCTGATGATTTACTGACATGGTATACTAAAAAGAAGAGATAAAGGTGTATTTTCTATAGACTTTATTGTCTTTTTTTAAAAATAAAGTCAAGCCCAGTTGCGGTCACTGACATTTTTCATTGTTACAGGCTATTTTCCCATAAAAGAGAGAAGGCTGGAATTCTCTGAGTAGAGATGTTTGCAGCTTTTATAGAGTAATAAAATATTCAATGAATAGATTATAAAGCACTTGATAAAATTTTAGAGGCATATAAATACCAAGAGATGTAATCTGTTGGGAAAAGAAACACGTGCAGACAGCCGCCTCCCCTGCTTGCTAGCAGCTTCATTGGTCTTTGGGGGGATGAAAGGGAGGAGTGAGAAGAGGAGGAGAAAGAGCAAACTGGCAAATGAAAATGCAGATGGGGTCCAGTTAAGCACTCTGCACCCTTTCTGAACAGAAATAATCACAACTATTTTTTTTTCCAGATTACTGTGACTTCCTCTGATAACTCCTTTGCATTACAAATATAAACAAAACCAAAGACACACACACACACATATCCCAAAACTGAAACTACTACTTAACACTTTTCTTTTTTGAGAGGACAGCACTATTTTAAATTTACCATTGGTGTAAAATTATCATTCACTCTGTTGTGTTGATCTGTCTGAAAATACTCATTTTATTTGAGACACATTGTCTATCATCTTTCCCCATGTTTTTTACGCAGTTTACCAAATATAACCGGTGCCAACTGACTGCAAATCTGACTGGTGGTATTTACATGAATAATGTTAAAGCACAGAAATTGCTGAAGTTTATATGTAATGGTGAGAAGACATATTTAAGATGCAGCGAAACCGCCCACGGAGCAGGAGATTGGAAGGTACTTTGCAGAGTGTACTGTCAGAAGGGTGGTAGACAGGTCCTTTGAAGCTAATGTACTCAAATTTCCTGGGGCTGCTGCAGTCTCCCATCGGAGCAGCCTCTGAATGAGAAATATTTCTGTCTAATCCTGCCAAAGACAGATAAGTCTGCCAATTGAAACCGTGAATTCCTGACAGCCAACGGCATTGGCTTTGTAATAGCAAAAGACCGATGCTGAAATATCAGAAATGGAATAGCAGTCTCTGACAGCAAGAAACTAACATGTTTGACAAGAAATTGGAACCATGATCACTTCTAGTCAAACAAGATGTCTTTTCATTCAAAGCTTCAAATTTACCTTCATTGCCAAAGTTCAAGATTCATTTCATTACTGACATATTCTTTTCTTTCCCCCTTATCAAGTTTAAAAACTTGTAGAAACGTGTTTGATATATTTTACCAAGTAACCACCTTTGGTATTTTCCATTTAATAGGAACCATAATATAAAGAATGCAGTGTTTCCCTGCTGTGTTCAATCACACGCCACATTCATTTATAAAATCTGCTTTGCTTAACGATGGTCTTTGCACATTTCAGATTTAAAGAAGGTTTTATTCCAACATCTATCAAATTTAAGCTCTTTCAGATCCCTTTTTCTTCCTCTCTACCTCATAACCTATTGAGTTGTTACCCATTAGCCTTAAACACCTTTGTGATAGATTAGACTATCTGGATTGACCTGCTATACACCAAAAAAGAAATGTCACTACTTTAAAATATGATAATAGCAAATTAACCAAACTACAGTTAATGAAGAAAGTGGAGCTTATCTACTGTTTCCCTGAATATTAATACAGCAAGCTTCATTTTAAATATCAAATTTTTACATATGACACACTATTATTTTGATAATGAAATGAATGACTGTTTTCTATGTTTAAATTGGTCAAACATTTTTAAGCTGAAATAATTTGAAATATACCATTTAAATAGTTTTTCTAATGAATTAAAATCTGATATAAGTACTGTGAGTTACAGACAGTAATAAAATTTATCAGTATGCATATACATACAGTTACAGAATGCAAATGTATATTATCATTGAAACAGGATTCTAACCTACTTTACATACTTTGAATTGTGGCATTTCATAACATGTAGACAATGGAAACATAAACCATTAACTCAAAATTCTAATTACTGATTATCAGTCCATTACACTCTATTGTGGGCATAACTTATATGACAATCTCACTGTATACACACACCATTTCTAAAATGGTTTGGTAGCTTGGAACGTATTTAATTTGTCTTTGGCTTACACTCTTTTTTAAGATTTACTTATTTATGCATACAGAACTGGGGTACAGGCCAGAGGCTCAGAGGCAGTAAGAGGATTCACCAGAGACAGAGTGGGAAGCAGAACTGGCAGACTGACAAAGTACACTGCTGAGGGGAGCAGCGGGCAGGTCTGCTGTGTCATGTGGATCATCTCCAGGGCGGGATGGATCCACAATGAATCTCTGTAGCTAGCTTGCAGTGCTGTGTCCTAACTCGCTGCGCCACAAGGGAGGGCCCTGGTTTATACTCTTTAAGACTTGTAGCTATTTTTGTCAACAGAAGGGAGTTAATTGAAAAGAAATCATTTAGATTTAAGTCACTGTATATTGGATATATTTTATTATTGTATCATTGATTAAGGGAACATTGGTTTGTAAGATTGTATGCCCCTATGTAAGATTTAGGGGCATAACTTTACACCTCTTTATGTATGTTTCCACACCATGACTACTAACAAAGCACCCCTTGGGTATACATTAAGAATACTGTTTATTTCTAAATGGCATACATCTAATGGGCAAGGCTTGGTTTTATAATTACAAGTACAACTGAAAATTGGGATGCTGCAATTCATTTGTTACCTGAATCTTTAATATGTCTGAAACTGAACATATTATCCATTCCCTTCTTTTCATACACATTCTGTCACCTAATTTTGATAAGTATAAAAATATATATTTATAAATAAAATGGTTTCCTCATTTTATTTTATAAATGCATATTTTGCACCCTTACCTCAGTAATTGAAGTATTTTTCTCATTTACTTCAACTACTCAGTTTCCTAATTCCCACACTATTCCCTACTTTTGTGAAGCTGTCTCAGGGTGGATTATGAGCTCATCTCACTTTAATTTTTATATGTTGAGACTATATCCCCTACTAACTCTCCAACAACATTTATCTATATGTAAAGCACTTGCCCAGACCTTCCTCTTTACTCCTTGAGTAAAGGAATAAATTTGATCTCTAATACTTCGATTGTAACTCTTGATTATGAGATCCAGGTAAATGTTCCTTAAGTCTTCTTTCCCACTTGTAACAGTGCAGTAGACTTGTCATTAACAACAACTGTATCTCCCATAATCTTAGTTTCTAGCACACAGCTTCCTATCCACTATCTTTGCAGAAAAAAGACATTTATCTTTTCATTATTACTCAACCCCCCAAAGTCTTTATTTTCTCTCCTTTGCCGGCTTAAATTATGACACATTCTAGCCTATTACCATTATCTCCATTACACTAACTTCCTGGCAAACTTCCAAAACTTGAGGAAAAATATATTCTTGCTCAATTTGAACCTATGCCATCATAGCTTAATGTAAGACATGCACACACACACAGCTTTCCTGCTCCTTTATATTAAGACACTAACTTCAAATGGGCCCTCATCCACTCACTTTTCCTTTCTTCTGGAATAGTCATTTCAAAGTTTCGCCTCCGCGAGCAATCCTTCAGTGCCTTCTCCCCCATCATTACATTCAGCTGACTATCTAAATCCTATTTCAGTATTAGAGAAGAAATAATTTTTCATCACCAGCTCCCACTGATTGGATCCAGGGTTGTGGAGGGACTCTGGAGTCCCTGATTTTGGTGCCAGAAGGAATTCCTGCGGAAATCAGAATAGGGGAGTTAGTAGTGAAAACTACTAACAGGTGAAAGAGTACACACTCAAGAGTGAGTGTGGGCAGTTCCAGAGAGAATTGTTCCTTGGGTCTTGAGGCTCCTGTGAGGGGGCAGGTGCTAACAGATGGAGGTCCTAACACCCTCAGTTCCCAGCAATCCTCCCTTTGGTGGTGATGACATATGGGGTTTGTAGTCTTTGAATCTCTTCGGTCTGGATGGAGGTGGAGTCCATAAAACCTGTGTTTGTGGAGCTAATTCAGGACATCCTTTCCCCCCAATAAGACCACTGAATCATAATATCCCTGTCAGGTAAGTAAGATACAGGGAAATTATGCAGTAAAGATCATGACTGTGCAAAGGTGATGAAGGTTCCAGGTTTCCTGCCCCTTTCAGGGGAGGTTGGAGAAGCTGGTGAGGAGATTGAAGGAAGGAAGGAAGCAGGATGGAGAGCCAGCAGACCTGAAGGAGGCACATGGAACAGAGAGACATGTGAGGAAGCTGCATTTGCTTCTTATTCTTGGACTGGTTGAAACAGATGTGGGTGAGAGACCCTTGGGGAGGTCAACAATGGCATCTTCTATCTTGTCTGACTCTTTCTGACCGTGTTCTATGGGTCCCAGTTGGAAGGTGCTATAGACTTGGGGCAGGCTTTCAGGCCTTGTATTGTGCCAATCCTGTTTGGCTTGACATTTGCACACTAGGAGTTAAGTAACTTTGGCTGCTTGATTTAGAAACTGTTCTCCCCGTTTCTGTATTGCACACTAATTATATTAAAGTTTTTTTACATTAACAACAACAGAAAAAAAAGGTCTAAAGTAGTAGTATTGCAGAGCACCCCAATGTGAATTGGGTTGCCTATCTGTGCACTTAAGATTTAATTGTACTGCGGACACACACAAAAATGTTCGATCATGGGTTTATTTACAAGGAGAAAGGTAAAGGAACAACCCAGGGGAAAAAAAAAAATATGAGTTAACTAGAATATCCTACCAGTTCTGCTGACTTGGACTCCAACAGCATCCTGAAAGCCGATGGAGCACCAGAATGACCAGCTGCGAATCATCAGGCCAAGAGAGCCCCTAAACCCACAGGTTTGGTTTTATCCTAATCAGGCTGCTCAGCTCCACCCTTACATCCAAGGGTGCTTCTCCTTGGTGTTGATGGGATTTGTAATTCCAGTATCTGGAGTGGGGGCAGAGTCCATGAAACCTATATCTGTTACAGTAGGACTTGGGTCTTGGGTCATATTGTCTGGACTGTGCATAGGATTTTTTTTTTTTTTTTTTACAGAGTTACTAGATGTAGGGAAGAGGGGGCTGTAGCCTATTTGCTAAATTCCTGTTCTCCCTCCACTCCCTCACTCCTAATTACCTGTGTCAACCTCAGAAAATTCTCTTTTCATTCTTGTTACTGAACCAAATTGGCTGTGCACCTGCCTAAAGCCAATAGCCTGGTAAGAAAAGGAGTCACTGTCTTTTGTCTGGTCAGGGACATCTTATCTACTTATCTATCCTTTACTTCTCCCACATCATAGTTATTTCTCTGATGGGTAACTTATACTCAAAGCCAAACACACTTACATCTCTCCTGTTCCCCACATCTTCTACAGGTAGCACCTTAATTATCTGTTTTATTTTAAAAGATCAACTCTCAGATTAGTCAAGGTCTAGTTTTCCTCTTTTGTTCTTTCTTGAAACTCTTTTAATGTGGTTTTTGCTCCCCTTGATACACTTCAACTGCACTGACAAGCTCACCAATCTTCATGATGTTCAATCCTGGTCAATTTTAAATCTTCATTTATTTGACCTCTCAACAGCATTAGTCACCCCATACCTTGAAGAACCCAGACTCTGATTTCTGTAGCCCACAATTCCCTCTTAAGTTCTAGCCAAGTGTCTCCTTTTCAATTTTTTTTTGTTTTTCCTCATTTCATTGCTACAATTATCAAGCTTTTTTTTTAAATTATTATTTTGCATCCTCTCTGATGACCTCATCCAGTTTCACAGCTCCACTTACCATCAACATCCTTAGACTCTCAAATGTATATGTACAATACATATCATTCAGCTCTTTCTCCTGAAGTCCACATATCTGCCATCTCTACTTTCTTGTTCAACAAGCACTTCAAGCATAACATGACCCTACTATGCACTAATAACATTTTCTTTCCATTACCTGATTCTCCTGGGATTTTTCTCAACTTGATTAGAAGTTACACTCTTATTTTTATTTTCTGAGTCTGCTATAAAGTGTTTTGGAAAATACTGCTCCCTGCTTGAACAGAGTAGAGAACAAAGCTACCTTCATAGAACTAAAGTGAAGTAGCTATGTAGAATTTAAGCCTATTCAACTTGTATGTTCAAGAGAAACTGGGCTTCTCATATCTCTCAACACCGGATTTATTAACCTCTTATCTGCCAGATCAGCTTATAAACACTTGAGTTTAGAAAGAATTTGCAATTATTTTTTCCAGTCTCCTAATTACATCTGTTTTACAGACATAACCTGTACATTTAATGAGAATAAACACCTTTGGAATAAATATTTTAAGGGTAGGAAAAAAACACATCAAAACCAAAAGTGCCTTACAAATTACATTCCACTTACAGTGATTATTGACTAGAATTTTAAGCACCTGTACAAAAGACCTCATTACACTGCACCCCTAAACCTCTATCTCTCCCATGAAGGCCTCCACATATTGTATTTTTTCAACATTTTAATTCAGTAAACAATTTGTCACCTCCACTGTCATTTATCACTTAATGGCTTAATTTGTAACAAGATCATACATAACATGCTACAATAAAAGATGATGTTTTTACTTTAAAATGCAATAGATGTTCCTCAGTATCAGAGTACTTGAACACTTATTTACTTCTTTGTAGCTTTTGCAGTGAATATGATGTCTAAGCCTTCGTTGCTGACAGGGAAACATTTGATAGATTTGTGTAGAATATTTGTGCAGAATTTCAATATTTGTGCATTTTCTTGTGCAGAAATATTGCTACCTTGTTTCTACAGTTCAGATAATGTCAATGCTCATGCTAGTGACTACACTTTAGTAACATATGCATAGTTATTTGGACATGGAAATAGAAAGATCCTGGAGGTAGGGTTGGAAGTCCTTTCAACAAGGAATGCTACAATGCCAGGTATTTAGGACATGGCTTAAAGGAGGAGGCATGGACTCCAGATGGACTGTCCCTTGGTTCCTGAGAGACTCTTCACATTATGGGGAGTAGGACGAGAGTGGGTCTCCCTCAGGTTTAAGAGTGTTGGTGTTTAGGCCTGTGGTCTGAAGGGACTTGTAAATAAGAACTATATTTCTTATTATTGGTAACAGTAAGATAATTACAGAATTGAGATTAATTTACCATCTCTAAATTCTAAATTTTTATCAACTATATTATTGCTAATATTATTATTATTATTAGTTTGTTATATAAATACTGTTCTGTAAAACACTAGAAATTGCATGGTACATTTTGCCTGGTTAACTTTTTTCAGCAGTTTTTTGAGGAGTAATTAATATATAAAACACTCTACATTTAACGTATAGAAATGGATAAGCTTGGGTATGTGAGACACAATTTTGTATAACTATTAAAAACATATAAATTATCTATTATGGAAATATATATAAGTTAAATATCCATTTTTTTTTGCTCTTAATTACTCCTCTTTTATCTTTCTTTTCCCCAAGTTGATAAAAATTCTTCTCACTGTGTAGAGATGCCACTGAGTGAGAGATATTGATAGAACATTCATAAAACATGGCTGGAGGAGTAACTGAATTCATGAAATTCATTTCAGTGGTATGAAAACAATAATGGTTTCCAGAGGGGCTTATTATATATGTCTTTCTTGAGCTTGTGCTAGATTTGGTTACTTCATAAGAGGATAAGTAGAGACATTAGACAATGTAGAATTAAGAAAAATAAATTCCTTTTGATCTCATTGGTTGAGTTATTTTTTCTAAAATAATAGCTGTAAAATTCAGATGTTTTGATATCAGAAAGCTTAAAATTTCTGACTTAAATTATAGAATTTAAATTTAGTCTTCGTGTCACTCAGTCACTTTAAATTTAAGATAGCAAGTTAGGAGATCAAAATATTCAAAACAATTGACACTGTCTTTTTCTTCTCAAAAGTGATTTATGACAGGGCCTGCTCAGTGGCACAAAGGTTAAAGTCTCAGCACAATCAAGCTATCATCAGGCACTGTGGCTTGAGTTTGATCCCTGGCCAGGGAGATGAACCACATGATAACAGTAGACCTCTCCTGTCTGAACTACTACACCCCTACTCGGTGTATTTCAACACATCTGCCTATTCTGCTCCCTACTCTGTCTCTGGTGAAGTCTCTCACTGCCCCTATACCTCTGGTGTGTAAATAAACAAATCTTAAAAAAAAAAAAACTTACAAATACAAATGCTAAATCACATACAGCATCATAAACTAATGTTGCCTCACTAAAAAGAAAAAAAAAAGTACAATAATGTACAATTGCCTAAACAATATGGATACATTGAAAAAATAGGTTAATCGAAATAAAGCAGCAAGAAAAGCATTTATACTGTTTGATTCCATTTATATGAAGTTCAAGAAGAGGCAAAGTAAGTCTTCAGGAATAGAATTTGAAAAGTGGATTCACTTTACCTTGGGGATTCACTGTATGGGAAGTAAGATAATTTTTTTTTTAAGGTAATTTTTTTTTTTTTAAGATTTATTTATTCATACAGAACTGGGTTACAGGCCAGAGATGCGGAGGGTGAGAGGATTCACCAGAGACAGAGCGGGGATCAGAACAGGCAAATCACGAAGTACACTGCTGAAGGGAGCAGCGGGCGGGTCAGGAGAGGTCTGCCACGCCATGCGGTCACCTCCGGGGCAGGCAGGGATCAAACTCATGCTGAAGTGGCTTTAGCTTCTTAGTGCTGTGCTTTAACCAGCTGAGGCACCAGGGAGGGCCAAAAGTAAGATAATTTTATGGGAGAATGTAAATTGTCTTTTTTTGATAAAGTTTTGTTATATAATTTATATGCATATATGCACATGTATACTAAGACTAATCAAATTATAGAGCCATCCTTTTACCATCATATATAAATTCTGTCTCAATAAAAAATATAAATAAATCTAATTTTGTTTGAATCCTTGAAGTTTTCTATACCATTTCCCCCCCAATGCTAATACCCTGTGGGTCAAATATTTTTTAAAGTTGTTTTTCATCAGCTTAGAAGTCATCTCATATTTTTATTTCCTTATTATTGCTTTAATTTATTATTTATGAAACATCAATAATAAATGTGATATTCTACAAATAAAGTTCACACATCAAAGACCTTGCAATTCAAAAATGAGAGAAATATTAAAACCAAGAAATGTCATGTTGTCAATGTAAGCAAACACATGATAAGTTGACATCTGTAATTTAGCCTCAATAGAATTTGTTTTTCTCCTTATATATGCCCTATTATATTGGGAAATGAAATTATTTTAATTGCTATATAAAGAATCTTAAAAGAAGTTTCACTGATAAGATATGCACATAGGCCTGCAATCTGAGGGATTTCAAAGTAGGTGACTATATATAAAATATCTTTCAACAAATAAATGAAAGCCAATGAACCCAAGTGGAGAAAGTCTTTTCATTACATACACTAAAAGACTGGCAGTGGGAAATAAACCTTAACATTTGCTCTTTAATTTATTTAGTTTGGCTCTTTGAATATACACTTATACATGTCTATATGTAGTTATATATACATATATTCACATATGTATGCATTCTTTGTTTCTATTCAATATTTTCTCAATCAGTATGTTAGTTGGTATATTCCATTTCTACAATTTTCACTGAATGAAGTTGAATTTGTCAATGTAATATTCACAAAATTAAGATTATTAAAGTAGCGATTTCCTATTTATAAAATGAGGCTAATGATAGAAAATAATCATCTATTGTTGCTACTTATCCATTGCTAGAAGAGACACTGACACATTACCCCTTATATGAGTTTTCCATTATTATTCAAATTATTAAATTTATTTTCATTTTCATTTTCAATGATGCTGTTTTTTTTATTATATCTGTTAATAGTTTTAATTTTATGCTGCTTGTAACCTGGAAGTTTAAAAAGAAGGTTTTTAAACCAAGTTCATGTTCATAGCCACAAGCATGATTTAATCTATGTAATAGTTAAAAAATAAAAATAAAGCTCTAGGACAAAGATAAATGCTTCAGTTGGTAGTTTGCTTTTAAACTAAGAAACAGTGTTTTCTCTTTTTCGATAAATTCTAGAGAAAGAACAAGTTGAGACAACATAACCAAGAGCTTCACTAATTTATATATTGTGCAAATTAAAACACACACACACACACACACACATAACTTAAGCAGCAGCTATTTATAATGGATTATTCATTGTAGGTGAGCTACTGATGGGTTGGGGGGCATGAAGTAAGTATGAAAGATTATTTATTCTTCTTTTGTTTAATTATCTCAATCTCACTTCTACAAAGAGATAAAACTGCCTCTGGAAAATTTAGCCCAATAGATAAATTCTATAAATCATGAAACATCCTCCGTGGGAACAGTCCCTTTGCGTACCTATGTCTCAAAGCCAGTTCAGACATCAAAGCAGGTTTACATTACTTTTGAACACCTTAACAAACAATTCTTTTCATGGTTTATGTAACTGTAAGCTGGTCAATCTGGTCATTACTCCAGGTGGAAAAATACTATTTTCATTTTGTCTCTCATTGATAATGCAATTTTGGTTAGGCTGCATTTACTTTATCAACATTATTTTGTAGCATTTACCATCAGTCACTGAGCGAGGCATTAGAGATATAATGATGAAAATTATAGTTTCTTTCTTCCAAACTTCACCTTTAGAGAGGCAAACTGAAATGAGTCAGATAGTATACCATGTGCTAATATGAACACATGCACTGAGTACTATAAAATATACAGCAAGTTCTCCTGAAATGGCCTGAGAGATTAAAGTAACATTCAATAAACATTTATTGAGGTTTATTTCCTCCAAGAGGGTAAAGCATGCGAGTGGACCGATGACTAGAAAATATATAACTTTGTCAGGTCAAGCGGGAGGATTGACATTGGATGTACAAGGTACTACAAGTGCTAGAATCAACCTGGTACAATTTATGCTTTGGAAGCTATGCATATCATTTCATATATCTGGAACGATATCAGCAGTTTGAGACAGAGAAATAATCAGAGACCATAAAATAAAATGTCTTGAATGTCATTCTAAGGTGTTTAGAAAGACAAATGGGATACTAATTTTAATCAAGGGATGACAAGATGAGTAGAAAAACTACTTTAGCAGGTGATTTGTGGATCTAGCTGAGGCAGGTGAGACTAGAAGCAGAAAGATCACCAGTATTTCAGATAATAAATGTTCA
>NW_004567127.1:11913257-11961211 GCF_000260355.1 Condylura cristata | reverse complement strand
AGTTTGATCCCTCACCAGGGAGGTGACCTACATGGCCTGGCAGACCTCTCCTGACCTCCCACTACTCCCCTCAGCAGCATACTTTGTCCATCTGTGGGTTTTGGTCCCTGCTCTGTCTCTGGTGAAGCCTCTCACTATGCCTGCAACTCTGGCCTATACCCCAGCTCTATATGCATAAATAAATCTTTAAAAAATATAATTGTTTATAGTTTGAAACATAATAGACATAAAGTTGAAAAGAATTGCCAATCTGAAAGTATTTTAAAATCACAAGCAAAATAATTTGGTATATGAAAGTGTCCACCCAAGCGAAATAATCAAGACTATAATATAGTCAGGAAGGAAGAATAGGAATTCTGATTTTGTCCACGAACATGCAGCAGTCACAACATGTATTCCACTAGGGTCAAGGCAGAGGGCAATTTTAAAGAGGCAGGCAGGGAATTACTCTGAGCTTAAGTCATCAGTAGTAAAACTTTTTGGTTTGGTTCTTAAATTCATGTAACATCCAAGATTGATGGGCAAGAGTTTCCAGTAGGATGCAATGTGGATTTCTATTATCATCAACAGATGATCTCTCTCTCTCTTTTTTTTTTTCCATAGCCATTGTATGACAGAGTTTGGCTGTTTAATTTCCACCTGGGAGACTCAACATTGCATTTGGAAGCAAGATGGACTCCCTGATTAAAAGGAAGTTCTAAAAAAATAGAAGTACCAGAGGATTATGAGATTTGACTTGAAGTGATAAAGGCAGCATCTAATGAATGAACTAAAGAAGCTGAAGAAGGTATGAGAGTTGGTATGAGAGTTTATTTTCAGCTAACAAATGAATAATGCTAACTTTATGATATCTCTAAAATATGTAAGTGATGACATTAAAAGGCAATAACCAGATGTGCCATTCAGGAGCTTAAATGAATGTTCTAGGCTTGAGATATAAATTGTGGAGACAGAAATATGTAGCTATTGTGGTGGTTAATTTAATGTGTGAACTTGACTGCATCACAGAGGGTTCATATTCATATATTTGACTAAATCTCATTTTTGCTTAATATTTCTGGGTGTGTCAGTGAAGGTGTTTTAGGATGAGGCTCACGTTTGAATTGGTAGACTGAGGAAAGTCCTTTCCAGAATGGGTGGCCAGCATCCACTCGACTCAAGGTAGGAAAAGGTTAAGAAGGCAGACTAAGATCAGAAAATGTATAAAAGGTTGGGGGGGTGCTTAATTTTGTGAGCTGAGACATCAATCTCAGGCTCCAGGACTTGTCCTTCAAGGATTCAAACTGGGTTTTATTTTATGGGATTTTCTGTTTCTCCACTTACAGACAACAGATTGTGGAATGTGTGTTTTCATAATAATATGAGATAAATCTCTTTATAGCACTATATTTGTATCATCTATCTATGATAATTTAATTATTAATCTACATTATCATTGTTTCATATAAATCATAATACCTTTCTAAGTGTCATGAAAATGATTTTTAATATTAGTTATGGTGATCGAATAATTAAATGCTTATCTTGAGTTGGGAGAGCATTATCATCTTTGCAATGTTTTGGTGTCTGAGTCATGGATATGACTTTCTTAATGAGTTTGAATTATGTTTTATTATATCCATAATGTCTTTACACACTAATGAATTTAGATCTAAGTCCCTTTTATCTTTGTTATAAAATGACACCTCTTATTTTTTATTTGATTTTAAGTGTTAGATATCAGTAACTAATACATTATTTATACTGTATTGATTCTATCATTATTAACCTGGTTTATTAGTTCTTATAAATATCAGTAAAAGTGATGCTTTCAGTTAACATCACACATATGTAAGTATATTCTGAAAATGGCTGATTTACATCTTAGGTCATATACAGGCATATTTGCCTATTAGTATTACTATTACTATTAATTATATCAGCATTTCCCTTATCTTAATGCACTATCTACAACAGTTGATTGTCCAGGACAATTGTTACTAAAAGCAGTGATTACTAGCATCCTGTCCCTTGATTTAATTGGGAAGTGGTTTATGATGATATTTCATTTCCCCTATTAAACTCCCACTATCACTTCTGTAAATCCTCTTCTCCTCTTTACCTTCTCTGCCTGATTCCCTTTTTCTTTCTCTATCCCCTTTATTTCCTTGTTATTTTCTTCCTATTCCTTTTTCTTTACATTTTGTTCTTCCCAATCAAAGTTCCTAAATGAGTGTGATTTTTTTTTTTTTAATTCCTAGAAGAACTGTAGTATAGGCCAGAGTTGTAGGGGCAGGGTGAGAAGATTCACCAGAGACAGTGGGGAGCAGAGTGGGTGGATTTTACTAATATACCCTGCTAAGGGGAGCCAAGGGTGAGAAAGGAGAGGTCTGCTGCAACATATGTGGGTTACCCCCACCAGCCCTTAGTGTAATAGAGCTGAAACTTAACCCCTAGGCCACCAGGTAGGCCTCAATTTGAAACTTTTTGTGGAAGTAAAGCTATAGGGATATGTTCACAAAAACATAAAAGCACAAAAAATTCTCATATTCTTAAGCCACTTGGTGGCAATTTCATTAAGTATATATTTAATGAAATTATTCTTTTAACTTGGTTTCTCAAGTTGTTTGGGGGCCCTCCCTGGTGGCCCAATGGGTAAAGCATAGCACTAAGAAGCTAGTCACAGCCATGAGTGTAGAAGTTTGGTCTCTCACCAGGAAGGTGTCTCATATGGTGCAGCACTCTCCTGTCCTGCCAGCTGCCTTCCTCAACAGTCTATTTCAGTACATCCACCTGTCCTACTCCCCATTCTGTCTCTGGTGAATCCTCTTACCCACACATCTCTGGTCTGTAGCCCAAGTTCTTGTATGCATAAATAAATACATCTTTTAAAAAATTAAAAAAATAAAGTTTCTTGGAAAGGAATTTTACATTTAAAATGTTAAATTTTACAGCCTTTCCCCCATCTCTTTTCTATCATATATGTGTCCCCATCTTTTGGCTAATTTTATATCGTCTTACTGCCCATTTTTCTCTGTTAGACAATGTTTGGTATTTTTCCATTTCAAAGAAATCCATTTTTTTTTTTTTTTTACATTCAGCCTAACTAAGCAGTATTCTATTTCATCAACTTCTATATTTTAGTCACCAATTTCAACCTTTGGTTTTACTTTGGACTTATATCCTGTCATATTTGTAATTTTTTGCTATCTCATTTCTTACTTATTTTTGGTTATAGTATATGGTTACTAGCTAGTACTTCTAGAATCTATGTCTCCATGTCTCAACTGAATATACTGTCAACAAATATAGGATACCTGTAATCCTAACTTTCTGGTAAAGTTGTATTTACCTGCTTACATTCCACAAATACAACAGTGGGGTATTTTTAATTATTCCGTCATGAAATAATATACTCAATGTGTTTTGAGAAACTGCTGACAATATAGCACACTACTACATGATATTTGTCTTTGAAAGTCATACTGTTCAGTGGAGAAGGCTGATTTACAAGAAAAAGACGATAATATAGCTGTCATCATATGAATTAAATAAGATATTATAAAGCTGTGAGAGAGCATTACACATAAAGGATAATGTGTGCTTGAATAAAGGGTTTGAGCATTTAATCAGCTATGGAGAAATAGATTCTATGAGCTGGTGTAGATGGTGAATGGGAGTAGGAAGATGTGGGTGATGAAATTATTTCTCAGTGAGAAGTGATTTGTTTTTTTTTTTTTAACAATTGTGGAACTGACAGGAGAAGGAGAAAAATTCCAAGAGAAATAACACCTGTAAGAGAGCACCACTTTCTCAAAATAAGCAGAGCAACTCTGAATACACTGTGTTTTCTTAGCCGTCAGGAATATTTTAGAACATACTCCAATTATGTAGTCAAAATTCAGTAGCTATTACAATTCTTACATGCTGGCAATTCATATTAAGTGATAATAAAACCATTATGGGTAAGTAATGATTTCCACAAAAACTAGTAATGTGTAGAAATTTAAAATACATCAGGATTTAAATGATGAAGATTTTCTTGATAGACAAGGTTGATTATAAAACCTATTCCTCTCAATAATTACCTGAAATAATCTGTAAAGAAAAAAACTTCTCTGTATGTCTCTCTATACTCCATCTCTGGATTTTGCTCTCAGGACTTGCCACTCCATATATATGATATAGGGCTTCATTTTCAATTATTTCTTAACTCTATAGTGTTAGCAAGTCTTTTGCAAATTAAACAGCAGTTTCCTTTGCTAAAATTTAAGTATCTCTAAATTGGAAAATTCCAGATTTTTTTTATATTATGAGCAAGAAATAAGCTATGTTATGATAGTTATTATTTTCTCAGAGAATAGACCATTAATTGCTTATATATTAATAAGTAGAAGACTCTCAAATAAATTTCATTATTAAAATCGACAAATGCCTATGGATTTTCCTTTGATTCCATGCTATACTAATTACTATATTTGCATTCAAGCACCTGGGCTAAGGCTTAAATTATTAATATTCTTAAATGCAAAGAAACGTACATAAAACAGACAAATATTGCAAAAAGTCAGTATTTTTATAAAAATCACAAAACTTTGCATAAAGTAACTATCTCCCTAAGCTGAAAGAGAGGTCTTTACTGTAATTCAGACTCTACTTAATCACAGATTTGTATTATGAAATGTAAAATCTCTAGAGTGATTTTTTTTTTTTAGTGTGGATGTGTTTTTTTAGTGTGTATATACTGAAAACTTGACTGACTGGGTTTAAACATTTGGCTTTACCTATACTGCAAAAATGTTTCCTAGAGGCACATGTGATTGTTGTGAAACTTAAATTGAATAGAATGAAATCCATCAATAGAAGCACGATACAGGGAAGCACAAAATGAGAGGGATCATTCCCATTGAGTGGGATGTGTTTCCTACAGACATGTCTCTCTAAGACGGTGTGTGCTTAAAAAGGGATTATGTAGGCCTAAGTCTCTAAATGTATGGTGGGAGTAATAAATAGAGATTTCAGAAAGGGCTGTGATCTTAAAATTTTACCAATGATGAGTGAGGGTTGCTTTTGCCACATAAATAAAATTGCTACTGATTACTTTGGTTTATTTAAAAGAGTGTCCCAAGACACTTGATTTCCAAAAGGCATCTGGATTATTGTATTGGATATACTTAAATGAATCCTTTGACCTTGAACTTGAAGTTTTAATCTGTGAAGTAGAGATCTAAACAAGAGAAAAGCTAAGCTCCTTTTTATCTTTATACTTTCATAAGATCTTTTGAAACTCTTTGTCTTACATACTCCTGTGTGTGACCCTAAACCTCTATTTTGATCATTTACTTATATTGACATTCTGCTCATTCTTTTTGTCTCAGAAGCAAACAAGCTACATAACCTAATATACAATTATCCACCCTCTCCCCGTATCCCCCCACAATTACTCACAGCTACATTTTAATTGTGTTGTAGAAATTTGAAGTCATAATAAAAAATAATCTCCTGGTAAAGCCAGGCATTTGAATTGTGTTAATTTTCACTTGGTCAGGGAATCTTTCAGAGAGTTATAGTTTTATTTCATTCATCTCTCACCAACTTTCTCACCAAATTCCTTCCATCCCCATCAATGACTCACTTATTCACTGTTATCTCTATACCTAGAAATAGCTAAAATTCATTCAGCGTACAGAACAATCTAAAGTTCAAAATATAACAAACTTCCTGTGATAACCTAGGGCAGGTTTCTCAAGCCCGGCACTAATGATATTGGAGTCTGGGTAATTCTTTGTCACAGGAGACAGTCTTGTCATCATAGGATGCTTAAAAGTATTATCGCTAGTCCCTGGTGACAGTGACCCTCCACCCTCCTTAGTTGTGTCATGAAGATATCTCAGGACATCATCAAATGTTCTCTGATCATAGGGTTGCTAGAAAAAATGGAGGCTAACCACTTGATTTGAATTTCATAGAACCACTAAAATGTTTTATAAAATTAATTTCAGCATATCCCAAATAGGGCATAATGCAGATATACTTTCAAAAAAGCTTACATGAAATTTGAATTTAAGTAAACGTCCTGTATCTTTTTTTTAATTTTGATGACTGTGCTTGAGTTGATAGGGGCTGAGTGAATTAATAACCACTCATTTAAAATTATGTTAAAAACTGAAAGAAATATAAAGCATTTTAGGTTTAGGTTACATTATCAGCTGTTAAAACATTTAATTAAGGTTACTATTAATATATAATTATTTTGGTATGTTCAAACATCTTCAGTAGTGAAAACTAATGGAAATGCACATTTAATTTCACTAAATTTAGTCCTTTGATTGCTAGCTGTAAGACAAGTGGCTCCACTGACTTGAGTTTTCTGTACCATTCATTAGCGGAAGACAGGCTTTTTTTCTGATATAAAAGTGATGGATGGAATTTAGCATCTGATAGGTATTCTCATGATGCCATCGACATCAGGAATATGCATTTGCCCTCTGAGTGAAGCCTATACACTCTGCCACATAAACCCCCAAGTGCATAGATGTTGAACCATTTAATCTGCTCTGGGCCTGTGTCGCCTAATCTTACAGTTGATATAATCATCTTCAGACACTTACAGGTCTCTAGAGGACATAGCAAAAAAAGATAAAAAGACAAGGTGAACTTGTGTTTGCCCTCTCATTAAATTTTGCAAGCTGCTATGTTTAAGTTTCTATTTTATGGACCACTTAGGCAACTATTAACCTTTAAAAAATACATTAGCATTTTTATTTCAGGCTCTCAAGAAGACACAGACTAAAACAGAAATAAATGGTGATGGTAGAGAGTTCTGACTTATCAATTGATATTCAAATGTTCATAACTTGTTTCTCCTACTACCATATTAAAGAACTGTTAAAAATAATCTACCTTTTCTTTAAAAAAACTGGTTTAATCTTTTGTTGGTACAAATTATAATAGAATGGCAGTAAGCACACTGAGGTTTATTGAAATACAATGATAGAGAAGAATCACTAATGTTCTATTACTTCTAAATTGAAAGATGATGAAGACTTAAATGAGCAGAGAGAGACTCATTTAAACACAATAAAATGGAATCTACTTGCCTTACAGGGTGCTAATTAAATAAAACTTTATTAGAGCTTTAAATTTTCATTTTTAAATTTGTATTGGCTAGAAATTATCTTCTATAACAGATACCTTGGGCAGATGATGATTGCAAAAATATAAAACACCATGGTTTTGCCTTAATATCATGAAATTAGTTATCAAAATGTTCTTTTTTTCCTGGCAGAATTGAGAAAATATAGTATTGCTTAATACTAGTCTTTTAAGATTTATTTATGAATACAGAACTGGGGTATAGGCCAGAGGTGTGTGTGTGGGGGTGGTGAGAGGATTCACCAGAGACAGTTGGGGAACAGAACAGACAGACTGACGAAGTACACTGCTGAGGGGAGCCATGCCATGTGGGTCACCCACCCTGGTTGGGGATCAAACTTGTGCTGCAGTGGCTGTGATAGCTTCATGGTGCTGTGCTTTAACTGTTGCACCACCAGGGAGGGCCCAATATTAGTCTTTTTAAAAATTCATGAGCATTATTTTTAAGGACAGATTTCTTACCTTACAAGTATTTACTTTATCTGCAAATTTGGTGCCAATCTATTAGACTTTGGGCATTAAAACAGTAATTTGCAAGTTTGAAAAGTCCCTTATAGGTTTTTGAAGCTTAGCATTAACAATTTATATATACTAAGCTAATTGTTCAGTGGGAATGTAGTCTGAGGCAATGCAATTCCTTCTCATCCAGCACTAAAGGTGACTAAAATAGAGACTGTTAAGTTTAAGGCTTTGGAAAAGAAGAAAGGAATTTGAAAATCTTTTTTTTTCCTAAAGTGACAAACTGAAAACCAAGTGCCAGAGAGGGAAAAAAAAAAAACAGGAGTCATAAAAATACAGGGTGATTCATTGAGTATTTATAGTTATGTTTTCTATTTTCTTAAGCAAGATTAAAGAGAGACAGATCTTTTTTCAAAGAAAGGCAGATCATTTTTCTCTTATAGTTACTCTTCTGTGAGGGAATTTGATGGAAAAATAGGACACATTGCCCAACCTCATGGTTGAAGCATAAGGAAAGAGAGGAAGGAATTGCCTGACAATCAGTGCTGGGCTACTAATTCTGAAATAGGAAAGTCAAGGTGTTTAAGGTAATTCTGGAGGTAGAAAGACACTGTAGTAAAGAAAAAAAAATCAACTGAGAACTTTCCCATTGAAGCTCCGTAAGAGGATAAGAATACATTTTGATGTATTCTTACGAATTTATGGTGACTGCGCTTGGTCTTGTATGCATTTATATTGTGATGATTCTGATTGTGAGGTGGGGCAGTTAAAATAGAGCAGTTTAAGTTATTAAAAAAAGAAGCCACTCATTTGAGAAAACACTTATAAGTAGACATGCAAAAGGCAAAGTCAGAAAAGACACTGCATGTGCCTAGAAGTCCCACCTACTACAAAATTAACAGGTGATCCAGAGAAAATCTACCTCTGAAAATTTGTATAAATGTAGTCACCTTATGTATGCCAAGTTAATATGCACAGGGACTCTGTGCCGGTAGTCCAGAAGCTTTCTCCAGGTTTAGTGGAAGCTGCTGGCATTTGGTCTATAAAGTAGTCCTGACCTCCTGAACAACTGCCAAGAACATTCTGGACCAGACCTGCCTTCTCTATGTCAAGTCTCCTGGTCTCTGTCTAGAGGTTCATCACCTTCTCTTTTTTACTATCAGTGGAATTGTACTCTAATATTGTTGTGATGTGAATCCCCCCCAATAAATTTTTTGGTGGTTCTGTAACAGGGTGGACCCCAGAAAAAGGGGAGATTCTAGGTTCCTTGCCCCACCCAGAAGGAGGGTGGAGCAGAGCAAGGAAGAGAGGAACCTGGAGAGGAGACTGAGGAGGAAGGAAGCAGGATGGGAGCCAGAAGGAGACCTGAGGAGGCACAGGGAGCAGAGAAACATGTGAAGAAACTGCACTTGCTTCTTGGTCCTGGACTGGTTGAAACAAATGCGAGTGAGAGACCCGTGGGGACGTTCACTATGGGAGTATTCATCTTGATTTTGATTTCGCTCTTTTCCTCCCAGACTTATCTGGCCATTTCTGATGCTTTTCTATGAGTCCCCGCCAGAGGAAAGTGCTTTAGACTTGTGGCAATTTTCAGGTCTTTTTGGGCCAATCCCTTTTGGTTAGACTTTTACCCACGAGGGGAGGGGAACTTCAGGTGTTCGATTTAGAAACTATGTTCTTCATCTTTTCTGTATTGCACACTAATTGCATTAAAGCTGCTTTCCATTAAAGGTCTTCTGTCTTGTCTTTATGTAGCGGCTGGCAGAACCTATTAGAGAAGGCAGATTTGGGAGTTCTGTGGTGCCTCTCTCCCTGCCCTGTAACAGATCTATGTATTCTGGTGGTTTCATAAGAGAAGCATTTTAGAGATCTGAACCAGATACACACTTTGAGGGAAGCAACTTTCACCTCTTTCTCACCCTTCTCTACCCCTCACTTTAGCTAAACAGATGAAGGAAATGAACTGAAAAATGCTTTAAGTCATAAAGTAGTAAAGGACTACTGGGAAATAATTAATGAAGATTATAGATTATATAGAATAAATGTTTATATGATAAGACAGAAAAGTATATTCATAATATTTTGGATCAATGTGTGACATGTAATATTTCCTCCCTGGGTTAGGGTGATTTTTTTCAGAAGACTAATAAAAATTCCCGGCAGTGATAGTCTTATTTTTATGATATTGTACGTGTAGATACTGTTAAAAAGGCAAATTCATGAAAGGAAACTTGAAGATATAATTCTCTTTATTCAATGGTGCATGAATCAGTCTCCATTTCCTGTAGCTAGGAGAAAGGTAAGTAGGTGTACAGAATGGAAGGTTTTTATAGCCAGAAAGTGGGTGTGATGAAAGGTTATTTAGTGAAAGAAAAGACTGTTTCAGGCAAAGGCACTCTCCCTTAAGGAAAGGACTAGGATGTTACTATGCAAATTACCTATCATTGTTGACTGCTACTGGGTAAGATTACATTTTGGGAGGAATTGAAACTCCAAAATTAGGCGTGTCTACCTGGGCTTGACAAAAGTGACGGTGTTGGGCCCATTCTCTCTCTGTCTCTCAACAATACTATTAATCTGTCTGATCATTGTATTTAATATGCATGCAATTTAGAAAATGATTTAACTATAACCGAATGCATAAAACAATCTATTCATCCTAATGAAGTTGATACAAAATAAACATGGGTAAATTCAAAAGGCATTTTCACCACCAACTTGAAATTTAACAGAAGTTCAAGCTTCTTTTGATACAGAAAATGTCAAAAGTTGTAAATTTTATTCTCTCATACCTATCTTTTTAATATTTTGAATACTCAGCATGTTCATGAAGGTTTAGGTTGTGGCTACATTAACAATGAGGACCAAACAGGGAAGGCTTATGAGGTGAAGCATTTTCTCCTTGCAAGCTTTAAACCTTGAACACAAAGGTATTCTGAAAATTCATCATTGTTTAGTTTTGGTCCAAACTACTCAATATGGCTTTAATTAGCTTTCAAAGTCTCTAGTATGAAATAGAGTGGTGGCAGAAATAGATTGTTTAAAAGAAAAACACAGACTGTGCTGAAATACAAAGCCTAATCCTCAAGAAATACTATATTCTAAGCACAACATAATGTGTTCGTATTGCCTTTGCCTCATTTTGGCTTAAAAATGGACTTCTTTCATTTTTCATAGATTATAAATAGCTTAAGAAATGTAAAGAAAACTTTGAAAGTCATAACCAAAAAGTGATTTTTCTGCAAAAGTTCAAATGCATTTTTAAAGGAACATTGACCACTTACAAGTTTATCAGTCATCAAGGTCCCTGAGGTACTGGCTATGCAAAATTCTTGAAGATATAATACAAATATGTTGATCTCAAATGCAAAAACAGTGTTATTAAAAGGATTATTGATCATCTCCATGTGGATTCTGAGCTGTTATTTAGAAGCTGGATTTTATATATTCTTTGGAAAATATACATTTTGAATGTATTCTCCATGGAAATTTACCTTACAATAATTTGCCCAAATTAAGTTTAGAATTATATAACAATACAAATTATCCTGATTTCCCAACTGATTAATATTAATGGTATCTTATATTTTATCCATATAATAATTCCTATTCTCAGAACATTCCTATAACTATTATTTTAATCTAATGGAATACTTCACATTTGTTGCACAATTATTTTTGCCACTGAAAAGTTATAAAAATAAATGACTTAGTTAAGTCTCTACTGACAATCATCTTTAAGAACAATCAGAATAGTAATTGTTATTTATTGTCTCATTCATTTGTATTTTATGAACACTCACAGTCCCATTAGTAACCCCATAACCCCATTAGTAAGTACTAATCCTAATTCCTTTTTACAAATGGAAAAACTGAAGCCACAGAGAAATTCATTATTTATTTTCATGGTCATACAAGTAGTAAACAGTGTAGTCTCTCTCTTAAATCAGTGGCATATGACACCAGAGTCAGGATCCTTTAGGAGATTTAGTAGCTGATTCTTTATAAATTTCACATCAGGTTCTCTCACATTTTTAATTTCAAACACATACTGAGATTATTTTCTTATGCAAAATGTTGAAGGTGTTATCATCTATATGCTTTGCTTGAAGGAAAAATTTAGCTTTATTCTTTTTTACTAATTCTGAATTTGCAAAACGACAAGCGATAGCAAGTTAGAGTGAATTACTTTTTCACCCTATATGTACTAGGAAATCAGGTGAGTAAATGAAGCTAAATTGTATATTTCATAATATTTTATGAGTGCAAAATAGTGAAGTATGCTTCTAGCTATTTCTGGCCATTATTTCATGGTTTTAAGCTCAAGCTATACATTTGTCTTCTTAGAAAACAGAAGTTGTATGTGCCACTTCTTTGTTTTTCTATTCTGTCTTACAGGATAGCTTTAGTTATAAAATCTATATTTTCCTAATTCAGTAAAAAAACTAATATGCTGCACAGTTTGAAAATTTCTGCACCAGCTTCATTCAGTCCTGGTTGTTTTTTTCATGCCCAATGAGTGTTAGTACATATGACTGAAATCATAGTTTGGTATGTTTATTATTTTTAATACCACACTACCTGGGATCATGATTAAGGGACAGTGATTACAGTGATATAAAATCAAGTATTTCACTGCCATAAGTGTGCATAGACCAATATTACATGGTATTTTGGAAGGAGAAAGGGTTTATTTAGACCAATATTACATGGTTTTGGGAAGAAGAAAGGGTTTATTTCAGAGTCCACTGACACACATTCAGGAGTTAAAATTCAAATATGTTTCTCTTCAGGAATGGGAAGGTTTGTCCATCCATTGGGGAGTGTAAGGTTGATATCAAAGTAGTTAGATTTTATAACTAAAGTACAAATTAAGGAAAAAGGAATGAGGAATGGGATGAGTTTAATGGATGTTTACAAGTTTGGTCATATATGGTGCGGTTTTCCCAAGCAATTCTAGTTCCAAATTGGCTTAGAATTTAGTTTAAGTCAGTTTCACGTGTTTACTTGGGTGATATAATGTCACTTCTCTGAAATCCCTGGATTAGTCATTGATTATTCCCAAAAGCATTGCTATCCCAGAGGCAGGTTGGACACTGCCCCGACCCATTTCCCATGGACAATTCAGCAGCCAGATTCCAGAATGCCCTGACATGGCAAAGAACCAAACTTACGTGGCTTCTGTAAAAAAGCCCTTTAAAAGAAAGCTGGGAATTATGACCATGTGTGGGGTAGTCCAGGGACATGAGGACAACTGGATCTTGGTTTCAAGATTAATTAAATCATGGTATGCACTTCCTTTATTATTAAATTTATTTAAATCCAGGATAAAATCTTAACATGTTCCTGAAAAGTGTTTCATCTTAGATAATGCACAAAGGGCAAAAAGCACTCTTACAACTGAAAAGTAATAAATAAACAGAAAGATAATAAATGACTTAAATATTATCTCGAATTAAAACAGAAAGATAACATTGATAATTTTACAATTTTTTTCTAACCTTAAAGTAAAACAGGCCATGATGCCAGAAAAGTGTATTAGTCTTTTTTTATAGCACATATGTTAAGCATATATTTTGGATTTTATGAAATTATTCATTTAGAATATCTGCTGTGGGAATTTTTAATAGACTATCTGAGTTTTTTCAATTTCTTCTACCTACTTTACCTAGCTGATGGGCCCCATAAATTTTGAACCGTGAATTTTACTGATTATAGTCTATGCTCAGAATTCTTACTCTTAATTAAATGGTGATGCTCATAAATTTCAGACCATGAATAGTCCTGGAAACGAGCAGGACGTTTATCAGCCAATCAGATCTCTTCATTTTCTCTCTTATTTTATGAAATGAAACACTGCTGCTATCTAACATTGAAGGTGATGGAAACAGAGTGGATGTTAGTGTGGCCTCTTGTTTTTGTAAGCACTAATATTTTGGAAGATAAATAGTACTTGATGCTTCATTTACTTTGATTGTTTTTAATCTCAAGATACTTTGGAAAATTTATTAAGCTATACTGCTTGAGTTAGCTACAGTTTTTCCATTCTGATCCAAATAAGCAACAGTCATCAAAACTTCAGTAATTCAGAAACATTGTGTCTTGGCTATAGCAACAAAACCATTGTGAATGAAACTAATTATTGATTATCCCCAGGGCTGCTGAGATCAAGTAAGCCTCAGTATAGTTAATTATGCTCTGAGCTCTGCAGACTTTTTGCAATGGCAGATTCAATTTCCTCAGTAAAAATATTGCTTTGTAAGATTTGCAGATGAGTCAATTAGACAGTCATTAATTGGGTGGCCATTGGAATTGTGATATTGTCCAGTAGGGAAATGGTCCGCTCCAATGACTAATGTATATTAATTCCAGCATCAATGACCTTTGAGCCCTTCCTCATGTGTCTAAGGGAAAAGGAATCAAAGAATCATTGAAGGAAAATTAGATTTTGCTGGCATGTATTTTCAAGACAGAAATTTACATTGCTTATTGAACACACCAAAAGCAAAAAAATTTCAGCACAAAATTAATAATTATCCTTAACTGAAAAAAAGTAGGTGATAGCTCATAACTTATTAATGTTTGATTTTTTTCAAAAAATACTTTCCATTTTTAATTAAATAAGTGATTTTAAACTCTTTAAAGAAATACATTTCATTGCCAATAGCCTTCCAAACAAAAGAATTAAAACATTTTTTATTTTAAATGAGTTACATAAATACTATTAAGGATCTTATTCAGAGAGACCATCTTATTTCTCAAGAGTTAACTGAAAAATTAAGAATGTTCACATTTGTTCTTGGAGCACATAGTAATTAAAATAATAGAGTTGTACTATACCTTATTTATGGAACTTATCCCAAATTGCTAATGTACTTTGCTGTGTAAATTGTAATCTCTATATTACTACTATTAATTTAAGGCAGTGTGAAAGTAGCATAATCTTATTTTTAAAAGGATCTTTGTAATTAATATAGTCATACTCTATAAGAACCATATAATCATGAAGTGAGTTAAGCAAAGTGAAAAATACATCTAGATAAAAAGTTGCCCTGTAATCTACATAAAAATAGGCCTAAGATTTTCAAACTAATACTTTGTGCTTAGAAAGCTGTATTCTGATTTCTTTGTGGGATGCAAAATAAATGACCTTGATATGTGTGACCCATCATTTTAATTCAAATCTAATATAAATTATGTGCACTCATGGATAAAAACTAAAAAAGCTTAGAGGCAAAATATGATCAAATCAATATTAGAATCACACGCACACATACACACACAAACAAACATTAATAAGGTACAAATTCTCTATACAAAACAGACTTATAGAAGGGGTCTAAAAATTGTCTCTAACTTCTTTTATAATTTCTCAGAGATTTAATTATTTCCTTCTAGGGAAATTTTTGATGTCTGTAGATTTATATCAGTGCTAGTAAGCTCAGTAGCAGTAATTCACAAGGGATGCTCTATTGATTACTATTTCAATGATAATTAAATGATGGAAAATATGGTCAAATAAGTCTGAGAAACACTGAATTAAACAATCAGATATATTTATTTATCAAGGACTTTCTCTAAGATTATATAAGTATATGTTGGTAGTCTTATTAAACAGGGACCAATGATGAGATGTCTACCTAAGATTATTTGGCCTTGTAACATTATTATTATTATTTTAGTTATAATACATTTCATGATGTAAGGGGAATAATTTTGGAGAAATCAACACAAGATTAATTTTGAATTTTTAATTCTAACTTAATGTGTAGAATTCAATTCATGCAATTGGATTAAAGTTCTAGAATGTTTAAATTTATAAACCACATGTAATTATATAGCAGTTGCTAAGGTGAGTTATGAGTTGAAATAATAAAATTTTATGAATCTACCCTCTAGATTTAGAATAACACTGACCAATACTACATTTAACATTGTGCCATCTTTGTTTCATCCTCTGCCTAAACATGGAGGTAACCACTTCCCTGAATATAGTGCTGACTTCTCAAAATACTTTTATGATTATGAGCAGAAATAGCCTAAGCAATAATATGTGCTTTAATTTTTTATTTGTTGTGTTATAAAGGGTTTCATATTTTATGTCATGAGATATATTTAATCTTTTGTTATTTTTCTAAGATGCTTCTATGCTTGCTGCTGTACCTATAATGCATTTATTTTCATTTCTCTGTACTAGTTATAGTAACTTATTATACTAATAGTTAAACTAATTTATCATTACTTGGAATCTTCAAATCATGAGTTGCCCACATATCTTATCAGAATATTAAATTCAGGATTATATTTTGCATCTTCTGTTCTTTTTGTATTTATATGTTTTAAAAGGTTTATTTACTTATGTATAGAAGACCTGGGGTACAGGCCAGAGGTGCAGAGTGTGAGAGGATCCACCAGAGGCAGAGTGGGGAGCAAAACAGGTTGCTCCACTGAAATACACTGCTGAGAGAGGATTAGTAGTCTAGACAGGAAGGGTCTGCTGTCCCCTGGCTGGGGATCAAACTCAGGGCAGAGAGATGATAGCGTGATAGTGCTGAGACTCCACCCCTAAGTTACCAGGGAGGCCCTCTTCGGTTGCTTTAGATATATTTATTGAACACTGTGCCAGAACTAAATTTAAAAATACCCTTCTTCAAAGATACTATCATCTTGAAGAAAGGTAGACAGGTGATTATTATGAAAGGCTATCATGAAAAACAATGTGAGAGGTGGACTTCTTCTTTAAGAAAGTTGCATTAGTAGATCAGGTGGAGAAGGAGTAAAAGAGACTATAGGGAGAACTGTAAGGCATATAGAAAACTGGGCCTCTTGTTGAAGATGAACTGTAGTAATGATAATGCTAAAGAAAAGCTATCACTATGAAAAGGTATATATCAAACCACATCAAAAGCACATATAAATCAATCAAGTTTTCCTGTAATAGCCATATAAGATAATTTTACTAACCTTCAAATTAAAATAAATAAACTATTACATTTAGTGCAGGGCTTTTCAAACTTGGCATTATGGGCATTTGAGGCCAGGTGAAATTTGTCTTGTGAAAAAATACCTTGTGCATTATAGACTAATTAATGGAATCTTTTCCCTTCACTCACTAGATAACAGTAGCACCCTACTCCTAAACTGCTAAATTATGATGACCAGTATGTTTCCGGACATTCCCCAATATTCCCTAGTCCATAGGAGGCAAAACTTCACAAGGTGACAACCACTGTTCTAATCACAATCTTTGACAAGTTTTGAAAATAAAGAAGATGAAAAAATACATGATAATCACATATATTAGCAGTGAGTAACTGAGGTAGAACAAAACTGATTTTTAAAATCTATGAAATCCTAGGTCAATTTGGTCCTGCTCCCACCTTATTATGACCTTGTCAATAACATGAGTGACTTAACAAATTCAAATATAAGATCTGCTGATTTATATCTCTGTGCCTTTGCTAATCTCTCAAGCAGGCTGCCCTAGGCCCCAGTGCTTTGCTCTTGAACCAAAGCTGCAATGAGTTTGAATAAAGGATTTTCATTTTGAATACTCATTTAGAATGTATTAAGAGCTATACAAAAGGAAGCAAAAGCAGAACAAGGTAAAGGAGACCAAACATGAAGAAAAGGGATGCATTTTTTTAAAAATTTATTTATTTGTGCATACAGAACTGGGGTACAGACCAGAGATGCGGAGGGTGAGAGGATTCACCAGAGACAGAGCGGGGAGCAGAACAGGCAGATGGAGGAAGTACACTGCTGCACTGCTGAGGGGAGCAGCGGGCGGGTCAGGAGAGGTCTGCCGCACCATGTGGTCACCTCTGGGGCAGGCGGGGATCGAACTCATGCTGAAGTGGCTTTAGCTTCTTAGTTCTGTGCTTTAACCCACTGCACTACCAGGGAGGGCTAAGGGATGCAATTTTAAGCAGAATGATCATAGGGTTCTCATTGAGGAGTATTTGAAAAAGCCATGAAGAAGGTCTGAAACTGAAAAGATGGAGGATGGAGACAAGAGACAGGGAAAAAGCCAGCCCAGAGTGCTAACACTAAATTATATTTAACATATCATGTGTCAGACAATAACAGGGGAGTGAGGAGAGTAGAAGATGAGACTGTTGAGGTCACATGTGAAGTTCACATAGGACTTTTCCATGGATGCTGGCTTTTACTCTGAACCAATGATGCATTTGGAAACACTGAGTAGAGGAAGGCAGGATCCAGCACATTTTAAAGAAAAATTCAGTGGCTGCTATAGTGAAATCTGTGAGATGGAAGAGGTCAAAGCTATAAAAATGTATTGCCGTCATCCAGGTGAGGATTGTTGGTGGTTCAAATCAGGAAGGTAACTGGGGAAAAGAGAGTTTTGATTAGATTTTGAATAGATGTGCAGCTAACATTCCATTTTCCTCCTTAATCAGCTTGTTTGTTATAATCTATTTTTTTGCTGCATATTATGATATACAACAGATTTATCAAAATCTATTTTAAGTTGATTCTTTTATCACTGCCCATTCTTAGCATACGCATTTTGAGCTCTTTTAATTAGATATATTCCCTTCCATGCCATCTCTTAATGTATTCTTGTATTTTAACTTCATATTTAATTTAAGCTTCTCAAAACATTAAGATTGTTTTAATCAGTGCTGCTTCTTACTTCCCCACATGTCTTGTGTCTAGTATTCTTCCCTTCTGCAATGCTAGTTTTTCTTCTGGGATAATTTTGCTTCTGCCTTAAGAATTCCCTTTGATATTTCTTGTAAGTTTGTAAACAAAATAAACAAGTTTTCACTTCTCTTTCCTAGACCCACAAAATCGCCAACAACTCTGAACTACTATTTTTTGTTTGTTCCCTTTGCCCCTTGTTGTTTATAAACTGGCAGATAGCAGAAAAAAAAGTATTGGCATTTTTTTATTCTGTAGGATCTATGTTCCTTCCTTAGACTCTAGTTGACACAGTTGTTCTCTGATGCCTAAAAAGTGCTGTGCATGTGTTCTTCTTCTTCTTCTTCTTCTTTTTAAGATTTCAGGTTGATAGAGAGGGTTGTTTCTGATTACAGGCTACTTTTTCATAGATGAGAGGGTATATCTGTAAGGTAAATCTTATATGTCTTTATATTGTTTGCACACAAATTTAAAAAAAAAAAGAGGTCAGTGATGGTCTCAAGATTTTTGTCTTGAGCTGACTGATAATGGAATTATCAATAAATACATTGTGGAAATCTGAAGAGCTGAAAGTTTGATAAGATTATTGTTAATAGTTGAAACTCAAGAATGAAATGGAGTAAGATGTATGAATACTGTATGAAATTCTATGCAGAGAATTTATGTATGTAGCTAGAAGAGATCATGAAAGCTATTAGTATAAATAGAAAAGGGGGTGAAACAGCACTGTACCCCAGGGCATCACAGCATTTAAAGCAGAGGAGGGAATGGCAAACTGCTTGAGAAGAAACAAAAAGAATAAGGAGTTAAGGGCCCTCCTTGTGGTGCAGCGGGTTAAAGCACAGCACTGGGAGGCGGGGGCCACTTCTGTTTGTTTTTTATTCCCACCTGCCCTGGATGTGACCACATGGTGCAACAGACCTCTCCTGACCCGCCCACTGCTCCCCTCAGCAGTGTACTTCATCGATCTGCCTGTTCTGCTCCCCACTCTGTCTCTGGTGAATCCTCTCGCCACCCCTGCATCTCTGTATGCATAAATAAATAAATCTTAAAAAAAAAAATAAGGAGTGAGAACAAAGTAAATATGGTGTTCAGGAAGCTAAAAAAATAAAACATTTTAAGTAGAGAGTGAACAATTGTACTAAATGCAGTTATGAGATCACCACTAATGAAAACTTGGCCATTAGGTTTAGAAATGTAAAGGCCAATGGTGACTTTTTATAAAATCAAGAATGGGGTGGCCCTCCCTGGTGGCGCAGCAGGTTAAAGCAATGCACTAACAAGCTAAAGCCACTTCTGCATGAGTTCGATTCCCGCCTGCCCCAGAGGGGTCCACATGGCGTGGCAGACCTCTCCTGACCCGCCCGCTGCTCCCCTCAGCAGTGTACTTCCTCCATCTGCCTATTCTGCTCCCCACTCTGTCTCTGGTGAAGCCTCTCGCCACCCCTGAGCCTCTGGCCTGTAGCCCAGTTCTGTATGCACAAATAAATAAATCTTAAAAAAAAAAAAGAATGGGAAAATAAACATTGAGGATATATTTCACTTTTTTAAAGATTTACTTATATATGCATACAAGAACTAAAGTTCAGGCCAGAGGTGCAGGGGGTGCTGGTAAGAGGATTCACCAGACAGAATGGGGTGAAGAACAGGCAGACTGACTGAAATGCACTGCTGGGGGGAGCAATGGGTGGGTCAGGAGTGGTCTGCTGTGCCCTGTGGGTCAGTTCCCTGGCTGGGGATTGAACTTGTGCTACAGTAGCTGCAGATTGCTTCACTGTGCTGCACTTTGTTTAATCTGTTGCACCAACAGGAAGGATTCTTTTCATGCTCTTCTTTCCTCTTTATCGCACTTAAAGTCTGCAGCCTATTTTCACAATCATTACCTAATTGACAATCTCCATTTTCTTATATTACAAATATCATTCTATATTACTCACCAGGGAAGAACACTTTCCCTGATTAATTACAGCTTCTCACTGACCCTTGTTTGCAGAAAACACACATTTATGTTTGATTATTTAAAATTCCTGACAATTAAATACAAATAGAATCTTAAGTTGCCCATTGATACTCAAACTTTCCTATGCCATTTTATTGTCTAACTCACAAAGACAACCATTTCTTACTTTGTTTTCCTCCCTCCAATGTCAAGTATTCCTTCCTTCCTCACATTTACTTGATGATGTTGCACCAATTATATTGGAATAAGTAGTAGAGATAAGAGAACTTTCAGTCTGTGACATGAGTTCAAATCCCAGTCAGGGAGCTAACCCACATGGTGCAGCAGTCTGCTTTGCTCAGTGTATTACTGTCAGTCTGTCTGTTCTGTTCCCACTCTGTGGTGAATCTTCTCACTGCCCCCCACCCCCACCCCCACCTCTGGCCTGCTCCTGTATGCATAAACAACCAAAATACATATTAAAAAAAAAATGAGTGAGATTTCCAGCTAGAAAGATAAGAGAGCTTGTTAACTGCAACCACTTAGATTTCAGTTGCAGATCTCTTAAGTATTGCTTCCGGCTCTCATCAAAGATGGATTTTGTCACACCTGAGTGCTAGCAAAGATGTTGGATAAAATTAGCCTCAGTTGTGGGCACTCCCTTTGGTGGCACGGGTTAAGTAAAGCACTGTGAAGCTGTCCACAGCTACTGTGACAGGAGATCAATCCCCAAGGAGCTGATTCATGTGGTGCAGCAGACTTCTGTCTTACCTGCTGCTCCCCTCAGCAGTGTATATCAGTAGATCCATTGGTTCTGTTCCCCACTCTGTCTCTGGTGAATCCTCTCACCCCCTGCACCTCTAGCTTACACCCCAGCTCTTGTATGCATAGATAAATCTTTTTTAAAAAGCTTCTTCAGGCCCTCCCTGGTGGCGCAGCGGGTTAAAGCACAACTTTGAGAAGCTTAAAGCCACTTCCGCTTGAGTTAGATCCCGCCTGCCGCCTGCCCTGGAGCTGACCACATGGCGTAGCAGATCTCTCCTGACCGCCCGCTGCTCCCTTCAGGAGTGTACTTCGTGGATCTGCCTGTTCTGCTCCCAACTCTGTCTCTGGTGAAGCCTCTAGCCGCCCCTAGCCTCTGGCCTGTACCCCAGTTCTGTAAGCACAAATAAATAAATAAATCTAAAAAAAAAAAACTTCTTCCTGTGATACCAATCACAATATTGAATTGACCACCTCTGGCACCTTTCTACTGGGCCTTTTGTGAAACATTTTCCACAGAGTGGAGGTGTTTTTTTCATTTTGGAAGCAGTTACATTTCCTGCTGTTCCCAACACCTTTCCTAAAAAGGGTTTAATTGGAATAAGAGCTGACTGAAGAACTGAAAAGAGAAATGAGTTAATTCCCTCACTGTCTGCATTTTTATTTTGTTTCAATAAACTATAAAAATGGATCTGGGAAGAAATATAAAGTAGTAAGGTGAATTGAAAGCTCTACTTAAGGTTCTGAATTATGTCATTTTTCTTTGGAAGCTAGAAACACTAGCTTTCTGGTTAGTCTTTTCTGAAGGTAGGATGATATGTGTTCATTCTATGAGTGATTGTGAAAGTGCTTTCAGTAAGTTTTCTAGGGGAGCGATAATTTGTATACCTCAGTGTTTGTAGCAGTTGATATGGTAGTTCTTTTTTATGACATTGTGTTTTCTGTAGCCTGGTCTAAAAATATTCAGATGTACATTTACCTAGTAGAACTTTTTCAACATAGCATGCAATCTTAAAAGCAACGCTCATTTCCGCATATACTGACATATAAAACAATCTCACATTGAAAATAATTTTATTCGACAGCTAGAAATTTTTTTAACATGGTCTTGTTTTAACCATGTGTAAATGAACAAATGTTTGGATGAATTCTGTCTCTTTCGATTATTACATTATTTTCCAAGCATGCATTTGCATTTCTTTTTATTTGACTGTGTCTATATCTGGTGCACTATAACAGGTACAGCTGCACAACTCCATACACACACCACACACACACACATGCATACGTACAAAAGATTTTCACACCACACATGCCCAAACTGTGCTAGTTTTAGTTAGATTTGGCTATTGATGAGACAGTTCACAATGCAATTTAAAAACAATTAAAAGGTAATAAATGTGCTGAACAGAACAGTCTGCCTATAAGGCTCTATCTGTGTACAAGCAAAAGGTAGATAGATTGGAGTATCTCTGTTATCCCCTGCAGAAATGTCTTTAGGCAAATGGCAAAGTCAAGGACTACAGACACCTGCCTAAAATGGATGAAGGATAATCTTGATATTTTTCCTGTAACATTTACACAGTGTTATGAATACGTCATTGGTACTACAGCATGATCCACCCTCCAGATAGCTATTAGGCAGACACTGATTTAAAAGTCAAATTTCCATTGTGAATGTCTGATTAATCCTATCATTTCTGATCCTATCATTAACTGCATACATTCTCAGATTCAGGGTATCATTTGTGTTCTATGATCAGAGGGCTTTTGAAGATGACCACAATAACACTGTAACTATATTATAAGAGTCAAAATGATAGGTACATCAACTAGTCCATACCGCACATCATTTTATTTTCATTATCTAGATGCCTGCATAATCTTCTGGGCCCTCCCTGGTAGCCACAGAGGGTTAAAGCAAGGCAGTGCAAGTGAGCCAGCTGCTTCAGTGTGAGTTCAACTCCCAGAGGTGATCCCCATGGCGCAGCAGATCTCTCCTGACCTGCCCTCTGCTCCCCACAGCAGTGTACTCTGTCAATCTGCCTGTCCTACTCCCCACTCTGTCTCTGGTGAATCCTCTCATCGGCCCTGCGGCTCTTGCAAGCACCCGGCTCTGTATGCATAAACAAATATTTTTTTTTTAAATAACATCTTTTTTTCTGAAGAAAAACAGAAACACTTTTGAAAATTCAAGAAAATGACATAAAAGTATTATTTAAAGACTCATTTTACTGAAAAGTTGTTTATCTAGAATTGAGAGTCTCCTAAACAGTGTCATGGTGCTCCAAGACCCACTTTCAATTCTTTAACTTTGACACTTTCTCTTTCTGGACCTGACAATGACCAAAATTCACAAATATTGATGAAAAATGCCAAATTATTGGTTCCTAATAATGTTTAAAATGTCTCCTAAACACATCAAATTCCTTCACCCTTCAGAGTCTGTATCCTTTATATAACTTGATTATATACACCTCACAATTGTTTATTTCACTACACCAGAGTTATTTCTGCAGGCAAGCATTGATAAAATACTATGCGTGTATGCCACATGCAGGAATCACAAGTATGAATAGCAGCAGTCATATCTTTATGAGCAGCAAATCTAGCAGGAAATATGTAGATAACACTTCGATTAGTGCATTAAAATCTGGGTAAAGATTACTCATTTAAAGTCTAACAATTAAGTTTATAGTAAAGCAATCAAGTTTGATTAAATTTATTTAATCTCATGTCAAGCAAATATTTTCTACACTTCACAACAGGCTTTGCCTTTAATTATCAGAGTAATAAGAGTGGAGACTCAGTTTAAAGATGATGGAATATGTTCAGCGTGCTATTTATACAGACCAGACAAATACTTCCTCAAATCTGAATTAGATTTACATCATTAACCACCAGGTAAATTAGCTTTAGTCATTACCACTAGCCAAACATTTTAAAAAACAGTGGACACAAATAGTCAAAAAAAAAAATCTTATAAAGTAGTTTATATGGAATTGAGCTAGAATACATTTGTCCTTTTAAAACAGTGTTAACTGTTTCTTCTGGAATAATCTTATGGCGGACCTCACTCCTACTCAGGGTAGAGCTAATACCTTTAGAGTCACACATTTACATATTTAGGAGTTTTTGCTTTTAAATACTTCAGATTTTTTTCTGGAATAATTTTCAAAAAAATAAAAATAAAATGCCATGATAGTTTATAAAAAGAGGTAATAATAAAAACAGAATACCCACACATGCACATGCACACACACCATAGAATTCATGGTTGAAATGCAAAGAAATACATCAAGAAGACTCAACAGGCAAAAAAGAAGTTTGGTTTGAGAAATGTTGGTTTACTCATTCATTATTCATAGATGCATGGATTGCCATATAGTGAAGAATGCAGAATAATATTTTCTTGCTTTTAGTAAGAACATATCTTCTTTCGATAAGAATAGAAATACAGTGACTAAGAACATTAACATTATGATCATGACAGAAATTAATTCACATGCCAAGTATTTTAATTCCCTAAATTGAATTTTTCACATGAAATTTAGAAACATAATACTTATAATTCATAGGGGTGTTGTAGAATTAGAAGAGAAAATGTTAATAAATCAATTAGCTTATACCTGGTATCTGTTATTGCTTTATTATTATTATTATTATTTTTCTATCCAGTAAAAATGGCAGTTGGCACTTCCTTTTTATATTCCACATTGCATTTCTCCTTATATTAGTAGATTGTTGCCTTGGATGTAGGATTATCCAACTTTTTTTTAAAATTTTTTAAAGATTTATTTATTTATTCATACGGAACTGGGGTAAAGGCCAGAGATGCCGAGAGTGAGAAGATTCACCAGAGACAGAGTGGGGAGCAGAACAGGCAGATGGAGGAAGTACACTGCTGAGGGGAGCAGCGGGCGGGCCAGGAGAGGTCTGCCTCACCATGTGGTCACTTCCGGGGCAGGCAGGGATCGAACTCATGCGGAAGTAGCTTGAGCTTCTTAGTGCAGTGCTTTAACCCGGTGCGCCACCAGGGAGGGCCAGGATGATCCAACTTTTAAGGCCTTAGTTTGAGATGTGGGGGCAAAAGCTATTTTCATCTGTCTCACCTGGCTACCTCTTTCTGATGTGTGTACCTTTAAACCAGCCTATTTACTTATAATGATAATCTGAGTTCTGGATCTCAATGTGCTAAACCTGTATGGGGAGGTTTCACTTATAATTCAAGCCAATCATGTATAATAACAATATGGCTAATTGGGGAAAGATTGATATTGCACCAACATCAGCATACAGTTCAATCAATGGCCATTAAGAGTAGGTTTCCAAGATGACCTTGCAAGTGGACAGAATTGAGGTCTAGACTTTCCCTTGAAGTTCAGTCCTCAGGGAGGGGTGTGCTATTCCTCAAGCAAAATCTCTTGCAGCAGATGCCACAATCTGAGGCCTCTGGAAACTCACAGGCATGGAGATGAAAGTACCTTAGATGGCCTTCATTCAGCTTTTATATTTATGTTTTAGAGGTATATTGTCAGAGTCACATCTTTAATTTTTTGGGCTTGTTCTCTCAACCTAACTAGGTTTTTATTGTCCTCATTGCCCATGTCTATCAACATCTTTCTCCTAAACAAGTGCTCACTTTCACTTTACATTGCTACATCACTTCTTTTCAATTATACCCATTTCTTGATCTGTCAGGATCATTATCATGATACTGAAATTTCAGGTTTTCAGGCCTACACTCCTCGCCAGGAAGGGACCCACGGCTGCAGGGGCAGCACTGAACCTGGCCACTAGACCATCACAGGTTGGTGTCTCATGAAGCTGCAGCAGAATCTTCACAGACGCGCAGGCAAGCAAGCGAAAAAAGACACATTTGTTTAGAGAAGGAAAAAGTTTATGGAAGAGAAAAGGAGCAGAAATAAAGTGGGACTCCCGGGTGGTAGAACTGTTACAGGATGGGGAGAGGACAAACCCTGAAGCCCAAACCTGCCTGTTCTAAATAGATTCTGCCATCTGCCGCATCAAGATAAAACATATAAAACATTATATGTAGATTTATCCATTATACACTTATTCCATCAACTTCTACCTTATTGATTTTATCTCAGAAATACCTAACCTTATGTTGGAGTCTGCTATTATTAGCTCAGGAGAGCTGATTGTGTACACCTTTCCCCAAATCAGTAAAGATACAGTTTGTCATATGCTCCTTTTAAAAAATAAATTATGGGCCCTCCCTGATGGTGCAGTGGGTTAAAGCACAGCACTGAGAAACTAAAGCCACTTCCGCATGAGTTTGATTCCCGCCTGCCCCGGAGGTGACCACATGGCGAGCAGACCTCTCCTGACCTGCCCGCTGCTCCCCTCAGCAGTGTACTTCCTCCATCTGCCTGTTCTGCTCCCCGCTCTGTCCCTGGTGAATCCTCTCACCCTCTGCATCTCTGGCCTGTACCCCAGTTCCATATGAATAAATAAATCTTTAAAAAAATAATAAATAAATAAATAAATTATGGTCCTTTAAGAAATAAGTTAATGAATAGGTAAATAAATAATATTTCTGATTTTTATTTTTTCCTGTGTTCTCAGCCTCCCGGTAATATATATATATATATATATATATATAATATTTAAGCATTTCATCAGGTTCTCAAAAGCCCTTTAGAGTTTGCTAATTCCCCCATTTCCAGTTTTATAAGTTTCCTTAGTAACTTTCAACTTCTCCTCATTCTTGATATGGTTCTGCTTGTCTAGTCAAAGTGTTCTCTTACCCATTTCTCCAAGTTGGAGTTTTATCATTTAAAACCTTTGAAATATCATTTCTTCTCCCTCAAGTGTTTCTCAATAGACCCGTTTTGTTAAGATTTCCTCTTTATCTTCCTCCACAAATTCATGTATAATTTTTGATTTTCATATAGAACTAATTATAATGAATTTCATCTATTTTATGTCTGCTATCTCCACTAGATTTTAAGTTCACTGACACCTTGATAGGGTGTCTGCTTTAAATTGCTTATTAAAAAGCCAAATATTTTTACTACTCATGGGGGTAAGAAGACAAGGAATGTTGAAAACAGACTTGACAGGTCTTCGCTATGATTTTGTCCAGTACCAACCCTTTATACTATATCATGAATCACAGAGAACTTGGGACATCAAACATTCCTTCATAAAATAAGCAATCTCATTTAAGACACAGGCATTTAAACTGAGCTTATGAGAGATTGTGAAGTGAGAGTTATTAAAGCAGAACCAAATTACTTTAGAGCAGACAAAACAGTGGATGCATATAATGGATTCTTCTAGTCATATGTCATTTGAAATGCTTATATTTTCAAGAAAAGAAAGGAAAGTGGTTGGAAGTAAGACCAGGAAAGGATTTCTCTTTTAAATCCAGGATTAATTTCATTATAGGGTGAGGGTAGGTTTGATAGCACATGGTAGAAATTGATTCATAATCTCAGCTTACATGATATGACACACATGTTTAAAAGCAATTTATTTTAGCTGCCTCTCAAAAGCTTCCTGAAATCCTATTAAAAAAGAGACCACTAAAAAAAAAAATACATCTTGCTTGCTGTAAAGGGTTTACAAATACAGGTATCTCAGAGCAATCCTGCTCTCTAACAAATGTTATCTCTAATGCAATGTTATGCTGAACAGTCACAAGCTGCTTTTCCTTCAATTCTACAGAAATACATTTGGAGGACTACTGTGTAACTGTGCCTGTGATACTTTTGACTAAGTAGAAAATTGTGCATGGAAGAGAAGAAAGATCATAATCTAAAGTGATGCTCATTCATCTGGAAAATGTTTATTTGACACCCATGTTAGGTCAGAAAAATGTTTCAGGCTCTTAGGATAAAATGGTGACTACAAAGTGGCAGAATTCTTACTCAGTAAAGATGCTCTATGAACAAACAACAATGGCTCTTTGAGAGTAAGAATAGATGTATATGTCATAAGACCTGAAACTATTACAATGTTGCATTCTTTTAAGGAAAATAATACAATATAATAAAGTCTCAGGTAGATGAAAGTGGAAGGAGTGTCATAAAGTAAGGAATTGTGTTTCCTTAGCATCCTTATCTGTTTAAGAGTAAATGACAAAACCACCTAATTTGGAGAGGGTCATCTACTGGGCCAGGACAATATGATGAGGAATATCTCTAAAAGTTTAAGATATAAAACAACAACAACAACAACAACAAAGGTTGTGTAGTAGATAACAATCAGGGTTAAGGAGAGAGGAAGGATAAATATTCCGGACGTATTTCTCAGTCAATAGCATGATGATGCTTGAGAACATGATATTTCTGGGAAGAGATAGTAGAGTTTGACCAGCCTGTAGAGAAAGGATAGATGATGGTCTGATCCATGGGTGGATAGACTGGATTACTGGAGTTTGCCAAAACACAGTTATGTTGTCTCCCACACCATTCTCAAACACTCTTGTTTTCAGATATAAGTGACTGCCGAAACTAATTAGGATAGCTCCTTCTGTGAACACGGCGTTGAATGGCAGACCCATCTTTTTTCTATTTTTTTTGCTTCTCTTTTTGTCATTCCTCCCGGATGTGGACTTGTTTGAATTTCATGATTCTATTTCTGCCCTAGTGTTCACTTAACAGATCGTGTGTGTGTGTGTGTGCGTGTGTGTGTGTGTGAGAGAGAGAGAGATCGACAGAGAGAGAGAAAGAGAGAGAGAGAGACTTAGGCTCTGAGAATCAAAGGCAATCTTGCCTCATGGAAGCTTCATTAGGAACTGAACCATCTGTTACATTGAGATGAAAACACAACAAAACTGAAAACTTTACTAGTGTTCCTTCACATACTTCTCAGAGGTCTTTACATTGTTCATGTAGGAAATTCAGTTTTGGATGTTTTAATAGTAGTTTGTTTCAATGTGCAGAGACTTTTGAGCTCGATATAGTTCTGTTTGCTCTTTTGATTTTGCTTTCTTTGCCATTAGAGTTAAGGCCCCTCATACAAGAGTGAAGTCAATGTCATGGGGTGTTTTGCATAAGATTTCTTCAATGTATTTATGGTTTTAGGCTTTACATCCATCAATCTTTGATTGATATGGAATAAATTTTGGGGCAAACTTATTAAGCCACTTTCATAAGTTTCTAAATGGTTAGGTTTCTGTTGCCAAAAGATTATATATATTTGTATATCCATATTAATTATATAAATTTTATTTATTTATTTACATTTTTAACATTACCACCAGTTGCCAGTCAAAGAATGGTTTTAGCAACATTCTCACCATCTACCGGCTACAGAGAACTATGATTGCATGTCCTATTCAAAATTTGGTGTATTTATACAATTGATTGTCATATGTCGAACACATAAGGTATCAGTGTCATATACTGTTAAGAACAAATTTAAACTAGGTTGGAAAAGTGTATCCTCCAAGTTCCTTATGGCATATATAACAAAATCCGTGGGAAAATCTCGTTATGTTAAAAATATTACTTGTAGAAACTGGAATTATGTGTTCCTTTATTTTTTTAAATACATACAGAACTGGGTTACAGGCCAGAGAGAGGTGCAGGGATCATCAGAGAATTCACCAGAGACAGAGTGGGGAGCAGAACAGGCATATCAATAAAGTACACAGCTGAGGGGAGCAGTGGGCGGGTCAGGAGAGGTCTGTTGCACACTGTGAATAACCTCCTCTGCGGGGATCGAACTTGCACTGAAGGGGCCATGGCCAGTTCCGCACGCTGTGCTTCTACACACTCACTGAACTGCCAGCGAGGGCCGGATTCATGTGTCTTGATAAATACCTTGAGCATTAATAAAGATGTTGCACTTTCCTGTTTCTCTATGAGACATTGTATAATTATACAAAACAGCTTCCTGCCAACTACTATACTAGTACTTTGATGATCAGGAAGCAGTATTTTCATCCTAATGTGATAGCTTACTATTTAGATGTTCGCTTGTCCAATACTTTAATTGTTTAAAAAAAATGTTAGTAGGGTCAGGGTAGTATATAATACATTCATTATAATAATTTACTTTTAGAAGAAGTGGGGAGTGGATTATCAATTATCTTTTAATATAAGGGCATTAGGGATAGGTTATTTGACCTTAAATGAAAGAGACTGTCATCATTCCTTTCATCATTTTTACTTGTAATAATAATAGTAATAATAATAAGAATTTTTAGGTTAAAGGAATTTGTTTTCAGTAAGGGATATATAGCCTTTAAGAGAACTGGGTTTCTTATGTCCAAAAATAGGACTCTGTTTTCATGGTTCATTGAAGTGTTTATCTTTTTTTTTTTCTTAATTGCTCTGGGAATAAAATCTAAAACTTCATATCTCCAAGGTGATTCTTCCAGATGATGGAAACACTCTATCTCTTTTAAAATCATAAATGTCACTGATAACAAAACCCATGTTTCTCAAGTTCAAGTCATATTCTTGCATAACTTCTTTCAATTTCATGTTCAGTTTTAACATGAAAATCGTTAATTAAACTACATCCTGCCAATGAAATATGATTTTTAAAATTATAGATGATTAGACTCAGCTCTTTAAAACCCTTTGTGTAAGAATGGACTATCTTACTTTGCCTGGAGGATCTGAGCCTCTTTAACTAATACACAAACTCAAGAGCCAACCCATGTTTTGAGTTTCAAACAGGGGCTTGGGTACACAATACTTCAGCTATTTTAACTTTGCAGTTCTGTACTGAGTCCTTTTCTCAGTGGAAGTCTGATAGTAATCCCTTTGGCACAGCCTAATCTTACTTTGAAACTATCAAAATACTGCCCCACTTAAATTTTACCTGAACACAGGACTTTCCCTACAAAAAGATAGTATCTTCATTTATAAGGTAGAAGGCTTTCCATTATTTCTCTGATGGGGTTCAGATCATGTTACCTAAAATTCTACATTGACAACATGAGTTAAAGTTACCTAGGCAACAGTGAATGTGAGGAGATTTACCTCCTTTTTCTCCCTGGAAGTAGAAACAAATCTTCATGAAATTTTCCCTCCCTATCCCTGGATGTAGAGACACATCCTTATCACTAGAGACTGGGAAGTATTTCTAAACCTTGGTACTTTGCTAATTTATTACCACCAAGACCAAATATCTTTTTGTTTGTTTGTTTGCTTAAGACTTGTATTTATTTTTGCATACAAGAGCAGGGGTGCAGGCCAGAGGTGCAGGGGGTGAGAGGATTTACCAGAGACAGAGTGGGGACCAGAACAGGCAGATCTACTGAAATACACTGCTGAGGGAGGCAGTGGGTGAGACAGGAGAGGTCTATTGTGCCATGTGGGTCAGCTCCCTGGCTGGGGATCCAACTAGTGCTTCAGTGACTGCCAATTGCTTCACAGTGCAGTGTTTAATCCCTTGTACCACCAGTGAGGCCCTCCAAGACCAAATATCTTTGTCTTGTCAATTCATCATGAATCTATTGTTTCTTTGTGAAAAAGATATAAAAGGCACATGCTTTGGTTACTTATATGTCCTTCCTACCTTTACATAGACTGTCAAATATACAATTTTTTCCCCCTATTACTATATCCATTAGGAGGTGTTTTAGAATCTAGAATGTTAAAGGGAAAAAGATTTCCTTCATTACATTTCTTAAGAAGATTTCTAGATGAATTTCATATCTTTTGTGGGTCTGCTAAAACTAAGAGGCCTACCAGCCTCCATTTCATTACCTACAGTTCTGTAACAAGGCAAGGTCAGAACTGCTCTGTCATAAGAGCCCAACCCTACAAGGTGAGTTCCATATCAACTAAGAGCATAAAGCTGGATCACTCTGGTAAGGATGTGCATCAAGGTGAATGCCCGGGGCTGAAGACAGATGCTGATGACTCCTGACATATATGGAGTGAGGTTTGAATGGAATGCTTGGGGGTGGGGGGACTCCTTGGCTGAGGCATAACAAAGGATTCCAGAAGCTCACTGAAATACTGACTGGGGAATCAGGGCTGGATCCAAATACCAAGATGAGAAATACAGTTCCACCTTGTCCTTCCTTCTACTTCTCCCTTTCCTTTTCTGCTTCCCTTTTTGACCAATATTGTTTATCAATAAAAAGTTCTGGATCTTGCTCTTGAGCAGCTCTTGCATTATGTAGCCTGCTCTACTGATTCCTATTTCTTTATCAGTGTGGTGTTACCATAAGCAACTTCTTTAGGGATTACTTCACCACTGGATGAAACTTCATTATGGAACTTAATCATGGAAGAAAGGCTGGCACACAAATATCCAACATTCTCATTAACTAATTTAGTTATTTAGTGTGGGAATGCACAACCAAGCCTCAACCCTTATCTTAAATATTTTCATAAAATCTAGTTTCTTATTCATTGCATATAGAAAATTGCCAGTGGAGAATTTCTGTGATAATAAATTAAAATCTATGTTCATTTTAATTTAATGCTGCTGCCAATTATTTAGAATGTTAAAATGATCTCTTGTTGGAAAAGTTGATTAATACTTAATAATAATGACTAGAGTGTTATAAAGGATAGTACTAGTTCATTTTCCAATAGAGAAATAAACCCAAGCTAACAATAAAATACAATAATGAAAAATAATTATTTGAATGCTCATTTTATGTGATATTCCAAAATAACTTGAGAGGCTATCATTTTAGGTTGTAGAAAAATGCAGTGCTTCAAATTCTTATCTGTGATATAGATACAAAAATAAATCTGGACCTAGAGTTGTCGCTCTTTGACTCAAGTAGAAGAGTGTAGGCTGTCAATTCCTTTGTTGGATTCTGGACACATTGTGGAATGAATGGTGAACTGCATTCATCAAATGCCCTCTTCCCTGCCCCCTCCCACTTTGTATAAAATTGAGAGTCTCTATTTCAATGTTCTCTCTACAGTACTTGATAAATTGCAGATATTTATCATGACAAGACCAGGAGGTTTAAAACGCACTGTTCTAGCTACAGAGATGAGAATTGTATAGAAAGAATTATGCTTACTTCTTTGCATTCTTCTCCCCACTAACCTTATGGAAAGAAGTTAATTATACTTGTCTCTTTAGTGCTTTGGTATTGATAGCACAAGAAGAGGGTTTGTCTGAGAGATCAAGGCACACATAGCTTATGAAACAGAAGCATCTACTTTGCCTTTTTGACATTACATTTTGGCTGAAAGTATTTTTATTAAAACTAAAAGACATTAGCCTCATTTAAAGCTACCATGCTCTACCACATGCCTGATTATTTTTTCAGATAATCTGATGTCATCTCACCTCCTGTTTCCCTTTAATTTCAACTGATTCTCTTTAAAAAACACATCTGTCTATGACAAAGTTCTCAGTCATACAAGCTTAATAAAGGTCATCATTTCCCATTTCAGCAGAATCTCAATACCAGCTTTTCAGAGAAGACTGTGTTTGACACGTTACTTCCCTAGAGCAAGACAACTCTGTAATATCCCTTAACAATCAATTAGATCTGAAACAAAGTCTGGTATGATGTTAATGGCTTAAGAGTCTTAGGTATTTTGAGAGAACAAGAACCTTAAAGATTTTTTCAACTAGGAATTAAATTTGAAAAGCATAGAATATTCTCTCTCTCTCTCTCTCTTTTCTTAAACTTGATTTCTTTTTTAAACTTATTTATTTGTGCATACAAAACTGTGGTACAAGCAGAGGTGCAGGGGCGGTGAGAGGAATCACCAGAGACAGAGTGGGGAGCAGAACAGGCAGATCAATGAAGTACACTGCTGAGAGCAGTGGCCAGGTCAGGAGAGGTCTGCTGCGCCATGTGGGTCACCTTCCTAGTCGGGAATCGAACTCGAGCTGCAATGGCTTCAGACAGCTTCATTGTGTTGCACTTTAACTCACTGCACCACCAGGGAGGGCCCTATTTTGTTCACTTTGTTTGAGCATAAAAATTGAACCACCTTTGAAAATTATAGCAATATTTTCATTATTTCTAAGGCTATTATTTTACCACACACTGGTTGAATAATATTCAACATTCATTCTGGGTGAGTGTTGCTATAGGTTGAGCTCTTTTGGAGTTCCAGTTCAATGGCAGATAATGTGCAAACTAATAATTACAATATGATATAGAAAGTAAATAATAGAGAAATCTCCATCCTGGCATGACTCCACTTTCATCTTAAGTGTTATGCAAAATCTTCCTAGAAATATAACCATTTAGTTACACTTTTATTAGAGAATCCATTCCAAACAGAAACTACATCCCATTAAAAACTATTTTTTTTCTGTTTTTTTTTGTTTGTTTCATGTTAACAGAAATACATCCTGAACAACTGAAGATTGAATCATTACCGATTTTTCTATCCCTCATATGATGTTCTGTTCCGGTGCTTACAGACAACAATGGCACAATTTCAATTTCCCACTGGTGAAGCAGAATGCAGCAAATGCATAGAAGAAAGGGACAATGCCTTAGTACTTTGAAGTGTTGGCAGTGGATCTGGGGAAAAGCTAATACACCCACTGACCAACCTGACAATAGCATCCATGCATTTCATTGTATTCAGAAGTGAAGGTGCATGTGTGTTCTGTTGGGACCTGATTAAATCACCTAGAGCAGTTCATACTCTGTTAACATGCTAGAGACATAATCGGTGAGAGGTTTTCCGGTGCATTCTCCTGGAAATTAATGTTATTTTGTCCTGCTTTGATTTAAATGGATCATGTCCTGATACTAAAACTTCTAAAATGATTAATTTCTATTTAAAAATTGTACTATGTGCTTGAAAATGTGCAATATATACACAGGTATACAAGCATACAGATGTATGTACATACACACATATACATACACACATATACATACACATACACACATATCTTTATAGAAACAGAGTGAAAGAAAGAGAGAATGGAGAGTTTTCATATAGAATCTATGAGCCGTAAATTTTTTTAAAAGATTTATTTATTTATGTACACAGAACTGGGGCACAGGCCAGAGGTGCAGGGTCAGTGAGAGGATTCACCAGAGACAGAGTGGGGAGCAGTACAGGCTGACTGACCAAGTACACTGCCGAGGGGAGCAGCAGGCGGGTCGGGAGAGGTCTGCCGCACCATGTGGTCACCCCTGGGGTGGGGATCGAACACATGCTGAAGTGGCTTTACCTTCTTAGTGTTGTGCTTTAACCCACTGAGCCACCAGGGAGTGCCAAGCAGTAAAATTTTTATATAGAATCTATGAGCAGTACTCTATATGTTCACAGAAAATAAAATCTTACCTTATAAATGATTTTTTTGTTATTTATTAAGTCATTTTTTAACCTATGCCAAAAAGAAAATCCAAAGGAAATTTATATAATGTAGGGAGAATGTTTTTTATTCTCAAAGTTTTTTTTTTATAAAATAATTCACTATTTGTTACTTTTTATTATGTGTTCTGAATTTAAATACTATTTATAATTTTCATGTAATGTTTGTCCAATAGTTTTCCCTAAACTCTTTCATGGAAATAAGGCTTTTTCTTGTAGAATGTGCAGTGGGTAGACCAACCAACCAACAAAAATAATAGATAAGTCATGGAATTGAGTGAAGCACTAGTTATTTTGCTGTGTACAAAACTGCATAATAAAAGTAAAATGCCAAAAGGCTTTGGAGAACAACTTCATTATTGAGTACGGAAGAGAAAATTCAAGTTTGGTAGTTGAGAATTGTTTTCAGCCCCACAGATAGGCAGATGGTCTTCAGGCATTGAATGGCAGTCATTTCATTGTTTATATATGCCTTCAACTATTTTTTGAAAGTCCCTTTGGCTAATTACTTTTATTCTCAGTCTGATTGCTTTTAAAATGTAGTATTTTAGATTTATCAACTTGCTTTTGGTCTGACATCTCATGTGTATAATATTGTATATTTCAATAACATAAATACAAAATGTGTACATATTTATGCACATGATTTTGGATTCTTGGATTCTATTTAACTGGTTTATTTTCTTTCAGGGAAGGAAGATTTATAAGGGTTAGCTGCTTTTTTTTTTTTTTTTGGTGTTTCATCAAAGAATGTTGATGTGTATTTTCTTATTTGACAGATTACAACTCTTATCTTCCCTATCCAGAATTCCATGTACATTCCACAAAAGCATTGAAAAGCTGAAAGTTGTCATTGTTGCTATATCTCTGCCTTTGTATCTTGGTCTTTTTGCACTCAAATGTTACCCAATCAATACAATCTAATCAAAATTCATTGCTAGTATGATGTAGTTATAGATAACGTGACACCACCTGATAACAAGTGTTCTTTATTTTGGGATACTGAAGAGTATGGTATGTATCTATCACCAGGGTTGATTTTCAGAAATCCAATTTGCAGGAAGTTTTTACAGTTTGGTACTATTTAGAGAGAAGTATGTTGTATACATTATATATACATATCTGATAACATGATTTCTTGATTTGATGATATGATGTATGCATTTTTTTCTATCACAATGAATATGCTTTCAGGCTATTTTAAAACCCATGAAAGTTTCTCCAGGGAGAAGGGAAATAATAGCTTAGGAGGGAAATAATATCTTAGAAGGGAAATAAAATCTTTAACCCCTTGGTGGTGCAGCGGGTTAAAGCACAGCACTAAGAAACTAAAGCCACTTCAGCATGAGTTTGATCTCCCTGGAGGTGACCCACATGGTGTGGCAAACCTCTCCTGACCCGCCCACTGCTCCCCTCAGTAGTGTACTTCGTCAGTCAGCCTGTTCTGCTCTCCACTCTGTCTCTGGTGAATCCTCTCACCATCCCTGCACCTCTGGCCTGTATCCCAGTTTTGTATGCATAAATAAATAAATCTTTAAAACCTTAATTATGATAAAGGTCATATTAGGTTCTTCTTCCTGTGTTATTTCTTCCTTCTCTTTTCCTCGTTTATTTTATTGATTTATAAAAGTGTAGCAAAAGAGAAAATAATAAAAATTTTGCCTCAAATCCTTGTCTTCCATTCTCCCCAGTGGTTACTACTCTCACAACTTTCTGTCATTTCAGATCTCCTATAAACATTCACCAGCATCTCAGTGAAGAAGAAATTGCATTGTAAAACTGGATCATATAGTAGAAAATCCTGGATTTAAAGTCAAGCTCTACAACTTTTCAGCTTTTTAAATTTTGGGTTATTTATAATGCATTCTTGGAAACAATTTTCTAATCTGTATTTGAATGTTAAAAATATATAAAGAAGAGGCAATATTGGAGTCTGTGAGTTACTCAATATCATATGCCAATTTCAAAATGTTGTGATTCCTCTGTAATTAAAAGTATTTAAATTTTTTCACTTGTGCATTTTTACTTTAATAAGTTTCTAATATAATTTTCTCACAATATTGCACTGTTGTGTTTAAAAGTTTCTCTCAATTATATCATTTTTCCAATCTTGCCACTCTTGATATATCTCTGCCTATTATGGAATGTTCAAGCTCTTCACTCTACTTATTAACTCATATTCACACTTCCACATTTTTAACTTTTCTAGTAAATCCACATGGAGGTTTCTTGGAAGTTTCAGTCTCCCAGAGGCAGATAACAAAGAAAAGCAATATAGAAACTTACATTCTTTTCAAAAAGCTTTTACCTCACATTCCCCCCACTTTTTTCCCCCTTAGATTCAGGAACTCCCTCCCACCAATTAAAATCTAGTTTCCTTTCATGTTTTCTCTCCCATACCAGCCACAAACAATTATCCTCCTTGATTTAGCTTGATACTATGTCTTTCCATGGAAAGTGGCATGATCTGAGAAACAAAACAATAGGTAAATCTTGACATGAAAGCTAGGAAGAAAATTAAAGGATAATTTAGCTTTCTTAAAGTAGAAATTTATGTTAGCACTGAAAACACTTAAGACTTGAATATATAAGATTCATTAATATTTGCTTATTTTAGGGACTGCATTTACTTAATGACTTTCAAATCTAGTAGGGTGTCATAAACAATGGAAGTTTATAAAAATATTAACTCTTTAGCACACCTCTTCTACCAAAATATGTTGAAACAGAGTGGTTGGAGATCTAAGATCTAGTTGTTTTTGAAAGGTTTTCTAAGTGAGACACATGCAAACTGCTCCAATATGTGTTGGATAAATGCTGACCCAGGAGTTCTTTCTAACCGACACCATCAGTCATTGAACCCCTGGGATCACCTCCACAATTGTTAATTTATGGCCTATGACTTGACTTTGTCCTTATTAGGATGTTGAGACTCCTGCTTGCCCTTAGCTCTAGGTGATTTTAATTGTTTTAAGCTTCTTCTTTTACTGGATAACATGCAAATATTTTTTACTATTTGTGTCTAAAAATCTTGGCTTGCTCTCTGTAATGGATCGAATTGTGCCCTCAAAAATATATATTAAAGATTTCAGTTCTAGTAACTTAGAATACGGCCTTATTTGGAAATAGGTTTGTTACAAATGCTATTTGTTAAGACAAAGTCATGCTTGAGTAGGATGAGCCCTTAATCCAAAATGACTGGTATCCTTACTGGTATGAAAGAGCAGAGACATGGAAGCAGAAACGTCAAGGTAGAAGGTCAGCAGCAACAGACAGCAGCAGCAGAGTTTGGGGTAACGTAGTCATAGCCAAAGGACATCAAGTATTGCTGGCAAGCCCAAAGCAAGGAGAGAGGCAAGAAAGGATGGTCTCCAAAAAGTTTCAGAAGGAAAATAACACTAAGAAAACTGCGACTCCACACTTCTAAACTACAGAAGAGAGAGACACTAAACATCTTTTTTTTTTTTTTTTTAATAAGAAAATTGTATTTATGGCCCTCCCTATTGGCACAATGGCTAGCTACAGCCACTTCAGTGCAAATTCAATCCCTGCTCTGGAGGTGACCCATGTGGCATGGCAGACCTTTCCTGACCTGCCTGCTGCTCCCCTCAGTAGTGTACTTTGTCAATCTGCCTGTTCTGCTCCCCACTCTGTCTCTGGTGAATCCTGTCACTGCCCCTGCACCTCTGTCTTGTAACCCAGTTCTGTATGCATGAATAAATAAACCTTTAAAAAAAAAAACTATTTACTCAGAAACATTCAGAAGGTTTACAAAACAGCTGCAAGTTTTTTTTGCAATGACGAAGTGGTATTGTGTTAACAGAACAATTATTTCATATACTGCATCAACAGCGACTGAGGACGAAACACTACCATTTCCATATATAACTAATTTGTGCTGTGCACCAAGAACCCACTTTAAATTTCCAACCAATTTACAACTTCCATACTGTACCATAAACACCTATTATTTTAAGCCATGTAGTTACTAGTACTTTGTTATGTCAGCTCTTCAGAACTAGTACAAGCCTTGTGAGATAGATTGTCATCTATGCCAATGAGTAAAATGGAGTTCAGAAAGGTTAAGTAAATTATCCACTTAGCCATAGATGGTAAATGGTACTATCAGATGCTAAATCAAGTGTTTTTGTCATTGTTTAAGTATTTCTTATCATTAAAAAAAAACCTCTCATTTAACTTATTCATTCTACTGTAAGAGAATATGATAAAAAGAGGTACTCTATTAAAGCTTTTGAGTGGAACCTTACATGCTTTTTTTTTTCTCTCAAGAATAAATAGCATTAGAGTGTTTTTCTTTTTCTTTCTTTCTTTTTTCTTTTCTTTCTTTTCTTTTCTTTTTTTTTTTTTTTGTAGTTGTGAAAGTACTGACATTCTCTGGTGTCTAATTGGATGCCATATGTTGAACTCGATCAACCCAGTTCATCCCTCTGTCCTCTGTGACACCCCTTGAAATCAATGAGAATGCTAAAATTAAATCAGACTATATGTGCTGAAAGAATCATAAAAGTTGTATAATCCAAATCCTATGGTTAATGACTAAACACATGAAAAGCACAGTAGAACTCTCTTTATAAAAATCAATACCAGGTCTCATTTGTAGAGGCAACCTTTAATGTCTTTTCTGTTAACATCAGTTTTGAGGAAATGTTTTATATGCATCATTTTAAGAAACACTCTTCAGTTGCAAGTTTGGAATAGAAATCAAAACACTCATGGGATTGTTTTGCTATGTATGAGTGCAGATACAAAATGATATTTAGAAAAAAAAGAAGTATATAGTTTAGCAAAATGAATTTCAAAGAGCATTTCATTTCACTTGGTTCATGCAGTGAAATTCACTTATAAATAGACATCCTTAAAATGAGACTACATTGGGGCTTCAATGATTATATGACATCAATACTATTTAGGATAAAATGACTATATATGAAAAAGACTTAATATACTTAGCAGGAAAAATATAAGAATATTCTTCATTACATTTCATTTATTTACTCTTCACTATTTAGACACATGTTTCTTGGAGACATTTAGAAGTATGAGTAGTCTGTATTCTGGACAGCTTGTGGATATTGAAGTTTCTTAAGATAACCTGAATATGTTTAATGCCTTGATCATATATCATTGCCTGAAAGAAAATGAAGGCCCTTGGATAAGAAAATCATCAAAAGAATTTGTAATACAATTGTGCTATTTTAATTTAATTGTCAGCTATATCTCTAAGATTTTTCCACTAAAAACTTTGTATCTTCTAAAAATGAAACCTGTCAATTTTTCCTTCAGTAGATTCTATTATAAAACATGCCATGTGATTACAGAAAATATGAACTAAGTCTGCAAGTGTTTGTAAAAAGATCACCAGTGACCCTCCCTGGTTGGTGCAGCGGGTTAAAGCACAGCACTAAGAAACTAAAGCCAATTCAGCATGAGTTCAATACCTGCCCTGGAGGTGACCCACATGGTGCGGCAGACCTCTCCTGACCTGCCTACTGCTCCCCTCAGCAGTGTACTTATCAGTCCGCCTGTTCTGTTCCCCACTCTGCTCTGGTGAATCCTGCACCTCTGGCCTGTACTCCAGTTCTGTATGCATAAGTAAATGAATCTTAAAAAAAAAAAAAAAAGATCAGTTGGGATCGATCGAACTGGCACTGAGGCATCTGTGGCCAGCTTGCTGTGCTGTGTCCTAACCCATTGTGCCACCAGGGAGGGCCCCCAAACAAGATGATTTTGATATGTGTACTTTCAAATATAGATTTTCTAGATGTCCTCACTGGGATAGGTTGTCTCAGATAAAATAGTTGTCCATCGACAGGAGCATACATTCCATAGCAATGTTTGTGCAAACGGTGTCAGAGTTATTCAGTGTAATAGATACTGTATAAATATAAAATAATTAAATAGTAAAATAGAATATAGTAAAATAATATATTAAATGTTCGGGTGTAAAATTTCAAATATAGGCAATATTCTGAATTTTGAAAATAGGAAATTATAATGTATAAATGTCAGCGGATTACAAAATTAAATGTTGTCAGGTCTTGAGGTCTACAAATATCCAATGTGTCCAAGTGTCTATATACTCATTGACAAAATCTATTTTGTTAATGTGGAAGTTACATAATAACTAGGGCTTCACTATTATTATAGCAGCACAAAAATGTTTTTAGAGGCTTTGGATGTGACTTAAAATTCAGCTCTTTTTTTAACTTGTACTTTTTCATTTTTGTAGGACACTGTCATTTCATTTTTAAAGCAACTATGATCTTTTCTTATAAATTTCCCCTAAAAATAAAAGTTTTAGGAAGTACTAGAAAGATCTGACCAAAGTACTTCCCAAAATAAATTAGAACTCTTGAAGTAGGTATTTGCATGTGACATATTTTTGTAATATTTGAAACTCATATTAGACTTACGACAATATGTTCTGAAAAACATAATCTCACCTCTAATTTTCAGCCAATGTAAATGATTATAATTATAATGTGAATGACCATCACTGTTAGAAAAACCAGAGCAACCTTCTAATATCTCAAATAATCTTTCCCCTGCCTAATGATGGTGTGCAATCCTTTTTGATAACAAAGTAGATGTTTTTTTTCCTGGCTAATGACTAAATATTAAACTACAAAATGAGTATAGATGGCTTGCTAGCACTGACATGTGGTATTATATGAATAGTTGCTATTATGTTGTGAATAAATGTTGGTCTGACATTAATTTCCCTCATTCCTTCTGTCTATTTCTTTTTTTTTTCTCCTTTAACAACACCTACCTCTTTAACAACCATTTTCAATGATAGTAATTTGCTTTTGGGATTCTCTAAGCAAAGATGGAATTGGTGAGGATAATTCATGTGCTTTCACTTTGACTTTCCAACTGACAAAAGCCTTTATCTCAGAGAACTAATACCTGGATAATAATTTCTTTTCATGCTGCTAAATATACATTTTCTAATTTGCAGCAATTTCCATTTGTTATCAGAAAACAATTTTCCACTCATATATATGACTATAACTCCTACCCTCTTCTAATTATTCTAATTTATAGATTAAATAAAAAGACTACCTTGTATAATGTGCAGTGTTTTTTTTCACCTCCATTTATCACCTTCTTACCCTATTATCTACAGTTTACTGTGAAAATAGAAATATGAATCACTGTTACTTAATAGTCTGCATAAATTTTAAACTATGCTATATAATTTATAGTATTAATATAGATAAACCAATCCAAAACCAGTGAAAATGAAATTACATAAACTAAATATCAAAATTAAGATAAGTGGAGATAAAAAAGTAAATTTACATCTGTGCTAAGAAAAAAAAACTCACAGATTTTAATTCTGAGTTTCTTTGCAGTTAAACACAAGACAAAATACAATGGATTGCATAGTGTAATTATCTAATAAAAATCCCAACTTCTTTAATGGTGGGTTTATTTGTTATTCTTAGTTCTGAATTCTGAGAAGAAAGTGATGATCTGTTTTGTATTCTGGACATTAAACCACATGTTAAAATGATTTTACCTGCTACTTTGCTTAAAAAACACTTTAAATTTTATGTGCATGACAACACTTAAATCTTCATTAAAAGTTGAATGAGTAATAGTATCATAATCTTGTATGGGTAATAATGTAAGTTATAAGTTGGTATATGCTATTGAAGAGTATAGCTCTATAAGGATTTAATACTGAGTATGATAAAACATTCCATATTTCTTCTGAGTTTCATAGTAGAAATAATTCAAAACAGTGGTGTCTGAAGAGACTCGGTGGAAAATATCATAATTCTTATAGAAAGAAGATACATATTGATATAGGAATGACATACTATTTAAAATATGTGCTAATCTATGAAAGTTGAAGCAACAATGGTTCATAAACAGACGGTAGTATCCTTGCAGAGAGGTGAGTTACCATGAAATATGTGGAAAGCACAATTTTTAAATTTTTGTTCTGAATATATCTGCTCTGGGTTTATAAATAGTTTCTTATAGTTACAATATTCTAAATATTACATTTATTTTTTTACACATTGGACACTTTAAGACCTTGGCCTATGGAGTAACACTAATGTTTATAATTTGTCTTCTTCAATTCCTAGTCTGATGCACAACTGGCAGAAAACCATGGATCAGGAGTCTTTTAAAAGAAATTGAGGGTTCTCCTTGGTGGCACAATGGGCTAAAACACCTCATTATGAAGCTCTCCAAAGCCACTGTAGCACGAGTTAGATCCCTGGCCAGGGAGGTGACCCACATGACCTGGCAGACCTCTCCTGACCCACCTGCTGTTCCCCTCAGCAGTGTCCTTTGTCAGTCTGCCTGTTCTGCTCCCCACTCTGTCTCTGGTGAATCCTCTCATCTACCACATCTCCGGCCTGTACCCCAGTTCTGTAAGCATAAATGAATAAATCATAAAAAAAGAAAAAAAAAAGAAAAAAGAAATTGAAACTCGTGAATTTCCTCCAGAAATATCTGTATAAATTATGAATAAGAAATATAATGTCTATTCTTTTAGCAATTTTTTTCCCAAGCTGATTTCAATAGGTTTTTGGAGTAAGAACAGATTTCTGGGGGTATTCCATTAGTATTCACAAAGAAAGTAGCAGGAAATCTGTGGGAAGCCAGGGGAGAACTGTGGTACCATGTCCAAGTTCAGGGAAAGGGCGTTCTGGGTTCCCACTGAGAACAACTGTTGACAGGGTGCCTCATTCAGTGACATACAGCGGTTTGTCAAGGCATGGCAAGTTCGTTAAGGAGAAAGATGTTTTTACAGACGCGAACAAGCAAACTGCCTTTTAAAAGGGTAAACTTACTAGGAAAAGGAGACATTTGCATAGACACAGATGGACAGTTCTTAGAGGGCAAAAAGCTGTCTTTGAAAGAGACATTTGCACAGACACAGGCCGCACTTTACCAGAGTAAGGTTTATTCATATATAGTTTTTATTTTATTTTATTTGGGGGGAGTACCTTGTGGACTTCTATTTACCTGGAATTTAACACTTCTAAGATCTGGGTGCATTAATTTGGAAGGGCTGCTGGTCCTTTATAATGATTGACAATCCTCCATGTCTCTACATGCAGTTTCCATTTCTGCCTTCCTCTCTCCCCCTTTCCTCCCCTCTGGTTCATCTAGGAGGCAAGCAGTTTAGATGATGGGAGTGGGGGTGTTTGGCCTTCCCGGAGAGTGTTCTGTTAGGGATGACACACAGCCAATTCTTTAAGTTTCCAAGAATGCAATTGGAACTAGTTAAAGGCTCAGCAAAAAGGGAGTACAGGGCATATTATTCATTGACTTAACGGTTAATCCTAAAGAGGAAATACAATTCAGTCATCAGTGTTTAATTTTGCTTATTTCTAATTGTCTGATTTAAGCTTCCATCAAATACATAGACATCTTAAACATTGACAATAAACAGGTTTAACATGTTCAGTCTTAGAGATTGTGTAACTGATTTAGAAGAAATCAAAGGTCAGACCTTATCAAGTGACATCTATTGCCCAGCCACATTAAACATAGTTAAATTAGGTTATTTAGTTGCTTGTGTGGTGTTTATTTTTAAGTTGAATTAGGAGAGGAGGCCTGATGTAGAGATCACAGGAAGGTTGTTATTTATTTATTTATTTGTTTATTTTTTGCGTAGAAGAACTAGGGTGTTGGCTACATTTGGGGGTAGTAAGAAGATTCATCAGAGACAGAGTGTGGAGCAGGATAGACAGACCTACGGAGATACACTCCTAACGGCATAGCTGGCAAGACAAGAGTGGTCTGCTGTGTCATATATGGGTTAGCTGCCTGACAGATCATCAAACTCAGTCTTAGCAACGATAGCACTGAGATTTAACCCCAGGCCACAAAGGAAGTACAGGAAGGTACCATTTATAGTTAGGAATGGACAGTGGCTCCTCATTCAAACAGACCAAGGTGAGGTAACAACCAGAAAATAACACTGGACAGATTGTAGGAACACCTTTTCAATCTGAAATCAGAAACTAAGTTTGGAGAGATAAAGTTAAGGGAATGATGACTTTTGCAATCTACTTTTCAAACACCTGCAGTGATTTTTTTTTTTTGCTATCAAGCATTCAGCAAAACACCTGTACCTCTGATATTATTCTGCCAGAGTTCTCTTTACTCCATTTCTGAGTCTATTTTCCTATTATTTTCTGGTACCCCTTTCTTCAGGGTTGATAAACAAAGCTGCCTGTGTCCATGTACAGACTGATGACTAAGCCAGGATCCTAAAACTAATATAGTCTAAATGAGTTCTTCCATCTGCTGCATAAAGACAAAGAACTTCAATACAAAAGAAGTTTAATAGGGTTAGTGTGCATGCAGAGAGAAAAAAGAAAGGGAAAAAGTTTCCCAATGAAACACACAAAGTTACCCATTCCCTTGTGGGTAAATGCCCAATCAAACACAACTGGTCTATAGTAGGGTCAACGAGGCCAAAAGGCCTGCCACAATCTAAGGCAGTTTTGGGCAGGAACCATAGGAAAGGGCTTGCAGATTCCTGGCAGGTCTGGGATAAAAGGGGCAAGATCCAAGAATAAGTTATAGTTGTCACTGTGTGCCTCCCCACAGGCTTCTCACCCACATTTTTTCTAAGTGTGTCTGCATGTCTCAAATCCTTGTTTCACCTTCTGTGTCCCTGGGGCAAGTCCAAAGTTGAGAAACAAGCTGTCCTTTTCTTCACACGTCTCTATTCCATCTACCCCTCCAACTCTTCTTGTTAAGTCCTCTTCTCTAGCTTCCCCACACTGTCCAACCCTACCAATCATTTGGTGAACAGGGAATACGGGCCTTCCCCTTTTTATGGAGGCCACCCTTTGTGTAGTATCTGAAGCTTCAATCTGGGGTTCTTGCTAAGCTATTGACTGTGGCATTTGCTGGTAGGTGGCTATTTCTGGCATTTGCTTTTAACTGAAAGCTTGAAGTTTCTCTGATCCATTTAATCTCCTTTTTCCTTTATTTATAAATATCCATCGTACATCTTCTATTCTAGTTTGATCTCAGCTAGGTCATTATGTTAATAAATATAATCACTCTTATGTTATTTATGTCAACACTGCAGTTCCTTGTGCCCCATGGGGGAAGCATCTTGAGTGATGCTATTTTCAGTATCTGCTCTGATCTGTCACTGATTTTTAATCTTAAACAGCAGCTGTAGCATATGTGCCCTCCTTGGTGGCACAAGGGGTTAAAACACAGCACTGTGAAGCTATCTGCAGCCACTACAGCATGAGTTCAATCCCTGGCCAGGGAGGTGACCTTTATGATGCAGCAGACCTTTCCTGTCTCACCCACTGCTCCCCTCAGCAGTGTATTTGAGTAGATTCGCCTGTTCTGCTCCTCACTCTGTCTCTGTTTAATCCTCTCACCACCCCTGCACCTCTGGCCTGTACCCCAGTTTTGTATGCATAAGTAAATAAACATTTAAATCTTGAAAAAAATAGTATAGCACATGGATTGAATAACACATGGATGTTTCCTCCTAGAGTTGAGTAAATTTATGAAAATCTTTGCTTAAGCATTCAATGCATTTTGATATAATCAGGCTGATAACTGATTTAGTAATTGCTTAGGAATGAGTACTTTGGCTCAATATCATTGATATTGTCTTCAAGAATGAAATAAAACCAATGCCATGCTTCTAATTATGTTTGTTTTATTCATATTGATTTTTAAAGCATTAATTGGATAATAGAGGAGTCAAAAATTAGTTTAACAATCACATTTAGTTAAGTCTGAAAATGAAAAATGATATCTTTATTTTGGTGATTTAGTTGATTAGTTAAATTTGAAATTTTTTTCTATCCTTACTCAAAAGAAATACAATTGGTGGACCTATATCTTCAATTTCATAGACAATGAATTTTGATTTTTTATTTCCTCATGCACACAAGATATTAAGTAATAGAAAAGCAAGCACAAAATGGAACATTTCACCCCTGGGCCCCATTCATAGTTAGTACTTAATCTAATTCTAATTGCAGTTTCAGTTACTCCCAAATGTTTTATCTACAAATAATCAGTTGTGTTTCCCGATAACTTTAGTGAAGTAATCTGCATGCTAAAATTGCGTTTCCTTTTCCTGAGCAAAGCTGGTTTTGCCTGAAATAATCTTTTTTTTTTTTGGCTAGGAAACTTTCCCTACTGTAAAATCTCTGTATTTCATGTAAGTCCCGTGACAGACTTTCATGGATGATGCTGGATGGGTTGCTGCCGGAAGCATGAGTCAGTTAATAAAAGCAACTAAATCACTACACTTATTCTGATGAATTGTGTTTTTAAAAACAGGATCTCCACTAGTTATGCATTAGTTGTCTGAGTGTCATTAAATCAAATGGATGTTATTTTAACTCTGTTTTTCCTAAGATCATGAAGCTTTAGACTACCTTTTCTGCATGTTAACTATATAGCATGTTAGTATCTTAAACAACCCAGACGATCATCCTGGTACTGATAATAAGGCCCCCACATTCTTTGCTATTTACCTGAATGATAATGCTTATTTTTGTTTAATCCTACTGAAAAAAAAAAAAAAAAACTGTCGACAATAGGGCAATAAAATTGGTAATGTTGAAGATAACTCCCAACCTAAAACCCAACCCATGCCTTCCTGGTGGTGCAATGGGTTAAAGTGCAGCACTGTGAAGCTATACACAGCCATTGCACATGAGTTCAATCCCCAGTCAAAGAGGTGACCCACA
>NW_004567127.1:11879876-11911312 GCF_000260355.1 Condylura cristata | reverse complement strand
CAAACCAGAGATGCAGGCGTGGTGAGAGGATTCACCAGAGACAGAACAGGCCGACTGATGAAGTACACTGCTGAGGGGAGCAGCAGGCAGGTCAGGGGAGGTCTGCCCAGCCATGTGGGTCACAACCGGCGTGAGGATCCATCTCGCACTCAAGCGGCTGCAGCGAGCTTGCACTGCTGTGTCCTAACCTGTTGTGTCACCAGGGAGGGCCCTATTTTAAATTATTTTAACTAGTAAACTAAAAGAAATTTTAAAACTATTTAGAATGACAGTGTTATATAGAACTAAAGTTGTCTATGATGTCACAATATCAAAATTACAATTGAGACTTTCAGGCAAAAATGTTCCTAATTTTCCTGCAAAACATGTTTCAAATATATCATTAAACATAATTTTTATAGATAATGACAAACAGACATTTTAATTTCACATGGGTAATCTCTGAAAAACTCAAATCCATGCCTAAACCTGAAGTCAGGTCTTATCTATAAGGCCTTAAAATAGTTGATTCATTGTTTCATTGTTTCTGACCTTTTTTTTTTTAAAGACTGCTTTAGAATTATTTAAGTACATTTTTAAAAAAAGGTTATTTTTTTATGCATACAGAACTGGGGTACAGGCTGGAGGTGCAGGGGCGAGAGGATTCATCAGAGACAGAGTGGGGAGTAGAACAGGTAATGGATGAAGTACACTGCTGAGCAGAGCAGCGGGCGGGTCAGGAGAGGTCTGCCACGCCATGTGGGTCACCTCCTGGGCGAGGGATCGGGTGAGCACTGAATAAGTAGCTTTCTCACCCAGGAAGTAAGCACACTATATAGGGGCTGCAGCCAGTTTGCAGTGCTGCGTCCTCACCTGTTGCGCCACCAGGGAGGGTCCCCTAGAACAGATTTTTAAGGAGGCCAACCCACATACAATAGATCAGTTTATATAAAGTATTTGAGATAGTGATGAAATGAGCAAGAGCATCAGTTGGTGCATCATTTTGTAATTTCTAGTCTTTTTCTTAATAAAAATAGGAATGACAGTTTGAGGATGAATGAAATATTAAGTATAGCAAATGTGTTTCATAAAATTTAATAACTATGTAAAATTACACACACAAACTCATCATTTTTATTATATTTACCCTTTAAAAATGTAGCTGAATATACCATGTCTTGTGAATTCTGTCTGTATCTGTTTCACTGTTACTTAATCCTACATTAATTTTCCATCCTTCTTTTTATATTGAGAATCAACACATTTTTCAATGTTCACCTCAAATATGAGCCCCATCCAAAGTCTCCACTGACCTTCAATCAATATTCATTTTTTCATTTGATTCAATTCCTCCTGAATTTTTAAAAATATCTCTATCACAGAATTCATATTGATCTCAGTTCAGTAGCCAATTTTCCTTACCATATTTAATCTTGAAGTCAAAAGACCATAACAACGTATAATAGACACTGAATAAATATTTGTTGGAATTAAATCAAACCAATGCACTTTTTTTTATTTTACAGATAAAAGTTAAATTCAAAGGCATGCGATTGATTTGTGGCTCAACTAGAAACAGAAATAGAACTTAAGTGGTATTAATCTAGTATTCATCATTTTTCTGTTTCACTGGGGAACAGAATTGTGTTTCCTTTGTTATTAGTTGACTGTGCTTGAATACAAACTTTAGTCTCAGAGATTTACCTAAAAAAATTCTGTATTCTGAAACCTCTGTAATATGAGAACCATAATAATTAAGTAGGTTAGCAGTAAAATTAATGATGAATCAATTAAGAAAAAGGATGATTTGAAATTTAGACTGTCTCTACTTTGCCTCTAGTCTTGCTTTATTACATAATCACTAACATCTGCAGGTGATGTTCCTTGGTCCAAGCAAGATAGCTGATAAAAACTGGTTAAATCAACATTTATTTCTTATAGTAAGAGAGTTGATTTAATGTCTTACGTCAGGTTCTAAAGAAGCAGGTCCTGAGACAGAGAGTCAACTAGATGTGATGGACTGAGTGTGTTAATCCCATCATAAATGGGGTGATGGAAATAGGACAGAGGATTAAACTAATTTATAATTTTAGTTGCAGTGAGTGCAAATTCACCAGGATGCCTCAGACAACTCTTGAGACAAAAATGCAATGTTGGAAAGACAGCAGCTCTTTTTACATCTTCCAGTCTATCATTGGTTATAAGTTTCCCCTAGGTAGTGTGCTTACTTCCTGGGTGAGAAAGCTCCTATTCAGTTAAGACAAATCATCCTCAGAGAAGGATGGTTGTAATGATCACACAAACAGAAGGTAGCAGGAGGGGAGTAGCTGGTCAGAGAGATATGGTCAGGGCAATGTTTTGAGTGTTTGAATATAACATATAGATTGTAAATAACATATTGCTGTGGAATGGAACAAATATTCTTGAATATTATTGTTATTTCAAGATTTTCTTTGTGCCTTTAAAATGTGTGTATTAGACCTGAGGAAGAAATTGTGTTCACCTGTCTGTAAAAATAGATCACAATCACATAAATTTAAAGAGCTGCTTAATTGCAAATCTTTTAGTGATTATGTCACCTTTATAAATATACTTTATCTATTCATTCATTTATCTATTTAACCATTCATTCTATTAAATCTTGAATTTAATTTAGACTTATTGTTTGTTTTTAAAATATTTAATTTATTCATATAATATGCTTTTCTATGTAAGCTGTTTGATTTATAATCACTGTGACCATGCATCTTTATTTCAAACCTCTAGAATCAATAATATATATTTAAATTTTTTCATAGTAATGCAATTCAGTTGATTTTTAAAATAACAAGTATGTGTCACAAGTGAATTAATTTAGAAATATGAGCATGGAATCTGTACTGATCCCTATTTTACTTTGCTTTATATCCATTCATTTGTGCGTTCATTCAGTCATTCATTTGATCATCCATCCATTCATTTATTTCACAAGTACTTATTGATGTTGACTGTTCAGGCACTGTTCAGTACAGGGTATCTAATGATGCATAAAACTCAGTTTTAAAACAATTTTTAATATCCTTATAGTCTTGTAGAACAACAAAACAAGGGGATAGACTAACAAATCCATGCAAATATATTTTGCATGGAGGTAAGCACATAAAACTGTGGGAAAACAAGAGGGAACCTGACAGTTTTGAGAGCTTTCAGAAAAGATTTCCTGGCAGAGGTGACATCAACCCAAGATGTAAAATAGGAGTAGGCATTAATCATGCAAAATGTTAGCAAAACAATTCTTGGAAGGGCAATTTAGTAAAAGACCGAGAGGGGAACATCTTCAGGACAAAATCGACTGCAACTGAAATACACAGTGAAAAATCGATTATGGCTAAAATGCGACTGAAAAAGTGAAGAAAATTCAGATCACAAAGAATGTTGTGGATTATTTAAGGGGATTTTGGATTTTGTTTTTTAAAGATTTATTTAGTTTTTCATACAGAACTGGAGTACAGGCCAGAAGTGCAGGGGTGTTGAGAGGATACACAAGAGACAGAGTGGGAAGCAGAACAGGCAGATGGGCAAAGTACATTGCTGAGGGGAGCAGCGGGCTGGTCAGGAGAGGTCTGCCATGCCATGTGGTCACCTCTGGGGCAGGCGAGGATTGAACTCAAGCAGAAGTGCTTAAGCCTCTCAGTGTTGTGCTTTAACCCGCTGAGCCACCAGGGAGGGCTGGGATTTTGGATTTTATACATTGTTGCCTGTACCAGCAGCCATCAACTCTTCTATTGATCTTTCCTAAATGTTTTTCTCAGTTTCATTATAGAAATAGACTTCAAAGTTATACCAACCAAGAGTCATTGGTAATCTACACATATACATTTGGAAAAGATACAGGGATGATTTTCCCACTTCACATGTATTATAGAAAACTATTTGATTGGCTAAACATATCTATGTACCAATATCACTTATCAGTATGTAAATGGGTATAACAATTAAGGTCCAGTCAGGGCAACAAAACTCTTCCCAGGTAATTCATGGCGGGATTTATTTGGGAAAAATAAGTACAAAGGGTTAAAAAAGCTGAAGTGACAGTGATGAAGGAGGCAATGCCAGGACTCAGAACTGCAGAATCAATTTTATCCACAAACACAACCCATTGGATCCAGAAGACAGGGTCAAAACAGGGTTCTGGAAACAGAACTATTGCCAGCCTCCTTGATGTGGTCAGGATCATCCAAAACTTAGGAGATACGTTTACTTGAATCATGAGAAATAAGAAGAATATCTTGACTTCTTCCCCAGTCCTAATGAAACTGAGGAGGGTTGACAAATCAGCCTGAAGAAGTTCTTGGAGGCTCAGCTTCTGAAGGATGGAAGGTGCTATCACCCGTCCCCAGAAGGGAAGGAAGAATTCCACTTAGTGAGAAAGAAGTAGTTAGAGATTGATTAGAGGCAAAAGGTAACCACAGGGGAGGGAGAGGTTCTTGATAGAACAACTACCTCAGGATACTTTGTATATCTTGATCTTCATGGGCTTCTGGCTTTGGTGAGAACCATGCTGAGGTCTGTTACCAAGTTCCAGTTGGGATTGCTAGGGGTGGAAATCTACCTGGTGTTTATCTTATTGTGGGCATCACTGGCCTTTGTCCATGCCTTCCAGTAGCTGATAGCAAGTTGGAAAGGGAAACTGGAAAATGGAATTTTCCATACTAGGCCCAGTGTGATACAGAAAAGAGGAGGAGAAAGGCGAGAAAAAAAAATCTGAGCACCAACAGAAAAATGACAAAAACAATATAGTAAGTCTACACTGACCCTTCCCAGTGGTGCAGTGGGTTAAAGTGCTGCACTGCGAAGCTAAGCCAAGCCATGGCCACTTCAGTGCAAGTTCGATCCCCCACCAGGGAGGTGACCCACATGGTGCACCTGTCTCACCCCCTGCTCCCCTCAGTAGTGAACTTCTTCCATCTGCCTGTTCTGCTCCCCACTGTTTCTGATGAATCCTCTTGCTGCCCTGTACCTCTGTTCTGTACCCCATTTCTGTATGCATAAATGAAACTTAAGAAAAAAAAATAAGGCTATATTGTAATATTTGTAATACTATATTTTAATATTTGGTATACTTTGAAGGGAAATAATCGTATGACCTACCATGGATTTCAAAATTAGCTTTCATACAAATTTCAGTAGGAGATAAGGATGATGATTATGATGATTATAAAATTGCAATATTTTTTTTCTTCAGTTAACATATGCTAGTTACTGAAATTTACATAAATTGTTCCAAAGTCTTCACATAGGTAACTTTATTATTTCCATTTTACATACAAATGATCATTTTAGGAGCTCAATTTCACACCTCTGTTAGCATACCATGTGCATTTCCTGTTTTACACTCAGGTAGACAGTGTCTTTTACATACACTGTCTAGTAGCATATAAATGACATAAAATCTTAAATTTACCTCTATTATATATTAAAAGTAATATGTATTCATATTGATATATGTAGATGCTGATATATGGAATGCTGATACATGCAAATTCAGAAACACCTATGAGGACAGCTACAAAGTATATGACAGTCAACACATATAAAACAAATTTTATATCAAAATGTATAATATTTTGTCAAAATTCAAGTGTAAATATCTTTTTATAAATATGACTATGGATAATCATGATTTCTTTTTTCAGATTTATTTATTTATGCATACAAGGGTACAGGCCAGAGGTAGGGAGGTTGAGAGGATTCACCAGAGACAGAGCGGGGAGCAGAACAGGCAGATCTCCTGAAGCACACTGCTGACAGGAACAACGGGTGGGTCAGGAAAGGTCTGCTGTGCCATGTGGGTTAGCTCCCTTGCCAAGAATCAAACTCTTGCTGCAGTGCCTGCAGATAGCTTCACTATGCTGTGCTTTAACCTGTTGGGCCACCAGGGAAGGCCCAGGTTTCTTTAATTTCTATGCCAGTTCTTCACGACTCTTAAAGTTTAGGGATATAGGATAAGGAAAAGCTGTATTGCAAATACTTACATTCTTTAATTTTCCTGTAACTATCAATTCCATCCAAGAAGCGCAGCATTCATATAATGACCTTTTGATTGACAGGAGTGATTTAAATAGCTTTCAGCTTCCTTGAGGGGATCTCTATCACAATAATAACCTCAATACAATACCTCAAAGGTATTTGACATTCAATAGCAACAAAACCGTAAGAATGTGAAAGAATAGTGAATTTTCTCACAGAAATATCACTGACCCAGAATAAAATTTTGATCAAAATATATTGCTATTTTAATCTAAAAAAGTTTCTACACAAAGTATAAAATGTACAAAATCATAAAATCAAAATTAATTTACAGTGTTTATTTCTGCTAGCCAATATAAACACAGTATTAGTGCTATATTTTCTTATAGTTTTATCTTCATTGGAAAATAGCTTTGTTAAATCTTGTAATTATTATGAATATAAACACACATATACTTTATTTTATTTCACAATAATTGTAAATAATTGATAATATTTTGTTTGAAAAGAACATCATTTCTTATGTTGGACAGTATACAGTTTTGGTATTTTAAACTATGTAAACTAAAGCAGAGATTTCATTTTTACATTCCATTTTTTTATCAGTAAACTTTATTAGAAATATAATTTTCCTAAGTGTGCTAACCTCAGCTTGAGTGACCCCTCCTGACAAATAAGTTTATAAATCTTTAGCATAGATTTATAGAATATTTACTATAAAGTATTTCAATAGTTATTTCATCCTTTTCATAGTGTATGATTTGCTATTTGCTACCATTTATATAAATATCACTAACATGTATTTTAATTGTTACCATTCATTTCATTTATTCTATTTTTCTTTAGAATTATTTTCTATTCACACGTCTTTATCAAAAAATTTTTAAAGGATTTATTTATGCATATAGAACTGGGATACAGGCCAGAGGTGCAGGGGCGGTGAGAGGATTCACCAGAGACAAAGTGGGGAGCAGAACAGGCCGACTGATGAAGTACACTGCTGAGGGGAGCAGCAAGTGAGACAGGAGAGGTCTGCTGCGCCATGTGGGTTACCTCCCTGGTAGGGGATCGAACTCATGCTGAAGTGGCTGCAGCAAGCTTTGTAGTGCTGTGCTTTAACCCACTGTGTCACCAGGGAGGGCCCATTCTTCATCAAATTTTGTGGTAATATTCTTTAGCATTGGTATTAAGTTTGGTGTTAATTTGTTGTTTTATTTTTATTTTTCATCTACTTTGTTTTATTAACTCATGTTAATAAAATTAACGCCTACACATGATGTAGGGGTCTAGTGCCTACTTTTGCAGCTGTGTGTTAGCACACCAACCACAGCCACTCTGAAGTACCACCATAATCCTCCACTATAGTATTCAGACGCCTGCCGCATTTGCTCTCTTCATCCCCTCTCTCTTTCGGTAACCTCATGTTTGCAGTCAGATTTCTAAGTTCTGTGTTGGTTCATTTGCCTACTTTGCTGGACCAGAGTGTGTCTCCAAACTCTCTAAAAATTCTTGAATTTGGGCCCTCCCTGGTGGCGCAGCGGGTTAAAGCACAGCACTAAGAAGCTAAAGCCACTTCCACATGAGTTCGATCCCCGCCTGCCCCGGAAGTGACCACATGGTGTGGCAGACCTCTCCTGACCCGCCCGCTGCTCCCCTCAGCAGTGTACTTCGTCCATCTGCCTGTTCTGCTCCCTGCTCTGTCTCTGGTGAATCCTCTCACCCTCCACATCTCTGGCCTGTACCCCAGTTCCATATGAATAAATAAATCTTTAAAAAAAAAATTCTTGAATTTGTGAATTAGTGGACAGCTGGGTTGGTGGATATCTTTGCTGGGGTTTTAAAAACTGGATATGAGAAGGGAAAGATTTTCTTTTTTTATTGGATCAAAAAAATTTCAAGATTATTTATTTGTTTGTTTATTGTAACTGAACTGGGATATAGGCCACAGATACAGGGGGTGAGGGGATTCACCAGAGTCAGTGTGGGAAGAAGAACAGGTGAACTGACTGAAATACATTGCTAAGGGGAGAAGTGGGTGGGGCAGGTCTGCTGAGTCATGTGGATGGGCTCCCTGGCTGGGGATCAAACTCCTGCTGCAGTGGCTGCAGATAGCTTCAAAGTGCTGAGACTTAACCCCGTTTCCACAAAAACTTAATTTTCATATTTACTATGTCACATTGTTTCTCATGGAGGAAACCAGATGCTTCTATTAGAGAACAAACTCTACATTCTAAAATTCATAAATGTAGATTAAGGAAGCTTTATTTTTTTTAGGTTTGTTACAGAGTATAAGTTTAATCATGGACAATAACTTACTTTATTTCCTTAACTAATCTCAAATTTAAAATCCCATTATAGCTATTGTCACGTCTCTTGAGTTAAGCAGATGCAAATTATTAAATTGATAATAGTTTGAATAAGAAAAATCAGGTAAATAGTTTGTTTTAATGGGGAATTTTACAGTGCAATAAACGGTGTTCTGAAAGCACAAAAAATGAAATATCTTGACAATCATCCCAGAGGACCGATCTCGAAATTGTTCTTACATCTGTTTTATCAACCTGTGTACCAATCTAGTAAATGTTGATGCATTTCAAGGCACTTTCCAGAAAAAAGAGTAGAACTAGGTAAATGGCATATCCTCGCTCATTTTACCCAGATGCAATAAACAAGAGATGTGAGCAAGAATATCATCATCACTCTATGAATGGCAATGGCTTAAAGGGACTTGGCTTTTGAACCATTTTAATAGACTTCCTGGGAGCTTTAATTAGTTAGAGATGCAAGTAGTATCTGACAGCTAGCAGAATCTCTTGAGTTAAAATCAAACTAATTAAATTCTAGAAGGAAAACATTTTATTTCTAGTGCCCTTAATCAGTCATCCCTGTGTAGTAATAAATATTAAGTACATAAACAAACAAATAAACAAATAAATAAAGCATTGATGGCCTTTTTGTAATATAAACAGGAAAGTTTGAGATGTGAAATAGTGATGTACTAATTTTCAACTTGATCTGCATTTCCCAGACAACCATCTTAAGGCATACTTCATTTTGGTTTAAATAATCCAGATTCCGGATAACATGAAGAATTACTCAAAGAACTCAGTACTATTTTTGTTAAAATTGTAGCCTAATAGTGATGTATCTTCTGGATAGTTTCTGCAAGTTTAAATTTAAATACATTTATGTTACATATATAATATAATCATCAATACATTCTGAAATACTAAATGTACATAAACACAGCAACAATTACCATTTTCTGGATTTCTTTTAAAACATCGACATCATAGACGATGACTTAGATTCATATTAGATATAAAATCCATAGAATAGAACAAAGATTCAACGAAACATAATAGTTATCCCATAATATCCCATGCAAAATGTTCTTAAAACAATGAAATTCAAATACTCTTGATTGTTCTATGGCATCTCTTGCTTGTAAAAAGTAAATGCTAGGCCCTCTTGGGTGGTGCAGTGGGTTAAAGCACAGCACTAAGAAGCCACAGCCACCTCAACCATGAATTCTGTTCCAGCAAGGGAGGTGACCCACATAGTGCTCGTCGGCTGCACCCCTCAGCAGTACACTTTGTCTGTCTGCCTGTTCTGCTCCCCACTCTGTCTCTGGTGAATCCTCTCACCACCCCTGCACCTCTGGCTGTACTCCAGTTCTGTATGTATAAATAAAAAAAAGCTTAAAAAAAAAGTAAAAATTAAACAATGTACAGTTTATTTAACATTTGTAATTATAAAAACAAATATCAACTATCAAAAATTAAAGAATATTATTTTGCTATGAGAGATCTTTGTCAATTATTTCCTTCCTTTCTGACATTTTCTTTTTCAAGAAGGCTAATGTTCTGATATTCTGTAACATTCTGTTCTGTTCTGAGCTTCTAAACTCGTAAAACAGGCAGCAAGATGTTGGACTCCACTGCTTAGATCCACAGTTGGACCAAGAAGACTTGTTTTCTTGTCAATTAGGATTTGTCACTCAAATACTCATGGTGAACTTGAACTAGAACTTGTTATAAAACTTGAGCTATGAAAGTCACATTGGACTATTTCAAGGAAAAGCAGATTACAGCAAAGTAATCTAGAGAGCAGTAGAATAATGCAAGCATACAAGTCAAATAGAAATTAAAGAATGGTGGTGGGGGAGAGGTAAAGAGCAAAAAGAAGGAATGATACGTAAATAACTATTTTTTCCACTTCTATTGATAAATTTCTGTTGTCGAGCCCTTACATGCAGGACTCTCTCAATGGCAAAATTAAATCACAAGTATTGGCATAAACTACCATCTCTTATTGCCACTGGCCTCAATGCCCTCATTTTCTTTCTCGGATTTTATTTATTTTTTTTTCTAGTATTAAGTCATACTGAGCTGTCCAGTATCATCATCACCATCAGGGAAAGAAAACTGAGAATGATGACTACTGAATTCCAGACCTACTCAACCTAGTCCCCATTATGAGCAGAAACACTAACCACACACCTGAAACTGACCCTTCTGTCAAGCAATTCCTTTCTTATTCTGCCTGCCAATTCTAGGGTAGAAGTCAACTATTTATTTAGTAGTTACAGGCTCATGGGAAATTACTCTGTCATCATAAGCTCCCCTGAAGAGTCGAGATCCCCACCAGGGCCTGGGGCAACAGGCACAGCCTTACGAGGCGGGCACAGGAGGGCAGGCACAAGACTTACTCAGGATTTTAATCTAATAATAAACATAGAGCTGAGCAGAATAAATAATAATTAGATCACTGGGAGAAATGTTGTATTGGACTAAATCTACTTTCATCTGTTTTCCCCAAATCCGTGTAGGCCAAATATTAAAAAGAAGGCATTGTGTATTTATTGTTTTTTTCTGCATTCTAGGACAACACCCTATTCTCACAGGATGTCAGACCACAGGTGAAACTTGAGCTGACTCGAACTATTCCAATACTCTATTAAAATGGCTGTTTATTTTTAAGGAGGATATACAGAATCAATGGCAATCACTCACAATTTTGTAAGTTGCATCATAAAATGTATCTCTTGGCTAGTGACTTTAAGGTATGGAATCCCACGAATGTAGCTGAGACATTCTGTAAGCCTTAAATAATGATTTTGACAGAAAGATTTTAGCAGAGAACCAATATCTAGAGTAAATGTCAATTCCAATAAAGATGAAACACGGAATCCTCCAGGGTTGAAGGAGACAGATGTAATGAACTTTCCACTAAATCACAGGCTGTTTTTTTTTTTTCCCCAAAAGATGGTATCATATGAAGGAACTGGCATCATTCATTGCTACTGACAAGATGAACACTCAACAACAGCTGTAGTTAAATCAATCTTGGTGTCAGAGAAGCCATTCTGTGGCACACTTCCACGGCTTCTATGCTTTCTACCAAGCAACTCCATTTATGGCTCCTTGTAAAACATCATCATATCCAAGAACAGAGGTTAACTGAGGGCCACTGGAAAAAAAAAAAAATCATTGTATTCCCCTCCTTGGCAGGTGCTTTTTCTACAGTGGATGTTGTCTGGGGAGATTTAATAGTCAGACAAAAGTTCCATAGACATCATATTCATTTCCATAGACTCATTTATTTTGCACAGAACCCTTTGTGTATGATCTATTATGTACTTTTTAGACAGCTAATCAGTCAAGCCTTTTATGATTGCTCTTGAATTTGTATGAATTTTATCTCAAGCTAGTTCTTCCTACATATGTCTTAGAAGCGCCTCAAATACTGCTGTATCCTTGTTCACTTAAGTGATTTCCACTGGTCAGTGCCCCTTAGAACTCCATTGAGTAGGTCTTAGTGTGCAATATTTCATCTTTAACGCACACCTGTATTTCAAGCAAATATTTCTTTGAACCATGTTTATGTTCATTTCCTCTCCTTCAGGCTGACCTATGGAAGCTTCCACCAGAAATAAAGCATAAAAGGAGAGTCACTGGTATAATAGATATAAGTAAAAAGGGGTGTCTGTGGCCTCTTTTTTCTTTTTCTTTTTTTTTTTAAAGATTTATTTATTTATTCATACAGAACTGGGGTACAGGCCAGAGATGCGGAGGGTGAGAGGATTCACCAGAGACAGAGTGGGGAGCAGAACAGGCAGATCGACGAAGTACACTGCTGAGGGGAGCAGCGGGCGGGTCAGGAGAGGTCTGCCACGCCATGTGGTCACCTCCGGGGCAGGCGGGAATCGAACTCATGTGGAAGCGGCTTTAGATTCTCAGTGCTGTGCTTTAACCCGCTGTGCCACCAGGGAGGGCCGTGTGGCCTCTTTTTTCTAACTTTGCTATTTGGAACTTATTTGAGAGTGTCACAAAATATGAGATTATCATTGTATAAAATACATGGTATTTTTCTGTATCTATTAAAATTTATGACTTAATGGTTCTCAAAATATACAACTTAGGGAACTACTCAATCTCATAGCCAATATCCTCCAGCCAGGTGTTCAGTTTTTAATGGGTCCCTGAAGCATACCAGGAACCATTTAAATAGTAGTTGTGGCAAAGAAGGTAGAAAAATTAATTATTATTTATTTTAATATTATTTCCTGTTTGTCCTCATCACCAGCAAGAACTCTATTTCCCATGCATTAGGCTTCTTGATCAAGTTTCACAGCCCATTAATGAACTCTTTTTTAACAGTTCATTTTCCTTTCTGAATTTCATGTTGTATAGTTTAAACCATTGTTGTGTAGTTTACATTATTTTGCTTTTAAAGTTATTCATTTTATTCTGCTATGTCTAATCTGATCAGATTTCTGCTTCAGATTTCTTATTTCTAGATATCATAAGTTTCTACTTTACTTTTTGGAGCATACAGATTTATAACTACTTTACTGTTCTGCTAATTGCAATATTTGCATTCATTCTGAATTAATTTCGATAATTGATATATTTTCTTATGGAATTTTTAAAATGTCACCTCTTTTCTTGTTTGATAATCTTTGTTTGCATGATAGATATGATCTCTTTACCTTGTTGGTTCTGAAGACCATTTATTATTATATATTGCTAGCCTTTATGATGAAGTTAAATTACTTTGGGACATTTTGATTCTTCTCACAGAACTGGCATTGTTCCCTCTAAGATCATTTTAGTGGTGCTTTTCCTGGCCAGTGGGCATCTCTTTACATACATGTATAGATCAGTATTCTGCTAAATAATCAAGGTTGCCTTAGAAAAGGTTTTAGACTGCTCTCTGTGAACAACTTTCTCTTCTCATGTTCTATCCTTGGGACTCTGTTATGTCCTTAACTAACTTCCCGCAACATGTTAATATTTTGAAAACTTACTAGGTTCTAGTTAAATCGTTCTCTCACTATGCCATCCTCTGCAAACCCTCTGGATGCAGTGAACTTGGACAATTGATGGCCTTGCTTCATTTATTTTCCATTCTCACTGATTAATGTCCTTCATTACCTGATGTCCACTGTTTAAAAACCATTGTGCAATTAATCTAGATTTTGTTATTGTTATTATGTTTCAGAAGGTTAATGCAATTCATTTTTTCTCCAACATTTCCACTAGAAAAAAATATTCCTGAGATATTTTAAAGATTTTTCTCAATGTTGTTGGAATTCAGCTATAATTTTTATTAGTTGAACATGCCTTTAACTTTTTTTTGATTAATATTAATTTATTGATTAACTGATTTATATTTTATCAGTATAGGTTCAGTCCTCTATCCACCAACAAAGTACCAACCTACTTACCAAGAAAGAGCCAATATTCCTCAACAATAGTTCATTGGGCTTCCTCCCCTTCCTCATCCCTACATTCCCCTTCTGCTAGTGTCCCGCTATCAAGATACCAGTAATAATATTCTACTATGTTCCTTTTCTCAAATCGCTGTTTCTTTATTTGTCTATTATCTGTCTCTCTCAGCTTTTCTCTTTATCTCTAACTTTCTTCCTTTCTCTTTCTTAGGACTTCAATTGCATCTGTTAGAACACATACACTTTATTTTCCATACTTGTCATCAATACCATTCATTTTTTATATTTAACTTAAAAAAAATAAACCTCCATTCTTAATGTAGACATTTTAGTATGACACAAAACTCAGCAACTATGTCATTCTTCTACTCTATGCAAACTGTCATTTACCCAGCCACTGAGCCCAAAAAAATTTTTCTACTTTTTAGCTATGTTCAGTGACCCCAATAAATGGAGGAATTTCAATTATTTAGCTAGTGAGAAATCAGAACGCATTTACTTTTCTGTTTTATCCTCAAGTCTAATTTATGCTGGCAGGTGCAAGGGGCTCTTTCTTAACAGTTTAGTCTAAATTGAATGATGGACACAGAGATATGTTGATGCCTAATTGTCTCATATATTCACCTGATTCTGCTTTATAATCAGATTTACAGACTGTTATATCATCTGTCACTCCCTTAATTCTACAAATTTTAAAGAATTTCATATTAACAATCTAGTTCCCTCCTAAATTGACATTTTGAAATCCTTATCACTACTCCCAATAACCATTTATACTTTGCCTTCTAACTAAGCATACACTTTATAAATATATTGAATATTTCATATACATGTAAATATACATATTTTGTTGATTATAGGTGCACTGATTTCTTATTATCTGTAATAAGAAAGTGATTATACCCACATAACAATAACATTACAGTTCTTTTTATTCTCTACAGTATTTAATGTACTTCTTTGATTACATCAAGCAAGGTACATCAAAAGTCCAATAGTTAGAATTACAGAGTAAGGACAGTTTCATCAATATTTTGTCTGTCTAAATATGCCATTATTTGTTTTTAACCAAATTTACATAAACCATTATCCCTTTTTGCTACTGATTTTTTTACTTTTACATTATGTTCCTTTTCCTAGCATAGCCTATCATTGGCTCCAATGTTTTTAATTTATTTTGCTCTTCCGTGTTCAGTGACATCTTAATTAATTGGACCTACTTGTTTAAAGGAATTCACTGAACATGAATGATGAGATTCATTTACGATACCCAGCATTGCTAGTACCAGTTTTTTAAAGTAATTACGGTTCCCCACCTTTTTCCGTTAGGTCAGGTTATTTCCCAAACTTTCTAATACAGACTAAAAACTGCATATTTTTCTATGTTCCATGCTCTATGCACTCTAGTGTAATGATATATTTTCATTATATATGAAAAATTGTCCACATCATTATACTTTCCCTTACATAGTGAGGGAAGCTGCAACATTTTTCTTTCTAGTTTGTGCTTTCAAACCTGTTAATTTTCACTAGTGAGCTATGATTATTTTTCTTAGCTGCTTGACCTCCTTCTTCATTAGTATCATTGTTAATGTCTCTGTGTTTGTAGAGTTGAGCAACTAACTAGCCTATTGCGTGGTTTTTAGAGTGCACATCATCATATACTTTAAAATGGGGTACTGGATTGGGTATAGTGGGGGAAAGAAGAATGTGTTCAAGCATCACTTTTCTCTGAAATTAAATAAATGATTATTTTCTATTTGTGAGAGTTAATTTCATGTGTCATCTTGACTGAGTCACAGCATGCCCAGGTATTTAGCTAAACATTCCTCTGGGCTGTCTGTGAGGGTGTTTCTGCATGCCATTAATTTACATAGTAGATTAGAGTAAACCCATGGTCATTGTCATCTCTCACATGGGTGGGTCCTATCCAGTGGACATGACACATAAAGATAAAATAAAGGCTGAATAAGAAGGAGCTTGACTGATCAGTTGGGACATTGGTATATTATGGCCCTGAGGTTTATACTGAGACATCTCTCTTCTTGGATTTTGGGCTTTTTGACTTTTGGACTAGACCTTACATCATTGACTCTCCTGGTTTTCTGATTTAGACATTAGTTCTGATCTCTGCCTTGAATTTTGAAGATATGGGGGCTTCTCAGCTTCTATAATATGTAATGAGTCAATTTCACTAAATAAAGATTAGAGCTAGAAATCAAAGTAGAGACAGAGATGTGTATACACACAGAGAGATTCATACATCTATTTCATCATGTTTCTCAGAACTATGATGCTACAGATTTGGTATCTAGAATAGTTTTGGAAGAACAGAATTTCAAGGAGATAGCAAAGAGTGCACTGATATTCTATGGCATTATCTGGTAATTTTAGTGTAAAGACAGAAGGGTATCCTGGAACCCCAAAGTTACATTGTCTAAATGGGTTTATTATCTGCTATTAAAGACAAAATATACTCGTAGTGCAACAAAAGAACTTAATAGGATTATTGTGCATAGAAAGGGAAAAATAACTTCCCTCACCCCCCAAAAAAGCAACAACAACAAAAAACCCCACAAAGTTTCCCATCTTCTCATGGCTAAATGCCCAGCCAAATAGGGTTGGCCACTCCAGGCTAGCTGAGGCCTGAAAACCTGCCACAAGTCTAAAGTACCCCCTGCAGGGAACTACAGAAAGGGGTTGAAGAGGCTAAGAAATTCTATAACAAAAGTGGACAAATCAAAGTACAGATCAAGATAAAGGTTGTCATTGTCAGCCTCCCCATATCTCTCACTCACATCTCTTTTAAATGTTTTGATTCTGTTTCACCTTCCATGTCCCCCAAGTCCATCGAACAAAGTCCAAACTCAAGAAGCAATCAAGTACTTTTCTTCACATGTATTTTCTTCAAGTTTTCTTTTCTCTGTGCTCCCCCGCCCCTCATCTCCTTAGGATTTTCTAAGTCTCCTTGCCAATCAGTTTCACCCTACCGTAAATGGGGCAGGGAACACATGGAACCTCCCATTTTCAATGGAGGATCCTTCCCTGTGACATGACTGACTAAATTATAATGCAAGTTAAGTCCCAGACTCAGGGTGTGCCTACTGTTAAAAGCTGGGCATTGACTAAAGAGAAATGAGATCCCGAAATAGGAAAGGGATGTGAGGGAAGACATTGATGAAACTGGATACGTTATGTCTTATGTTGTGATGTGTCTCCTTCACAGCGTAAGAAGCCTTCCTACACCAATTAGGTGTACTCTGCACCTAAATCTGAAGAAATTAACATTGTTTGAAGAAATTCATAATAATTCTACAGATATCAATAAATCTATTTCTTCAAGCACTCCTATAACTAACCAATGATCCCATGTACAGAATGACCACACAGCAAAGATGGAATTATATCTGGGTTCAGCAATATGAATTTGTTCAAATCAAAGCCAACTTAGCTAAAGCCACTGCTGGCTGCTCAATCTGCCAGAACCAGAATATAATAATGAATTCTCACATGGCACCATTACATATGGTGACTAGTCAGCTACCTGATTGATTTTACTACAATGCTTCCATCATGGAAAAATAAACATTTTGTTCTTCCTCTAAAGTAATATATATAAATTTGCCTTCCGTTAATGCAATGATTCTGCCAAAACTATCATCCATGATCATATACAATGCCATATCTATCATCATTGTAATCAAGCTAGCATTGTTTCTGATTATAGAACTCATTTCACTGCAAATGAAGTGCCACAATAAGCCAATGTTCTGGAATTCACTTTTACCATGTCCTTCCATCCTAAATAGCTGACTTAATAGAATAGGCATTCGAAGACTAGACTCAATTACAGAACTAGTTAGATCACAATATCTTGCAGGCTTGCACAAGGTTCTTCACTAAGCATGTATATACTCAGAATCCATTTCCAGTAAGTGGTGCTATATCTCCCATAACCAGGATTCATAGGTTAAGGAATTAAGAGGTGGGAATGGGAATTGCACCTCTCATTATTACTCCTAATGATCCACTGACATGACCTTTATTTTCCATTCCCCAAATCATAATCTCCACTAATCTGCGTCACTCCAAAAGGGGTGATCCCACCTAGACATAGACAGTAATGCCAGTGGCCTGCAACTTAAACAGCTTGCACCAGTCAGATAGTTCTTTTGTCCTCTGAATCAATAGGCACAAAAGGAACAACTGTGCTGGTTAGATGATTAATCTAGACTGCTACAGGGAAATTACAATACTATACCACAAAGGAGATAAAGCATATGTAGAATATAGCTGCTCTCACCAAACACCTTTTAGTGTGGCTTAGGTCAATGGAAAACAACCTAATTCAGGTGACTACAAATAGCCCAAACACACCTTCAGAATGAAGTTTTGGGGCATTTACCAGCTCCACGAGGTAAAGAATTGGAGAGAGCTGAATTGTTTGTTGAAGACAAATACATATAGAACCAGTAGTGGAAGAAGGTAGACTTATAAATATCAGTTGTAAACACATTTCTGCTATAGAAGGACTACAAATAGCATTGGTATTTCCTCTTTGTTTTGTTATGAATATGTTTGTGGTTATATGTGAGTAGCCAATGTCTTTATTTTTATCTCTTCTTAATTCCTTATGAAACAAAGGTACATTGGCTTGACATCATAAAGTTTAAGTTATATGATATTAAGTAGAAGTGTGACATCAAAATCATTCAAGGTTACTTGTATCTCTGTGTGGAAGTGTTACTATATTTTCAGCTGTATGAATGATAATTATGTCAAAAGAGTTAAGAACTTGCCATTGTGTTTATTTGGTTACTGCATACGGTTTAATATGCTCCAAATTTTACACAGTTAGATTTGTTATTTTATTTTATGTATTAGATTAACTGGATCACAGGTACTCAGATATTTTATGAAGCTTTATTCTGGGTGGGCTTGTAAAGTGTTTTGGTGTGAAATAAACAACTGAATTAGCAGAATGAGTAAAAATGATTCCATCCCTAATGTGGGCTGGTCACATCCAATCAATAGAATCCCTGAATAAAACAAAAAGGCTGATGCATGAGAAGGAATTCCTCTTACTTGACTACCTGAGAAGGTCAAGGAATTTGTGTCTATGTATATATGTTTTCATTACAGTTTGGAGACCATTTCAGGAGGGAAATACAAAGTAATTTATTTTAAAATTACATAAGGGTTTTTTTGTTTTGTCCTTCAGACTGAGTCTGAAATATTAACCCCAAATTTTGCAATGAATCTGACAATTTCAGAATTAAAGTTACATCACCAGCTATTCATTGTTTTTAGGCTATCAGACATGTACTGGAACTATGTATCAACTCTTCTGGGCATTGAGTTTATTGACTAGAGGTTGTAGGACTTCTAAGGATCCATAGCTGTGTGAGAAGAGTTAATTTCTTCTAATAATCTCCTTTATTCCATATATGCATATATACATGCATACATAAATACACACACATATACATAAATTCATTTATATGTATGTATGGAGTAAAGGAAACTATATATATATATATATATATATATATAGTTTCTATGGAGAACTCTGATTTATACTAACATACTCTTTAAATTGTGTTTGAGATAAAAAATTGTAAGCTTATAATCTATGATTAATATTTATATTATGAGCTACCAAATTAATTTTATTTATGATATTCCTATGTTTAACTCTATTATATATTGTTTAATTTTGCAGGTTTTAGGATCAAAATTAACTGAATTTAAATTTTACTCCACTGCTTATTAGCTTCATGGACTTAAGTATGTTGAGTACTCTGTCTTCTTATGACTTCCTTTGTAAGTGGGGATAAATTAATATCTACCTTAGGTTATTTTAATGATTATGAATGCAGAAATATGGCTTATTGTCTTCAGACTGAAACAAATTTGTTATGGAACTTTAAATCATTCCACATTTCTATATTATTTCACTTTAATAATCATTTATCTCTATAATTGTAGAATCTCATTGTAATAAAAGTTGAAGTAATTAGAGTTGATATTTTAATCCATACCAACATTGTACTGAAAATTATACACATAATAACTCCCTTGTGTAAGATCACTAAAAGTCCATGTAAATCCAGAATTCAGTTTAAAATAAAATCTTCAGGTTTTTTGATACATGACTTTGGTCACTCAAAGTGTATGCAGGGAGCAGAGAAAATTCATGCCACACTTACAAAAATGACTCACATACATGCCATCCAAATGATGAAAGAAAATAACATCTATAAATGAAAAGCACAGACAAATCTGTTGCAAAGCAGATAATCCAGCAATAACAGAATAGCCAGTACCAGAAAACATGAACTGTCAAAAAATTATGACTGTTTTTATTTATAAAAACCCATTATGCAATTGAGTAAACAGAGATATTTTGACCTGTTTTTATAAACAACTGCACAAAAAAGTTAAAATATGGAAATTTGAAATCACAGCTTCCTCTGGAGTAACTTCCATCTCTACATGTCACTACATTTCAATAATCTTTCCACATTCCTGTTAATAACATACATATAAATTATAACATAATATTCTCTTAAAGAGCAGGGTGAGGGAGGTTGTTCTTGTGCCTGAAGTCACATGACAATCACACAGCCAAATAAGCTGAACGAATTCAACAAATCATAAGTCCAAACAAAAATAACTTTAAGAGATACTAATGTATTTTACCGATTTACACATGATTGTCAATACATTTCCTAGTATATAAATACTAAAATTTATGATTCTATAAATTAAGATAAAACCCATTCATGCCATAACAATTGAAAAAAGAAAATGCCTCTTCAAGGTCACATAATCTGTGATAAATGATTGTGGAAGGGTTTGTTGAGGTATTTACCACTGTTCTGATTTTCAAGCAAGCAAAAACTTCATTAAACTCAAGGCAATTAATTTTAAAAAGCTTCAAATTGTAACTAATGAGCCTACAGGATTCATTAACAGTGAAGGTCACAGAACTAACTAGATTCCTGAATTTATCTAGTTGTATGACTGAGTACTGCGAAGTCTATCACTGGCAATCAATCAGACTCCCACCCAGCCACTGGGCTGCAGAAGGTACTGGAAGAAGAGTGTCAGGGCAGAATCTGTGGACCGTGCGTGGCATACTGAGCTGCTTTCTTTCTTTCTTTTTAACTCAAATTACTACTTATTCACCACGACAGAAATATGGCCTAGAAAAAAACATTTAAATTTTCAAATAAGACATTTTGAATATAATTTAGCATTTGAAGCACTTGTTTAATTTTTTTTATTCAAATTATTAAAGACTTTACTGAAAGTGTGTTTTCTAACAGGGCATATAAACAAACAAGGTGTTTCATTTTTTTCAGTGAATTGATCTTAAGAAAATATCTGTTGTGTCTTTCATTATAACATGCTCTTTTTTTTTTTTTTTAAAGATTTATTTATTTATGTATACAGAACTGGGGTACAGGCCAGAGGCTCAGGGGCGGTGAGAGGCTACACCAGAGACAGAGTGGGGAGCAGAACAGGCAGATCGATGAGGCACACTGCTGAGGGGAGCAGTGGGCGGGTCAGGAGAGGTCTGCCATGCCATGTGGTTGCCTCCGGGGCAGGCAGGAATCGAACTCGTGTGGAAGTGGCTTTAGCTTCTTAGTGCTGTGCTTTAACCTGCTGCGCCACCAGGGAGGGCCTCCATCACATGCTCTTTTATTCACATAAAATGGAGTCAAATTTGAAAAACAAATGATATCTTCCTTCAATTCTTCAAGATAAATAGAGCCAGAAGCTACATAAAATTGTAAGCATGTTTAAGAACCTATTTATTATCCTATGTTTCATGCTTATAATGGATGGTGCTCCAGAGGAATGCACTCTAAATTATATTAATTAATATTAGAAGATATTTTGCTTTGTTAATCTTTTGCAGAAATGGCTGATTGCTGTTATCTACTTCCACCTTTTCTTTTTTGTTCTTGTTTTATTTAAAAACACAAAACAAACAGAATTGAAAGAGAGACAAAATATAGCATTGAAGGAGGGATTTTCAAATGATGTCAGCAAAGAATAAAGCTTTGATTTTCTGAATATTTCTTCTTTAATTCACAAGAATCTGTAGTTCTCTTATATGTTTTAAGAATACTGTCTTTGCTTGCTTGTTCTCCCTCACAACTTCTGGAAGTAAATTCTACATGAGTTAAGTCATTTTTCCTCCCTGATGGCAGACACGTTAAAATCATGTATAAAGAAAAAGATTCAATGGTGAAAAAATATTTGAAAATAATGAAATCAGTAATAGTTTATTGTTTCAACAAATTGTATTTTGGTGCATATCTGTCATTTAAAGATTATTTTAAGGGAATATTCATCTCTAAGCTAACATTTATACATCCTCATTTTATTCCTCTAGTCCCTAAAAACCAAAAAATACTAAGCAGTTTATAATATCTAGTTGTTTGCTTTTATTCCACACATTTGTCAAATTATCTTTATTTACTAGTCATTTGTATCTTGGATTTATTTAGAAGTATTTCATTTTATCACTCCCTTTGTCAATATCCACTGAAATTTTCTTGAGAAAAGAATTTTATATTATCATATTATTTTTGTTTTACATGCCCTTATAGCTTTTGATATATGGTTAATACTTTAAATTATTAACTTCTTGCTGGATTCAAAAAACAAACTTATGAATGAATAAGAGAAAGTGAAAACCAGGTCAGGTTGAGATTATCCAATGATATGTCCAACTAGATCTTGCTCTTTATATCCTGTTACTGCTAAGTAATTCTCAGTCAATTCCAACATCATTAACTACTCTAAAATCATAACTAATTTTATTTTCAATTAGAAATAAATGGCCATTTTTCTTGGTCATGGAAAAATTTGATAGGCCCACAGATTACTACCTATTTCCTTTCCTTCTTTGGTTGGATAGACTGAACATATCCTACAGATCTTATCAAGAAAACAGCACATTCTAGTCAGCATGGCTGTTGAAATAAAATCAACTCTCAGACCTTAAAATTTTACACTATGGATCACTCCCTGGCGGCACAAAGGATTAAACAAGACAACCCTATAAAGCTATCTGCAGCCAATACAAGTTTGATCCGTGGCCAGGGTACAGCAGACTTCTGTGTCACCCACTGCTTCCTTCAGCAGTGTATTCAGTACATCTTCCTGTTCTGGTCCCCAATCTTCTCTGGTGAATCCTCTCAACCCCCACCCCCACACCTCTGGCCTGTACCCAAGTTCTTGTATGCATGGATAACTAAATCTTTTTTTTTAAAGACTTAATTACTCATGTATATAGAACTGGGGTACACGTCAGAGGTGCAGGGGCAGTAAGAGGATTCACCAGAGAGAGTGGGGAGCACAACTGGTAGATGGATGAAGTACACTGCTGAGGGGAGCAGCGGGCAAGACAGGAGAGGTCAGCTTCGCAAAGTGGGTCACCTTTGGGCAGGGGATTGAACACTCACTGAAGCAGCTGTGGCTAGCTTGCAGTGCTGTGCTTTATCCCATTGTGACACCAGGGAGGGCCAAATAAATAAATCTTTAAAAAAATGTTTACTCTGTACAATGCAGATTGCCTATATTATGACTCCTTTGCTCCTTTCAATTTTTCCCACTTCCTTGTCCACTTCGAGGGGCAGCCTCTAAAAATAATGGTATCTGAATGCTAAGAGGACTTTGTGTTTGTAGAAAGGTTGGGCAAGAAAATGTGTCTCAATTTAACATTTTGTAGGATGTTTACTCATTTGCAACACTCAAAATAATTTGGAACTATACTGGCATCCAATAATAAAGCATTCTATAGTACAGAAAAAAAAAAGACATTAACCCATTATTTTACTGCTATAAAAGTACAAAATATAAGATTTTGTTTATTTTATGTTCTATGTTTTCTGATTTGCTCCAATTTCCATGAAATCTATAGGCTAGAAAATTATCTCTTTCATAGAAAGAGAAGTCCAGGGCCAAAATATGTAGTGGATCAGGTCACTGTGCTAGTGTTGTCTGGCTTCTTAATGTCCTTTAACTGTTTTACCCCTTCCAAAAGTTATTAGCATTCTATTACTTTGTAACTCATTAGCATCTCCAAATCATATAATAATGACTCCACAAACATAAACTATGAAGTTGACTTGTGATTAATTTTAGAAACATAGAATATTCATGAGTTGTTCTATTACTATTCTTATGTATTTAAAACTCCCCTAATAACTACTTTTGGAGAAATAATTGACTCGGTCATTCAATCTGAACATGAATTTGATGGTTATTAAACCCAGACACATGTCTACAGAATTCAAATATCCAATCTCCATTAAAATTAAAATATGAAATCAACCTTCTATTCATAACATAATTGTACTGTGTTTTGACAAGTGTATCATCATAATCTGAGCATCAGATTTGGATATGCAACTATTTTTTTTCAATAGTCAGGAACATGGTTGCCCTTTTATCAGATAATTTGCTTATTACTGATGTGCTATGTGCCCACAATGAAAATGCTCTCATAAAGTCAAAGAAATACCAAAATAATTTGATGATAAAGACTCAGCGCAGGAACAAGCAATATAATTTGAAAAGCTTGGTGTACTCTCTACAGATGAAACCACTGTTAGCATATTGATTAGTGTTAGATAAAGTGACATGAGACCCAAGTAAGGGGTTGTACATTAGAGGAATGGTAGAATAAGAGTTCTTACCTTGCAACTCACTATCCCATTAGCATGAAAAACAATGGGATGTGACTGGAAGGATGCCCTTCCTTTCATTAATTATAAAACTCCAACTTCTTTATAAATAATTAACTTATAATGAAATAATTGACTTGTTCATTCAACAAATAGTTTTGTGTATCTATTATATATGAACACAAGGCTAGGTAATATAAATACAGAAATGGATAAAAGTGATATATACTTTATGGGCTCCATTCCAGAAGAAGGGCTGAAGGAAGAGTTATTACACAATTATACTATGTTAAGGAAAAGAACAGGAAGCTGATAGCATTTACAAAGAGTCCTGATACAGTCTGTGATATAAGGGGAGGTGTCTGTGTTAGTATCACTCAAGCAGACATTTCAGTGATGACTAAAGTTGAGCGACGTAAAAAATGGAAGAGAGATGGAAAGAGTTACAGGTTCAGGAGAGTGTCCTACTGGAGGGCCCTAAGACTGGATGAGATATTGGAAAAAAACTCGCTAAAAAATGTGTGGCTGGATAAATGAAATATGAGGAAAGTGTAGTTAGAGATCAGGCTTTGAGAAAGGCCAAAAATCAGCCAAACAAACATAACACAGGCTTGTACAGGCCATATTATACATTCTTGATTTTATTCTAAAGAAGATTAAAACAAAAAACTCTTAATAAAATCTATCCATATCAGAGTTATGAAATGCATAAGATCAAATAATTGTGTGTGCTTTTCTCTTGCATGACAGTAAATTGAAATTCTTGTCCAGAAATAGCACTGGTGCATGGACAGGTCAGAAAGTCTAATGTTCACCAATTTAAGATGAAAATCCTGCAGGGAGCACAGAAGGCAGTAAAATCCATATCAACTCGATTGGTGTAAATAAACCTCAGTCCTCTCCTTGATGAAAGTTTCCCCATATAATCATCTTCCTCCAGGGGGTCAAGGCTTAGGTTTATGGTACTGGAGAGAGTTGTGATAACAACCAGGTTAGTGTTAGCGAGGGTCGGGCCATTTTGCTAACTATCTGCATGAGACACAAATACTTCTGTATCTTGTCACAAGTTAGGAAGGCCATGAAAATAGGTCTTGCCCAAATTCCTTTTAAGCCACCTGTTTATTCTATTGCTGCTTCTAAATATCAGATTATGCTATCCAAGTATTATTCATAGATAGCTCATCTCAGGACTTCTCTCCTTTGAGACAAACAGAAAACAGAAAAAAGATTGTGCCAGTTGAGGTTCTATGACTATATTTTACTTTCTTTTTTTGTCATTGCTGCTTTTGCTTCTCTTTGAGAGAATCAGTCATTAAGCAGAAATAGCAAACTCAAGTTCCTATTCCCGGGGTCACCTACGAGCTAGAGCCTAGTTTGGAGAAATGAGACCAGTGTGGGTGCTCTGGCTGCCTATGGGCACATCTCAATTTTCCAGAGGAGATAAAATGTCCTAAAAAAAAAAAAAAAACTGCACTTCTTAACTGTTTTTTTGTTTGTTTGTTTCTTTTTCTATAATCAACTTTCCTTCCCTCCAAAACATAGTCAAAAGCTAAATAAAAACACATAGGCGTTTTAGTGGCTGTTTATCATACTCCAAGATAAAATTAAATGGATTCAGAGAGTAGCAAAATATTTGTGCAAAAGCAAAGACTGAAATTGAACATGCAGAGTGCCTGCCGGGGGTCGGGGGGCTCAGCCCACCTTCCAGTCATTAGGAGAGGAAAGAACTGATGAGACAATGAGTGCTGAGAAGCACAGGAAGCCTGTGGGCGCTGAACCCTGCCGGTTAACTAAGGCACCCGGGAGGGGTGAGCAGAGCTCCAGACTCCAGAGAGGACCCCAGCTAGGTCCTCATGTGCATACCCAGAGCTTGTTAAACTGTTTTCTCGGCCTGCTGGGTGGATTTACACACTTCCAGGGACGTTCCACCTTTCCTCACACAAGCTCCTCCTCGATCTCTTGCTGCAGCAGCCTCTGGATTCTAACAGAGAAGTTCTGCTTCTATCTACCCAGCTCTTGTCCTGGCTGTCTTCCTCATCAATCTCTTCCTCAGTGTTACACAGCTATTGATCTCCTCTTCCACTTCCTTTTCTCTTCTTTCTACCCAGGCTTTTCTCTCTCTTCTTTCTGCTTTTTACTAAGTCAACTCTGAATTTCTTCTCACATTTCTGTTTCAAAAACACAATGGCACCTTCACTGTCATCTTAACTTAGGCAATGGTAGGCCTTCAAAATTGATGATCTTCATGAGCTCTGCAAGTGTCCTTCTTGGAGAAGGCAGGGTAAATAGACCTCCTAACACCAGGCAAATCTTTTATTGCCCCCAAAGTACTTGTTACCTCAATTTCCTGGAATTGTTTTCTCCTTCAGGGGCCAACTTCTCCATCATCAAAACCATTGGTTCCTTTATTCAGTGATTCCAAGTGTCCTTTCTCTTTTAGCAGTTAATATCATCAATCTGGTCACAGATTTGGAGTTCACCACAATTTGAGTCCTTATTTTAGTCCTCTCTCCAGTGACTTGTTGTCTCCACTTTAAGCTCTGAGCACCCCAGTACATTCCAAAGCAAGGAAAAGCCTTACTCCTACTCATTTCACTCTCCCAGCTAAGCTTAATGAAATCTTGCAAAGGTTTCCTACCAGAAAGAGAGGAAGCTGCCTACATCCTGCTCACACACTTCTTGTCACCCAAGACCCTGGATGGGGTAGATAAGGCTTTTCTGAATTTCCAGCCATCCTGGGAGTAAGGGTGCCACTCTTGGCCTAGTGCTCCTGTTCCTGCCAGCCCCCAAAACCAGAACCTGCATGGCTCAGGCTAGGCTGACCTGGATGGGAAGGTGCTAGCTGATTTTACTTACTTTATCTTAATTTAGACTTATGCAAAAATGTGATTTCAACGCTAGTGTATTTTTTTTTCTTCTTTTTTTGCTGGTGCAAGTATACTTAATAGTGTTATCTGAGGATTGAGTGTTCTTGAGTATTTACTCAAAATGAATAAAGAGAAGCTATTTTACTCATCACACCTGTGGCTTGAGTATTTTGCTCATCATACCTGTGATCATAGAGCTTACTGATGATGCCATAAATGAGTTTCAAGATTAAACACAGAGAAGCATCACAAGCAAATTGTGAGTGTGAATCACAAATTGATTGTCCCTGTCTGGACATGTTTGTAATAAAGTGCTTCTGGGAATATCTGAATTTATTGCTAAAAGGCCGTAACAACGCTTAAATCAGCATTGTGCAATTCAGGTTGAAGGATCATCTCCTATTCAGTGGCTAAACATTTCAGGAAAAAGGACAGAAACAGTTTAACAAAGGGAAAATAGTTAATGGTTAAGATTATACAGGTTTCCCCAATCAGTGGGGGATATCATTGTAACTCTTCTAATAAGAATTAATCTCAGAATTAATCCAAAACTGTATCTGCAGTAGATACTTATGCACACCAGTCAAATGGAGTTATGATGGATAGTTAATAAAGATGGATATATTGTAGCCAGAAAGATTTCTGGATTACTTCAAGATTCCTGGACTACTTCAAACCAAGTCTTCTCTGTCTCTGGCTGGGTCACAGAAATGCTACCTGTCATATATGCTGCATATCAAATCTGATATATCAATTAAGCATTTGATAATTTATTTTAGTGTAGAAAATAATTTAACCTAACAGGCAGAAATGTGGGTAGATTCAGTAGAGTGAAATATATCCAAATTTTCAAGTCAACTAGATTTTGGTAATTCCACTAATATGACAGATTCCAGAATTTTCATGAGAATAATATTCCATTCTCTGTCATGTAAGTGATGATCTAAGTTACCCACTGCTGCCTCCTTTCAGATGATACTGTAATGGGAATATCAGTATCATACAAGGATGTCTTTGGAGGTAGTAGAATGATCCAGATCATTCTTTGATTGCTAGATTATCATGATCCTTAAAGATAAAGTTGTGGCTTAGAATACAAAATTTTATTTAAAAAAAAGGTAAGACATTCTAACAAGCACATTATTGTTCCTGGAAGATGAAAAAAAAATTGATTTTAGTTTTGCTGATATCTGATATAGATTTTTTTATTATTATTACAAAACTGATATAGTATGTCAGGCACCAGAGCTTCTACTTATTTATCCATTTTAAAAGAACATATCTGAGGGCCCTCCCTGGTGGTGAAGTAGGTTAAAGGACAACATTCAGAAGCTAAAGCCACTTCAGCATGAGTTCGAATCCTGCCCCAGAGGTGACCCACACCTGACCTGCCCACAGCTCCCCTCGGCAATGTACTTTGTCAGTCTGCCTGTTCTGCTCCCAACTTTGTCTCTGGTGAATCCTCTCACCACCCCTGTACCTCTGGCCTGTACCCCAGTTCTGTATGCATAAATAAATCTTAAAAAAGAGAGAACATATCTGAAAAGCAGTGATAATTAAAATCACTACTTAATTGAAAATGTGATAATCCACTTGTACTTCCCAAGACCCATCTGTTTCATCCCCCACAAATGATTGATAATTAAAATGGAATGTGGAAAGAATTTTTTTTTTCTGTGAAAACTTTTAGAGGATTGAATAAATTTCCTGAAACTTTGTATCATTTTTGATGGATGTCTCAAACACTAGTATATGATTACTAAGTGTTAGACATTCACATAAATGCTCCATAAAATATATACCAAGTTTATAAAAAAATGCTATTATACTATCCAAGTATAGATGTAGAAACTGAAGTCCAAATGATTAAGATACTTAGGTAAGGTCATAAAACATTTCAGCAGTAGAATGGTGATTTTAGCCATTGTAGTTTATTTCCAGCACCTAAGCTCTTTGGTAGAACTATTTTAAAATATAAAGCCACACTTCTAAGAGTTTCCCTTTGAACTTTTTCCAAATAGAATTTACTTCTTCAGTCAAATGACATGTGGGTTTTCTGAACATTACAAAACACACATAAACATTATACAACAGAGTTAATAGAAGCTTACAAGAGGCAAATTTCATTCATGTTTTCATAGTTTATTGGTGCCTTAGTCTCACTGTGATTCAGTTAAGCAGAGAATATTTTTGTCTCCAAAGTAGTGAAAATTTAGAACCATCAATGCAAAACCTTAAAATATCTAAATGTTTCATTTTATGAACTGAAATAGTTATTCCTTTTTCTTTGGAGAACAAGTGAAAGAGGAGTCTGAGAATGCATTTGGAATATTATTCCAGGTTTTTCTGAGCTTGTGAACTAAATTGACTTAGGAATTAGTTAATAGTAATCATTCTAGTTCAAAAAAGCCACAATTTCATAAGATTATTGTTATTTTTTAATTATCAATAGTGGCATACTAGCAGGTTGCCACTCATTGAGTTCAGCTGTTCTTGAATAATCCTCCAGGTGAAATGCTTCTAATAACTACACTGAACCTGCTTTGTATAGTGTTTACTTTGTTCCTGGATTTTGCAGGATTTTGGAGTCTTTATAGATTCCTTCCAGAACTGGTAAAATCACTAAGTCATTTTCAGTTGAATTAATTCAAAGGATTATTATGGTAAGAGATTTATGGCATAAGTACTTATCACAAACTGCTGTTGAGATTTGGTACCAATCAGCCAAGCTAACTAAGTGATCATTTATTCTGATGATTGACTAAAAATCAAGAAGAAATATCCATGTGCAGCAATAGGAGATGGAGAAGTTAGAGTTCATTTACAATCTGTAAATCACTTATTTTGCATCTACATCCTTTTATTAAACCTGTAACACATTTTCTTCAAAACCTAGGTCATATGTCATCTTTCAAAATGACAACCACTCACTGCTAATGACATAAACTGCTTGACTTCCCCACAGTTCCTTTTGCATTTCACCAAGTACAAAGTTACTGAGTTTTCTCCCTCGCCCCTTTTTAAATATAAATATCTGGTTAGGTATACTTTGTCCCCATAGTTTCTGCTCTAACTTCCAACAGCTGATTAAGCAAATATCTGTTATCTTTAATCAGTTATAATGAGAAGTGAGTATTGTCTCCTTTGAAGTCTTAAGTTTATACATTGTTAATAAGGTTTAGATGCTTGGAAGACAAGAAAAACACGTGCGTGTTTTGAAGTTTGCTCATACAATTAACGATACCACTAGAGTAACATTCTGATTATATTTATCTCATGTTATCAGCCACAAAAACAGAATTTGCTCATCAATTCAAATCAAGTACTTCAGTTAACAGATTCTAGAGATCTTACTATACACCATTTTTTTTTTTTTTTAGTTAACATCACTGTATCACACATTTGAATAGTTGTTCAAGAGAGCATATATCGTTTTAAGTACGTTTAGGACAAAATAATCAATAAATAAGGGTCATGCCACATTAAGCAGTGTAATAAGGATTATTCTGAGCAGCATGGGTAAACACAAAAGCAAAGAAATTGTTACAGGGCATCCCCAGTGTGAAATGGGTTGGCCTGACTTTGGGTCCTCTCCTGAGTGCTTACAAGGGGCTTTTAATAAGACTCAAGTGCTGGCACATGCTGAAAGGTTAATAAAGGGTTTATTTCCAAAAAGGGGAACATGAAGAAAGAAATAACTGAGGGAGAAAGTGGGAGAGAGAAAGTGGTGAATGTCTCCTACCAGTTCCGCTGAGCTGGGACCCAATAGCATGCTAAAACATCTGCGAAAATTCCAGGAGCTGCGAGGCCTACATGTCTGCTTCTGTACCAAGCCTGGTTGCTTAACAGGGCACTAGTTCCCAGCAATCTTCCCTTTGGTGGTAATGGCATTATGGGATTTGTAGTCCTTGGTGTCTTGGCTCGCTGGCCTAGGTTGAAGGAAGTGTCCATAAAGCCTGTGTTTGTGGGGTTTGTTCAGGATATCCTTCCCCCCAATAAGAGCACATATTCTTGGGTTGCAACAATGTGTTTGACAGGGTCCTGCTTATGTGTAACTGTGTGTAAAGGAGAAGAAACAAAACTTTATTTTGGTTATACTTTAAAAGTACTCCATTTTAGGGCTCTCCCTGGTGGCACAAC
>NW_004567127.1:11862785-11878865 GCF_000260355.1 Condylura cristata | reverse complement strand
AGTAAAATATGGATCTAAAGTAATTTTGTGTTTAAATAAGGACAAATGAATAAGAATTCCGTTCAATTCAAATTTCAAAACACTGCAACCTATGAAAAAACATAATTTATGTTGACACAACATCATTATTTGTTAAGATGAATTAATAAATAGCACCTTTGGGTGCAACTGATCTATTCAATTGCTGTCAGTGTTGATTAGAATATCTGTCCAAACTGTAATAAAATGTGAATGTATTAATATATGATAGTGCCTTTTGTTTATTTAATGGGAAGCAATTACCACTTATTCATTCCACCAATCACAATTTTCCATGAGTGATTCTGCCTCTTGCTTACAGTGTACAAATGAACGAGGCCATTAGTCACATTTTATTGTTACTGAAAGCTATTATTTTCTCTGAGTTAGAAATACTGTGGTGATTTAAATAGGCATCATGAAATCTCACTAATCAGGTTTGTTCAAGAGATGTTGATTAGAAATATCAGAAAAAGAAAGGTATCACAAATGAAGAGAAAATAAATTGTCTCTGTATTTTGTTGGCTAATTACAACAGCATTCAAGTCTTCTATGTGTGTTGTTCTACTAAGAAGAAGAAATATTAATATCTAGTTTGTTAAGAAATTTACCTTTAGGAAAGGTATAGTCAACCGTATGATTGCTACTCGTATTAATAAAGTTACCACATTAAGTAAAAAACTTTTCTCTTTATTTTCTAGTGACTCAAAATTGTAGTAATTTTCTTTCATTTATTGTTGCAGTACTATTTATTTCTTGAAAGTATTTTCATATTTATCAATAACACACTATAACTAAATACATTTTCTCATATCTAATTTTCATGGATTATTTTGAATTTCTTTTTTTTCAAATTTTTAAATTGCATATTTCCTTCATACAGCCTATGCAATAATAATGCATTTTTTCATGCTTAAAGCATAAAGGGCTTCACTTATCTCTCTAATACATATGGAATACTTATTAACATAGGAGAAAACAGTCTCCAGAAGAGTTAAATAATTTGCTTGTTTAGTTACAGCCACAGTTTCTCTAGTTGTATTTTCTGAAGGCCATTCAGCAGACTACTTTGTTAAAATGCTTTTAACCTTTTTGGCAAAAGAATAGTCAAAAAAGATTTTAATATTTATTTGTTTATGCATGTAAGAATTGGGGCATAGGCTGGAAGTGTGTGTGGGGTAGGGGAGGTGAGAGGATTCACTAGAGACAGAGTGGGGAGCAGAACAGGCAGATATATTGAAATACACTGTTTAGGGGAGCAGTGGGTGGGTCAAGAGAGGTCTACTGTGCCATGTAGGTCACCTCCCGGGCCTGGGATTGAACTTGTGCTGCAGTGGCTTCTGTCAGTCTCATAGTGCTGCACTTTAACAGATTGCACAACAAGGAAAGATCCAAAAGTTTGTTTTTTGTTGTTTTTTTTTTTTAACATTGATATATATATAACATCTTAAATCTTTAGGAATGTGAAAACAGTGATATACTATGGCTTATACTATGCATGAGTCCTCTCAGATAGATTATATTTTATAAATGTTTATCTATAATAATAGTTCCTTTTTGTCTAGTCTTAATCATAGTCTGAACACATTATACCATGACCTTTATCTAGTTAACTCAAGAAACACTAAGCTCAGTTGTGTTATTTTGTTGCCTGGTTTCTCATCATCATTATACTCCTATTGTGATCCAATCAAATATTACACCTCACTGTAGTAAGGTATAATTCTTTATTCTTTTATTCTGTGTTGAATGGGTGAACCGGGTGTGAGTGTGGTTTGGTATATATAACTATGAAGCTATAAGGTAAAAAGAAGGAAATCTGGATAAATATGTATCTTATTTATTAGTAATGTTACTACTGGTTCATTGATTTTAGCAAAAGTATACAAATGAATGAAATTAATAAGAGTACACAAGATCTGTGAAAATATCTTGATTATTATACAGTTCAGAAAAATATCTCAAATTTCCAGCTTTGACTGTTACGTAATTGACATTTGTACCATATCACTAAGTACATACTTGGTTTGGCTGAGTTTTTCCTCCTATAAGAAAACGTTTGCATGAAGAAAGCATTGCATTTAATTCATATAGTGATACAATCTCCTTTGATCTTGTTAATCCTTCTAGAATATATTTCTATCATTGAGACTGTATCTGCAGAACATACTTAACACAAAAGTTAAACTCTGATTCCCATACATTGACATGATAATCCCTTATACTATTATGCAATCTGTTGTATTTCCTGACACAATATAATTCTCTCCCTACCTATGGTAATACTCAAACAGCACATTTTCTGAAAGAATAGTCTGAGAGTTCTCTTTTCTTACTGATCTTCATATCACTAGCCAGATCCTGAATCTGTCACATTGTGATACACAATGTACTTGAAGCCTAATATTTACAAGCAAATATCTTTGCCTTTCATTAATGGTTCTTAACTGTATATATTCATTTTTAATACATAGTAATGGCAGTAGTTCTCAGATTTCTGTTCACGTTAGTTGACAAGTGACAAAGTGTTATAACAAGTTGCCCATGTGACTCAAAATAAGAGCTTAACACCTTGGCTCACCTCTGCCCTGTTTTATAGATAGACAAGCTGACCGATCATGCACTTGGATGTCATAACTATGGCAAACACCTACAGAAGCCTTTAAAGTCTTATTCTCAATCACTGTACTATCTTGCAACTACATTATCAGTAACAGCATTTTATTTCCTAGACCCAGTTTCTGGACTACATTTAGCATAACACTGCTCTAGAGAAATGACAATTTAACATGTCTAAATATGTGTAACTTCTTTTCAGGGAACAAATTATTCACTGCCTCATTGAGCATCAACAACATTTCAGGTATGTAATAAATCAAACATTGACAGGGTTCCTGCTCAGTAGTTCTATAATAAAAAAGAGAGATAAGCAGAAGAAAGGATATAATTATATACATTCAACAGTGAATCAAGTCAAAAAAAGAGGAAGGATTTCAAGAAAGGAAGTGCCCTTCGTTATTCATTTTTCTACCTGTCATATTAAAGTCTCTTGGCTAAAACCTATTTACAAATGAAATGCAAATAAATGAACTCCTAGGCATTTTGTGTGAATAATACATTGAGCATATTGCTTGTATAGTTTTCTATTATTTTCAGTATGAGAAAAAACATTTGTCAATATCCAAAAGGATTTGTAGGCATTTTAATATTTTATAAACCATTGATTTATTCTAATTAAATCCATGTTACCCAAACAATGAATAAATAAGTAGAAAATACTTTGAAAATTAGCATCATATCATAATGATAGCTATTGCACTAATATTTTATTGCACAAAATGATAACTAGAACAAGCCTCTTCGTTTTGGGGATGATTTTACAAGAGTCAAATTAAAAATTTTATAACTGTTACGTTTTCATTTTGTGTCCAGGATACACATATAGTTTATACCTACTAGAGCTGCCTGTTGGTAATAAAGATGACATCATGAGTTTAGATGAAAGGATTTTTTTAATTTTACCAATTTATCTTGATGGTTAGATATAATACTGAGCTCTCATTACATGTTCAACCTTTATGCTAAAGGATTTGCCTGGATCACTTCATTTAAGAAATGGACAAAGCTAAGTATTAAAAAACAAAAACAAACAAAAAAACTGCCCAAGTTTACATTACTATTTTTTTAAAGTTTTATTTATTTATGCATACAGACCTGGGGTACAGGCCAGAGGTGCAGGGATGGTGAAGGGATTCACCAGAGACAGAGCAGGGAGCAGAACAGGCAGATTGATGAAATACACTGCTGAGGGGAGCAGCAGGAGAGACAGGAGAGGTCTGCTGCACCGCGTGGGTCACCTCCCTGGGGGGGGGGATCAGACTCATGCTGTAGTTGGTGGTGATAACTTGATAGCACAGAGATTTATTTATTTATTCATACAGAAGTGGGGTGCAGGCTAGAGATGCAGAGGGTGAGAGGCTTCACCAGAGACAGAGTGGGAAGCAGAACAGGCAGATGGACGAAGTCACTGCTGAGGGGAGCAGCGGGCGGGTCAGGAGAGGTCTGCCTGCCATGTGGTCACCTCCCGGGTAGGCGGGATCGAACTCATGCGGAAGTGGCTTTAGCTTCTTAGTGCAGTGCTTTAACCCGCTGCGCCACCAGGGAGGGCCATAGCACAGAGATTTAACCATTTGTATCACCAGGTTAACCTGAGTCTTTTTACTTAAAACCTCTTTTAAGTATTTAAGGAACCAGCCTAAGGCTACATTAAAACAACAACAACAACATATTAATGGTCTCACAATTAATGATTTGTGCTCAGTGAATATCATCTTGGGTAAAGCTAACAAATGCCATAGAATATTATAGAAGCATAGAAAGTAGTAAAAACAAAGAAGTAAACAAAAATGTCAGATAGCTCAAAAAGAAATCAGATTACAGAAGTGATGAGAGCAATCACTGAGCATCTCAAGTTTGAACAGTTTTATAATGTGATCTTCAATCTTGTGAAACCTGTTTTGAGTCAGACTCCATCTTTCTCTAAGCTGCTGTACTGAAACATCTAGAAGAAAGTAAGCATTCTGACTCAGCAGCTTGATTCAACTCTATATTTGAGGAGTTTCACTTACTCTGATTTCTCCATATCAAGGAGTATGGAAAGTCATTAATATATACTGTTCTTTAATTGTTAATGATTATAAAACAGGAAGGCTGACTGATGATTATTATAAAGACCCCAACTTGCAATATTCTATTGGAAGACTCTGGTTATGGACCTGAATTGTGATTCCTATTCTCAAATAAACATTCTCTTGATCAATTACAGTAAATATTTCCAAGATGAAAATTTCCATATATGTACATTGACTGATCAATCGTTTCTTTAAACAAGAGGAATAGATGCCAGTTTCTGAATCCTTTTAAATAAAGAAAAAAAGATTGTGGATGGTCTGATGTGATGTAGAAGGTAAAGATTAGGTTATTTGTAAAATCTATTGCAAATTGCTAAATAATATATCTAGAGCTTCAGAAATTTAAAACTATACCTAAATTTAGACAATCAAAAGAGAGAAAAACTAGTTAGCTTGCTAACTGTCACAATTACAAAAAAGAAAATCAGCTTCAGAATATATTCATTCCGAGATCCTCAAACAATGCCTAGCTAGTCACAGTGAGTTATATGCACACATTTATTAATTTCTTTAAAGTGATCTGCTCTCTTCAGTCTCTTATTCCTGGAGTCCACATTATATACAATATGGAAACAGTCATGAACTTTCTATTATATGTCAGTATTTGATGGGACAACATACTTCACCAAAATTTAAGAGTTAGTTCAGAGTAGAAATTAATTCAAGATTTCTGCTTCATAGAGGCTTGCATGTTGAATTGTAATAGGTTAATCATTTTAGAAGAAGTACTTTCAAAGGGCAAAAAATTATAAGTTCTATCATACGTCTAAGTCCATTGTGGCCAAATTGTCAGGTCATTGGTAGCCCTGACCTAAGATCTCCAGGCAGACCAAGTGCACATTAATTCAATGTTCTCTAATATTATAGCTATAGCAGAAATGAAAGCATATAGCTGGAATACTCCTGGGGCTTATATATTATGCAGTCAGCACAGAACAATGATTATAAATCTCCTTCTAGACATAGCAAAATCCAACCTTACAAATCTGTCTTTACTTAAGGTAGCAGAGGGGTTAAGGATATAATAACTTTTTCTAAATAACTTCCCAATGTCTTGATATATGATGTCATCCATCACTGCTAATGTGGACTAACAGAATGGAATTAATTATTTTGCAGTCATGATCTGGTAGAGCAATCAAGGTCATTTTATTACATCAGCAAAACATTGACCAGTTGTGAGTTATTCTAGATGAAACAGCCAGTTCTTAAATCTTGATATGGTAGTCACTGGTGGTCTATTAATGATTATAGATTATAAGATTCTTTATACAATACAGTAATTCACATTTCCTATATACTTATCTGTGAATTAGAATAATGCACATGACAGAGGAAACTAACCTCTAAAGTATATTAAGCATCTTGGTGACAGATTAAAGAAAATTATCTCTGTGACTATTGATGCAAACTTGAATATTTAGCGTTTCTAACCTTTGTAATCATGTTTCTCTATATCTTTCAATAACCTAACAGTCTAGACTCATCACCATTTTTTCAAGTGCAAATGAACTTCAGTTGACAAATATTACATAAAATTAGGCTAATGTCATCAATTTCTAATGCATGATATGAAATCAACTGGAGATGTCATTATTTTTTCTTGATACAGTTAGAGGCTTTAGGAGATCAGAACACTGATAAAGAAGTGAAGCATTGGAAGAACAGTTCAAGCTCAATCAGAATTACTGAGGGCCACAGGGCCCTCCCTGGTGGTTCAAAGGTTTAAGACACAGCACTGCAAGCTGGCCACAGCCACTTTAGGGTGAGTTCGATTTCCCACCCAGGTGACCCACATGGTGCAGCAGACCTCTCCTGTCTTACCCACAGTTTACTTTGTCAATATGCCTAGTCTGCTCCACACTCTGCCTCTGGTGAATCCTTTTGCAACCCCTGCACCTCTGGTCTGTACCCCAGTTATGTAAACATAAATAAATAAATCTTTTTAAAAAAGAATTAAATTATATCAACCTAATATGACTCAACAATTTTAAAATTTCAGTTTTTTTGAAGTCCAGAATAAATGTGATAATAGATTCCAGTTACACCAATAAATAAACCACTGAAATGTAAGTCTACTACACATTTAGTATACTGACTATATGGATTTACAAAGAAGGCTAATATCTCCTTTTGTGAAGAAATATTAGGTGACCTCAATTATATGTGGAATGTAAGGAAATACAGCAACTGTATAAGAATAATAATAATCTAGGGGACTTTGATAACAGAACTGAGGTTATAAGAGGGCAAAATTAGAGCATAGATAGGAACATGGTAAAGGAGTTAAATGGATGGTGGTGGCTTTATTATTTGTTTAATAAAAAAGAGACAGTAGTTAAAGATATGTAAAATAAACCACAAAAGTGCTTTACAAATGAACTATGCCTTTATTGCTAAAATACTTTAATTCTCCATTCTTAAAACATAGTATAAAGTTGTGTTTTTACGTTTTGCCGCAAAATGTTATCACAATGTCACTGTCTTAAAAGAAAAAAATATAATCTTAAGTTTATAGCTTAAAAGTTTGACAAGGTCTTTCTGGACTGAAGTTCAGGTATCAACTGCGTTGCAATTCTTTGTGGTGTTCTCAGACAATTCATTTCCTTGCCCTGTATACCTTCTAGAAGTCATCCACATTCCTACCAGTGTTCTCCTTCCTCCATTTACAGAGTCAGCACTATTTCATCTCCCTGATTATTCTTCTGTTATTCACATCTCTCTAGTCTCCTCTTCTATCTCCGTCAACGTTTAAGGAACCCAGGAATTGCATCAGTCTTATCTTTACCTGCAAGTCATTCATTTCCTTATTTCAGGTCAATTAATTAGCAAACTTAATTCTTCTTTACCACAGCATCTTTTTCATTTTCAGAACTAGAATGCAGACATATCTGGAGATCTGGGGAGGTTTATTTATTTATTTATTTTTTTAATCTAAAAATCTAAACAAATTTCACAATATCTAAGGAAAGAGTTTTTTTTTTTTTTTTTTAGATTTACTTATTTATTCATATGGAACTGGGGTACAGGCCAGAGATGCGGAGGGTGAGAGGATTCACCAGGGACAGAGTGGGGAGCAGAACAGGCAGATGGAGGAAGTACTCTGCTGAGGGGAGCAGCGGGCATGTCAGGAGAGGTCTGCCACACCATGTGGATCTCCTCCGGGGCAGGCGGGGATCGAACTCATGAGGAAGTGGCTTTAGCTTTTTAGTGCTGTGATTTAACCCGCTGCGCCACCAGGGAGGGCCCTAAGGAAAGAATTTTATCCCAGGTATAGAGAATGTTGTCTGTGGCCAGGTTAACAAGGAAGCCTTCTGAAATTGTTGAAGTCTGATGAAGTGTTGTTATTAATTAAGTGATTATTCCCCCATTAAATGTGACAACAGGTTTACCAATGTTATTGTTTTGATATACTAATTTTGAAACAATCTTTCTTTTAAGATGATAATGTTTAGCCTACTTATCTCCACACATTCATGCCAAGAAATTCTATATTGTATTTGTTTAATTTTTTTGGCTATTAAATTAAAATTTTTCATACAATGTTACATGAACATGTTTTTACATGATACAGTGAAAATTTTCAATAAATTGATTTAACTTGATGTTTGTGGGAAATAATTTTAATTTATTTGGAAGTATAATACTCCTTACAGCTTTTGTGCACTGATTGTTTCTATTTTATTTTTATATTTCAGAAAGACAGGTTTATAGGAAAAGGAAAGAAAACACTTGCACAGACATAGGCAGGCGAAAAGAGCTATTGCTGCTACTTTGGGAAAGGAAAATGTAAAAAAATAGAGCAGCATGGTCACAGGTGGAAAGGATAATTGTTTATATTTAAATAGCATTTCTATGTACAAGTGAATATCAGAAAGTTGTTATAATAGATTTAGGAGTGGGAATTGTTTTATTTATTTATTTTTTTTAGATTTCCTTTTATTTATGCATACAAGAACAGGGGTGTGGCCAGAGATGCAGGGGTTGAGAGGATTCACTAGAGACAGAGCAGGGAGCAGAATAGGCAGATATACTGAAATACACTGCTTAGGGGACCAACCAGCAGGACAGAAGAGGTCTGCTGTGCTATGTGGATCACTTCCTTGGCTGGAGATCGAACTCATGCTGCAGTGGGTGGAGATAATTGAAGATAATTTGATAGCACTGGGACTTAACCCCCTCTGCCACCAGGGAGCCTCAATTTTGGGAGTTTTACCTGGAAATTCATGTTGCTTGCAGATATTTCACATATTCAAATTTTATGAAATAGTTCCTATTTATTGTATACTTCATACTTGTTACTAATTTATACAGAAGCACTCCAAGTTTGCCTCATTTTGACATGTTGCTTTTTATTTTTCTATTATCAGACATACTTACCTGACAGAATTTACTACTCTACCATCATGCCTTGCTTCAGATCATTAATTTTTATATTTCATCACCCATTTTTCTTTAGTTTATGTACAATGAGGTTTTTTGCTTTGGGCAAACTTTTACACTTTTGTTATAATCCATAAAATACTACACAGCTCATTGCTAAAACCCCTTGTTGCTCATCACAGTAAAATTGTGCAAATGACCTCAAACAGTTCATTTCAGATGAGCATCCCAAATTTCTGATGTTTATGCAAATTTTAGCCTAATTATCCAAAAGTTTTTAGAACAATGACCCCAGGAGTATGACCCTTCTCCATAAACATCTTCCTGTACTAATAGGCTCTGGAAGTCCTCTCTCTTGTTCCTCCTATGTAAATGGAAATCACTGAACTTATGTGCATTTTAATGTTATTAAAATCCAGAACCAGTGGGGAGTCTTAACAGAGGCTGATGAAATATTATTTCCTAACAGTTGAATAACGGAGAATGTCTAGGACATCATCACCTCATGTACTTAATAGAGAATATACCAAAGGAAGAGAAATCACCCATTTGCCTTAATAGCTAATGTGTGTCCTTCACTTGACCTTTGAGGGGTTCACAGGATAAGAGTTCGTATTTAGCCTCATTTCAGAGAAGCTGGTTAAATGGAATTTGCCTTTGTATTTCAGGAAAGTAGTGACTACTAACATAATTTAGAAATATATATGAACATAGAATACATATGCCTATTGTTTCAGAAATCAAATTTTATTTGAGTCATTATACCTCTTCTATTTTAAAAAAGTTGTTATAAATTTACTATGTTAGTAAGTAGACATAACTATTAATGCAAAAGTTTGATTGTAGGACTTCCTTTATGAAGTTGAATACTTGAAAGAAAAAAATCATAAAAAACTCAATACTCAGAATGCATATTTTCTAAGACATTCTAAATTTCATATTAATACAGTGTTGCATATATTTTATGTTATATATACAGTTTTAGACATTATTTTTTTATCTCAATAGTAGGTTAATGATATTGTTAACAATTTTGTTAGTGATTTTATTAAAGAAACAAGCTAAGTTGTTGGCTATAACAGATAAGCTTTATCTATTACAAATAGTAGAAAACAAAAGTGGAAAACAAAAAATAAAGGTTGTCTCTGAGTTTCATTATTAAAATTAGACAAATTTATCAAAACTTTGAATGAGATGACACACAAATAACAGGCAGTTAAATGATAACTACTGAAATTATTTCTCCCATTCACCAATTTTGAGAAACTTATGTATCAAACAAATGTTAAAAATGTTTAATTTTATTGTCAGTGAAATCATTCTTTGCAATGTCAAAATATAACGACCAATCATTTTATTCCATCTTCATGGAATTCAAACTTTATAAGTTAGCATAAAACTTGCAGGTTTCATAAAGTTGTTTCTCTAACAGTAGAGATTTAAAAACTCTCTGTGGAAGTATAAATTGGAAATTGCCTTTTCAAAGAAATTTATGATTTTATTACAGCTGCATATTGACTATTCCTCTAGTAACCCGCAGGCAGAAAGTAACAGTTTATTTATTCAAGCTGCAAATGAAATTGGGCAAGAAAAGTAATTAGCAAGCAGAAAAAAAAAAAAAAAAGGAAAGAAAGAAAGAATAGAAAAGCACCATAAACGTAGTCTGGAATTTATGTGTGTTGTCTGATCGTTAGAAAAATAACGGTTTAATTTAAAAAAGGTAGAAAACTATATATGTATATATATATATTTCCCAACATCTGCCAAAACATGGGTGTAGATTGTCAAAGGCAATACTTAGAAACAATAGTATTGTTTCCCAACTTTTCAAATGATTTTAATTCTTTCTTAATGTAATTTTAAGATCAACTTAAATATAGAAGCTATAGTGAATGATATTGCATTAACAGTGCACAAACCACAAGCTAATACATACATTCAGGCAAACAAAATCAGCAAAAAGTATATCTGCCTGTGATAATTATAACATAGTACTATATTAAAAGTTGTAGTTATTTCATGGCATGAAAGTATGTCTGAATCTGCTAGAAAACTACTCATAGATTATTAAAAATAGTTTTTTAATAGTCAATAATACATTTTTTAGTCACTCAATGATCAACAAACATTGAATTAAAAGAACACAGGTGGTTTACTTAGTTAATATCTAATGCATCATTATTACTAGAGAGGTCCACTTTTGAACTAAGAAAACTTGAACAGTCTGACCCGGTTTGCAAGAAAAAACAATTACAATACCATTGGTTTATTAAAGCTATTTTGTTCAATTTCTGTTGTGCTTAAAACTGTAATAACAACAGAAATTCCTAAGAAAGACTTCATGAAAATATCAAAATTTCTTGACCCAGTATACAGGTAATTTGACAATCTCCCAAACTTCCTTTTTCAATACATCCTGTAACAGCATTATGAAACACTTAAGATTTTACAGACCTGTGTTTGAATTATCTTTAAGATTTATCATTTGCCCCACATCTAGCCATTTTGATATTTCTTTCTTGGAATTGCTTTTTCCTTTTGATTTTTTCTACCTTCTATGTAGGCAAACATGTGATCACTTTTATATGGTCTTAATACCTACTCACTTATTAGAAGACACCAACTTTCTACTGTCAATATATATTAATAATTATGCTTGACTTTATACTATTTTGGTGAGAAATGAATACTAACATCATAGAATGCCATGGAAAGATCTCAAATAAGACATGTGTATGGATATGCCTTTCATTCTACTAAAATTAATCTGACAAAAGCATTATTGGATAAGATTTGATTTGATCTATTATGTTTATATGATAGTGGATAGTGTCACAACCCACGAAGCAAACACTGATATATAACTGTCAAAAAGATATTTGTTTTCTTTATATTTTGGATATAAATGTAGCATATTCCAAATCATGTTTATCTTGAACAAATTTTGCAAAATTGGCTAGGCACTTTTTCACAGTGCCAACAAACAAAGTATAATAGCTTAAATGATCATGTAACAAATAAATAAATTAGAAAAACTCACTGAAAATATTTGATTTTATTGAATGCCTAAGGGCATTGATAGTCTAATATTTAATTTAGCTTTCTATTAATAGCTATCAAACTAAGAGCTGATGATTTCAAGTCATCTATAAGAAACAATTTTATGAAATGGAAATAAAGATGTTTTTAAACTATAATGTCAATGAGCAACTATGATGATTTTTTTTTTTGGTACAAACTACATAGCAGTATGAGATTTATGATTTAAGGCATATTATAACTTAATAAATTTGAATAGCAAAAGCTTATTCCTTTCATCTAGATTCATGTGTATGCAGTATCATATCCCTCATTTAAATATTTTAAACTGCACCATTTTTAAACTGACTCCCTTTCTTATAGTTATAAATTCATGTATAATGACCAGAACAAAAAACATTCAAAAACTGAAGTCAAGGCCATTCTGGGCCACCTCTTTCTCTCTGTCCTCAAGTTTTATCTCTTTCTATTTTGTTGTATGCTTCCTATTAGCCATAGCTGATAAAGTTGATTTTCTTGCCTCCATTTCCAGTGACATTTTCCTTTTCCAAGTACTGGTTTTGCAACTGCGGAGCCATAGCATAGCAGAGCATCCTGGTGCATTCCAGCTGCTGGTTCAGTTACAATGGGGGTGAGGCACAGCCATTGCTAGTCCTCTCTGGCTTTTCATTTTGAACTTCTGCAATTGTGTGCTGGCACTAAGCTTCCCAAGGTCAGTTCATGTCCTGGGTGGGGGTGATCAGGGTGGGGGTGTGGTATGGGGTGTAAGGTATAGCAACCTTACTCTTCAGGTTCTTTTTCTTAAGATTTTTCTTAAGATTTTTTTTTTAATCTATGCATACAAGAGTCAGGTATAGTCCAGAAGTACAGGCCATGAGAGGATTCACCAGAGACTGAGTGGGGAGCAGAACAAGCAGACTGACTGAAATACACTGCTGAGGGGAGCAGTGGGTCAGGCAGGAGGCCATGTGGATCAGCTCCTTGGCCAGGGCTCAAACTCATGCTGTAGTGGTTGCTGATAGCTTCATAGTGCTGAGACTTAACCCCTGACATCATCAGGGAGGCCCTGTCCTGGTTCTTTTCAATGGGAATCTAGCATATGGGGAGTACCCCAAATCTCTGCACAGATTTCCCTTCATTCCAGGATGTGTGGCAAGAACACACTGTTCCCGGGGCTGCGGGCTGAGGCACAGCACTGTGTGAGATATCCTCTCCCGGGGATCATGGACTTCTGCCTTCAGTCATTTCTCTGCATCCATCTCTTTTTTCAGTGAAGCAAGCACCCATCACTTTCTTGTCCCTTCTGGAGAAGTGTGTGCTACTCTCTGATGTCCACAACATGTGCCAGTTTGATCCCAAACCATACAACCCTTTGGATGCAATGCTTGAATGGCAAAGTTATATGATCCTTCAAAAGTGCAAGGGACCTCCTCTGAACTCATGTAAGTTAGAAATCTTGGTGGGGCTCAATTCTAATGCGATAAAACTTTTAGTGTCATACAGAAATGTCTCTCAAATTTACATTTTCATTTTCATTGCAAATTGAATCAATAGTTATTCTATGGTTTCAGCTGTTCCAAAGCAAATCTCCAGGACTTAGAAAAGAGCATAGTTTATAATAGAAGTATGAGGAGTAGTTACTTATGAATAATCATTGTACTTATGATTTGGAATTAATTCTTTGTGGCAAACCTTCCAGTGATGCTTTAGGAGATGAGATTTTTTTTTTTAACACTCTAGTTACATGAAATGGTTCACTTGTTCACCTTCTCCATAGCTGTAATAAGTAATATATATCAAGTAATAAGAAGGAATTACAATAGTCACCAAAGCCAACTTAAAGTACACAATGCTTGACTTGACTCTTAGAAAATCAGTGGGGGTGCACTTGGTAATTTCTGGTGCCAAACTATATTCAGTCAAATCATTGTAATGGGCCATTTTGTTTAATTCGTTAAACAAAAATTTCAGTCTGTGGAGTTTTCAATTAGCTCATGATTCTCTCTGAAACCTGAGGTCTGAAGACATATCAAGCAACAGCAGTTGGAAAGCTTTCTCCAAATCATTTTAGACTTTTTAGAATTCCAAGGTCAGTGTTTTATACATTTCTAAGAAAGCCAAGTGGGAAACACAAAGGAAGCAGATTTCAGTTTTTCTTTTGATTTTGATTTTTTTGGCTTTTAGAAAGAAGAAACGGGTCAAAAGAGAGACAAATGTCATCTCGAGGTGACTCTGGTTTTTAAAATGAGATAAAACTAGTCATCCCCCAAATGACCTGATCTTTTTATACTAAAATACAATCTTAGCAGTGGAGGTCAGAGTAGAGCTTAAAATGGCAATAGACATAAAAAAAAAAAATCTGGCATTGCAACTAACTCTAGATTAGGTGAGGTCATAGCAGTTAAGTGTTCAGTAGTAATTTTAGCTTAAGTAAAAACATTAAAAAAAAATGTGTGCATGTGTGTATCTCTTCCACTATCTCTTGCACAATATTCCTGCCTGTGCAATGTGATAGAAGAATGACCTAGCTTCTATTATTCCTATTATTCATATTGATAGATTTCCCTAAAGCACATGAAAAAGCACAAAACCTTTGTTCTTTTAGGCAGGAAAAAATGCTTACTTAACAAAACATGTCATTTTACTTTTCACAGAAACAAAGTTGTTTCTTTAGTTTTTAATCCAGCCTATGTTAGGTTTCCTTTCACTCCTCTTAGATTTTACAGATATCTGTATTCATATGCCTTCGCCATTTTCTTTTCTTTCCCCTTCACTGTGTCCTGTCTGTGTATCTCTGCTTTTCCCTTCCAACTGTTTTCAGTTTTTCCAGATGTTGCCATCCTCATTTTCAGAAATTTACTTTTTTTTGTACCCTTTAAAGCAACTGGAAAATAGCAGTGAAACAGAAGCAGAGTCTATCAGGTGCATTCTCTAGATGATCATCAAATTATTAAATAAGGAGCTGGTGGAGTTCAGCAGTGACCAGCTGAGAGAAGCAGCTACAGTTGGGGAACCCTGGGGTCGTCCCCTTTCCCAGGGACCCCTGCATCTCTGCCTTTCAAGCCCAGGGTAATGCTAATTCTTTTAACCTGCCAGCTGTTATATATGATTTCCCCCCTAAGATTATAGAAAACTCTATTATTGTAGGGTTATTTTTCATTTTCATTTTATTTTCTGTAAAGATACTCTTTGTAGTTGAAATTACCAAAATAACAACGTTTTGGGTGGCTACTCTTTTTTTAGAACTTAGATTCAATTATTTAAATGCCATTTGGATACAACTTTAAATTCAAGAAAGCTGCTTCTCTGACCTCTACTCCTCTATGTAATCATACATTTCCTTCACCTGTCATCTGCAATTATTCCTTTGCAAACTCTTGAATGGTCTTTCCTTTTTTTTTTCTGTTAATATTAACTTGATGCAGATTTAAGAAAAATGATAGAATTTAGAGACACTGTTTTCCTATTCTTAACAGTAACTGTAAATCTGATTCACAGAACCCCTGAATGTATTTAATGTGATAATAAGCAAATGAAATTTCACTTAATATTCAAAATAATTTTTTAGAAATGATGACTTAACATTTGATTTCTGCAGGGGGCTAACAATCTGAAGTTCAGAGAGACATACATGATATGGTGAAGCTGCTACCAAATGCTACCTGTAAGCAGAAGAAATAAGTAAAATACTGTGCTCTCCTTGGTGGCATAAGGGGTTAAAGCATAGCACTGCAAAGCTAGCGCAGCTGCCTTGGTTCCCTCCTGGACATGACCCACAGGGCACAGGAGACCTTTGCTGTCTCAACCGCTGCTTCCCTTAGCCGTGTGTTTCAGTCGATCTGCCTGTTCTGCTCCCAACTCTGACTCTGGTGAATCCTCTCACCACCCCTGCACCTCTGGCCTGTACCCCAGTTCTGTATGCACATTAAATACATCCTTTAAAAAAAAA
>NW_004567127.1:11860828-11862602 GCF_000260355.1 Condylura cristata | reverse complement strand
CAGAACAGGTAGATCAACGAAGTACACTGCTGAGGGGAGCAGCAGGCGGGTCAGGAGAGGTCTGCCGCGCCACGCTATGTGGATCTCCTCGGGGGCAGGCGGGGATAGAACTCATGCGGAAGTGGCTTTAGCTTCTCAATGCTGTGCTTTAACCCGCTGAGCCACAAGGGAGGGCCATCTCTTCTTGTTCTTAAATGTTGGCACCACTCAAAATTTGAGTTCCAAGGTTCCCTTTTCTTTTCAGTCTTTGCTTTCTCTGAAGTATTCCCATGGATGAATGTACATCTTTAAGATAGTTTTCACCTTTAAGATGTACATGACCATCTCTTGAAATTTTACTAGCATGTTTATATTACATATGTAATATACTTAGCTGATTCAGAGACATCTTAAACTTAACATCACAGAATCAAGTTCATCTATTTTCTTCAAACTGTTTCTTGTCCTGTGTTTGCAGTTTTGGCAATAGTCACATCCAAAAGAACATTGTATGGATCCAATTATCTCCTTGAAACGTCTAGCCTTTCTCATTTCATGTATTTAATGATTTGCTTCCTTAACTTTGAGTACTTGTGTCCTAACTGACTGGAACCTCTCAGATTCCTTGATTAATACTTTCCATTTCCTTCTTAAAGGATAGCCAAACATTTTGCTTAAAAGTATGAATTATAGTATACACATTCACTATGTAAATCTCTAACAAGTAAATCTCTAACAAGTTTCTCAATGGTTTAAGGAAAGATGTAAAATCTTAACTCATTATTCTATGGGACTCTGAGCTACCTGGCTATATACTTCTTCAACCTCAAATAGCATTACTTCTCCCTACTCATTTAGTTTTCTACCTGACAGGTCTTAAATTTTATAATTTTCTAAGCTCTTTTTATATAAGATCTTGTCCTGGGAAAACTTTTCCATGACCTTCAAGTCAGTCAAAATTCTCTGTATTTCTATTACTCATCACTTACCAATTTTCTTTACAAAAATATAAATTCAGGAAAATAGACATTGACTTCTATATTTCCAACATTTTCACATAGCTTAACATGTATTAAGGGTTCATAAATATTAAGTGGATGCTGTGAACTAAATTGTGTCTTCCTTAAAGCCCTAATTCCTAATGTGATTATAGTCAGAGATGAGATCTTTAAGGAAGAAATTAAGTGTACATGAAGTCAAAACCCTGGTTCTAAAAGACTGGAGCCCTTATGAAAAGAGGGATACACACAAAAAGCTCATTCTCTCTACCCCGTGGTACACAGGAAAGGTCAGGTGAGAAAAAAGCAAGAAGGCAGTTTGTGCCAGAAAGTGATCTCTTAACAGAAATTGACTTTACCAGGGCCTTGATCTGTGACATATAGCCTTCAGAAATTTGACAAAATAAATGTCTGTTGTTTAAGCCACCCAGTTTGTGATATTTATGAGACAGTCCCAGCAGCCTAAGACAGTGGGAAAATTAAATATGGAAGTAATCCATCATAGTTATTCATGTTATTTCTATTTTGTGCAGAGAATTCAAGCACAAAGATCAATACTATTTTAAGCAGTAGCATTCATCTGAAATATTTTAGGGATGGATTTTCCCCAAGATATTTTTCTTTGGACAATAACATTGTATAAGCTTTGTCTAAATATACATGATTAAGATTATTTCAGTATTGTTCAAGGATTGTTAAAAATCGATGTTACAAAGATTTTATTCTAACACATCAAAACAGAGAAATAACTTTCATAAAATACATGTAACTTTAATCTAATAATTCAGTAACCTCCA
>NW_004567127.1:11858785-11860398 GCF_000260355.1 Condylura cristata | reverse complement strand
TTTAAAAAAATGAATTTTTCACACACATCAAATTAATTATACTTAGGTGCACAAACTGGTAAATGTATAATTATAGTCAAGTTACTTTATCTTTTTGGGTTTCATTTTCCCTACAGACAAATGCAAGCAAACAGTATCTACAGAGTTGGGAAAATTAGATGAGAAAGCTCTAGTGATAGTAACCAACATACAGTCAGACTCATAAAAAGACCAACATCTAATAGCTTGAAAACTCTCTGTAATTAATTCTTTGCAATTATACATACCAATGAAAACTATCAAAATTTTTATAATGCAGAACTGCATTAGTTTTGTTATCCATCTTTCCATACTCTTCTGCTTCTGCTTAGGAAGCTCTAGGCCAGCCAGAAATAAGAAAATGGATCACTTGCTGAGTCTAATTTCCTCCTAATTGGAAAACTGCAAAATTTGTGAAGCAGTTTTCTTTCCATTTGTGGATTGCCCCTGGAAAGACATGAAACATATTACTGACCATTTTACAGAATTTGTAGAGCTCATTATGTTTGTAATTATCTTAATACAGCTTTGTCATTCATGGACAAATATTGTTATGCCTGGCATCTATCCAGGATCAAATATCATAGTTAAATAAACTGAAAACAGCTAACAAATTCAATATTGAAGACAGGAAAATCAAGTCTTTAGAAGCATGGATGGAGCTATGTTTAAGTTTAATTTTAAACTTAGAGTATACATAGAACTGCTGGATTTAATTAAGTTTGAAAAGTCCCACTTTGATCTAACGTGCCCTATAAAGACTGAGCAAACTGATTGGATCAATAGTTTTTTCATTTGATTAAATTTAATGTCTTTACATAGATATGATTGAAAACAATCAATGCAGGTGAAATAGGGGACATTAACCCACAGGCATGCTTATATATAAAGTTTCATGCTTTTATATATATATATATGTATATATATATACAGTTATATAATATTACTCACCTTAATCATAAATTTAAACCATCCTTTATGTACAATAAAAGGAATATTCAGGGCAGACATAAATTTCAAGAGCAACAAATCATCTTGGAAACAAACTCACTATAATGGACACAAATAGTATTAGCTGCCCAGCACCCATTTTTCAAGGCCTTCTTTTCCTCTTTGTGCAATTCTTGTGGAGTGCCCTGTATTAGTACAGCTAATATGTCATTTTTCTTAGGGTGGGGGAAGAAGGGTGCATTCCCTGACTCAGATGACTTTTTTCTAAGAAAGAGTTTGGTCATTCTCTCCATATTGACTAAGCATATGTGTTCATGGAGTAAGTAGCACAAGCTTCATGATGTAGGGTAACAAATTCAAAAATCTTATTTAACAATATAAAGATCAATTTTCATTTACATTGAAGTCATTGCTGCTATCAGTGTGACTCAGGAAGCCAGTAACTGTCAAACTTCACATATAGGAAACTGAATTTCCACAAGTATTTTTGAGGCTGATTTAGTGACATTTAGTTGATAACTAATATAAACTGAAACAAACATTGAAGATGGCACTTCCATATTTAGCTGTCTGTCTACAACTTGATACTATGCTGGATTTCTGCTAATAGCCAAGGATGTGTTTCCCACCAGATGTTAAACAGA
>NW_004567127.1:11857639-11858685 GCF_000260355.1 Condylura cristata | reverse complement strand
ACTAGAAATATCAAAAGGATAATTCTTAAGTTTCATTTCTGATTTTAGAAAAATTGTTGATCACAACTACGTGAATCATCTTTTTGGCCATATAGGGCACTTCCATATTTAGCTGTCTGTCTACAACTTGATACTATGCTGGATTTCTGCTAATAGCCAAGGATGTGTTTCCCACCAGATGTTAAACAGAATAAAATGGACATATTGCAAAAGTATGGAGCCCTCTAAAAAAAAAAAAAAAAAAAAAAAACAAACTCATTTCTAATACCAACTGCAAGTCAGGGGTACCTCAGATAGTCCTTAAGCTTGACCATTTCCTGGGAAGACTATGCTATACTCATAGCCAAGGTGAAAGTCAGCTAAGGAAAGAGACATCTTGGGGAAAGCCTTAGAAATTCCAAATGAGAATCTTCCAGTTGTTTTCGCCTGTACAGTTGCAGAGAGTGTTATGTTCCTGGAATTTATATGTAATAATATGAATGATATATGTAATAGTTAATATTGTCAACCAGGGAAGCTTAGAGATCACATCTAGGTCAGAACCCAAATACAAAGAACAGATCAGTCTTTGTTAAGGGTTACATTTTTTATTACACACATAAAGACATTGTCATATTTATCACAATAGAGGCACATTTGAGTCCTATTTCCAGCTATTCCTGAAATTCAAGGTTCTTTCTGCAATTTATTTAAACTTTTCCTTTAAATGGCTAATACCATTAATTTAGTCATATTTGCACATCTCAAAGTAAATATTACATGGGTCTTAGCTAAGCATCCATATTCAGCAATATATTTTACAATAAATTGTAATCATAAAAATAAGTGGTATCTGTAACACTAGCTTTATCAACTGAAATACATGACATGGTATGCAAATTAGCAATGAGTAAAAGACCACTCATATAAGGAATTCCCAAAATATGGAATGCATGGAATGGAGCAAAAACTTTTTTATGACAAAGTTTACCACTACAGGTTAGGAGGGAGGGAAAGGTTAAATACATTTTACAAAATATCTCTCATAAGATAATTATTTTATATAA
>NW_004567127.1:11856717-11857306 GCF_000260355.1 Condylura cristata | reverse complement strand
TAGAGTTCTTACGTAACATACACATAACATTGTCTGAACTTCAGTTTTCACCTTTGTATAATGGGAACAGTAATTTATGGTGCTAACTGGAGGATAAAATAAATTGTAATATGCAATGTGCTGGCAAAAGTTCTTAGCACAAGGCAAACTTTATTTTATGATTAAGTATTAGTATTACTATTAACATTAGGGCATTTTTTTTTATCTTGCACAAATAGCTCAATAAAATTTGAGTGCATAATTTTCATGGGTATCTCAGTTTTAAATTCTACATTTTAAATCATAATTTAATATTATGATTAAATTATTGTTCACAAAATGGTCAGATTCATAACTAATAATACTTTGAACCAATGGAGTTGTTGCACTATCATGAGATCAGCAATCATTATGTTTTAAATAGTAATTTAATTTTTTTTTTAAAGATTTATTTATTTGTGCATACAGAACTGGGGTACAGGCCAGAGGCTCAGGGGCGGTGAGAGGCTTCACCATAGACCGAGGGGGGAGGAGAACAGGCAGATCGACAAAGCACACTGCTGAGGGGAGCAGCGGGCGGGTCAGGAGAGGTCTGCCACGCCATGTGGTC
>NW_004567127.1:11850831-11856617 GCF_000260355.1 Condylura cristata | reverse complement strand
ACACTGCTGAGGGGAGCAGCGGGCGGGTCAGGAGAGGTCTGCCACGCCATGTGGTCTCCTCTGGGGCAGGCGGGAATCAAACTCATCCGGAAGTGGCTCTAGATTCTCAGTGCTGTGCTTTAACCTGCTGCGCCACCAGGGAGGGCCAGAAATTTAAATTCTTTATGATTAGTTGAACTTCATGTTAAAGCACAATGACATAAAATGCAGGGTAAATTTTTTAAAATATCATACAAAATAAGCTGAAATAATGAAATAACTTTTTAAAACATAAACAGACAAATCAAACTGTAAAACTGTCAAAATGATTAGGTTGTTTTTTTCTTTTTCAAAATAGCATATAGTTGTGCTTTAAGAAATGAGAAAAAGACAATTGAATAAATGTGAAAAAAGTAAAAATAGAAGTTAGAACATGAAGTTTAAATTGTATATATAGTACAGGCAGAAAAAGAAAATAACAGATTTAATCCAGTGTTTGAAATAGTGGATGTTGGTAATAAGAGATAATACAACATAATTTGGGTATAGTAAGGAAGTGTTAATTTTTAATGAGCTGTTCACTTTGATAGGACTAAACATTAAGTAAGGCCTGGAAAGTCTGCTTCTCTTTTCCTTCATGCTTGGAAGATATCACTAGTATTATTAATTTTATCATTTTTTAATCTGAGAACTCAGACACTTTTAGTGTACTTTTATTAACCATTTATCAATTCTAAAGTGAAGGAAATAGCCACATGTCATATTTATTTAGAATATATTAATATAAATTAGCTTTACCTTACACACTTATTTTTCAAGAAATCATATATACTTAACAGAAATTTTATATAGCAAATCTATCACTGCATTTTAACTAAGCTAACAAATAGCTTCTTAGTTCAGCTCACCAGGGTATACTGGAGTGGGCACACGATTCAACGGAGATCACAGCTTGAAACTTGGTGCAGCTAATAAGGATGAAAATCAAACTTCAGAGTTTATTTATTTTCTAGAGATTACAGGTTCTAGTCTTAAGAAAACACCGACTCTAGGGAAATGCTGAGACATAGAAAATTAGGGCTGAAAGAAATGTATTATAGAAAATGATAGACACAGATTTAGAAAGAGCCATTTGCAGAAAAATGACCTGAAGATATTGCAATTATGCACAGTTAGATGATTTTGAATGGAGGACTTATAGAAAGTATTTTTAAAAAGTTGTTTCAAAATGCAGTATTGAATAGAAGAGAATCTCAATCTCAACCTCTCCATCCTTTTTGTTTCTCTCTTCACTTCTTCCATGACTTTAAAATAGAGCTTATTATTGGACTTATTTTAACATTACTATTATGTTCTAGAACAGAATGCCAAAAAGATCTTTGTCATTTGTGCTAGAACTAGAAATATCAAAAGGATAATTCCTAAGTTTCATTTCTGATTTTAGAAAAATTGTTGATCACAACTACGTGAATCATCTTTTTGGCCATATAGAGACTTTTGAAACACAAAGATACCAAATAAGAATAAGGAAAAAAGGGAAACAGGGAGAGAGGAATTAAAGGAGGAATGAAAGAGAAAATAAAGTAAAAAAGAAAAGAATGAGAATGGATAGTTTATAATATTGTAAGTTTTTGTTAAAGAAAATATGCATTTGACAATTTAAGCAGATTAGGAAGAACTATTGGCAATGATTTGTATAGGGGAGATAGATTTAATTTAATATCAATTAAATAAGGAATTATTTAATTCCACATTAGTGGCTGTGAGAGAACAATAATCAAATGTTAATTATTTAATAATTCTAAATTATACTGTGCCAAAATACAATAAGTTATGTCACATTTATTTGAAACCATTTATAGAATATGAGTAAACAGGTAGTTAAATACAATTTATTTTTATATTCATAATTATAAAAACTCTCCATTATTAAGCCAGGCATGTTTATTTAAATAATTATTTGTTTCAGCAATTGTATTTATACATTGGAGAGACTCTGAAAGATTTCAAAAACTACTTTGTATCAACTAATAGATTCAGAAAATTTTCTATGTTTTCAGAAACCATTACTGAGTAGCAAAGGAGGGGTACATCTTATATGCCCCTGTCTCTAAAGACATCTCACAAAGGTTACTGTCTATTTATGTTACTGACTCCTTTCAAAGTCTTAGATAGATAAGTGTGTCTGTCAAATTCTAGTCAGAATGAGGCAGAATACAGCATGACATATGCTTTCAATATATGTCCTCTTTTCTTTTTGCTATTTTCTTTATCTGAAGTATGGCTTAAACTGTGTAGACATTCTGAACGGCTGATGGTAGTTAGATTTCCTGCAACAGGACAGTGCAACTATTTCTTCCTCTAATACTTACATACATTTAAAAGAGCAGGTTTTGATTCCCAATTTTGGCTTGTAATAGCCTCTGTAATATTTTTACTTTCTTCTATTCTATAACTGAATGTATTACTTTACTGGAAGATTTCTGAATTTCACTTTGACATAAATGATATTCTACTTTTATAATATCATGTGATTATGACTGCAATAACATGTCATGAATATAATCTAATCACTAAGATTTTCTGTTTCCTTTGTAAAGGTTGTTTGATTTTTTATTTAATTTTACTTGGCCATTTTAAAAAAGATTTATTTGCTTTATGTTTATATGCACTGGGGAATGGCCAGAGTTGTGGGGGATGAGAGGATTCACCAGAGACAGAGTGGGGAGCAGAACAAGTAGACTGAAATGCACGGCTGAAGGCAGCAGTGGGCAAGACAGGAAAGGTCTGCTGCACCATGTGTGCCACCTTCCTGGCTGGGGATCGAACTTGTGCTGGAGTGGCTGCAGATAGCTTCCTAGTGCTGTGCTTTAACCCCTTGTACCACCAGAGAGGCCACTCTCTGCCAATATTTGTCACCCTATATGAACATATAAATAACTAAAAAATGATTAAATAGGCTGGAAACAAAGCAATGATATGTTTGAGAATGAATACACAAGATGAGACATAACACACTGAGTAAACTCAAAATGATATAAATAAGTTATTACTAAACTAGAGCATTTGTGGTTATAATGCCTCTATGAATGAACCAATAAAAGTATTAAATATAAGTTTTTCTTAAAGTCAACATTTTAAATGACTTGTGCCTATCTTTAACACAATACACTACAAAAATAAAGCTCATGTTTATGTTGGAAGATGAATCTGATCTCAACATAGTGTTTTAGCATTAGCTCTAAGTTGGATATTTACATATTAATGCATTCACTCAATAGATATTGGACCTATGTCTGACATTGTTTGGAAAAGAAAAATATGTTAATGGCAATGTAAATTGAACTAGACTGAGTTCTTTTTCTTCAAGGTGCTTTCAGCTTAATTAAAAATCAGATATCAATACAATAAACACAAAAATAAATAGAAAATGCATCTAAAATAAACATTATGGTAAAAACATAAAGTACTCTTAAATTATGCAGTAAGATAATATCACATGATCCATAAAATAAGGGAGGTTATTTGGACAGAGACACTGAGTTGAGATCTTTAAAAAGAAAACAGCAATCATTTTATAAAACCACAGGTAAGACTAAGAGAGTTAACGTTAAAATAAGAGTTCACATATTTTCAAATTAGACTTTGCCAGATTGGTTTTTTCATGTTTAGAAATATGTACAGTGCAATTGATCAAAAGAACACACTACTCAAAACTCCTCTCTAGGGTCAATTGTCAGAAAATATTTCAAAACTTGATTAATAAACTTTGTTCAAAACACCATTTAAAAACCTTCTCTGTAAGTTCACATAATGCTACTTCTTATAGCAAAGTTAGAGATTTACTTATTGTATAGCTTTTCCTAAAACTACAAATCTACTAAAGGTGAAAAATATTCTCTTGAGCACCTTCAAAATATACAATTATGGAATTAATTCACATCAGGGGCTTTTAAATACAGACTCAACAATTTGCTCAAAATAATACCAAATGCTAGTTTTGACATTTTACAAACAACCACCAAGCTAGAATAGTACTCAGTAATATACTGTAACATATTGTAGGTAAAAGGAAAAGTCAGGACACAAAAAATACTTTTCCTTTTTGGCTATTGTCAAAAAACAATTTTTAAATTTTATTTATGAAATATCACACTGGCCCAATGAGGTACCTTTTCACTGTGTACTGGATTTGATAGCATCATGCTTCTAAAAAGAAGCAAAATAGCGATTCTTGCAGCTGAAGGTGACCTTTATTGTATCTTTATCTAAGTGACTTCTCTCCAGATTGCCAAAGTAAAAAAAAAAAAAAATAAAAAAAAAAAATAGGAGGCAGTAGCTGGCAGAGTTGTTCTTTTCCTTTGTTTTCCTACACTAAGTTATATTGATCTCTGGGCATTCATCTAATTGATTTTTTTTAAATGATATGCAAAGAAAAGTAATTCTCAAGTGTTCATTCTGTCATGGTGACTAAACAGTTTTTTCTGTGTTCTGTATTTTATTGCTTAGGGAAAATGCTGTGTCAGTGATAATTTCCATTAACACATTCAGCATATGTCAACTGCTCCACATAAATGGTCATAGAACCTATATAAATGGCAACAATTCTGTTGAGTTAGTTAATAAGAAACAATAATCAATGAGAGAAACAGTACATAAAAATATGTTTACTTTTATAAATTGAATTTCTGCTGAATGGCAAATGTACCTGCAAACTTTTTAGACTCCTGTAAGATGAACTTACCCAATAAAACCTTACTTATGATCCATTGGACTCATTTATATCAGTCACTTTAATGGACTTAAAATGTGACTATAAAACCCTGCCAGTGAAGTAACTATAAAGCTTGCACTGGTAACGGTAATAGCGGCTTTTGTATAATGTAGATGTTAAAGTCAGAGAGGAAAGTTTGGAGATAGTGCAGTCTGGGATCACACTGACTGTGTACAGGCTTCTACAGATGTGTGCTTAACCTGTACATATATCATCACAATTCTCAAAGAAAACATCCAGTAAGTTTAATTAGTGCGCGGCAAATTAAAGACAACATTTCAAACGTGATAAAACATTTTATCAAAAATTTCTTGCAAATTCTATTTATTACAATTATCTATACTATTTTCTAGTCTGTTCAACTAAGCTAGAGTACATAGGAAAAGTAAAAATGGGAAACAAATGATGATAATATTTTAAATGTTAAGTGACATAAATTCTTTGTCATTCAAAATGCTGGCTACACTTATAAATATAAGGAGTGATGTCTGATACATAAACTTGACCCAAATGCACCCATCTAAACACAGCACTATGAAGCTATTCACAGCCACTGCAGCATGAGTTCGAGTCCCAGCCAGAGAGGTGACTCACATGGTGTGGCAGACCTCCTCTGTCCTGCCTGCTGCTCCTCTCTGCAGTGTAGTTCATCAATCTACCTGTTCTGCTCCCCACTCTGTCTCTGATAAATTCTTTCACTCCTCACACCACTGATCTACACCGCAATTCTAGTACACATGTATAAATAAAATAAAAAAAAAGATGCTCTTACATGGATGTATTTGTGGGATTATTGGTTCCAACTTTGATCAGAACACGTTTATATTAATGTATATGCTTGTTGGGTCGAATAGTAGGTCCTCAGAGCAGGCAAGAATGTCTGTTATCTAAGTCCCAAGAACAACAGGGCCACACATTTTAAGATCACGTAAGTATATATATATATATATGTGTGTGTGTGTGTGTGTGTGTGTGATGTATTTTCCTAAAAATTACATTATACACACACACAATATACGTAAGTATATATATA
>NW_004567127.1:11823844-11850731 GCF_000260355.1 Condylura cristata | reverse complement strand
GTTTTTAAATATGTATTTATGAATGCAGAACTGGGGTACAGTCAAGAGGTACGGGGCAGTGAGACAATTCACCAGATACAGAGTGGGGAGCAGAACAGCCAGATTGATGAAGTACACTGCTGAGGGGAGCAGTGAGTGGGTCAGGAGATGTCTGCCGTACCACATGGGCCTGGGGATTGAACTCACACTGAAGCAGCTGCAGTTCGTTTGCAATGCTACACTTTAACCCATTGTGCCGTCAGGGAGGGCCTTACATAACTTATGTACACCTATGTCATGAGTTGTCTAGGGCTTAGTTTTCCCTAACACATCACATGATCCTAAAAATCTTTCTTGTGACAAATACTGCACTATTAGAGGACATGCACCTATGTGGTGTACCTTAAATCCACAAAAAGGGAAGCTTGTGAGTGTGCTATCAATTTGGAATTAATTAAGTTCTTACATTTTTCCTGTAAAATAGCATGAATTCAACCAATCCTTGCACACATACAAAAGTGTATTATTGTTGAATCCCTTAAGCCACTAAGAGTTAGCTGTCAATTTAACATTGTAGTCAGGCCAGGCTTTACATTTATCATCACAAAAACCTGATGCCTCCGTCATGATTGCTTTTGTGCTGAGAGGGGTGGTTCAGGGCCTTATCTTCAATTCAGAACGTTAAATGTTTATCCATATTTGATACAGACCCGTTTGGGTTTTTGTTAGTCTTGTTGCTTTCATGAAGTAGATATTTTAACAGCTGTCATCACATTGTTATTGTTCTTCAAGATCATAGCTATGGTGGAAAGGGACATACCTGACTGGCAATCGATAATTTCATTTTCAAATCAATCACTTGATATAGCCTTTTACTGGAAATACTACCAGATGATTTTTTTATAGTTAAAGGTCAGGATGAACAAAAACATATGATGTTAAATCAAGCATAAGGCAAAATGACGTTATCAAGAGATGCAATAAACAAAAGCTTAGATGTAAAGGCTGTTGCCAGTTAAAACTAAAATGTCATAATGGCTACTACATTCTTAGACAATAGGCATTTGGGGACTACCATTATATATGTGATCTATCTTTCACTAAAAGACCCTTAGCAACATATGTCTGTAATATCCAGACAGATAGTCCATTAGACTATCCCCTGACTAGTACAAGTTTACCAACTACCTTTCTGAGAAGAAAAATGCACAAAATACCTTTTGCTAAGATCTGTAGTATAAATAATCCCACCGTGGCCCATTTCAAGTTACCAGTGCAATGTCACTAAATGAGGACCTGCGAATGGATGCTAAAGAATCACTGACAGCTGGTATAAGTCAGTTTCAACATACCATTGCCTACCATCCTGCATAATATTACCAGACAAATTACACCATCTGTTTCACTTGGATAAACACTTCCTTATCACAGCATGGTGGTCTCTTAGTACCTTCCTGAATTATTGCTGGTCTATAGGGCAATGGATACTCTCACAGAAGAAAGTATTATAGTCTCCCACTGAGCTGGGTCAAGTTCTGAGATGTGGCAAATAGCAAATTCATCTCTAACTCTGCAAAGCTGTGTTGTAAAGGAATGGGCCAAACTTGTGCACACAAGTTCAATTTAAACATTGATTCTGCCTCCTGATTATCCATTGAAACTATATGGATTTATTTCTACTTTCCTAAATTGATCCAAAGATATGACTTCCCATTCTTTCTTTCCTATCCAATTTTCATTCTCACTTCCTTATCCACTAAATCATCATCTTTTCCAAGAAATGTGATATGTCCCTGGACACTAACAATTGTCTTCTCCATATTTCTAGTGTATGTTAAATTTTAAATTATTTGCAAGAATACATAGTTTTACATGTGTTGATACTCTTCTTATTGATCTAAATTTCATTCATAGTAATACACATCTCTATCTTATGGCTTTATAGACTAAAGTGGGGAATAAAGAATATATAAAGTGATTTTTCATTAAAACTTTTCCCTCTTATTCTGTAAGGAAGCTTATAATTCTGATCATATTAGTCTCAATGATACCTCCAGAGATATGTTATAAGAAATTAAGATGTAATATATATTCATCTGTTCCTTAAAATCTGAAATATATATATATACACACACACACACATGATAGGAACAGAATCATATGATATAGTAAAAAAGAAGAGGTATGAGTTTTAAATTTTGATTAGATTGTAGGTACAAATTATCCATTACAATAAGTACTAACAGCTGTGTGATACACACATATTTCCTTGCTTATAAATTAGGAGTAACTATGCCATAAAAATTAATTGCAATATCATAAACATATTATCTAATAAACAGCTGGGAATATGAATTCTCACAAATATTCATGATGTAACAAAGTTTTTCTCTTTCTCTCTGCCTCCTACCTTGCTACTTTTACATACAAGTGATAGATTGTATATTTCTCCTTTGATATAGCTGACAAATCAAATGCTGTGATGCCAAATAGTGTCCATTAAACAAAAACAGATTACGTTTGGTTAGCTTACTTTAACAGAAATTGTTTTGTGTGTAAGCTCTTTAGTGGCAAATTAATGCTAGAAGAAAATGAAAACTCTTTTTGGCCAGATTTTTAAAAATCTAGTCACTGAGCATATTATTATTATTTAAAGATTTATTAATTTATGCATACAGAACTGGGGTACAGGCCAGAAGTGCAGAGGCTGTGAGAAGACTCACCAGAGACAGAGTGGAGAACAGATAGACTGACAAAGAACACTGCCGTCTGCTGAGCCATGATGATCACCTCCCTGGCTGGGATTAAACTTGCTTTAAAGGGGCCACAGCTAGCATCATGGTAGTGCACTTTAACCCGTTGTACCACCAGGAGGGCCCTGAGTGAGGATATTCATAAAATGAGGCTACCTATAACCTACACATTGCGTTGTTGATAGTTCACCATTTGAACATTATGTAACTTATTGTCATTTTATTGATCGTTGCTAGCAAGATCCTCTGGTCCATTAATATTCATGATCAGACTAAAGATAAACTATTCTAATTACATTTAAATTAAATGCTTACTTGTGTGTGTTTATAACGATGCTATTGTTGATTGTTTATGCTGACTCCATGTGCCTGCTTTGGATTGTCTACCATGCTGAAAAAAAAAGCAGCTGGGCTGGGTGTTTTCTTTTGGAAGACAGAAAGGGTATGATGATTGAAAATGCTAATGATATGGAATCTGTTCAGGATCAGTAGAAGCATTTTCTCTTGATGAGCTTTTGCTGAGCTCTATTGCAAAGTAACTAAATATTCCCAAATATCTATTAGGATCTAAATTTACTGCTACAAAACAAAACAGTATTTGTTCTCTTTCAATCTCTTTTTTCCAGTTTGTTGATAATGACGTCCAGTGTCATCATGCACAATACATATCACTTCCTTGCTTAAAAACATCCATTAGTTTCCGCTCTCCCTGGTGGCCCAACTGGTTAAAGTGCAGTTTTTTGAATCTAGCTGAAACCACTTCAGCACAAGTTCAGATCTCTGGCCAGGGAGCTCACCCACTTGGTGCAGCAGACCTCTCCTGGCCTGCCCACTGCTCCCCTCAGCAGAGTACTTTGTCAGTCTGCCTGTTCTGCTCCCCACTCTGTCTCTCGTGAATCCTCTTACCGCCCCTGTACCTCTGGCCTGTACCCCAGTACTGTGTGCATAAATATTTATATCTTTAAGAAAAATCCACTAGTTTCCTATTATTTTCAGAATATCTGTGTCTACTAGTATCTTCTCCAGATTATATACTCCCTTTACGGTGTATTTACAATTTACATTCCCCTTCCTTTATCTGGTTCTATTTCATTAAAACATTTTCACAGGATATCTTCTCTATCTCTATTTTTATCTGGCTATCTCTCCTACTTTTGTTATTGCCTTAAAGTTTACTAATTCCACAATGTCTTGACTTGTCTCAGTTGAATATATTAGTTGTTCATATTTTGTACTTTGACAATATTTTATACTACCTTTATCACAGAATGTATCACATATTATTGCAATCAATAATAGTTGTATTTGTTCCCTACAAATTTTTAAATTCCACACAGCCTTGCAAAAATAAAATGGCCTGTCCTATTTTTGTTAGAGAATGTGGGCTCAAAAATTAATAATAGAAACTTCTGATCTAGGGTATGGCAAAAACCCAACTCTCCCTACTTATCTAGGTTTAATATACTTATAAATATTGTGAAATTGACAGTGAAATAGAAAATACTTGTTGGTGCAAAAATGAAGGAATATTGGTTAGGGGTACGGTCTATAAGCAAAAATATGAATGTTTTTGTGACTTCTTAACCACCAGAATAATCTGACTGAGCATGGTGTTTGTTGAGTCCCAAATTAAAAACCAAAGGGAAAGCTTGTTCTTCAAATAAATAAAATAACATAATAACACTTCAGCAAGAGTGAAAAAATATAAAAAGAGAAAACACAAAGAATAAAACAGAAAATATTAAAGCCATTAAAAAACAAAATGTGGGGTTCTCTCTGGTGGTGCAATGGGTTAAAAGCATGCATTATGAAGCTCTCCGAAGCCATGGCAGCAAGAGTTCTATCCCCCGCCAGGGAGCTGAACCACATGGCGCAGCAGACCTCTCCTGACCCACCCACTGCGCCCCTGAGCAGTCTGTTTCAGTACATCTGCCTGCTCTGCTCCCCACTCTGTCTCTGGTGAATCCTCTCACCCACTGCATCTTTGGCCTATACCCCAGTTCTGTAAGCATAAATAAATAAATCTTTAAAAAAAATGCTAGATTTCCCATTGAAAGAAATGTCAAGTGTTTCCACTTTTAGTAACCTATCTGATTTGTGTTTTACAATAAGTAAAATTATCGACAAATAAAAATACATTATTTTTGATGGTTAGACTCACAGACACAGGTATGTGTCTTAACTTTTAAAACAAAGTAATGAAAATCACACTGTGGGGCACTTAGTTTTTGAAAGGAAAAACAACTTAAACATTGCAAAGAAGATGCAGATGTCAAATTTTAATGATAACCAATGTGCTTGTCCAAGGTTCAGTAGTTGTGGGTACTTAATCTCAGCAAAATCATGTTGCTTTTGCAGCCTTTCTAGCATAGGTGTATAAACTTGACAGTAACTTTAAATCTTGTTGACAACTACTTCCCTTACTTTCCAGCAACCAGTCAGTTGCAGTTCAATGGAATCACACAGAAAGATAATTTCCAATTTCTCTCCATTCTTTAAACTCAAATGTAGTCATTTGGAGCCAAGCAAAAACTGGGGCAGGAATGCTAAAACCTCCCCCAAAGGATATACAATACACTGAACAATTAGAAATGCAGTAGAAAACGTCAAATCAGGTTAATTTTAAAATACAATTCACCTTGACTTCTAAATTGCCCCAGACATTATTGTTTGATAGTGGAGAAGAGGAATTGCTTCTCTGATAGGAGAGTAGCCTGAGATTACACATCAAAATCAAAATGAAGACAAATGACTCACCTTAGATAATGGTTTTCTTCAAGAATGAAACTGCCATGTGATTATTAATATTCAGAGAATTCTCCTTTGCTACTATTTGGCAAGAACTTCTGGCAACCAAAATTCAATTGTCTAGCATGACTTCCTTACTGATACAAGTAAATGTCTATATGTGTGTATTTTATTTTAAACAGTATAAACTGTGCACTATACTACCATGCTTCAGAGTGTAGAGTTCAAATATACAAATCTAATGATGCTGCATTGCTAACATATCCACTTGCTATATCTTTGCTCAAACTGTTTCATCATCTGCAAGCAATAACTTTCTCAATCTTCAAAATTTCCCTCAGGAAACCCATCATTTTGTGACTCTAAGTTACAAAATGAAAAAAACTTACCACCTCTCAACTCCATAGCATCATGAGAGCCTACTGTTACACTACTATCATTTACACTGAAATTATCCATTAGTGTGCCACTCTTTGACTGGATTGGGGACATCTTGAAATCATATAGCATGGATGATTCCCATTTTTATCTTCAGCCTTTTACACTAAAATCAAGTATCAGTTAATGTTACATCTATCATCAAGGGTAGTCGTAGCATCAAATTAAAAAGAAACAAGCAATTATTGTTGTTTGTTTGTTTTTCTCTTTTTTTTTTTTTGTTTGTTTTTCTCTTCCCTTCTGGAATTGGAATTTCAAAAAAGATTTGGAGAACCTCTATTTAGCATAAAAAGGTCCAGAAAAAAGTTAAGGAATTAGTTTTGGGAGACACAGAAATTTGGAGGCTTAAGATCACAATTTTCTTTTACCAATATTGTTCTGCTCAAAAAAAAAAGCACATTGAAATTTAGGATTTTTGAGGAAAATGTGTAGTATACATTTTTTAGATTTTCTGTTATAAAAATGAGAGCCAGTATTTACTTCAGGCATGAGATGTTAGTGTATCCTTATTAGATACATGATACAATAATTATCCTTACCACTTGGTATATATTTGTCACATTTTTTTCTTTCGTAAAGAAATCTTTATTTAATTACTACTCTTGGTTTACATAAGTATGACAAATGACAAAACCAGGATATGAATCTGGTTCATATGTTTTTATCTTTTTCCCATCTTTAACTTTCCAAACACTAATGCAACTAAGGAGGTAGGTGTAATTTATAAAATATAATGTAAAGTTAGCAAATTGTCAAAATTTACTTCATTATGCCTGTGAAACTTTAGTTTTCCCTATCATATATCTTATATTCTATTTTGACTTGGGATAGAGTGTGGTATATTTGACTACTGTTAATTATTATTATTTATTTGAGAAAATACAATATTGACCAACTACTCCTTTGAGTTAAGAATATTATTTTGTATTCTTTAAAATTCATGCAAAAGTCAAAAGGCCTAATTTCCTTTTCTAGCAGACCTGCTAAGTTTTAACATTCAGACCCATTGAATTATATTTGGATTTTAGGAGAATAAACACTTTTAAGAGGAGATTCTTTGGTGAGGGCACTTTTGTTTGAAAAAAAAAAAAAATGTATCACACTTAACTGTACAGTATGTCCTGGCAAAAGATCCAATTTTATATGAAGAATGCTGCATTATTTGCCAGAATTTCTTAAAACTAATCAAGAAATCAGAATTGACAATTAGATCACTAGAACAGTTTGATTTTTCTAAATAGGACAGTGTGTAAATAAGAGGCCACATAAAACAAATAGATGAAGCAGGTGTGAGACAGACTCAGTCTTGGAAGAAAGTCAACTGATCAGCTCCACCAAGGTTTTATTATCTAACCAGAAACACATTTTGTTGATATTTAGACTTTCTCTCCCTAGGTTAATGTGTGCCAATTGGATACAGTTCAATTAACATAATGGCCATAACTATTCTGGACTCAGGTAACTGATTGGCATTATAATCTATGCAGTACAGAAGGTTTCTCTCTGCTTACATGCAAAGATATTGCTATAACCAAGTAACTTCAATAATTTCTCATTATCTTTATGTAATCTAATCTAGAAATGCATGCCTATTTTTTTTAAAGATTTATTTGCATACAGAGCTGGGGTACAGGCCAGAGGTGCAGGGGCAGTGAGAGGATTCACCAGACCCAGTGGGGAGCAGAACAAGCAGATGGATCAAGTCCACTGCTGAGGGGAGCAGCGGGCGGGTCAGGAGAGGTCTGCGTCGCCATGTGGGTCACCTCCTGGGCAGGCGGGGATCGAGGGCAGGGATCGAGCTCATGCTGAAGTGGCTTCAGCTTCTCAGTGCTGTGCTTTAACCCGCTGCGCCACGAGGGAGGGCCCTGCATGCCTATTTTTAAAAAATATTTTAAACTATTTTATAACTTTAGTGAGGTAACATTGGTGTACAATATTATATATGATTTATCTGTGATTTTTACACTGGAACTTGTTTAATAAATAAAATAATAAAAAGAGAAAAAAGTAGAATTGGTAATTGTTTTTTCCTGAGTTAATTAGTCCAAGTAATAGAAATTTATCTTACTTTGAATAATAAAGAGATATATAATTAGTAGAGAGAATGGTAAATTTTGGCTCATAAATAATACTAAATTTGAATAAAATATTTTTTATGATATGTGGCAGACGATAGACTTATATCATTGTTATATCTTTAATCATGTTGTGTAACGAAATTGATTAATTAATTTTTAACAGTAACTATTGTTTAAAAATCATATGAAATAAATGTAGCTATAGTTATTATAATAGTACTATGACATCTTGAAACCAGGTATTATAGGTCTTTCATTTTTGTTTTCCTTTTGAAATTTTTTTTGATTTTTCTAGACCAGTCTGATATAACTTTTAGAACCAGTTTACTACTTTTATAAAATTAGTAGGGATTTTCATTATTTTATTAATTTATACATCAATTTGGGGAGAGCTGTTATCCTTACAACATTTTATTTTTCTTTGAATTTTAAACTTCTAGTTTTGATTGGATAGATGCCAGTGACTGATTCTTGTATCTTGAATAAATTTTTGCCAAGTTGAGAAATTATTACTACTAAATTTGCTGAATACTATAAGATATTTTTATACATGATCATATTGCTTGAGAAAGATGGAGAGTGATAAATAAAAGGGAAGGGAGTGAGAAAGATAAAAAGAAAGGAACTAATCTAATTTTCCTACAACCTTTTATCTCTCACTTTTTTTTTTTCCTTATTGCATTGGTAGGGATCTCCAGCAGCTACAAATTGGAAGCAATGAGAGTAGATATACTTGCACTATTTCTAATATGGGGCACTAATCTTTTAGTCTTTTTCTTTTATCATATTAGCCTCAGGTTGTTCACAGGGAGATATCTTTTAGATGATTAAGGCAGTGTTTTTCTGTTGCTACTTTCCTGAGAGATTTTCTCAAAAATTAAAATTGAATTTTGTTTAAAACATATTTTATTTACAGCATCTACTGAAATGTGTGTTTTTTTCTTTTTTAGTTTGCTAACAAAGCATTGTTTATATTTTTGATCAACTATACAAATAGACCACTTCAATTGTGGTGGTACATCATTTTTCAGTATATTGTTGGTTGAGCTCGTTACAGTTGGTTGAGAAGCTTTGTATCAATATTCATGAATATATTCGTTTGCAGTTTACTTTTTTTTTGTCACAGCTGTATATAAGTTTGTTATTGGTGAACTCTTACTATCAAAATTAATTGGGGAGCATATTTTCTTTTCTGAAAAAAATATATAATATAGTAGCACTTAGGGCCCTCCCTGGTGGCACAGAGGGTTAAAACAGCACTAAGGAGTTGAAGCCACTTCAGCATGAGTTCGATCCCCGCCCTGGAGGTGATCCACATGGCACAGCAGACCTCTCCTGACCCACCTGCTGCACCCCTCAGCAATGTACTTCATCAGTCTGCCTGTTCTGTTCCCCACTCTCTGTGGTGAGTCTTCTCACCACCCCTGTACCTCTGGCCTGTACCCCAGTTCTGTATGCATAAATGAATATATCTTTAAAAAATATATATATAGTAGCATTTATTTTCTACATATATTTCATACAATCCTACAGTAAAGTGCTAGGGTTTTAAAATTAATTTTCATAATCTTATTAAGATTTTCTTTTCATTTCAGGTTTGATAAATTATTATGTTTCATAGCATCTGTTCACTTCCATTAATTTTTAAAATATTTTGGCATGAGACTTTATCATTTTGATATTTTAAATATGATGTCTCTGTTTTCATTCCTAATTATGATAATTTGCATTTCCTCAGAGAGATAATTTATTTTAAAGAATTGAAGAATGTTAATTCCAAAACCTGCAATCAATCTCAAAATTCAAAGTTCAAAGTTAGAGAGAAAATTCTCTCTAACTCAAATTAAAGATAAGATCCATCCACATTATGGAGAACGATTTAAATTACTAAATTAAATATCAGTCTAATCCAAGAACATCCTCACAGGCACACCTAGAATATAAGCCAGATTTCTGGGCCAATTATGCTGATACAGTATTAACAATCATAGAGACCAAAGTAGAAATAAAATCCCATTCTTGGTTAGCTTTTATCTCTAATTCAACAAATTACAAACATTATTTCTGCATTTCATAGCCAATATTTCATTAATCAAAACATCTGGTCAATGTTTGATGAACAAGCCACAAGATCATCTAGCAGATGCAATTGATCTCCTACACATGACCTCTCTGGACGATAACTTTTCTGACTCATCTACAAATGTCTTCAGTAATACCTGGCTTGCAAGTACGATGGAAAGACATTATAGTGTTTGGCACAATGCCTCATATTTTCTAATTTATTTGGGGTGCACAGAGAGTTTCCATACATATACATTTCAACAAAGAATTCCCAAACACGACTGTGCTAGGAAGAGATACATCAGACTATACCCACTCTGCACCCATTAAAATAAAATCATACGCCTTGGCCAAGATGTAAAATTGAATTTATTTGATTTTGCACCAAATCTTCAGGCTTATATTGCTTTAATTTTGTCCCATTATATTTCAGATGTCCTGTCCTCCTTCTTAATTCTTGGAAAACCCAAAATTGTTCTGCCAAAGGCTTTGAAATATTTATCTCTGTTTAGCATACCTATTTCAGTGTGTCTACCTCTTTCTTGTTACTCAGATATCCTCAACTATCAACTCCCTAGAAGGCTGTCCTTCAGCATTATTCACACACCACACACAGTGGTTTGTATAACTATTTTTTTTTCATTGATTTCTGATCCAGTTCATTATATTCTCCAGTCACTGAAACAGTGTGTGGCAAAAACATTCAATTAATACTTTTGAATAAAGAAATACATTGCAGGTCACTAGAAAGTACTTCATAATCATGAGTAACTCATCCCTTTCAATTTATGCTTACATAGACATAATCATGACATTTTTATGGTTAATATTGGTAAAATATAAAAAAGTTTATTATTTTAAAGTTTAGAATCCTAGATCTTAAGAATAACTTCTAGCACAATTGAGTCTTTTTATTGCAAGAGAAAACCACTAAATTTTCCAGTATATGTTCAAATTATTGGTTTAATGGAATGGCTATTTTGTTGAATTACAATATGTATGTGTATATGTGTGTGTGTGTGTGTGTGTGTGTGTGTGTGTGTAGTGTATATATATATGTACATATAAACACCATCAATGTGTTTTCTTTTTCACTTTTTCAGCTGAATGGCTGAAAACATGTATCTCTGAATTTAGAAATCTTAGCTTTAGCCACTGTAATCAATCAACTGCCATGCACAGGTCCCTAAATGTTTGTTTTTCTTGCCTCAGTAGGTATTTAAATTTCCTCTTAGAAGTCACTGGAGTAAAGTGTTAGGCAATATCTTAGAAATTTCAGGAGTTTACATGAATAACAATTTAATAATTTAAAATGTTGTATAAATACAGGTTAGGCAACCAAAAAGCTACTTTTTGTGTTATAAAACTTGAAACTTTGAAATTGGAATTAAGAATAGTTTTTAAGCCAGCATTTTCTATTTTTCTTGCCCCCAGGAGAAAAGAACTCAGTCTTATTTTAAATTAATTCTGTGATGCAATTTCCTCTGAGAATTTTTCAAGTTTGAGTTTTTCTAAAACTTCTTTGCTCTAGTGGTTATATTTTCTTAATCACGATGAGAAATAAAACTATATTTCCACCACCTGTATTAATCCATTATCTCATTTTTTTTTAACTGAGAACTCCTTTTCACATGAACCAAATATACTATGTCTGATCACTGAATGATGGTAGAATGGGGACAAAAATTCTTATAACATCTTTTAATCAAACCAACCAGTAAAGCAAATTTATAAGTAAATTTATATCAGTGTTAATCCTCTAGTTAGGTAATCCTGTATGCTGTAATCTAAATTTAGAATGTAGTGGTTATCAGAACAAGTACACTATTTGTATATTTATGGAGTTTAGAAATAACAAATCTCTTTTAACCCAGAATTACACAAAATATATGTATTTTCTTCTGAAAATAGTAGCTTATAATTTTCTCGAAGTTGAATATACATATATCCATTTAAATCCCTCGGCCTTTCTACCATTAAATAAATAAATAAATAAATAAATAAATAAATAAATAAATAAATAAATAAATAAATAAAACAAAGAGAAATAAAATCAATTGTAATTTTACCACACAGGAATGAGGGTAATGATATCTTGGTATATTTTTGTCATTCCTTTTCTGTGGTTAACACATAACTTTGCTTCCACTGAACAAATACTCTTTACCCCTACTGTTAATACAAGGGGTACCCCTCACTCCAAATCTAATCCCACCAACAATATTATTGAACAAAGTAGATAATACCCATTTTAAAATAAGCTATAAAGTGGTCTTACATGGTTGAGTTCACACTATTTCACCATCTATATTCATCTAATATTTCTTTTTCCAGACTCTCCTTGTGGCACAATGGGTAAATGCAGCACTATGAAACTATCCACAGCCACTGCAGCATGAGTTTGATCCCCAGCCAGGGAGGTGACCCATGTGGAGTAGCAGACCTGTGTCCCACCTGCTGCTCCCTTCAGCAGTGTATTTCAATCAGTCTGCCTGCTCTGCACCCCACTCTGTCTCTGGCGACTCTTTTCACACCCACACCTTTGCCTGTACCCTAATTCTTGTATGCATAAATAATAAAGAAATATTTTAAAAAATATTTTCCTACATTGTTCTTGGGAAATGCATCCAGAAGCTTTCAAGTGCCATAAATCTCAGTGAAGCAACACTGCCACACTGCCAGATCAACAAAGCCAAATCTTTACCTTAATATTAGAATTTGAATCCAATAAAACTGAATGTTGCAGAGATGAAGAAATCACATATTAAATTAGATTAATTTTTGTTTTTCATATTGGGAATCAAATAGTCTCTTGTATCAGTGAAATTTTCAAAGCTTATAATTATAACTAAAAAAACTATGTGTTGTGGATTTATGAGGGAGATGTAATATACTTAATTTGGCAAAATAATTGATTCACTAATGTATATATATATATATAATTTGACAAACTGGAACTTTATTCAGATATTTTGTAGGGCTCATGTTCTCATCACACTAGCTTTGGGTAACTATATCATTGTAAGTGATGAAGAGGTATAATTTTTCATTTTAAGTGTATTCTACTAGGTATCTATACAATGGAAAATACAATTAAAACTCCTTTTTTATATGTCAAGCATGGAAGGCATATGGTCACTAAACAGACTTACTTAAAAAATTCAGCAATAGTAAATAGCACTGAAATTCCGAAGCCTTAAAACTAGACAAAGTGTTTTGAAATGTGCTGCTCACATGTTATATGCTCATTTCAAATGAGACTGAGCAGGTTACATACACATTTCAGTCAATCATCTATGGGAGAAGAAAGACAAACAGTGATTGTCCTGTAACATGTTTTATGTGTATGTTTTTGAAACTCTTCTTATTAGTATGTGTCATAAATATAAAGCATATGTCAAAAAGACAGGAAACAAGTATTGGCAAGGGTGTCAGTGACAGAACACACATTCAGTTTGTTGGGATGTAAACTGGTGGAGCTTCTATGGAAAATGATACAGAGATTCTTTAAAAAGAACTAAAAATGGAATTCCATAAACTCCAATAATATCACTCCTATGTGTTTATCAGGAAAAAAATATGAAGATACTAATACAAAAAGATTTATGAATTCTATGTTCATTGCAGTATTTTTCACAATATCAGACTCAATCTAACTGTTCATTAAAAGACAACTGGCTAAAGAAATTGCATGTATACTCAACAGAATACTACTAACTTATTTAAAAAAGGATGCAATAGTGACTTTTGGGGCTAAAGGGCAGAACTTACATAAATCAGAAAATGATAGACAGTGCAAGATGGCTTCTTTCCAAAAGCTAAAGGAAAACAAACTGGCAAAACACAACAAACTGTCAGACTCTGAAAACTATTATGTTTACCAGTGGGGAGGAGTGAAGCATGGAGGATCTAGACTAGGGCAGGTGTTAGTTCACTAGAGTTGGGTTGGAGGGCAAATAAAACATGTGCACATGTTGAGGTGTGCAACTGTACACCCAAACTAATGTAATTTTGTAAATAATTGGTGAATAAATAAAAAGTTGATGGAACTCATGTATCATTAAAGTTAATGTTGTCAAAATATTAGGCTAAAAATTTACATCATAAAAGTACTTTCCCAGTTACTTTGTGAGCTGACAAGAAAGTAGGTTATTCAATATATAATCAGGGGGAAAAAAACTCTCAAAATGTTTTAGGATTTTATTCCTGAAATAGCTCTGGTAACTGTCCAAAGCCAAGTGAGGAAGCAGATTCCATGAGATTATTGTTTCTTTTCATAAGAGGATACCTATGATTAGAGTTACACAAAAATTAAAAGTTAAGTTCACATTTTGTGCTTGTCACGTATCATAGCAAACATTTTTGCTTTTTTTTTCTTTCACAGATACTGTGATATAAACAATGAAATGTTTGCTTGAATCCTCCCTACTGATATAACCTGAACAAGTTGCTATACATTTTGCCTTTGTACAAATACAGCAGTAATTTTGATTTTCACAAAATGGAAGAAACTAAATCCAATTACTAATTATTAGATTTTCTCCACCTAATCATTTAGAGAGAAAACAAACTTGACTACAACTAGCATAAAATGTCTGAATCATTAATGCACACTGTATATTATGTTTTGTGTATGAAAGCAAAAATATATAAATTTTAGTGTAAGCTAAATTTTGCATGCATGGTAATGCAATGCTGTATAACTATGTAGCCATTTGAGTCTGGCTGCTCTAAAAAGTATAAAGGAGTCAAATATTTGAACACTGAATATTTTGTTTAAAATGTTTTCTTAGGCTCTCCCTGGTGGATCAACAGGTTAAAGCACAGCACTAAGAAGCTAAAGCCTCTACAGCATGAGTTTGGTCCCTGCCCAGGAGGTGACCCACATGGCACGGCAGACCTCTCCTGACACGCCTGCTGCTCCCCTCAGCAGTGTACTTCATCGATCTGCCTGTTCTGCTCCCCACTGTGTCTCTGGTGAATCCTCTCACCACCCTTGCACCTCTGGTCTGTACCCCAGCTCTGTCTGCATAAATAAATAAATCTTTAAAAAAAAAAGTTTTCTTATATTTTCCTTATATGAGAAATTTGCACTTAGATCTTAAAAGCTATTTTTGCCAGTTAAAAACAATGTCCTTATAATCATTATAATATAAAATGAAAGCCCATAAGTGTTAATTTATTTGAAATAAAATATTTTTTTGGTCATGGTATACCGAAAATAATAGTACCTAATGCTGAAGACACAAACTGTGCAAAGTATTCAGAATAAATGGATTATATTTGCAGGCTTACTGAAGTGAGATGAAAATAATAACCTCAGAGACAGAGATGGAGCTGTACCTAACAGACAATACACAGTTGTTCTTCAATGAATATGACTGAGCATATAAACCACAACAAACATATATGAATTATATTTTTGCAATCTGATTACTTCATTCAATTTAATAAATTGTCTTGGGGTATCATAATCAAAGCTCAAAAATATTTTTTCATAGCTCTAAAACATCAGGATCCTTAATTCCCAAATTTAACATTTCTGGGAAAGAAAATTCATATAAACAAAACCACTGAAATATACTGTCACAATGAAAAGCCAAGAAATTCGAGTCATTTTGTTTACACTAGAAATTCAGAATAACTGAATAACTATATTGTGCTGAATATTGCCTTTAGTAATTATAAACTCAGCTGATTTACCATCTGCAGAAATGAAGCTAGGCTATTTGCAAATGAGTATAAATATGTAGTAATTTGAATTGCATATGTGGACCAGCAGATGTCACTCTTGTTAAAAGACTGTGAATAATCTTTTATGAAGGGTAATTGTCGGATATGGTTCTGGGCAGAATTTCAACAAGTGAAAGATTTAGCCCTGACCCTCTTTTCACCTTACCATCTACTTTACACTAATGACAACAGGATCAGTAAATTAAAAGTGTCATCTGCCTTGCCATCAGTTTCCAAAGCTGTTTGGTCTAACTATAATTTATGGTCAATGGTTATATAAGCAGCATTGCCAAATCTCTGTAATTATTACAGAGATGTTACAAGGCACAAAGAATAAATGTTGCTGCAAGCTAAACCAAGCCTTGACATTGTTATAATTAGGCTGATGATTCATGCTGTTTGTTCCTTTTAACAGATATCTAGAATAGCCAGAAAATTAAACTATAGTTTTTGAAATTAGATATTTTCTTATATGTGTGTCTGTGTATGTGGTTTATTATAAAACTAGAGTTTGATGAATGCATAAGGCCTGTTAATTTTTCATTCTTAATTATTCAAAGCACTTATAATATTTTAGAGTGTAACCTTCTGGAAAGGTTATTGGTATGAGATAATTCTAAGAGATTGACAAATAACTTAAAACATAAATTTCCATAATAAAGGCATGTAATGAAAATATACGCTCATTTATGTTTCCAAGAATAAGATCAAAATAATTAGATATGGTATGTGTGTATGTGTGCATGTGTAGCATAAAAATGTTCAATTATGTAAGTATATTCTGTACGGAGAAAATATAAAAGTCCAGAATTTCTTTGTATATGGAACGCATACTATTATATAGTAACTGTATCAGATTTTTATTAGAATACTTCTTCAGGCAAAAACATTATGGTGATTATTGTTTGGCCAAATCTATGAAGGACTCTTAAAAAAACTTAAGTCTTTAGTCTTTAACAGTTCTCTCAAAAATTAGACTTATGTTCTTGGAAAATTATTGACTTCTATTACATGCAGTTTTTTCATCTGACAATAGCAGTTGTGTGTATTAAATAATATGGTATGTGTAAAATAGTTTCTAAAGGGCCCTCCCTGGTGGTGCAGCAGGTTAAAGCACAGCACTAAGAAGTTTAAACCACTTCCGCATGAGTTCCATTGCCGCCTGCCCCGGAGGCGACCACATGGCATGGCAGACCTCTCCTGACCTGCCCGCTGCTCTCCTCAGCAGTGTACTTGGTCCATCTGCCTGTTCTGCTCCCCACTCTGTCTCTGGTGAATCCTCTCACCCTCCGCATCTTTGGCCTGTACCCCAGTTCTGTATGCACAAATAAATAAATCTTAAAAAGAAAAAGTTTCTACAATACATGGCCCTTTTAGGGTCTCAAAGGACATTTAGATCTTATATTAAGTAGTGGGACTTGCCAGCAATACTGCTGAAATGATTAAATGTATTATAGCCGATCAACAAATAAGTGTCTAGCTGAAGATGCTTTTTAAGGCTATTTTGCTTGTTGTTCCACTTAATATTTGCTTTAATATGTAGAGAAAATATAATTTCGACAGTACAATACCTAAGCATTTCCATATAAGACCCTTACAAAATAGTTTATTCAATTAAAAAAAAATCCAAAGTGGCTTAAACAAATGTTTCCTTGATTGTTTTAACTAAAACGTAATAGTTCTTCATGATTGAGTGTTACCAGTCTTGCCACCAAAACAAATGTTATCAAGACATTTCTTTCTCTCTCTCTGTCTCTCTATCTTCCCTCCATGAAAAATGGGGAAGATGCTTATGGGAAAATAGACTACCAAAAAACCAAAACTTCAAGCAACCACTTCTAATAATATAATCAGAAGTACGTTGTAATATGGTCAAATTTACCTTGTAAGTATTTCTTTTGTCAATAGTGACTGACACAAAAAGTCTTGAGCATTACCTATATGATCTCGAAGATATCACAAGAGATAGTCAAGCTTGATAAAATCTGCCCTGTGGGTGATCACAATTCTTCAGACTAAGTAGCTAAAATATGTTAATTTAGTAGCTATCCATTTACAAGCAGAAATCAAACTATCCAAAGTAACATTTTTTACACTGAACATTATTTCAATAGAAGTCCCATATCGAAGGAAAGAAATGTTCAAATAAAATGTTTCATCTGAAAAATTGGTTTTGGGGAATATTCTTCAAGATACTTATATAATTTTACTCATTACCTTTGCAATTTTGAGTTAGTTATATAAGAAGCTGTAGATAATGGAGCTATGTTACAAATTCCCTATTCATCTGTTCATATGCCTCTTGATTTATACTTGCATATATATGAAAATGCATAAATATATGCACATATTATTTTATTTCACTTTTTTGTACAATAACTGATAGAGTAACCTATGCTAACTGACAGATGTGTATGTAGACTATATTTGTCTACCTATCTATCTCTCTATACACACAAATAATGCACAAATAGATACACATGTACCCTCAACTATTTTGTGGAAAAATGATATATAAGAAAATTATTATTCATTATTAAACAACTGCTATTTGAATGATCAAGAAAAAAATCAGTATGAGTTACATGTTTACCTCTCATGGATATTGAACATTATATATGATATTTTATTTCCTAAACTGAAAGTTTTCAAGCATTGAAATATAAGCTTCTTTAAGAAAATAATATATAAAGACAAGCTTAAGTAAATAATATTAGAGAATCAGAACTATAGAATATTGTCCTTCACATAAAGAGTTGTTTTTGAAAGAAACTATCTAAGAAGGCAAAACTTAGATGTTGGGTCAACACTCCAACACAAAATTTCTAAAATCAACTTGGATTTTTTCAATTCCTTTTTAAGAACAAATAAATCATAAAGTAGGAAATTAAAGGAACACCAACCCAAGATGGCAACAGAAGAGGTTAAATGGAGGTTAAATATTTTTCACTCCTGGGGAAAAAAAAAACTCTGTAAATTAACCTAGACTGGACTGCATTCATAGGGTCCTGCAGCTTGGAGCAAAGTTGGAACACCTCTTGGGCTTCCAACCCTAGTAAAACTATGTCAGATGGGACACTGAGGAGATTTTTTTTTCATTAAGTGAGAGGTAAGTGGACAGGAATACTCAGAGGCTATGGTCCACTGTAGGAGGATGCTGTACAAATTGTGGGGGCGCTATTTAGCTTGTAGTTCTGGAAAGGAATAGCTTTGTGTGAAAGCACATACTCTTGACTGAGAGAAGATACATATAGAGGGATTTTGAAATGAACAAGGACAGTGCATTGGTGTTGAGCTTCTCTCCCTCCCTCCACCAAACCTGTATATGCAATGCATATACAGTTAATAGATGGCAGAAGTTAGAGACTAGAATCCAAGAAGGAGATATAGGAGCAGTATCACAAACATGAGCCAGAAAGCCCTCTACTCCCCCTCTGAACTTACAGAAAGTTGAAAAGTATAAATATCTAAAATCATATACTTGGGGGGGAGACACAGAGGTGTCCTGTAAATGTAGAAATATTACAAATATCTATTTTTGCTACAGAATTTAAGTAAAAAAAAATCCAAAGCAGCAAAAATACTAGATAGAAAAATACAACACATTGTACTTTTGAGACTATTGAGTTTAAGAAGAAATCAGAAGGAAACAAATACACCTGGAGATATGAAAATAAAGACATAAGCTCCCAGAACTTAGAGGATTCCACAAAAGCACTATGGGCAACATTGTAATTCCAAATCAAGAAACTAGTTTCAAATAAGTAATTTAGCTTTATACTTATGATACTAGAAAAATAATGATAATTCAAACCAAGTATGGTACAAGGAAAGAAACAATATATATTAGAACAGAAATAAACAAAATAGAAATAAAAAAGATAGTCAAAACATTCACTGAAACCAAAAGTTGCTTCTTTGAAAAAAATAAGACAAAACAGAGAAACTTCAGTTAGGATCACAAAGAAAGAGAGCAAAAAGTTAACTAACTGAATCAGAAATACAAGCAGAGAAGGAGAAAAAGAAAATTTCAACTTACCTATAATAAATAGTGAAATTGAACTATCAGTTAACAAAACCTCACCTCCAACAAAAGTCTGGGACTCTGTAAATTCTATAAATTTTAAAAGGAAACTTAATATCTATCCTTCTGTTGCCATTACAAAAATTCGGATAAATAAAAGTTTCCAAATATATAGCATGTATACCACATTATCTTGATATCAATCACACAACATAATACAGACACATATAAATAAAAGTATTGACACATATCTTCAATGAATATAGATGCAAAATTTCTCAACAAAATCAAGCAAGCAAATTCATTCAGCAACACATTAAAAAAGAATATCTCATTTACAATCTATAAAATACCTAGTATGCAGTTTTATTTTCCATAAGCAAAACATGGAAACAACTTAAACCTCCATTTTGATGGTAGGTCAATAATGTGGTGCCTCATAGTTATGAAAGAGTGGAATCATGCCATTGCAAAAAATATGGTGGACTTTGAGAGTATTTACAGTATGATGCACTCATATATGGAAAATAAAAGGAGAGACATGAACAATAGCAAAAAATCTAGACTTTGAGAACACAATGATTAAGAAAACAGAATGTGATAGTGGTGGGTAAATCATGTAAAGGGGTTCAACTGGATTGTAGAGAATGGAACTTGGAATTCTAGTAGAATTAAGAATATATGGATACTCAGGAATTAAGAATATATGGATACCCAGTTATAATACTGTGACCTGGAAATATCCACATTGTGATAAACCAATGCTGTTTCAAACACTTAAAAAAATGATTTACGTATTTCAGAAGTCAAGTATCTTAGAAGTCATCTCTATGTAAAGTTAATTTTGGTAAAACCAGAACAGTGCATGAGACAAATAAAATATTTTGTAGTTTAATTAGCCCTGATGTAGCAATTAATTCTGTCAATGTCTAGAAATATAGATATCTGTAAAGATAATTAAAAACGAACCCATTATGTATTGAGTTTAATAGCCTCATTGTCATGGTGTCTTATTTCCAACACTGTACTTGGGGGAACATTTAGTAGAAGTTTCATTTAGCTTAGTTGATAAACAGCACAAGCTCCCAGGGGCTAAATGTGTACAACCCTCAGAGGCTGCCCAGTTTGTAAGGATCTCTTACCACTAAGGAACTCTTCCCAATAAGTAGATAAATAATACTTCAGCTGCAATCTAGACCCATTTTCTCCTCTCCCTTTGGCTTCATCAAACCTGTGTTTTGCAGCTTGGGCATTTAGCCAGAAACCTATAAGATATCTATTACATATTGCACTAAACCTCTTCACAACACTGCAAATCAGGCCCTTAAAGTGAGAAATATCATTGTCATAACATTCAAAGTTGCTGTCGAGAGCAAGTGGAGTCTATCACTTCAGAAATATTGATTGTAAGAAACAGAAAGCAATTCACACAACTTAAAAAGGAATTGATTGGAAGGATTTGGGAGGCTTGTTCCAGAGGGTGACAGAGCAGGGCGGAGGAAGCACAACACTTTTCTATTGAGAGAAGAGCCTCCTGAAGTGACTCTTGGTATTGAAAACCACCTCACAGGATCCTGGCCACCACGAGGTCTGCTCTTCTGATGTGACTAAAACTGACAAGTGTCTAGACGTGAGACTAATGACTGCCAGCCAGCGCTTAAGCATCGTCATCTGAATTCCAGTCTTATTTCTGAATTTACACAGATTTTAGATAGTAAAAAATGACTAGGTACAGGGAACAACAGTCATTTTATTTGGAAGCAAATAGATGTGTTTTTTTCTTTTTTTCTTTGATATTATGGTCTTTTAAACTATGAAAACTCTTATTTCATTTATTTAAAGTCTTAAGACTATTTGACTATTTAACACTCTAGGGAAAATAGAAAGTGCCACTTGATGTTAACAGACTGGTAACTGAAGCTGTACTGATTTTCATGTAGCCTCACAGATTTTAGAAACTCAAAAAAGCTGGAAAAGTGTAGAAATTAACTCAAACTAAAGATGGTTACCTGGATATAAGCAATTTTATGCAGCAGTTTTTCTAATTTTCTAAGCCTGTTATTAATGTTCACTGAACATTATTTTTCTTAGATAATTTATCTTGAAGTATCATAGGGGAATACAAATGAAATTGAATTACATTTTCTTTAAAAATGAATTTATTGTTGCCACCAGAATAAACAATTATCAATCAATTCTAATCTCCCATTCTCATACATTATTTAGAATATAAAGCTGCTTTCATTTCAACCATGGTTTTATATTCTAAGCTTGCAAGGTGAGGCATGGAAAGCATGACATTTTTTGTATCTACTAATTACTAGTGATTTGACAATTGCATTAATAAAATTCTTAAAATTGAGTGTGTAGATTCATCAGAGAATTGCTTTAGTGACAAGTTATATACCTTTTCTATGGTTCATCAAAAGTTCAAGTGCAAACAGAACATTATGAACATTAGCTAGTAAGTGAAAAATAAAGGATCACATATTAGAGTACAATAGATTAATAGCAAAAAATTAGTAATAGTAATAAAAACCCAAGCATTACAATAGCTACTCTGACAGACAGTGCTTTTCAGCTAACATAACTAAATAGTGAAATCTCTGCATGTTTATTTCTTTTTTGAATTTTTACATAAATAATAGTTGATCCATTCTAAACAAGCTTCCCTTCTGGCTGTGATTTTCATTAGTTTGATTTGTTTATTCAGTTAGACAGAAAGGCTGGTGAATGGTAAAGCCAATTATTATTTATTTTCCAATATCTTCCCATCCTCATATATAATATATTGACCTACCTATAAAAAATTAGAATAAGCCCGAAGAATCATTATCTTCCCGTCCTCGTATATAATATATTCTTGACCTACCTTTAAAAAATTAGAATAAGCCTGAAGAATTTATGTCTTTCTCCAAATTAGCCTACAGATGCAATTGAATTCAGTAACACAATTGAGAGTAGTTACCCCCCACCCCCACCATCCTGTATATTTGGGGGGCTCTTTTTCCCTTTTGCTTACCTATTACCCTAAGAAAACTCAGTAAAGTTAAACGTCTGCCATTTAAAAAAATTTTTTTTTTGATTTGTCAGTTCTTTCATAAACATGAGGCTAACATTGCCCGTCTATTTCTTAAACAATGTATTCAGTGAGAAAGTGCCTGGATATAATTTCACTTTGGTAGTTTTGTCACTTACGCTATAGCTTAATTGAGGTCTTGGAGGAATCTGTATACTAAAGTAGCTGCTTTATTTATTAATAATGCTATGAATATGGCATTATGTTACAGCTAGAAACACCCAAATACTTAAAATGTCTTTTACTATTCTCTTACTATTTGTAAGACATTAGTTTCACATCACAAACCTTTATGTTTCATTAATTTCATTGGCATATATGTATTTCATTGAGCTATAAAGAAACATAGAGGGGAAAAAATTTAAAAAAATGTGTAGATATAGTGGCAATCATATTTATAGCTTGAATTCTGGTATTTAAATCCAAAGACAGACCGATTGTCAAGCAAGTAAAATAAACAAGTTTACCATTGAAACAAATGGAATTGAATAAGTTAATGGCTTTTTTCATACTTCATTTTAAATTAAATTGCACTTCATCTTCACTTTAAAATTAAAAAATATTATTTGGATAAAATGAATGTTTTATTTGGATAGAATACATAAAAACAATATTAATTGTGGTTAACTTTTTGTTGTTGTTGTTAGATTTAGGATGTATCAGGTAATGAAAATAAAAATAATTATAGTTAACATTTAACAATGTTCTCTATGGACCAACCACAGTGCTCAGTGCTTTGCTTGTGCTTTATGTTTGCAAATGTTTGTCTTAGTCTAATTTCATCTTAGTGTCCATTAAAAAGCAACACTAAAGTACTGGTAATTTTATTTTGTTATAGAAATAAAACAAACAGCTATAAAATGAAATAGCCATTAATAACTATTAGATATTTTTCTATGGCCAATTCTATTGCCATACACTGTTAATTAGAGCAGACATTTACATAACATCATTTTGGTAAATTTATAAAAAATAATAGTATTGTACATAAACATATATAAAAACCTTAAAAGTTTTAATCATAAGAACATGTTAAATTGCATTTAGACAATGCATAGGCCTGGCATTCACTAACTATGGAGGGTTATTAATGAGTATATTTTCTTTCAGGCTGGACAATTCAGAACGCTATTGTTAGTCTTAAGGAAGACTGATTTTTATATAGTTCATTCAAATTCTGTATTTTTTGGTTCTTTTATCCCTCCCCCGTCACTGCTCATTTGTTTTTTCCTAGTAATCTGCCATAATAGATAAAATTAATTACATACTAATGATAGACTTCTCAAAAAGACTCTAATTGTCTTCTTTTTCTTCTGCTTTGGAAATAAACTATCTTAAAATAACTACATTTTCCCTCCTTTTCCCATCCCTCTGAGAACACAGATTCTCAGATAGTTAATACCTAGAGAACTTAGAATCCTTATAAACATCTTTTGAATTTTTAATGGTGTCAGTTTTGTGTACTAGAAAATCATGGACTAACAAAAAGATAAACCAAGCCTCAATCATACACTTTTATGACTTTCGCCCTGTGCCCTTTGCTGTGTATACAATGATTGAGTACAAGTGGGCCTTATATTTCACTACCACAGTGTAGTAATGTCTCTTTACATTTTCAAAAATTTCCGGTTCTGAAAATACATGATATGGTCACTCTCTACAGAATGTACAAAAGATGGGCATGGAAACAACTCAGAAGAGCCAGAAAGGTATTTAAAATGAAACCACAGAAACACTTTCAAAATCTACCTCTTGGATTTAGATTTCAACAGGGCACCATTTTATTTTCTATGCACAAAGAAGGATGTGTAATCACTGTAAAATGCTAGGATGTTATGAATGGAAAGGATTATAGTTCTTTATTGCGTTATAAATCTAGAGAGCTATCTTTGTAACTTTCCTTTAGAAATAGCTATGGAAGAATGTGAAATTTTCTTTAAATTATCTTGAATAATGTTGTTAATCTAAAGTCAAGTTAATATATCCAATGTAGGGCAAAGTTTTAGTAACTACAAGTAGGCAAATTAGCATAGCTATGCACACATTAAAAGTAGTGGATGAAGGTGTGTCCATTCACAAGTTTAAAGATGGAGTTTGTTATATAACAGGTACAGAAAGCTCTTCAGAGTATGTGCAGATTCCAAGAGAATAGCTGTATCTATAAGTTATAAAAACTAGTCATCATTAATTAATGTGTGATGTATTTTGAGGCTGATGGTGATGGGGAAGGGATACAGGGTCAAAAAATATAGATATAAAGGATGGTAATAGTGAAACTTTTCTACATATATTTTCCCCTCATGTTAAGAAACATCACTAAGTTGTAATCCATATTCTCATATTCTTTACTTAAGAAATGTTTACAGGGTACCAGTTAGACTACTGGACACAAATAGGAAAGCTGTCACTTTTAAGATTGTAGTAGAATTAGGAAATCAGGAAACAAAGAATTATAAACCTGGAAATAGATAAACACTATCAAGGAAATGAACTGGAAGCAATCCATGAAGGATAACAGAAAAAGAAGTATTTTAGTTATTAGTGGAGATAATTCCCAACAGATAGTTGTCCCTCACTGTCCACCTGCGTAGATGAGTAGAACTGTGACTTAGAATTACCTATTACATTAAATTTCTCTCTCTCTAAAACCAAGTTTTTATGTCATTTCCCCCCCCCCTTCCAACGATGGACAAGTGACTTAAGAAAGGAAATGCATTGCTCTATTTGGGATATCTGCCAGTTATTAGGAATTATGTGCTGTCTTTACCTTGTAGCCAGTAGTTGCAAGGTTGGCAAAGCCTCGTGCCTGTAGGCATAATTCCCAGCACATAGGGAAAGCTTCCCTAAGGAATGTGCCAGCTCAGAGAGGGTAATGGTTAGAGATGGAGCAATAGCTTGCATGGTCTGGCTGAGCACACTTATTTTTCTTTGTGTGTATCTGGTCTTGAACTCATCTTCTCTCCTTGGATTTCCCAGTTATGTGATTCATTGGAGTCACTCTGCTTTACACTGGTTTAACAGCAGAGATTCTGTCACTTGCAATTGAAGAATAGTGCTATTTTTAGAAGATAGAGGAGAGCAGATTCCAAGAGAGTAGCCGTATCTATAAGTTATAAAAACTAGTCATCATTAGTAAATGCGTGATGTATTTTGAGGTTGATGGTGATGGGGGAGGGACACAGGGTCAAAAAATATATATATAAGGGATGGTAATGGTGTGTGTGTGTGTGTGGGAATCTCCAAATTGATCATGTCCAATAAAACCCAAAAGTGTAGCTATCTAAACATTGTCTTTTTGTTCCTATATGTCCCTTTTTTTACAGACAACAACTGGAGCAGCATTTGTTTTATTTTTAATATACAGAAATAAAGTAAAATCTATGACTTATGTAATTGTTGAAGCAAATCTTATTATATCTACTTGCTTTTATACGCTTACTTGAGCATAGAATTCCTCAGGTATGGTGAAAACTTCTGTGCATTAAATCTCTTAAAGCCCATAAGTACCATTTACTGGTCTAGAAGCAACAAAACAAAACACTGTACTGTAATGTATATACATTAGACTGAGAATTCTAACTTTTGCAGAGTCATAGGTAATAAAGTAGCCATTAGATATGACTTAGCTAAGCTCTGCTTTTTCTATCTTTGCATCCAATTTGAATATGTCAGTAGACAATATTTTTATTTCCCTATACCAATCAGAGATTTTAACACAGCAATATTCATAGTTTTCTCAGATTGGGGTAGCGACTATACATTTGAAATTTATTAAAATTCTTAAGTTTTTCAAAGTGGTAGCTAATTCACAACTATTAATTCATTTGTACTTTGTATTCCTCTTCCACAGTTAAGGGTAAGAAGCAGTTTTAAATATTTTCCCATTAGCATAACAGGTTAACAATATTTTTTTTAACTTATTCATACCAGCCTAAGCTCAGCACTAGCGATATTATACAATAACTGATTGATTGGCAAAAAAAAAAAAAAA
>NW_004567127.1:11682602-11823744 GCF_000260355.1 Condylura cristata | reverse complement strand
ATAAGTTCTGTCCCCGCCTCAGAGGTGACCCACATGTACAAGTTATAGGTGGAATTAAGGGGAACTGATTCCACGAAGAATGATAACAGATGCAAAGGTCAAGGAGTAGGGAAGTGAGGAAAAAAATAGCTTATACAGCCAAGTGTTCATGATTCTGTTTATCCAATACAAAAATTGCTCTCTTCAGAAAAGGAGGCAGAGGTCAAATGCTAGGTATTAAACTGCTTTTCTATACCCACGCCTTGATTTAAAATATATTTTACCATTTAATTTATCTCTGAAGTGTTTGAATATATGTTTTGATCATAGACATGTTTCTTTGGTCTCTGTTGATTTCATTCAAGTCTGACCAAAGTTCCACAGTGATGGTGTTATGAGATCTAAGACTTAAGATCAAAGATAACTCTAGTTCCATCATTCCATCTGTTTTGTTACCTAGAAAGTGGCCTTCTATTTTTTTTTTTCAAAAATCTGAAAAACCCTTGTCCCTCAATGAGATGCTGTAGATGCCATTTTTACTTTAGTGTGTATATTTATTTAGAATATATGTTTTCTTTCCCTATTCTTGGAGAAATACCTATTTGGATCATTGTATACATAACAGATTGAAAGCAGTATTTCCAGAAAGCAATGCCAAATCAATTAGGAATAAGAGTATTCTATTCCTCTCTCCAATCTAAGGGTTATGAGAGGCAGAGACGGGTGAAAGTAATGGATAATGAGTGGTACCAATACAAATGTGAGCTATTAATGTAGACAAGGAAATGCCAGAAGTGAAAAGACTGACTATATAACTAGCATTTAACCAAACATCTTGCACTTAACAGGTACTTAAAAATTACACCTAGAATAGGTATATTCTATTCTATTCAGTTTTATATTTATGATATTCTAAAAAGGAAGCTGTTCTGCAGGGCAAGCTTATTATTTGCAGAATGTGATTGTTAATCAAAGATAGAAAAAAATCATTATGCTCCTTGTCTTCATACATTGTCATAGTCACAACACTAATAATTCACTGCTATACTATTGCTTTTTATTAACTTGTTTGAATATGAAATGTAGGAACAATAGCCTATATTTTATCACTGAGAGTACTTTTGATTATGAATTATGAAATTATTCTGAAACTGATCATTTTAGAATCCTTAAAATGTGGCTGTATTTTCTATAATCTTGTTAATTTAAATGACAATTATTTGTGAATCAAGAGTTTATGAATATGAAAACTGATATTAATGTAGTTTCTGATATTTTTCAACTACCAAAGTTAGTGGACATATTCATAGATTTTATATGAAAATTTACGTGAAATAATATGTATTTCTAAAATAAATGAAATCTTTTTAATGATGAAATAAACTTCTTTGTAACCATAAAATAGTGCCAGATAACCAGCAGGGACTGAACACCACCTTGGAACAAAAATAATCCGAAGCTACACTTTCAAAGTTGCACACCTGCTGTAAAATAACCATCTGTGATTAAATGTAATTTAATTATAAACTCATTCCTTTTGTGTGCACTGGAAGAATCTCACAGGTCTTCCCCAGTTGGTCTACAATCAACTTCTGGCATTTTGTTAAGCAAACTTGCACATTCTCTTAATAGCACCTGCTAACTCTCTCACTGCAAATTTTGTAAAGAGCTTCTGGGATTTTACAGTGGCATTGATAGGCAAATAAATTATTAAACTTGGAATCAAAAGCTGCATTAATTAATCATCTGCATTAGAAAACTGATGTCTTCAGCTTTAGGGTAAATTGAGGTGTTTACCTGTAAAAAGTCACATAGAAATTTCAGATATTTTATCGAACAATTAAGATCCAAACATTTGTGACTCCCTTTAATATGTTGTAAAATGGATTTTCATTATTTCAGTAACAATTGTTTATTGAATTGTTCTCTCTCTTTGCAAGAATTTAATTGTGTTAAGATTAAAGTACTTCATATCTTTCTATTGATTATGTTTACATTTTCATTAATGCTTTAAATATAATTCATACTATAAATACTATTTAATAAAATTTCACTGGTTTAATGTTTTCTATCTTCACAAAAATCACAGGATAGAACCAACTTTCACCTGTCGTAAGTCAACTTTTGGATTGATACAGTGAAGTACTGTGTATACTCTCTATAAAATGATGAATACAGTACAATGAATACGGTCACTATTTCAGAATTTAAAGTTACAGAACAAAATTTAAAGCTACTCAAAGTTCTATGACTTCATTGGTAAATTCCTTTCCTTGGGGCTCATTAAATCACCTTTATCCCTACCTAATGTGAAGAGCTGTACAAAGAAAATAATGATTCATTTATCAATTTAAAATTTATTTAATCAACCTTCCATAAATCCTTATAATAGAAGACATTTTTCATTCATTTTATGAAAACACTCTTCCTCTGATTCCAAAACCAGAAGAAAACCACACAGAAATATCTATTATGGACATAAATGCAAACATGTTCTGTGAAATACTGGCATACTGAACCCAGCCATGTAAAAAAAATATTATACATCATGATAAAGTGGAATGTATCCCAGACATGTAAAGTTGATTTGCAATGCAAAAAATTAATCAATATAATGCTGCAGATTAATAAAATGCATGAAGAAAACCATCTCAGCAGACATGAGAGCACTTGATAAATCCTACACACTTTCAGGATAAACTCATTCAACAACTGGAAACAGAAAGGAAGGCTCCTAGCCTAAGAGTACATCCACAGCAAGATGAGGTTTAATAACACAAAAGACTGCTTAATAACAAAAAATAATGTTTCTTGCCAAAAACAAGAAGAAGAAATGGATTTCCATCCTGCCACCTCTATTCACCTCTACTCAACTCTATAATAAAGGAACTAACCAAGGCTATTGGGTAAGAAGAAACTATTTATGAACTTTCCATTCTAAAACTCTGCACCATTAAGTAACAATTCCTCATTTACCCCCTCCTCAGCTCCTGACAACTTCCCTTCTACTTCCTGTTATCATGTATTTAACTGCATTAGTTAGCCGCAGAAATAGCAATATACAAAGATGCCTTTCTGTGACTGGCTAGTTTCACTTAGCATAGTGCATCCATTGGACATATGCCAGAATATCCTTCGTTTTGATGCTGAATAATACTTTATTGTACATCAAAGTGAACCAATCTCCCGTGTTGTTTCTATCCTGTGTCAGCTGTGAATTAAATACTCATCAGGTCCCTGCTTTCAATCTTTTGTGTCTGCACCCATAAGTATAGGTGCTGTTTTATATGGTAATAACGGGTCTAATTGTTGACACCATACTCTTTTCCAAAGAGGCTACCTGTCTTTGTCTATTTGGTAAATTATAATAAAATGCCCAAGTTTGGGCCTCCCTGGTGGCACAAGAGGTTAAAGCACAGCACTATGAAGCTATAGCAACCATTGCCGCATGAGTTCCATTCCTGGCCAGAGAGCTGACCATGGAACAGCAGACCTCTCCACCTCACCTGCTGCTCCCCTCAGCAGTGTATTTATGTTAGATCGGCCTGTTCTGCCCCCTATTTTGTCTCTGGTGAATCCTCTCACCCCTGTACCTCTGACCTACATCTCAGATCATGTATGTATAAAGAAATAAAATAAGTCTTTAAAAAAAATGCCCTAGTCTGGGTAGCTTAACTAACAAACACTTATGACTTAGAGTTCTGCAAACTGAGAGTCCTAAATCACAGGCCTGGCAGTTTTGGTGTCTGTATAACACCTGCTTCCTGCTTCATAAACACTCCTGGCCTTTTGTTTAGGGTGTCTCCACATGACTGGAGGGACAAAATGGATCTGACTTCTCTTGCATGAGGACATTTCCTGTGTATCCCATTAATGAGAATACCATGCTCATCACCTAAACACCTGTCAATGACCTCAACACCAAATATGACATTTTAGGGGAAATAAGTATTCAATCTCTAGCACTCCACCATTTTACATTGCCACTGACATTTTATTCCTGTTCAGTAGAGTTTAGAATGAGTGATTTTACTGACACCATGTATGTTCAATAGCAACATAAAACATTGCTTAGAAGATAAAAAATAATTTGCATATCCAAATAAAAATATAAAAAATTAGGTCTTGCCATTACCTTAATTTTTTCCACGAAACTATTTCATGTGTTAAAGTTAAATTTTCTATCATTAAGATCTTCCTTCCAGTATATCTGTGTCACATTTGATGTAATGAAACTCATAAATTATATTTGCATATGAATTCCTAAATTAAAGTAGACAAAGTACATCAATTTAATGATGTTTTACATAAAATTTATGATTGTGCTTATCAGTTTATTCAGGAGCATTAAGTAATCTTTATTCAGATTCAACCAATTTTTCCATATAAATGTTGGAAACTGTTACCCGATTTACTTTTATGATAAACCTCTATTTTAAAGTATCTGTCAGTCTTTTCTGTGAATCTCTCTGAATGTGAAACATCCATAAAAGTATTAAAGTAAATAATAACCTTTGTAAATGGAAAAACTTCAAAATAACCATAAAATATTTTACTACATCACAGTTAAAAAGGATACTTATTTAATTTTGAGGCATAAGATATTTTAAAATAAAAGCCAGAATGAAAAAATCATGATACTAGAATATACTAGACTTTGAGAAGATATAATTCTAGAATACTTATATTAATATTACATGTACATATAAAGACACTTTAAGGAGATTTAGGATAAAATCATAGATAATATGTGGCATATAATCCAACACACCAAGTAACTACAGAATAGCCAACATTCTACTTTTAAATGAAGGTAAAACAATTTTACTAGATAATGTCCCAGGGATCCTCTGTAAAAACACCTTATATTACAGAATTCCTTTAGAATTTATTTATTGGAAAACTGTGAAAAATATTAAATGTTTAAAACTTTCAAATAAGAGTAGAGATTATTAAGAAACAATACTTAAATATACATTGAACCAAAGTGGCAACTAAAGATTTCAAAGGGATAAGGAAAAGTTTCACTTATTTCTAAGTAAAAATTCTTAATATTGATCAGAGTGGGTTTACTTATTAAGATCTAAGGACAAAGATAACAGAAGGTGCAAAATTTTGCTTTTCATATAGATTGTTTAAAGGCAAAGGAAAATTTTTTATGATCTCTTATTGGGAGTGGATTAGCAATATAGGAAAACTGTTCTCTTTTAACTTAGAGAAAAATAAGGATATCTATTCTAATCTTAGAATATGGTCAGTTAGACTACATATAAGATTTCTTTCTCAAGACTCCCTTTTTATAAACCTTCTGTCATTTGCTATATTCATGTACCATTTGTCCTATTTTTTTTTTAATTTTAGAACAATCATTTTACTTGAAAACAAAAAGTACTTTTCTTCTCCCTTTCCCAGAAGAAAAATCCATGTTCTATATATCTTTCCTTCATCAGGAAACATTCTATTTTCCATCTATTATTTTCCATAAACATTTTTTCACCCTTAATAAAAATACATTTCCATGCCATATGTGTTCTTTTATTGAAAATACATCTTAATTCTCTTTGCATACACATGTATTCCCTTATTATTTTATTAGCTTTAATTAGTGCTGGTTGTTATACTCTCAGTATGTGGGTTGAAACATATTTTGTAATTACTAAAAGTATATTCTCAATACATTTACAACTGTAGCACCAAATTTAATAGTAAGCTATGCTATCTGAAATTTTTAAAATCATAAGTCAAATGTAGGTAAACTTAGGTTAATCAATTAATAATTCAGAATTTATAGTATTTGGAAATAATTTAGAGATTTAATGAATTTCCATTGTTTAATTTAATTTAGTAAAACTCTAAAGTTTTAAGGAACCATACATATTAGAGAGACTGATAAAATATTGGTATGTTCACTTAGAAATTCTTTTCCCATTTATCTCTATTTAAATCATTTACTCCATTTATAATATCTATATTAACCATAAAGTTATGCAATGTTAAATAAAAATCAGTCATTAACTTAAACTGTTTTTCTTGTTGCATTACATAAGTTTATTTGATTAAGGAACTCAAGTAAGGTGAAACTATGACACTTACTGCTGATAACTGTATAAAGATACTTGTTTTATATTAACCCAAAAAGTTTAAATTAGCTTTCATTGACTAAATGTTATCTTGTTTTATATTAATCTAAAAGCACTTGAGCTATTTTCTAATATTTTTCTGTGTTAACAAATAACATAGATATTATATATGAAATAAACCCATTTTTTATTAAAATAGTTTATTTTTGCATCATTTTGTGCTTTTCCATCTCAGTTGTAATACCCATGGGCTTCCCATCACAAAATCAACCCTGTGCCATCACCACCGTCCAGTGTACTTCCCTCCCCCCCACCCCCATTTTTGATCCCATTCCTGTAAAATATCTCTGGTATATAGTTGTTCATTATCATTATTATTTCCCACCCTGGTCCTTTATATTCCTGCTAAGAGTGAAACCATCCAGTATTTTTATGTTTCTTTCTGGCTTGAAATGAACCCAATTTATAAACTAATTTGGATAAAATAATTGAGGGGAGAACAACCCAACACACATACAGGAATGGGAAGACATGCAGAAATACAAACACAGACCTAAGGGTTTTCATTTCCATATATTTTGCCATGAGTCAGGTACAACATGAAACTCATTACTGACAAAAGAACAACTGACGTGTCCACAGGTAACCCACAGTTGGCCCCCAAAACGGGTGTGTTTGTACCAAAACCATGAAGAAGACAGTTAAATCATCACTAAAAATTATTACAAATGCCCTTTTCACTTTTCCTACATTTCACTGTAATGTACTGGCTCTGATCAGGATTTTTGAAAAAGACTATGTAGAACAACTAAGAGGAGGAGATTTTGTATTGTTTTAGAGCTACATTTTTTTGATCTGGCAAAGGTATGTAAGGTAGAAATTCATAACAGCTTAAAGAGAGTAGCTATGAATGGGAAGGGGTATGAACAAGAGGGTAGGGATAGATAGAGCAGAAGATTGAGGAAGTAAAGAAGCCTTAGACACTGTCAATTCTAAACAGGTGCAAAGCTAAGCTAGATGTCATTTTCTGAGCTGAAGATAACCTCTCAATGCTGTAACAGAAGCCTCTGCATATCAGTTAAAATTGACTTTCAATTCATTTTGTTGATATATAAACATATATATATATATACACATATATACACACACACATATGTGTGCATATGTGTGTGTGTGCATAAACTGTGCAAATAAATTAAATTAGGAATTTCAAATGAGCTCCAATTACTCATTTATTTATTTATTACATCATTGTTCCAATTTCAACCAGCAGTATTAAATCATCCCTGGGGAATTGAAATTAACTAAATATTTGCATGAAGAGTGGCTTAGTCTTTAAACATAAAAACCAGGAAGAGTCCCAAAAGGAAACTGCCTTCAACAGTTCTTTAGAAAGTGGGAAAATGGACTTCCTGGTGTTTGGAGAGTACTCACCAAATGTGGAACAAAAGGGTTTACATCCCTTATAGAGCCTTCCAGAACACAACATGGGCAAAAGGAATGGCTGGGTAATACAAAGACCTGTGACATAAAGTCTGAACCTCAACCAAAGAAGGAGGTTCTGATCTCGGAGTACTTACCACCGAGATGGAAGCCTGGAGAGGCAACAGAATGAACTGAGCTCATCAGTTACCTCTCCCCTTGTAGAGGTACCTTGTCAGGGACAGCTGCTGGACCCCACTTCTGTGATGCTATGTAAGGTCAACAGAAAGTGAATCAAAGCTGCAAGGTCGGAACAAAACTTCAGTCTCAAGGATTGCAAGATGGAAACACAATTCCAGGATACTCTGAGAATGGACTTTGGGAGCCTGGGTCAAAGATAGGATTTATATGGAGAAAAATTGCAAGGAACACGATTTACATAAATTGCCAGACTTTGTGAAAAATTGCTAAGTAGAAAAGAAAAGCTCATTGTCAACCTTGAGCTGGTTCTAGAGTGTTAGTTTTTTTCTTCATAAATATATAAATATACATTTTTTTAAAAAGTGTTAGATAGATTTTTTTCCCCAAGATTTATTATTTATTTATTCGTACAGAACTGGGGTACAGACCAGAGATGCGGAGGGTGAAAGGCTTCACCAGAGACAGAGTGGGGAGCAGAACAGGCAGATCGACGAAGTACACTGCTGAGGGGAGCAGCGGGCGGGTCAGGAGAGATCTGCCTGCCATGTGGATCTCCTCCGGGGCAGGTGGGGATCGAACTCATGCAGAGCAGGCTTAAGCTTCTTTGTGTTGTGCTTTAACCCGCTGCGCCACCAGGGAGGGCCCTGTAAATACACTTTTTAGAAATCTTTTTGTGGATATCTGAAAACTGCACCTCCCTAATGGTTGGCAACTCTGTTTTTAACAAAGACCTGTGCCATGGTAATTCTATTTTGGAATCTTTCCTTCTATAACATAAACATATGTGCATGCTTTCTGTGCGGACACAAACTTTCAGTTAGTTGCTCTGGATACACAACCAGGGGCACAATTATTGGATTATATAATAAAAGTATGTTTAGTTTTGTAAGAAACCTTGGACATGCCTTCCAAACTGGAATTTTTCATTTCCATGAACAATGAATCAGAGTTCTCACTGCTTCACATCACTACTGGATTTGATGGTGTCAATGTTCCAAATTTTGCCCATTATGATATTTTTATTGCATTTTCTTAAGGACATATGATGGTATGCATGACATATATGTGCATATATTATACATAGAACAGCTTTTTATAGAATTATCTTTATCTTTTTATCAGTTGGATGTCTAGCTCTCTTGCCCATTTTCTAATTGGCTTGTTCATTTTCTTATTACCAACTTTGGGATCATTGTATATTTCAGATAACAATTATTCATCACATTGTAAGATATGTTTTGCAAATATTTTCTCCCATTTGTAATTTACTTATCTATCTCAATTCTCTTTTGCATTTAACTCTTTATTACAGCTGAAGTGCCAAGAGAACACCAAGAGAATAATGGAAAAATCACAAATATCAGCAATGATTTTGTGATAGCTGTCCATATTTTCAGACATATATGTATTCATGCCAAATTCATTTTCTCCTCTGTTCTGCTATGATTTTATAAAAGAATGATGTCAGTGTTTACTTTATAATTTAGGCTTGGGAATTATCATTAATTGGAAGAAGAAATAACTTCACTAAGAAATGCAATGATAAGTGTGTACCTATGAAGGTCTTCTATTTTGGAGGAAGTTGCTAACTTTTTCACTTGTAAGAGATGTATTTGCTCATGTTAGTTGAAGGCATGTTATTGTCTGGGATTTATGGATAGGGTAGGTGACCAGATGGAATATGTTGGATTTGATGAGCTGGCACTAAGCATTTTTTAGCCATTGAGTGGGTATTTCTGTAAACAACAGACTGGAAAGTTGGAAACCACATCCCAACTCTCTTTTCATTTAGTTTCATAATAAGAATTGAGTGCTGCCAATCCAACTGGCAGACATTTCAAAGCTATATTTCAGTTGGTTTCCTCATATTTCTGGTCAATGGAAGCCAAAAGTTGGACCGTTGAATGGCAAGAGGCAAGAAGAGCCAGATCATTTCTCACTCTCTCTTCCAGGTTATATTTGTAGCAGCGAATGCAACTCCAGGCTCCCACTCCAACATGAACTTCATCATGGTTCCTATTTTGATGGGTGACCCCTGTACTATGGTGATATTTCCTCTTTGTTTCTTTTTAATAATAATAATAATAGTGGGTATTAGACTTGGGACATTGGAAGGAAATCACTATTTACCTTTAGTTTCTCAAAAAACATACTGCTTTCATTTATTCCTTCTGTTTCCTATTCCTTGCTATCCTTTATGTGTTACTGATAGCCATGACTGAAATTTTGGTCACATTTCTGCTTTCAAGTAAAAGCTTTGAATGACTGATAAATGTTACTAAATTGGACTTACTGTTCAGTGTTTAATCAAAACTCCAATTATACAAAAATTGTTCTGATCAATTGCTGAATCCAGCCCTCCAGTGTCCAGTCACTGTTTGGTTGATAATGAACCCAGGTCATAATAGTGGCTTCTTGGTTTCAGTTTTTATATATACTGATGATAACTAAGGCAGTATTTTAAATTTTAGAATTCACTCCTCCGACTGGTGATCTGATTTTGTGAGTCCTTTTTTTTTTTTTTTTTTTTTTTTTGTTTAAAAAAAAAAAGAAACGGGGTCGGGGGAGGATTATGGTGATGGCACATGGGTGACTTGGTGATGGGAAACCCGCAGGGATTACAATTGAGATGGAAAAAAAAAAGTATAAAATGATGTAAAAATAAACTTTTGTAATTAAAAAAAATACAAAAAAACAAAAACAAAAACAAAAAACGGTGTTACAGTCTGAGAAATAATTGCTACAACCTGAATACTTAAAATAATAACATTAGGCCCTCCCTGGTGGCGCACCGAGTTAAAGCACGGCACTGAGAAGCTAAAGCCACTTCGTATGAGTTCGATTCCCACCTGCCCCGGAGGTGACCACATGGCGTGGCAGACCTCTCCTGACCCGCCCGCTGCTCCCCTCAGTAGTGTACTTTGTCGATCTGCCTGTTCTGCTCCCCACTCTGTCTCTGGTGAAGCCTCTCGCCGCCCCTGAGCCTCTGACCTGTACACCAGTTCTGTATGCACAAATAAATAAATCTTTAAAAATATAATAATAACAATAATAATAAATTATTATAAAAATTATTAAAATTATATTGTACTTTACATTTTAAAACATTTACCTGATCCATTCTGAACTGTAATTTATGAGAACTATTATTCAGACTGCACCAAATTAAAAAAAATACTTGCAATATTAACTATTCTTAAAATTATTTCTAGCTATTTATTGCTTTTCAAAGATTTCACAGTCTTGGGTTGTTTAATAAATACAAACTAAACTCTTACTTGAAAGGCAATTGTTGCCAGAACTGTAAAAGTATATTGGTAAAGCAAACTTTCTTGTGGCTATCCTATAGCCTAAAATACCTAACAACATGAAAAGTTTAGATGTAAGAAATTCCAAGTTCACTTTGAAAGTATTTTTCCCTGTTGTGTGAAATCTAAGAATGAAAATGCCAATAAATTTTATTGTATTTTCATTTGTATTTTAATACAGAAGACATCACTTTTAATCACTGTGGCAGTGTTTGATCTAGAAAGCTTAGCTGACTTGTTGATCTGCATTAATACATTTTCTTAATTCCTAATGTTAACTTTACCCTATTTCAGCATATTAGAAATATCACATATGTTTTACTTATCAGAAAATACTGAAAAGCAATGTGTAGATAATACGAGCAAGACCAGAAAATGTTATAGAACAGGGAATTAAGTTTATATATATATATATATATATACACACACACACACAAATATATATGCATATATATATACGCACACACATTTATACACACAGATATCTCAGTATATGCATATATTTATGACATATGAATATATACAGGCATATATGTGGATATTTGTGAATATATATGTGGATATAGATATATGGATATATATCTATAGATATATCTATATAGATAGAGAGAAAGAGAAAGAAAGACAGAAAGGTACTCTATACATTTTTGGAATACATACTTTTATATTTTTATGGAAATTTGGTCATGCACTATATATATGTGTGTGTATATATATATAACATTACTGTAGTCATTTATTTGGCACTTTCACAAAAGTTGGTAAATTTTAATTACTAAAATAATTAAGAGGATTCTAGAAAATGCTTTATAATCAGCTGAAGTCATATGCATTTGTTGTTACTCAGGAGCTGTAAGGCACCTGCCATATGTTGTCTTAATAATTGCTACAGTTTCCTCCCTCTGCTACACAAGTACTTAGTAGTGGAGGTGGTTTTACAATACATTTGATTATAACTAATATGCTTGAAACATATGACAATCTGAGATGTTTCTTTATGATCTAATTGGAAGATATATTTTACCCTTGAAAAAAATCAAAGGGATGCTCAAAGAAAATCATGTGGGAAATAGGTAAGCAAACAAGAACAACCATACTGAAGAAGGGCACAGAACACCTAGATATTAAGAAGCCTTTACCTATCTGGTTTATGGTTTGGGAAATAACCTCTAACCTGATTCATACTGTTTCTTTAGTTCAAGTAGGTTAATAGGTAAAAACTCTTCCTATGTACATCATAAGCATGGATTGCAATGGAAAAGTAAAGATGAAAAACAAAGACTATATATAAAAATGTACTTTATAAAGTTTAAAGTGAAATATATGTTGAAAGCATTTTTTGCTTTTTCTTTAAGATAGTTTCAAAAGCAAAGAGACAAATTTTGTGAGGTGATGGTTAAGGGCAATATGAAGAACCCCCATATTCAACTCTCTCATCACTGTTGCCACAAAGTATGAGAAAAACATAACTTTCTCCTAAAATTTTATGCATTTTTTTAGTCTTTCTGGTTTTAAAATTGTAAGAACTATTTTTCTTTCCTCTTAGCAAATATGAAATATATATTTCCTTTCTCTTTAAGTTCTTTACATACATACATACCTCTGCCTTTCAGAGTAGATTGTGAATGACTGGTTGCAATTTTTAGATCTTCTAATAGAGTACAAATTGGCTTAGAGAGAACACATATGCATAGGAATTGAATATATCTCCAATTTGATCATCAGTTAACTAATGGGTAAAGTTTTAAAAGTGGTCACATAGAGCAAAGGGAGATTCACTGCCCTTTAATGAAGGAGCCCTTATCCCTCTGGGTTGTTATGGAGTTTACACACCTATCACTAGAGTCTCACACATCAGATATACCTTATCTGAGAAAAATAATTTCTTTTTATTTTCTTTTTATTAATAATTTCTTTTTATTCTATTTGTACTTTATATATTTCTGGCAATTAGTTGTGATCAGCAGCAGTAAGATATTATTATACAGACTGAGGAGCTTGTCAGTCATTTGTATTGATATAAGAAAATGAGACAATTCTGGTTTACAGCCACCAAATATGGATATGACTTCTCATTTGTGCTATTGTGTTTCTTACTAATCCTTATCAAAGTTTATATCATTTCACCCCTATTTTATCATTTTCACTTGTCCTAGAGGGAGAGGGGGCACACACCATATATGCATTTTCCCTTGTTCTATGATCATTCTCTTCATTTTCTGCTAGGTTTCTTTTTCTTTGAGAATTTATTATGATTCCCCCCCCCATATGGTGTTTCCTTGTGTACATTCCCTTACTTTCATTATACTTTTGTTCTACTACAGATCTTTTTGCCCATTTGTTAATACTAAAGAAAAAAGAGCCCAACAGCCCTATGACAACATACTGTAGAATCTCACTAAGAGATTCTAAAACTATTTAAACATTGGTGGGGGAATGGGGAAAACAAGACACTCTTTGTAACTTTTGAAAAAGTCAGTGACATGGTAAATTTGTGTTCAAGTTCAAACTCATTATCTGCCTATATTATTTTTGAGGCTCAGAAATTAGTTAACTTTTCAGTTGAATTACCAGACATTATTTGAATAACAAATATTTGATGACCATAAATTCTGTTGAAAATGACAAAATGCATTCCATTTTAATTTCTCATATCTTCTCCAATCATTAGCACAAATTTCATAGAGAAAAATGTCTTATCATTTTAATAGTACAGCAACATGTTCTCATTTAAGCAAAATTTGAAAGCTCTGTTCATTTCTTTTACTCTTATTAGTTACCAATGTGTTTGCCCTGATTGCTGAGTCATGAGAACAGGGTTGTATGCAAGGGGGGAAATTAGCACTTTATTATTATTAATACTAGTTAGATACCACTAATAACTTTATGTTGGAATGGGTCACAGTTTTATATGGGAAAGAGAATGAATAAAAATATATTTATGTATAGAGTAATTATACTTACCCACATTTTTCAAAGAAAATAAAGACACAAAAAATTGGCATCCCTCTATATCACTGTTTATCTCTTCATATCACTGTTTATCTCTTCTAAGACAATGGAATCTTCTTTTGAGTAAAAAAATTAAAAAACACAGATGAATTTCTTATCTAATGCACAATAGAAATTACTCTAAATTGGTTAAGGTTTCAATTCCAGCTAATTATGTTCAATTTAGTTATGTTGACAAACATGTTATAAATGTAAATTTGATGTCAGCTATAGCATTTCTAGTCTGTTACATTTTTCATGACAAGACAATTCATAAGTGTACATGTAAATAAACATAATTTAATTATTCAGGATAAAAATCATGTTGGAAATAATGTGAATATAGATGCAAGAGGAAATGCAGAATTTTTCAGCATATGATTCTTGGTTTGAAAGGTATCTATAATGGAATGATAATATGGTAGGTGGGGGTTCCAATTTGCCAGTGACTCTGTGCAGTGAGTTGATCTTTCAAATCTATGACCCTCAGTTTATAAATGTTAATATCTTTTTGTTCTGAGTTTACATCATCATTTAGCAGTCTAAAATAAGTATCTAATGTATATAGATAGTGTGTAGTATGGCATTTATTATATGATTAAGATATTGCTTCAAACATGGAATTTCCCTAGTTTTTGTAGATAACTTGGCATTAACAAGGTTTACATCCTAATGTGATAGGTGAAAACAGAGTCAAACCAAGGTGCCTCTTCCTTAATTTCTAAAATTATTTTTTCCAGAATTTACCAGAAAAACAGAAAAAAATATATATGCATTTGTGCATCTAAAGCAAGAAATGAGTCTCAATGTTACATATTTCTAAATAGCAATTTCCTGCACAAATACTTTTCATTTTTTAAAATTTAAGTAACATTGATTTACAACATTGTATATGATTGAGTTGTAGCAAATCACAGCTTCCTACACCACACTCACTATGAAGGCCCCTCCACACTTCACTCTTTCTCTCTCCCTAGCCCTCTGGTAATCTCTATTCTATGATCAGATTTCCAGGGTTTGTTATTAGGCTTTTTTTTTTTTTTTCTGATTCTTGTTTTGCTTTCTCTATATTCCACACACAAGTGACACCATCTGTTTTTTGTCTTCTTCTAACTCACTGCACTTAACATAATCCCCTCCAGTTCCATTTATGTTGTTAAATACCTGTCAAATTTTCTTTGACAGAAAATTTATCTGGCCCTTTTATTGATGCTCATTTTATCCAGATGGAACACTACATCTGACTAAATGTTAAACACTCTAAGAAATTATTTTATATACATTCCTGTTCTTGCCCATTCTCAAAAAAAAAAAAAAAACTTCAAGAGATTACAGTAACATCATTAGTCAAAAAACAATACAAATTATATATAACCCTAAAAATTAAAAAAAAATACTATTGTCTTTCTAGGTAACATAATTTCATTTAAAAATATGTATATTTGGGCTCTCCCTGGTGGCACAACAGGTTAAAGCACCGCATTATGAAGCTCTCTGAAGCTTCATAGTAGATCCCCGGCCAGGAAGCTGACCCACATGGCGCGGCAGACCTCTCTTGACCTGCCCGCTGCTCCCCTCAGCAGTGGACTTTGTCAATCTGCCTGTTCTGTTCCCCACTCTGGCTCTGGTGAATCCTCTTACTCACCACACTGCTGGCCTGTACCCCAGCTCTGTAAGCATAAATAAATAAATCTTTAAAAAAATGTATATTTAGGAGATAGGAACCTTGGGAAAAGAATTTAACAGTGGCTATTTTGAGATCACTGACACATTTACAAAGAAGTAACATTTAGCTTCATTTCAGCACTCTTCAGGTGTGGTAACAGATAGTTGCCATTTCTACACATAAGGTGTATTAAACCAACACTGTTCACATTACAGCTACCACAGTACATTAATTATCAGTAAATTCAGAATGTATAAACTTTGCCAATATCTCATCAGTCCATATATCTCTATGTAAATATAAGAGGTACTATCACTTTCAGTGAATAATCATTTCACATTTTTTGAAATTTGTCACTGTGTTCTGTTGCTCAGTTTATTCACAGACAGTGATGCATGTATTACATTGCTCCTTTCTCTCCTCATGATAAACCTACTTTATAAAACTAGATAATCAAAGCAGGAAGTGAGCCAAAAAGGTGGAAAGTACAGCAAAGAAAAAAAGATGTGTCTATATTTATATAGTGAGTAAAATTCAGTCATTGTAAAGGATTAGCATCAAATGTAAATGGTGGCACAGAAGAAATTACAAAACAATCTCACAGTTGCATTAATGACCCTCTACCGATGTTTGGAAATTCTTGATTTTTTTTTTTTTTTTGAACTGTGTGTTATTCACAAAGCCTGGGAAGATAGGAGAGGGTGTCTGTGAACACAGCAGAGAGTCACAATATGTGGGTCTGTTTCCTGTGTACACTCTTCAAACAGTCCTTACAATGTCCCATGCACACATAATTATGGTGAATCTTTGATGCAATCACAATGCCCAAAGCAAGGACAATGTGACCAAGTATTTCTGGGACACACAGCCCAAAGAGGTCAACCTTTTTATTTGAACCAGAATTTTCTTGAAGTGCAAAAAGAGGCAATGGTATTTTATGAAATTGGAACAAAAGGGCAACTTATTTTCTATTTGAAACTAGGGTGAGGTTTTTCTATTCACTTATATGGCAAATGATGGCATAGGAGAAAAGAATAAAAGAATAAGAGAATTCATAGGGTCTTTTCTTTTCAGTCCTTGCTAGTCACCAAAAAGTGAAGGGTAGAGAGCATTTGTAAAATGTATACAGATTAGGAAGGGAAATAAAAACAACAACAACAAAATTAATTTGTGAACAGTTGCCAAGTACTACTTACAAAGTATGGATTGTTATATGAGTCCTACTATTGGTTTTATAACGCCTTTGTCTTACCATTAAAGTTGGTTTTGTGTGCCCTCCCGGTGGCTCAGAGGGTGAAAGCACAGCACTAAGAAGCTAAAGCCACTTCTGCATGAGTTCAATCCTCACCTCGGAGGTGATCCACATGGTGCAGCAGACTTCTGACCTGCTCTCTGCTCCCCTCAGCATTGTAGCTCGTTGATCTGCCTGTTCTGCTCCCCACTCTGTCTCTGGTGAATCCTCTCACTGTCCCTGCACCTCTGGCCTGTACCCCAGTTCTGTATGCACAAATAAATCTTAAAAAAAGAAGTTGGTCTTCAACAAAATAAATGTAGACAATAAAACTAATGTTAATCATTAAAATGATTATTTTGTTTAGACCTACATTAATGAGCAAGTTCAAAAACATTCTGATATTGAGTGTAATAGAAAGAGAAATATATATTATTAACTTTAGTAGTACACTTATTTCTTCTTTTTGAAACACCTATTTCCCTTGCCAAGGTTCATATATTTTCAATTTATACTGGGGTCCACAAAGGAAGTAGCTCATTCTGAATGAGGACATAGTTACATCACTAAATAATACAATAAAACAAACTATAAGATATTTGGGCATTCTTGCACCCCAGAAAAACAGGGGAATATATGTATTTAAGAAATAAGATTTAATTAAAAGTAGGTCATTACCAAGAGTTCAATGAAATATATTCTAAAATCTCATGTTCTCCACATGACTACTTATTTAGTTTTCTCCGAAAATATAGAATATTAGACCATACTAATTGCACAAACGGAGGAATGATGTCTTAATACCTACATCATATGTAAAAAAATGAAAAAAGAAGGAAATTGTGTAGGGGTAATAATTGGGAAACCATGCAGTTTATGCTATTAGAGCAATTTTGCAGATCAATTTCAGTATCATTCAAGCTTAAGTGCTAAAGAGTTTCTTCTAGTCATATCCAGACTCTCCATCCAGGAAAGTTCCAGGGTGACAGAGGTTTGTTATCCATAGTACAATATGTTTGAAACCAAGTGTCATGCTTTATCTTTTTCTTAAAAAAATAAGTTTTGTATTTACAAAAATTCCCTGAAATCCATTGTGCTTAACTATTAGGTGCTATTTCAGGTGTCTCAGTTTTTAAATAATCAAAGTCAATTTCAACTGAAAAAAAAATAAGTAAGATGTTCAGGGATCTGTGACAGGGGAGGTTCCAGGTTTCCAGCCCCACCCAAAGGAGGGTGGAACTGAGAAAGGAGAACAAGGAGCTGGAGAGGATAATGGAGAAGAAAGGACAGAGAGCCAGAAGGAGAACTGGAGGAGGCGCATGGAGCATGGAGCAGAGAGACATGTGAAGAAGCTGACTGGCTTCCGGGTCCTGGGTTGGGTGAAACAGTCGTGTGCGAAAGACCTGTGGGGAGGATAGCAATGGCAGCGTTATCTTAATTTTGATTTTGTTCTTTTCCTCCAGACTTGTCTATTTCTGACCCTTTTCTATTTGTTCCTGCTTAATGTGCTTTAGACTGTGGCAGGTGTTCAGGTCTTGCGTTGGTCCTGTTTTGTTGGGCTTTACCCACGAATGGATGGGTAACTTTGGATGCTTAATTTGAAAACTGCATTCCTTGTCTTTTTCTGTCTTTTCTGTTAATGCTCATTGTATTAACTCTCCTTCCTACTAAGGTCTATGCTTTGTCTTGATGCAATAGATGGCAGAACTTATTTAGAGCAGGCAGGTTTGGGGGTTCTGGGGTGCCCCTCTCCCTGTCCTGTAACAGAATGAGTATCTTTTGCAAGTATTCACATATACACATGTGGGTTAGGTGCAATTTTTTTTCACATTTGTTGAATTGAGAATTTTTATCTTTTTTATACTATGGTGTGATTTAAATTATTCTTTTAGCTTGATATCATAAGACATTCCAATTCCCAAAGCTTTGACATCTGTGCTCTTTGAAAACCTTTGCCCAATGTTTTTATTAACTCAATTTAATGGAACCTTTTTTATGGTGACCTTAAGAATTTAATAACTCCTCAATGCAAGGACAATACCACCTGCCAGCTCCACTGGGATTAAACTGTGGTGGTTCAATATGTCTGTTGGAGCACATTAAAGAAAAGAAGGGGTGGGAAAGGAGGACGCAGCAACACAAATCAGTCACTTCCCTCTCACTGACAAGTACCACTACAGTTATGATGGTCAATCTCAGACACGTGTAGAAAATTTCTCTGGCTGCTAAAGCAATATACCCCTTGTGTGCAGCTTCTTAATAATATTAATCTAACTTTGATCATGTCAGCGAGGCTAGTGATCTTCAATTCCAAAGCATCTCTTTTCCTGACAGACACTCTGCATATCTTATAGATACAATCAATATGTTATTAGTCAACAACCTGGCGTTAGCCCATGAATTAATCCCTTTCTGTCAACCTAGCAGATTCTAATCTTTTGTAACCGCATGCTCTCAGTATGGTTGGGGCCTCGCTTAATCCAATTAAGGTAAAATTAACTTTTTTTTTTCCTGTGGTCCACTCCATCTATGTGAATTCAAATCTCTGAGGACAGCTGCTCCAAGCAAATAATTTTATGCTTGACCTTTTGTGTGCAAGATTAAAGTGGTATAGATATATGTGTGGGAAGTCAATAAGCTGTCTATGTTCTCTCTATTTCTAGTAATTCTACGAAAAATTCAACAGAACTGAGGCATGCTAAATGACAGTGATATATTTATTTGGGCTGCAAAAAGGTCTCTGTCACTTTAGAATTGTTTGTTTAGTATATGCGGTACTTTTGTCTTTTTGAAAGGTAAATTAATAATAATTGGTGACAGTACTATGGGAAGTCTTGTAGATTTGATAAGCAAAAGATATTAACAGTCTATAATATGCAAAACTAATCATCTATATTCCTGGTAGTTATGGGTTGCATTGACATTACCTGGTAGGAAAAAGAAGCACTGATTAAAAATATTTGTTCTTTCTGAGTTAAAGAATTAAAGCTAGGTTTAACTATGACTTGGCCAATGCAGAAATTATATTAGGAATCTATAACAGGCTTTATTCTCAAGAAACTAGCATGCTATGCTTTGAGGCTCAGTGACTATCAGACTTGAAAGATTGCAGAGCTAGTATTACCCTAGGTCAACAATTGGAAAGAATTTGTCTGCTGGGGAAAATTGTTTCCATTTTATACACCTTCCTTCCTCTTCTCACCCACCCTGCCTCACCTCTTGACTGACTTTGGTCTCAATCTAAGCTAATTTATGGCATTTAGGGAAATCTTCCTTTTGCTCTCCAAATAAAATCTGTTCTGAAGAGAAGATAAATGACAAGTCATTTCTATTTCTGTGTGAATTTAAAAGAAATATACTGTCTTCTTGGAGCTCTGTGAGAATAAAAGTCTTTGACCCTGCTACCGAGAAGTGAAATATTGATAAAGAAGCAATGGAAATATTTCTACTTCAGCAAACGTGCATTATTGGTCTTGGTTTATAAGTGAGTGTTGCTAGGAACAAAGTTAAGAAGCAAAGGCTATACAAATAGAGAGCAGTGAAAATGGTCAGCTAAGACTAACAAAAGGCTAATTTAAGTTATGTATTTTTCTCAGTTGCAATACCCCAAGATGTACATAAGCTACAATTTATTATAATGGCTTTTGAAAAAATAATAAATTCCTACATCCGTTGGCCATTTATTTTTTTCAAAAGTGTCTTATTAACTTCATTACTGTTATTGTGTTAACATCCTAAAATATATTTTAGTTTGAGCTGAGATATTATCCCCTATAAAATAATATTCACAAAACAGATTAAACTTTTCCCCATAATTTCATCCTAATGTGAATGAGTAGATGAATATATCACTTTTTGTTACTCACAAGTTGTCATGACAAAGGGAAAATCATGAGCACAATGGTAAGTGGCAAGAAGTTTTCTGGGAGGGAACTCCAGGACTAGGGTTAAGTCTCAGTGTTATCACTGAGTTCCATCCCCAGCTAGGGAGCTGCCCCACATGGTGCATCAGACCTCTCCTGTCAGCCTACTGCTCCCCTCAGCAGTGTATTTCAGTCAATCCACCTGTTATGCCCACCAATCTGTCTCTGGTGAATCCATTCACTCACCACACCTCCGGTCTACACCCCAAATAACAATCCAGGGGACCCAAAACAAATTTGAGCACCCTAAAAGCCCTGGTAACCAATAAAGAAATGTCAGTTTGGCCTAGAGTTCTTTCATTGACCAGGCAGTGTCTGTTTGGCAAAGGAAAAAGGATTCTGCCAATCTTTTGCCTAGCAGGGCCCTGCGGTTTGGCTTCCTCTTAATTGGCACCTGTCCCCTGTGAGAGTGGTGGGTGGCGAAGCCTCAGTGTGAGCTCCAAATTCAGCAGCTCTGAAGAGCCAGCCTCCTTTAAAAAGATCCTATGCTTCATTTCTGAGCTTAGGAGATTTTAGTTGGTTTCATTTGTTGAAAACCTACAAGTAAACCTTTCACCTGAAAAAAAGATGAAAGATATCTCACATAGAGAAATCACCCAGGGACCCAAACAAGGAGACAGCTGGAGATAGACTATTTAAAAATCTGTTCTGCTAGTTCTGATAACTTAAAAGAAGGATAAAAATTTCTGAAGGGTGAAATGAGGCACATAGTCTGGTGACTTCTTTCCACTGGTCTATGCCCTTCTAGTTAAAGAGGACATTATTTTTTTTCCTCAAGAAATACATCACTCTGAAATAAAAAGTAAAGAAATGATGAAATAATAATAATGTTTCAAGAGCAATGTAAAATTTGGAGACAACTTAATCAAGACTCATTAACAGTAGGTCTGCCAAAATAATTTAAGGTTAGATAAAAATGAGGGGATATTTTAATTAGCACACTTGATTTTAATATAATTTTAGTGGGAACTGGCTGAAAAATGTCTGTCAGCAATCACCACTAACAGTTATTTACAGATTATTTTTATACTAATAAACAAAGTACATAGTCATAACAATACCAGTTTAGCTTTAGATATAGAAGTAATCTGACCTCTAAGAAAGCTATTACAATACCAGCTCTGATAATTTCTGTATAAGTTGAAAATCATCATTTCTCTTTTTTATTTTATTATTTTTTAAAGATTTATTTACTTACGCATTCAAGAACTGGGGTACTGGCCTGAGTTGTGGCGGGTGAGATGATTCACCAGAGGCAGAGTGGGGAGTAGAACAGGCAGATCAAGTGAAATGCACTGCTGAGGGGAGCAGCAGGTGAGACAGGAGAGGTCTGCTACAACATGTAGATCACCTCCCTGGATGGGAATCAAACTGCTGCAGTGGCTGTGGATAGCTAACTTCTTAGTGTAAGTTTTAACCCTTGTGCCACCAGGAAGGCCCGAGTTCTCTTTTTTAATGATTTGTAAATGTTTCTACTTCTGTTACCCACATTATACCTCTTATAAGTAGAACTATAATATCACTATTTAATTTTCTAAGTTAAACCTGGAAATTATTGATTACCCTCACTCGTGGATATCAAATTGGAAATGAATAAAATAGGAACACATTACTGAAAATTTCCTTTTAATTATTTTTTTTTTGGCAATGGATTTCATAGGAGTATGAGAAGATTTTTTTTCATATTAAAATACATTCCCTTGCCCACTGAAAATTTCTAGATCTCAATAAAATACACTTTGAAGATAAGGTATTCAAATTACTCACCTATTATATTTGCAATTTACAATTGCAAATGTAGCTGGCATAAAAGTTAATAATATCATTAATGAACATCTATAATTATTATTAAAGAATAGGAAATGATTAGTCTAGTGATCAATTGTTAAGACAGTTAGGGACAACATTAAAACATTGCTCTTGTAAATTTGTGATTTTTTTTAAAGATTTACTTATTTATGCATGCAGAACTGGGGTACAGGCCAGAAGTACAGGGGCGGCAAGAGGATTCACCAGAGACAGAGTGGGGAGCAGAACAAACAGATCAACGAAGTACACTGCTGAGGGGAGCAGCCTGCAGGTCAGCAGAGGTCTGCCTCTGGGTGGGCGGGGTTCGAATTCATGGGGAAGTGGCTTTAGCTTCTTAGTGCTGTGCTTCTAACCGCTGCGCCACCAGGGAGGGCCCAAATTTGTGATTTTTTGTGTAAAAAAGGAAAATTAATAAACCGCCAAAATTGCTGAAAGTCTGCTTTTAGATTTCAACATTTTAATAATACTGCATGCATATGAACATAAATTATATTATCTTAACTTGTAATTTATTTCAATATGGATATAAACTGATAGTTTAGCTAATGCTTTAATTCCTTATAATAGAAATGAGTTTCAACTGAAATAATATGTGTTTTTAAGTGTCAAATATATATATTAAAAGCCTACAGGAAAGATAATTTTTAAAATCTTTATGTCTTATTACAATTGTATAATTTTACTTTTTTTTTTAAAGATTTATTTATTTGTACATACAGAACCGGGGTACAGGCTAGAGGCTCAGGGGCGGTGAGAGGCTTCGAATGGGGAGCAGAACAGGCAGATCGACGAAGCACACTGCTGAGGGGAGCAGCGGGTGGGTCAGGAGAGGTCTGCCACGCCATGTGTTCACCTCCGGGTCAGGCGGGAATCGAACTCATGCGGAAGTGGCTTTAGCTTCTTAGTGCAGTGCTTTAATCCGCTGCGCCACCAGGGAGGGCCCTTACTTTTTTTTTTAAAGCTGCACTGAAGATTACCTAGTTTTTTCCTTTCTTGGCTCTTCTCTATTTCAAAACCTCTGACATTCAACAGCCATAATGATGCTGGGTTACATAATTTTAGCTAAAGATGTAAAAGACCTAAGGCCCAAGTCCCATAAACTGTGTTAAGTTAGACTCATTAGGCCATTTATTTCCTTTTATAGCATAGGCCACAATAAGTGTTCATTTTTAAATATTTGTCTGTGTGTATTCTTTAGTGAAAACCGTGTGATAGCCTTTTGTAGTTTGTTTTTAATTGGGATGCTTTTTTTTTTATGAAGTGTGTAGATTTTTTTTTTTAAAGATTTATTTATTCATACAGAACTGGGGTACAGGCCAGAGATGTGGAGGGTGAGAGGATTCACCAGAGACAAAGTGGGGAGCAGAACAGGCAGATCGATGAAGTACACTGCTGAGGGGAGCAGCGGGCGGGTCAGGAGAGGTCTGCCACGCCATGTGGATCTCCTCCAGGGCAGGCGGGGATTGAACTCATGAGGAAGTGGCTTAAGCTTCTCAGTGCTGTGCTTTAACCCGCTGTGCCACCAGGGAGGGCCCATGAAGTGTGTAGATTTTGCACTTGGATTCAAATAAAGTTATTTTTTGACATCCACAAAATGAAATAAGACATAACACATTTAATTTCAGTGATATTAGCAAGTAAATATATTGATGGCAGGTGTTCATATGAAATAATTGTTTATACTGGTATATGACACAGTATTAAGCACAACACAGTGTCATACCATGAAAAAAGAGGTTCAGGTATGAGCTAAATTTGCCAAGCTCTCCTCATTAGATCTTTCCTGTCCATCAGGAAAATTACTGATGCTTCCTTTTAAGCCACTAAAAATGAAACTTTTAGTTTCATTCAAGAGGTTACAGTTACTCCATAAGTAAAGTATTTTATAAGGCAGGAAACATATAAAAACCTGTTACTTTTTCTATGTAATAAAGTTAGTAAAGGAAAGAATCCTTCTTGTAGCACCCAAGCCTCACATCACCTTTTTTACTCCAAGTCAACATTAAACATGTGGGATTATATTATTTGTTTTAAGAGAACTGCAGTTTTCTTTTAAAGCTAAATTTTTGAAGTCATATAGCTGTATCCTTACGATACGATTACATCCTTGTAATGCAAATGCTAAGTATATGATCTCGAGTGGATTTGCATTTTAAACTTCTTCAGGATAATTTGTTTCTTAAATTCTCTGCCCTTATGATTTTCTGCGATAGTACATTTTTCCTTGTTCATGTTCATAAGTGTTTGATGATATTGATGAAAAATTTATTTTTTCAAGTTATTTTGACATATGAAGATGCAAAGGCAAAAAAGAATGAACGAATGCTACTGTTTCCCACGTGGGACACGAAACCCAGAGATTAAAAATTGCATTGTTATTCATGAAGCAAAGAAACCAACTGTTATTTGTGAAATATTGAATATAGGAATGCTTCATTTTGCATTTGAAAGAGATTATGTGCTAAGTGATTAATTCAGTAGGGATGCATTCAGTCTACTGCACATGACCAGGAGGAGGTTGTTATTAAAGATCTATTTGTGCTCTTACATAAACCAAGGTTGCTGGTTGTACGATTTATTCGACATTCAGATGTCTTCTCGTGAAGGGGTTTGCAAAACTACCGAGCTTCGACTCGATTTTTTTTTTTTTTGGAGTTAATTTTATATGTAGTTGAAAACTGAAAGATGTTTGTTAGCAGTGTAATGCTCAGATATTTTGTCAAAATTTTGGTTGGCTTGCTCTAGTGCTGGGGTTCAATTTCTCCAGTGACACTAAACTGCATCCACCACAAAAGAGACAACAGCACCCATTTGCTCCTTTCCAGTCTGTCAGGGGCCATTGTGCTGGTGAAACGTGAATGCGTGCATGTGTGTGTGGTGCATGTGTGCCTGGTACATGTGTGGGCATGCATGCATTGTGCGTACGTGGTGCGTGCGTGCGTGAGGTCAGGGGTGGCAGAGATGGGGAATGTAGAGCTAGCGAGTCCTTCCCATATTGACATAATGGAGTCTTCACCTCTATTACCTTAGACGGTGACTGTGTTCAAAAAGAGAGCACACAGAGGTGATTAAATGATGAGGCTAACAGACTGGGTCCAGCTCAATCTGATTCGTGCCCTTATCAGCATAGGAGCTGAGGGCACAGAGGTGATCACGGAATGCCGAGTGCGTTGAGAGGCTGCAACTGCAGTGATCATCACAACTCACCCCTATTTTCCCCAACCTCTCCTCTTTGGGGCTTCGGCAAATGCCTATCCCAGGGGAGCGTCCAGTAGATTTTCTACATATAAATCTCCATTTCTGAACAAATGTCTGACAAGTATGAGGAGCATGTGAAAGTCATGGTTTATTTTGCCAAAATACCAAAAAATACTTATTATAAATTATTCTGCGTTTCCTATTTTACTTATGTGATATCTATATAGAGACATCTCTCTCTCTCTCTCTATATATATATATATATATAAAATAATAACAACGAATAAATAATAAAATAACATTATGGGATTATATATAAACTCACAGTGACGCTTGCTTTGAAACACTAAGGTTTTCTGGATTAGCCATTAGTGTGACAACTACTGCCACAGATTCCACTGTTCCTCTGAACAAATTGCCTGTCCATTTATGGAAGCAGCCCATGGAATTGAAGTGTAAAACTGACAAACCAATTTTTCAAATGAATTTGCAGAGACTTCAGCCAGAAGTAAGACAGAGATAGAAAGAATATGGTTCACACAAGAGAGAAATAGATTTTCTGCATTCAAGTTACAAGAACTTGAGATGATAAATGAACTGACAAGAACAGTATTTTTTTATTTCCTGTGAAAATTTCTTAGTTTCATTTATCTGAGTATCAAAATAAACAGAATATTTGGATAGTATTCAGAATCCACATGCAGAAATAGAATATTGTTCCATTATACATATTATATTGTATGTAATACAATAATAGAAAATGTGATGCAGATTCTCATAGATATTAGGGATTAATTGTATACATTATGTTGCCTTCATTCTTTACACATATAGGTCCATTTCCCTGATTAGCTACTCATTTTCATTTTTGTCATTTTCAAGTGTAATGCGACCATCACCAAATTTTAACCTATCTGCCATCATATTTTAAAGCATTTATTACATTTTCTGAATCTTTGTTTGATGTTTTTCCTATGATGGTAATCAGTTTTTCTTCATATATATTTCAAATACTCTGCTAATTGAGAATCAATCATAAAATGCTTATGTGATTTATGTCTTGAGTTAAAATGTTTAACTTGATCAATAATTGTGTTCTCTACTTCAATAAGTCTACTTCAATAAGTCAACAGTATAGCTTCATTCTTAATATCTTAATATTCATGTTATTTAATCTGATTTTTTATAGTATTTTGATGCACTTAATTACTTATATCCAAGATTCCTTGATCCCATAATTTTGATTTGTTGTGGTTTGATATTTTTAACTCTATTATTTTTATGTTATGCAATGATGCTTATCTAAATGTATTTACTTAAATGTTTGCATTGTTCATTTCTATCATTTTAATACCTATTTCTCAATACTATTTTCTCACCACAACTTACTTTTTCTTTTGATACACACACACACACACACACACACACATTATGATGAAGTCATGAAGGTTAGACTGAAATCTTTACCTTATTTCACTCTCTTAAATTATAATTTATTGACTTAGACAATTTCCTTTTCTTATTTAGGAAATATTTTGCAAATATTACTCTATTTTTTAACTGATTTTGAGAATATAGTTGCTTTCCTATGTTCTGTAAGTAATATTTCACTTTTCATGTGGTAATTTTTAAATTTCTCTCTTTTAAATTTTATTTTGAAGTTTCAACACAATATGTCTAGTTTATGTTTAGGTATTCATCCTTCTCAAGCTCCCTGAGCATATCAAATATAGATATTCCTTTTTAAAAGTATTCACCATTTTACCTTCAAATGTTCTCTCCGCTTTGTAACAGAATACTACTTGTTTACATTTGTTTTGAGTATTTCTTAATATCACCTTCATTTCTTCCACTATTACACTTTCATATTATTTTCTAGTCCACAAATCACTTTTTTAAAACTAATTTTAGTTTAAACTACATTGATATAACTTGCTTTTATGGTAATTTATTTTTACGGCAGTTCTAAATTTAAGGAAAAAGTAAGCAGAAGGCACAGTGTTACCTGTGCCTCTTTTTCCAACTCGGTCCCCACTTTATTAACATTTTTATATTATTCTTAATTTCAGTAAACACTTGGATTAATTTTTAGTATACTATTTTAATCCTATTCAAAGATACCGAATTTTGATTTCACTGCTTTGTTCTCTTGCTATAGGTCTATAGTTTTGATAATTTTGTCTTTACTTTTGTCATATTATTGAGCTTATTATACTTTTAATTTGTGTGCTTTATATCACCCAGATTTGGTAAATTATTTGTTCTTATAATGATTAACATGCTGTTTTTAAAAGCACTATTCATATTTTTATCAATTCTTTAAACTTTCTTCAGTGAAAGGAATATACAAAAACTTCAGGGCTTTCCTAGTGATGCAAGGGGTTAAGTCTCAGTAGTATTGAAGCAATTTCCAACCAATGAAGCACAAGTTTGATTCCGGCCAGGGAGCTGACCCACATGGCATGGCAGACCTCTCCAGTCCCACCCGCTGCTCCCCTCAGCAGTGTATTTCAGTAGATCTGCCTGTTCTGCTCCCACTCTGTCGCTGGTGAATCCTTTCGCTCTCACCTCACCTTTGGCCTATACCCCAGCTCTTGTATGCATAAATAAATACATCTTAAAACAAACAAACAAAAACCCTGTAACTTCAGAAGCATTATCAACTTTGATCAAATTTTTATATGAATTGAAGGATGTTGCATTTTATAACCACACAACTTTGTGAAGAGTTACTATTGAAATATTTTTCCTAATAATAGTTATGAACCTGGAAACTTCTAGAATTGTACAACTTCTCTGTCAAGAAAATTACCTTTCCTTTTAAATTGAGTGAAATTTTATGACTTCCCTAATATATAACATACCAGCTACTTATAAATTCTTCTAGAAATTGAAGAGAAAGGAACACAAACCAACTCAGTTTACATTGTTTGTAATGCCTTGATGCTAAATCTAAGCACACACATCATTAGAAAAAAAGTAGAAAATAATTTATCATAACTGTAGATGTAAAAATTACCAACAAAAATATACCCATCCAAATTCAACAACATGTAAAAAGGATTATAGAGCTCAATCAAGTGGAATTTATTCTAGGAATGCAAGATTAGTTTTATAATGAAAAAAAATCACTAATGTAATAACAATGTTACTAGGTTAATAAATACAAGTCTCATGATCTACTCAGTGGCTATAACTTTCAAATAAAAGTTACTCATCCTGAAAGTATCACTTCTATAAAACCTTTATTAACTTAGTAACCAGACATAGCATTTTCTTTTATGTTTCCTAAATTTAGTAAATATTTCTGCTGAATTATCAAATTGTTCTCTGCTGTAAAATGGCCATCTCCCACTGAAAACCCAGGAATCTGGAAAAAGAAAACCAGGCATTTAAGATCTATTTTTTTTCTTAATTATCTAATGTGTATGTAGTAGAAAATAATTTAGTGATATGTAAATATTTGCTAAATAAATGATATTTTGTAAACAAATTTTCAAGTCAATGTTGATAGTTTCCATCTCACATTTTTACAAGTTGAAAAAATTCAAATGAATTGAAAGTATGTTCTATCCAATTTAGATAATGATGATTATATCTAAGAAATTAAGATTAATTTTTTTTTAAGATTTATTTATTCATACAGAACTGGGGTACAGGCCAGAGATGCGGAGGGTGAGAAGATTCACCAGGGACAGAGTGGGGAGCAGAACAGGCTGACTGACGAAGTACACTGCTGAGGGGAGCAGCGGGCGGGTCAGGAGAGGTCTGCCGCGCCATGTGGTCACCTCCGGGGCAGGGGGGGATCGAACTCATGCGGAAGTGGCTTAAGCTTCTCAGTGCTGTGCTTTAACCCGCTGCGCCACCAGGGAGGGGCCAAGATTAAATTTTTAATTCTTAGGGACTGTGTTGATAGTTCAGGCAAGAACCCTTCCTGGGGTTGAATCACAGCAGTGCGAGCTCGCCTAGGCAGGCTGCTTGACTGCAAATTCGACTGGCCCGGAGGTGACCTACATGGGCCGGGGGTATCTCCTGTCTCACCCACTGCTCCTCTCCTCGTGTACTTTGATCTTCCTGTTCTGCTCTCTATTCTGTTTCTGGTGAATTCTTTCACCACGCCTGCACCTCTGGCCTATACCCCTGTTCTGTATGCATAGGTGAATAAATCTTAAAAAAACAAAACAAAACAAAAACTCCCAGCACATGATCACACGCTACATAAAACAGTGATCAAAGCAAGTAATAACAGGAAATGTATGTTTCTCTCATTCATATAGTTTCACAAATGCAAGCATTATACATCCAGAGTAAAGTATGCAGGCCATAGATTATACATGTGGCCACCATTATTCAAATAAAAAATTTGCTCTATAGGGTTGTGGCTTCAAATGAGGTAATTATCTATATCATTATAAATATTTCTTTATAAAATACTACTTTTCCCTTAAAGCTCAGTCTATGTGTTTTCATATAAAAGCCCTTTGTATTTATAGATCAATGATGATACAGTATATTGATTAAAGCCTCACCTTTGAGTACCTACATTTCCACTTAGAGAAGCAGTGAATTGTTAAAAAGTTAGTATCATTGATTTCATCATTGTTTTTGCCTTGGTCTGTCAGCAATTTAACTCGCTTTACTCCAAGTACATCTTAATCATTATACTCAAAGACGACTGACTCCCCCAACCCAAAGCATTTTTGGCTTTTTTCCATTTCTTTTAAATAGTGTTAGATTTTTTTCTGCATCCTCTGAGTAAAAACCTGTAATTAATATGCAGAACATCTCACCTTGTAATCAGTGCTTCTAAAAGGCTGTTACCAATGTTCTCTAAGGACCCTACAAATCCTGAATCAGGAAGAAACACCATGCCAATCTAATTATTCTTTGCCCTCAACCCCACATCAATGACAAAACCATATACCTACTATCAATAATGTTTGCTAATTTATATTGTGTTTAAGCTACTACCAAAGCATATACACGTATACATATATACACAAGTACTTTTTCATCCATATATTTTGATATATAACACAAAATATTTCTGTTAAATTCTGTTAACTTGCTTAGCTATATATGTTCCTCAAAGAGATGCTGTATTTCATTAAGTTGTCCTCTGGGGAAGTTTCTCCTTATATTTTTCCTCTAAAGAGTTCCAAGCCTGATAGCTCTGTAATAAGTGCAAGATGCTTCATATTATTTAAAGTACAATCACAGGGAAGAACAACCTGTTCAAATTCCTCAGTGTCCTATTTAAATCATTAATTAGCTTCTTTTTTAAAGGAACATTAAAACCAGAGCAGAAGGGCACAACTACATTGACAGGGGGGATTTCTAAACTCTTAGGAATTGAGAGTTGCTTCTGTTTATACTAAATGTCCATGTGTATTATGAAAGCAGTGCTACCTCAAAAAAAATGTTTAAAGAGATAATTTGGGTTTTTTAAAATGTAAAATAATTTTAAAATGAAGACATTTTAATTGACTTGTGATTTTGTGCCCAACACAAAATGTATATAAGCTCAATCTTAAAGACAATAAGAAAAAAAAATCCTATCTTTGGATAAATTTGTAACATTTTTAAATTCAAAATAGAGTCTAGATTGTATACTGTTGGATATTCAATCTACTAATCACTGCAATTTGTGTCATACTGTGTGGTGGGTGGTATCTGTGTTAGCACTTGGTAGTTATATGTAAAGGTTTTTTCTAATTTTTATAGCAGATAATGGAATTCTCACTTAATATTTCATATTTTTGCAAAATGTAGTTATATAAATAAATACACACAGAATATGTCCTAAGTCCTGTATGCAGAAGAAAAATATAACAGAGTTGCAAAATGACAAATTATAAGTTGACAAAGGCTAAGGTATTAACTCAAGTTCATAATAGAAATGACACAAATAACCAATCATCATATCAAATTAAAGAAAAAAATAGGATATCATGAAACTAGAGAGAAAAAATGATGAAAACCAATCATACTTGATAAAAATTTATTTATATATCTCTGCCTTCAAAGAGTATAAATCTTGGAAACTAATATATATATATATATATATACATACATACATATATATGTATATAAAATATATACACACATACATATATATGTATATATATATATATATACATGTATATATATATATATATATATATATAATTTTTAAGTAAATATTTAGGTGTGAATTTAATTGATAAGAAAGTAAGACTTCAGGCCCTCCCTGGTGGCGCAGCGGGTTAAAGCACTGCACTGAGAAGCTAAAGCCACTTCCGCATGAGTTCAAATCCCGCCTGCCCCGGAGGAGACCAGGGGCAGGCGGGATTTGAACTCATGGGGAAGTGGCTCTCCTGACTCGCCCACTGCTCCCCTCAGCAGTACTTCGTCGATCTGCCTGTTCTGCTCCCCACTCTGTCTCTGGTGAAGCCTCTCACCGCCCCTGAGCCTCTGGCCTGTACCCCAGTTCTGTATGTACAAATAAATAAATCTTTAAAAAAAAAAGAAAGTAAGACTTCAATCTAGTTGTCAATAAATATTGTATTCAAAAGTCATATAACTATTGAAATATAAAACATAGGTAGAAAGAATATCATTCCATGATTGAAGATTTGATATTTTAGAAGAGCAGAAGTTTAGTATGGCTAAATTTAGTTTGCAGAACAGAGGAGTGACAAAAATCAAAAAAATAATAAAGTGACAGCTAACTTGAGGAATTGTCTATATATGATGCTGATATGTTTATGTTATACCTTGTGCCTGGCAGAGATATTTACAAGTTTAGAATCAATTGACTGACAAAAACAGAGCCACATGTAAATCAATTTAGAAGGCATGCAAGCTTTTAGAAAATGTAAAATTAGTGATAAGCTAATTATAAATGTCTATGAGAGTAAAATAAACTATAGAGGAAAGACCTTTCATAGGTTGATTAATATCAAATGTTGAGCAGTAGTCAATGCTAAGTATAAAGAATGCCAGTGTCTGAAGATCTAGGTCAGGAAGATGAAAATCTTGAGTTGGACAATTAAAGTATTTTGATAAGTAGGGCAACCTTGATGAAACAGAATGTTGTGGTTCTAGTCTTTTGGGGGTGAGGATGACCCAGGATTACCATTGCATTCTCAGCTCTCCACAGCTCATAGAATTTATGAGTATTTAATAAAGAAGGGGAGGAAAATGGGGGGGGGCAAGACAGGGTAGGTGGAAGCCAAGAGGAAGAAAGTCAAGCAAAGGTAAAAGGACATTAACAGTGATGATTTAGATTCCAAATTTTAAGATAATAGTTTGACTTAATTTATATACTTTGATAAGTAGGGAGAACAGCGGTATTCTATATACATATTTTTATATAATCTATTACATGTTAAATGTATACAACATACTTAAATTTATAGTTGATTTCTGGTAAAGATTTTAGAGTGTAGGTACTCAAGTTAGTGATAACTTTTATGGTGAACTATGTTGTTTGAAGATGTATTGCTTTAAAATGTAAAACTCTAACTTTAGAATATATGAGTGCAGGAAAAATAATTAACAGCTCAACTTTTCAAAACAAAAATTGAACTTCCAACTTCAATTTGGGGGAATGTATTCCAACAACTTCCAGTGCATTCAATTCTTCATTTTAAACTATTTTGTAGTGTACAGAGTAATGTATTATTCCAAGTTAACAGATTTCTGGTTGAGAGAATATCAGCTGATATATAGTTCTTCAAATATACAATTTGATAGTATGAAACAGTGGTTTCTTTAAAAATGATGTTATTGGCCCTCTATGGTGGCACAGAGGGTTCAAGCATAGCATTAAGAAGCTAAAGCCACTTGGGCATGAGTTTGATCCCCACCCCAGAGGTCACCACAAATGCAGCAGACCTCTCCTGATCTGCCCACTGCTCCCCTCAGCAGTATACTTCGTTGGTCGGCCTATTTTGCTCCCCACTTTGTCTCTGGTGAATCCTCTCACCGCTCCTGCACCTCTGGCCTGTACCCTAGTTCTGTATGCATAAATAAATAGATCTTTTTTTTTTAATGGTGTCATTTAGGTCTTTGAACTTTTATATTAACAGCTTTCTATAATTGTATCACTGATAATGGACCATATTTGCCTGTACTGTTTTTCATTATGTAGAAACTTTAATTTTATAAACAAAAAACTATTTGATAAAAGCAATTTCAATGCTGAGTCAAAAGTTATTTCTCCAAAACATTATGATTCAGTTGTTTTCTCAACAATATTTTATTGATTAGCTCAGTTATAGAACAAGACACAGTGTACTTTAGGGCCATTTCCTTACTGAGTCTGGTTAACCATCTTCCATCACTTAGCAAAGTGATATAACCAACAAATCAACCTAATCACTCACTAAGGAAATTTGCATCATGGCAACGGAAAGTAATGTCTTTCATTCCAGTGATACAATAAGAGAGATAATTGTCACAAATATACATAATGCAAGAAAATATACCCAAGTATTATTGAAAAAGACCAAGATTATATTTGTTCCTGACAAACTGATTTTTTTTGCTATTTAATATTATTCATCTGTCATAATCATTCTTTTTTAGCTTTATTAATGTGATTAGTTCTGCAGATTGATGTTTATTCTTCAGCCAAACTAATACACAATTTCAACATGGCTCTGATGGTCTAAACTTCTTCCCAGAATGTTTAAGCAGAATTAACACCCAGAGAGAGGATGTTAGATAGGCTGTTGAAAGTTTTAAGCACCATAGAATATTTTTCTATATATTTATCTTGTGAGATGATCAAAGTTAATAGAATTTGGATTGTGGAATCATATTTGCATACAAATCTTGATTTAATTAGTAATTCCAATAGTTTGAATCATAGTCTTCATCTGTAATATTGAAAATAATAATTTCCAAGTTTAGATCTACTTCAGGATAAAACAATGGGTGAAGTGTTTCCTGTTAAAAGGATTACCCCAGCATTGTGATGAAGAACATGCACCCTACTCTGCTACAGGTTATTTGTTTGCTTTCATCAAATCACTTGATCACTTTAATAATATGCTTTCACATATGTAAAGTGAAAATTAATCCTTCATTATTTACTGAGCACTCATTAAACTCCTTATGGAGTCTGTAATACAGTAGGAAAGTAATGACACTCAACATATGGGGTTATTTTGAATATTGAAAGAAGCAATATACTTACAAAATAATTATTTCATAAAATTTTTGGCAATTGTGGCGATCATTATTACATGACAGTGTGATGCTTTCAAAAGATAAGTGTCACAGCAGGACTTAATGAAATAAGCTTTTCTTAGGGAAAGAGTAGAACAGAAAACAAAACCAGTCATGAGTGGGTATTTGGGGGGAGATGACAGGTGATCACCTAGAACTCATGATCTGTGTTAGATAGCAGTGGGGGGCAAAGGAGGAACAAAATAGTTTGTTACTTTTTGTAAGGAAATAAGGAGTTTATGCTTTATTTTCTGTGTAACAAGGGTCTCACAGGTAACATGATCTTAATGATAAGGTGACTGCCCTTATTTATTTGACATGTAATTCCTTAGGAAATTCATATTTCAAAATGTAATGAATCAGTCCCATCAGTATATTATATATTATAGATTTGTAGTCTCCTGATATATCAGTCTTAGAAGAAAACAGCCTTGAGCAAAGTTAGATTCTTTCTGCATAGTAAACCATTGTTTACTTCTCTCTGTATCTATTTTATCTTATCTGAAAATACAAAGCTGTAACTTCAAAGTCATTAGGAATAGAGAGTTTGTCCTACACTTGAATATCCTTCATATGAAGTGCTCTCCAGAGAAAGAATTTAATGATTATAGTACCAGACTGATGTTCTCAGCACCCCTGAAATTTTGGCATGAAGGTCATTCTACAAGGAGTGACTAGAAGCACAGGCATACAGCTTTGCTGAAAACTCAGAGTAAACTCCTCAATAGGTTGCTTCCAGAGGGAACTTTGATCCTTCTTCTTGTTTCCTTGTGAGCCAAACAACTTTCTAGTTTTATTTTGAATTTAGTAGTGTTGCAAATATCAAAAAGAAAAGTTTAGATATAAATAACCTTTGCTTCCAAAAGGAAATATACTAAGGTTGCTGAACTGAGCTAGAAACTCGATTTCTAATTCCAACCTCGCAACAAATTTGGAAATGTTCTCACCTTAGTAACTCACATTCTTCCTTTATATATAAATGAAAAGGAAGCATAGTACCTGCTATGCAAAAGTTTAGGATTAGTGCCTGTGTTGTAAACAAAATATGCTTTTCCTAGTTTCACTTAAGATATAACTATTACATTCTTGCATTTTATACTTTCTTCTTATTGTACAAAGAAGCAATTAGTTGCCCTGTGGTGTATTTTTTAATCTTTCTAATAATAATGTGTTTAAACCATCATCTAATTCAGTTAAGTAGGAGGAGTAGTCCCTTTGTGAAAAGAGATTAAAAAGAAATATGGGCCCCCTGGGAGTGAAAGAAGAGCAGAAAAAATTAATCAGGAGAGTCTAAATTTTACTGAAAAATTAGAATACTATCCCAAGGCACCTTGTAAATGACCTGAGGACATAAAAGCGAACACATCAAGAAAAATAAATCTTGCCAATGTCAGTAACATGAAATTAATTTTACTGTGCAATTCTGATTTGAAATAATTGGAATTGAAAAGAACATCATACCCAAGCACAAGATAAACAACTATTAATAATAGATTTAAACCTCCCCCAAAAAAGTACCATTGCCAAATTGTTCTGCAGTGAAGGATTATCCTGACAGGCTCACAGAACAGAAGGTGACTGTGGGAGAAAATTTACTAAGGAAACTAATTGATTTTCTTTTCAATATATTATCTGTGTAAGGTTTGATATCTCACATGTTACGATAAAATCACCAAAATTCAAATTTCTTTCTCATAATTATATACTAAAAACTGCAAGCACATTTTTATGAAAAAAAAAAAAAAAATGTTACTGGTCAATACAATGGTAGACTCCTGACTTTAAAAACATGTTTGTGGCCCTCCCTGGTGGCGCAGCGGGTTAAAGCACTGCACTGAGAAACTAAAGCAACTTCCGCATGAGCTCCATTCCCGCCTGTCCCGGAGGTGACCACATGGCGTGGCAGACTTCTCCTGACCCGCCCGCTGCTCCCCTCAGCAGATTACTTCATCGATCTGCCTGTTCCGCTCCCACTTTGTCTCTGGTGAAGCCTCTCACTGCCCCTGAGCCTCTGGCCCTTACAAACAAACAAACAAAAAACATGTTTGTTTGGGCTTCCCTGGTGGCTTGAGGGGTTAAGCTCAATCCTGGGTCAGTGAGCTGACCCACATGGCATTGCAGACTGGTAAATCTTCTAACTACCTGCACCGCCATCACAACTATGGCCTACACCTTAGCTCTTGTATAAACAAACAAATAAATAGAAAACTTAAAAAAAAAAAAACCCTGCAAATTCTTAAATGATTGAGGATATATAATATATATTATAAAACACATGTATTTAATATAGTTACATATTTTATATATATATAAAAGGGAATATGTAAAAGGGATATTTATATGGATTTGACAGAAATTCTTTGTAATACTCGAAACGTCTTACAGTTGGTTGTACATAATTGATTAAAACTTTTAATTGAAATCTTTGGTTTTTAATGTCTAGAACTAGCTACATTTGCAGTTCAATTATATTTATTCTTTCCAATTTTATTATCACTAAAGAGAACCAACCCAGTTATCCCTGAATATACTAATAACATGAGTATCTTTAGCAAATTACTTAGCATTTTTATAGATGCCATTGTCTATTAAATTGTATTTCCTACTCACTGATATTAAAATAAAAATGAATTATCTTCTCAAAATTTCCTTCCCAGAGTTCAACAACAGAGACACATTTATTAATAAATTAAAACTGAGCTCTGACATTTGTCATCAAAGTCATTGCTTTTTTTTTCCCCTCAATGATTTATTTATGCGTACAGAACTGGGGTACAGGCCAGAGGTCCAGGGGTGGTGAGAAGATTCACCAGAGACAGAGTGGGGGCAGATCAATGAAGTACACAGCTGAGGGGTGTAGTGGGTGAGTGGGCAGAGATCTGCTGCACCATGTGGATCACCTCTGGGGCAGAGGATTAAACTCTCATTGAAGCAGCTAGCTTACAGTGCTGTGCCCTTCCCACCGTGCCACCAGGGAGGTCCTGCTTGTTGGTTTTTAAGACCATAATTGTTTTCCTTTAATCTATGTGCAAAGCTTAACATTAAAGAAATTCCTCCCCCCACCCCCTGTACTTGTAAACATGTCTTCTCCTCAAGATTAGAGTCTGTCTATTAATAAGAAAAAGGAGATCATCTGCAGTGCAGCTAGCAACATCCACTGGACCAGCCCATTTGGAAAACAGTAGATTTCTCAAAACACTAAAAATACATCTATCATATGAGCTAGCAATTCCATTTCTTAGTATCTAGCTGAAGAACACAGACGCATTAATTCTAAAGGAAATCTGCACTATATTTATTACAGCAATATTTACAATAGAGCCAAGCTCTGGAAACAGCCAATGTTCCAATGGCAAATGATAAAGAAGCTGAGGTATGCATGTAATGGAATAATACTCTGTTATGAAAAAGATGGATTCTTGCCATTGGTGGCAACAGGGGCAGAATTGGTGGGAATTTTTCAAGAGCACAGTTAAGAGAGTTGTAACTTCTACTAGGTTAGAAAGAAAAATAGAAATAGGATAAATTTTAAACCTACAAAAGTGAAAAATATCTGAGTGTTCTGGGTATTCAGATTTCTTCCTAATCTTTTGCATTTATTATGCTACTTTTACTTAACATTTCTTGTTTTTGGAATAAGCAAATTCTAAGATATGGGATTTTATAAACATTATTGTCATTATAGCCACAAACAATATGTAATTATATTTACTTTACAGCAAACTCACCAGTGTTCAAGAAATCAGATGTTTTTAAACTCCTGAATGTAACTGAATAACTCACAGAAAATGATCTAGTGTAATTATTTAAAAGTAGGCTTTTGGAGGAAATAAAAATGCCAAAAATACTTAAATAAAACACTTCTTTTCACTAGTGATTCATCACTCCCTTCATATTTTTTCTTCCTTGCCTATAAATACTAGATTTGGTGATGTATCATTCCCTTACCAACATTATCAATGCTTCTGACACTTGCTATTCGATTTGATCAAATTGACAAAAACATACTTTAGTTAAATCCAACAATCTGTTCTTGAGTTATCTATTACCTGAAAACATATCAAAAATGATTCAACTGGCCTTTTTAAGTTCATAACCACCATTCTCAAATTGGTGTTCAGTACTGATAAACTGCACCGCTGAATTTCTCTGTAAATTAATTTTTATATTTTTATACTCAACATAACCCTTCTTCTGTTTTCTGATGATAAAAATAATTTCTGATGATAGACAAAATGGGTGACACGGAGGATCACTTCCTTCCCCAGGAACCGCTCAATGGCTAGTTCTCTTCACTGCGCAGTAAAGTTCTTAAACTGATGTCCTGAAACTTCAGGCTCTTCATAACCAGCAGAATTTGGACCTGAGTATTCACCTTCCCCAGTATTCTTCATGTTGCCTTGAGACAAGTCTTGTTTCTTAGAGAAAATGTAAGCTCTGTAGCCAGGTTAGGTTAAAGTAAAAAATATCTAATAGTGGGGAAGAATCTTGTCTCCCCATGAACTACTACCCACCATGATCCTTTCTGCTGCAACCTTGGAATCACCTTGTGGGGCTTTTTTTTTTTTTTTTTTTTTTGCTTTTCCATTATCATAACAACTTAATTAAGAAATCACAGTAAGACATATCATTTTTTTTTTTTTTTTTTTTTTTTCCAGTTTGTACTGTGAAGTAAGTCTTCTGGAGATTGAATGTTCTTTAAATTAGTCCTTCTGATTTCTTCCAGTAAATATTATATTATATCTGCTCTTTAAGGTATTAAGTTCATGATGCCCTTGGATGAAAATCTCTTTTTCACTGAGAAAATAGAAGCAACTTTTTTAAACTTATCTTTTTCTCCATTAAATCTGCCAAGAGAAGCAGTTTTGCTTAGTGCTTGAACAAGCAAGTATTTAAATAAAAACTTAAAAGTTGAGGAAGTAGGTAATGTGATGATTTTTAGAAAGTAGGACCCAGACAGCAATGCTCAGAACCTGAGATAGCATCATGGTTCATATTTTAGGGGAGCAGCAGGGAGGCCACACTGATGGAACAGTGGGGAAACACAAAGCACAATAAAGGATTTCTAGGTGACAATACAGTAATTTAGAATTAAGCTATATATTAAAAACATATAACTATAAATAACCACTAGTGGTTTTATCTAACCACTGGATCAAAAATGAAATTAACTACTAGATTAGCACCTAGAAAACAAGGAAAAAATAGTAGAAAATAGCATATATGTGTATTATATATTAGAGAGTTTTACAATAAATTGTATTGCTAGATATAATATTACTATTTCTTTGCAATCACTTCTTTATAGTTACATATGGAACAGCGTATTTTTTCTGCCTATTTTAATGAAGTTTCAGCTATATCATTATTTTTTTTATTTAAGAAAATGTTGATTTTATAAACTAACATACTATATCAATTGTAAGAAATATTTGTTTTCAAAAGCTTAATATTGAAATCAAATGAGTGAGAATTTTATTATATTTCATAATAATAGTTTAAATGGTGAATGTTACAATCAATATGACAAAATATGCATTTTCCATGGATAAAACAAACTTCAGTGATATTTAAAATTTGGATATTGTATAAAACATCAAGAATATCACAAAATGTAGAGAATACTTCTCTGATTTATAAAGATTAACATTTATTAAGGAATGAGTTCATTAACATGGGCTATATGATTGAAGTTACAAATTCTTTTTGAAGCTCTGCCTCATGTATTTTACAAATTTTATGTATGGTGCTTTCAATGTCATGTAATTGTCTTTTCCTTTATCTCCATTATTTCTTAGCTATGATTTATTTTAATAATAGGGGGCTCCTTGGGGGCCGAATGGTAAGTCTCAGTACTGTCACTGCATCTGCCCTCCCAGAGGAAGTCTGAGTTGATCCCGGCCAGCCTAGGGAGCTGACACGTACGGAGCAACAGATCTCTCCCGCTTCACCTACTGCTCCCCTCAGCAGTGTATTACAGCAGATCTGCCTGTTCTGCCTCTCGCTCTGTCTCTGGTGAGTCCCCTCCCACCCTCCCACCCCCACAAGCCACCTACTTCCCTACCCCTCTACCTTCCCTATGCCCCCACTTGTGACCTCCTACTTCTGGCCTACACAACAGTTCCTATATCCAAAAATAAATAAATAAATAAAAATCTTACAATAAAGAAATAATTATTTAAAAAAAATTCCAACTATATGGAATTGTATAATAACTTTTATTAACTTCTAATTTCTCTTTATCACAAATAGAATGAACTATATATGATACCAGTTCTCTAAAATTGTTGAGATTTACTTTGTGGCTAATCACGTGTATTTTAGAAAGTAATATATTTGTCCAGTGTTGGATGCAGAATTCCATATGCTTGTATTAATTAAAATTATTTGATTTTGTCATTAATTTTTCTACATATTTTTACTTTTTTTTGACCTATCAGTAGTTTAGCCTATCACTGTAATCAGTGTATACTGACACTGATTTATTTTTTAGTATTTTCCTGAAATGTCATATTTTTGTACTTTAAATTATTTTTAGATGTTTATACTTTAAAATTATTAGTACTTTTGAACAAATCTAATTTTTTTTCAAAATACTGTTATAATTCTTGCTGTATTTCTTTATCATATATTGCAATACCCAGCTAACTATAAGAATGAAGACATTTTTGTTAGGTTAGACATTAACTGTCTATATTAAAAGGCTTTTTTTAAGTGACTCTGAAATATTAATATATAATAATCATCCTTCTAGACTATGTAAGAATATTATACAAAATGAAATATTTGGGCATTGATAACTAGTCTGGGTATTACATTTCAATCTTTCAGTAACTATTAATGTGAAACCTTGGATTTTTGACTCCTTGCTTTGTTTATTAACTTTTCCTCTTCTAATATCTGTAACCAATATCTTGAGTTATATCTATCATCTATATATCTATCTATCATCTATCATTCTGATATATTAAGCTATAGCTACACATACACACACACACACATCAGGATATATAACATGTCATATAACAGTATATTTTATATATACTATAAATAATATAATGTCGTATATCATACGTATAATATATATAATGTTCTGTTTAAAGATTCTATATTAATCTTTTCTAAATTGCCCTCCTGTCTTGGTCAACTCTATCACCTTGCTCTATGTATTCTAGATGGATCTGTTTTGTGGGCAAATCACCACAGAGAAATAATTTCCAGTTAGTTCTTTGCTGCCATCTCTTGGATCCTAGATATTATAATCAGTGAATTTTACGTGATAGTTTTTTTTTCTAGTTACAGACAGGTTAATCATTTCAAATAAAGAGTTTAAAGTAAGTCACTATAAAATAAACAAACTTTCCAGATATTTTAAAAAATAAAGAACATCATATCTGACGGGTTCTGTAGACATGTATTACTATAGTTAACAAAATTCAAACACTAGATATTATCTACTTTATCAAACTGTAAATTAAATTATATGCAATTAATGCAAATATGTTCGTAATCCATGAAATGGCAAAGGAAATTAGGAATGTCAAAGTTTATAAAATATGTAAAGATCATTTATAGTTAAATCAGCTTTACTTTTTAAATTGCGGCCTAATTCCATGACTTAAAAAAGGATAAAATGAGTTAAGTGAAGTAACATTTGTACTTACTCACCAACTAAATTTGAAAACAATCTATACTCAATGTAGAAATGTAGAACTGTTTAGTTACTTTTTTTTAAAGATGTATTTATTTATGCATATAAGAATTGGGGCACAGGCCGGAGGTTGGGGGACCATTAACCAGAAAAATAGGGGGGGACAGAATAGACAAACTGAATGTAATACACTGCTGAGGGGAGCAGTGGACAGACCGACAGGTCTGCCATGTCATGTGGGTCACCTCCCCAGAAGGGGATGGAACTTGTGCTGAAGTAGCAGCAGATAGCTTTAGAGTGCTGGGCTTTAACCCTTTGTGCTACCAGGGAGGCCCTAGAAAGCAGTTCTTAAATTCTGTTTTATTTAAATGGACATTTCCCACACTGGTAGCAATAGAGATTCCAAGAGCTTCATTACCTGCTCCTTATTTAGTGGAGATGAGCCACAGGTATCTTTTGTATTAAAAATGTTCCAGGGATACAGATGCAGTTGCTCCAAAATTATTCTTGAGAAAGAATGAGAAAAGACAATATTTTTCAAAGGATATGGCATGAATACTGGGACTTCATATGTATATGTAAATTAGGTATAACTTATAAATTAAATAATAAAAAGAATACAAAAGTATACAATGAGAGAGTAGAAATAAATAGCAACTTAACCATGTTAACTGAGTCACTAAATGTTTTCACACCAGCGTTGTGATCTTCATTCTAGTTTGCTTTGCAGGAAGGTAAACTCTGAGCAAATGCATGCTTATTTGAAAACTGACGTATCTACTTTACTTGATAAATCATTCAAAATAAGTTTCACATAAATAATGGCACTAGTTAGCATGAGTTTGTACCTAATTTGCTATTTGCTCCTAAATGTAAGTATCACTTAAGTCCACCATCAATCCTCTTAGAAATACAGGCACTTGAGAAAATATTTTGCATTTTCCTGGGCATGGTTAATAACAAAAGGACAGCTATTGAATATGTTTAACAGGACAAAGAGAAAAATTGGTAGTAGAAATAGTGTAACTGAAATGTAAGTAATTGAAACATAATGAAAATCATTGGTAAAGATGTTTTATCACTCAGTTGAAGATTCTAGTCTAGCCTTCAATTGCTTCCTATAATTTCTCTATATAGCCTTCACTTACTTGCTCTCATAGGAAACATTTGTGATGTCAGAATTACAACCTGAGGTTACAGCACTGTGACATTTTCAAGCTCTTCAAGGTTTGTCAAGCACAGTAATTATATTTACTAGAAGTCTCTCACATCTCATACTCATGGACCTTAATCACACAGAGAGTGGAAATCTATAAAATATACAGACCTGGAGTAAAAAGAGGGTGTATAAATGCTGCCTTAGGATACAAATTTATATCTAAGATTTTAAAAATAGGGTATTCGTTAGAAATAAGTTTATGTTTAAGTTTACTTTAAGCCATTATGGAAACTAATAATTGGGTTTTCTACATAGAATACTATAGTTAAGAAAAAAATCTGTTTAAATCTGTTAGTTGAGAAAAAAATCTGTTTAAATCTGTTAGCTGCATCTGCAAACTCTCTAAATACCATTTTGAAATACTATATATTTTATGCAACTAAATATCAGAACTCTTTTATAATGAACTTATAGGAAAACAGAAATAAGAGTTCTCATTTCAACTTCTATTTTAATTTATGAAGTTTCCACAACAAGTTTCCTTTACATCACATTAAAATATACATCTTTCAGAAGTGTATTAGAAACACCGATTCTTAGTAAAAATCTTGCTTTAAAAATATTTTGAAACTAGTATTTCTGAAACTTTGTTGAACCAATTCAAAAAATATTTAAAAAATTGTTCAGCTGTTTTATTAATAATTATAGTATTTTTGAATGGTGTATATACTGGGGATGAAAAAAGATTAAGACAATTATTGTTATCTATAGATCAGTTATATTTGATCTTTTTGAAAAAAAAATACAAGAAACCAAATGTAGAATAAATTACATGATTTTTCACAAAAACTGAAGAGACTCATAGTCACAGGTGTGTCTAACACCTGATTCAAGACTGAAATTTAACTCTATATAAAGATGTTTGATGTTTGGAAAAATTAGAGGGAATTTGCACTAAATTTTCATTTGATGGGAAAACAAAAACAAAGTGAAAGAAATCCAAGCAAAGAATATGAACGGTCTAAGCATATATCTAACATGTGTAAATATTAAACCTACATATTCCCCAGTACTAGAATTTTTATAATATTCATGTTTTTTCATAAAAGATGATCTCTAAATATCTCAGTAAGTTTTTTAACACATGATTATCAATTTGCTCTAAAATTATTTCTTCCTGAATCCCACCCCTTCCAAGATAAAACCTGTATTCTACACAAAATATCATAAAAAGTTATGGAATTCACTTTTTTTCCAGCTGTTGACTGAGTTTTGAATTATGTTTCATTCTAATATTATATGTTTCAGGTGTGTCATTGAAAATCACCATGTATATTTATTATTCTTATTCAGGGTGACTCTTCAGTCTATGGAGTTGATGGAAATACTGGATTAGATTAAAAAAGCCCCAAGAGAGGCCCTGGTAGCTCAATGGGTTCAAAGCTGGCCACAGTTGCTTCTGCAACTGATTCCTGGCGGGAGGTGACCCACATGGCACAGCAGATATCTTCTCTCTCACCCGCAGCTCCCCTTAGCCGAGTACTTTGTCAGTCTACCTGTTCTGCTCCCCACTCTGTCTCTGGTGAATCCTCTCACCCCCTGCACCCTTGCACCTCTGGCCTGTACCCCAGTTCTATATGCATACATAAATAATTCTTAACAAAACAGGAAAGCTGATATTTTGTGTACATTCTGTACAGAATTGATGTGACATTTTGCCAGATTTCAAATATTTTTAATATGATTTATAGACAACTGCATCTTAAGTTGTGCATTAACGTTATAGGTGTGTTATTACTGATTTTTCTATTTAATAACTAACTGGGACTAGTTTGAGAGTTTGATTAATCTTATTGCAATATTAATACAGACTACATTTATCAAAATTAATCAGTATTTTTGCACACTTATCTCAATAATCCGATAAAAATGTACAATTGAAAAAAATACCATGAAGTAATACTTATCATTATTTCTAATAAACAATATAAGCAACTTTAAAAAATTAATTAAAAGAAAGTACTTCCTGTTTCTACATGTTGCTAAAATTCACAAGATTGTTAATTGTGAAATGGAGAAAATTTAAAAATACACTAAAGTTTATGAATAACAGATGTCTATTATCAATTTTTTACTTGTTTACTATTGTTTATTCTCTTTGAAATATCCAGCAATCATCCTCAATAGATTTCAAGCAATCTATTGCATGACATTTTTTTCAAACCATGTTCTTTTATTAGATAAACAGATCTAATGAGGGTTACACAAATATTGTATCTGCTGATTTATAAAGCCAAAATATGGATGATGTAGTCCATGGTCAGATAAGCTTAGGAGATAATTATTTTAATAATGTATTACAGATTCTTCTGTTGCAGAACTACTTAACATCTTTAATATACATACATACATATATATATATATATATATATATATATATATATCATAATCCCTTAAAAGGGGTTATATATTTGGTGATGGAAAGCACACGAGGATTACAACTGAGATGAAAAAATGCATAAAATGATGTCAAAATAAACTATTATATTATTTTTAAAAAAGGGGGGGTGGCCCTTCCTGGTGGGGCAGCGGGTTAAAGCACTGCACTAAGAAGCTTAAGCCACTTCCGCATGAGTTTGATCCCCATCAGCTCTGGAGGTGACCCACATGGCATGGCAGACCTCTCCTGACCCATCTGCTGCTCCCCTCAGCAGTGTACTTCATCCATCTGCCTGTTCTGCTGCTGACTCTGTCCCTGGTGAATCCTCTCACCCTCCGTATCTCTGGCTGGTACCCCAGTTCTGTATGAATAAATAAATAAATCTTAAAAATAGTGGGGGGGTTATGTGCCCTATTCTTTGACAGCTACAAGTGGTTTATGTTTGTATAGCGTTTCTTTAGTTTTCTGTTTTGTGAAATGAACATAGGGAAAACCACTATGAAAGTTTCCAACCCCCCTCAACACAGCCATGCTGCTACATAATTTTTTTTTATCATTTTTTTTTCAAAGATTTATTTATTCATACAGAACTGGGGTACAGGCCAGAGATGCGGAGGGTGAGAGGATTCACCAGAGACAGAGTGGGGAGCAGAACAGGCAGATTGACGAAGTACACTGCTGAGGGGAGCAGCGGGCGGGCCAGGAGAGGTCTGCCACGCCATGTGGTCACCTCCGGGGCAGGCGGGAATCGAACTCATGCGGAAGCGGCTTTAGATTCTCAGTGCTGTGCTTTAACCCGCTGCGCCAGCAGGGAGGGCCAGCTGCTACATAATTTTAATTACTGCTCAGGAATACAGTAGGTATATAGTGAAATTCTCTCATGACAATTATTCTCTTCCACTTTAAGCCCCACTGTTTTGTAAAAGGAACAGGATGTGTGGATTAAGTATTAGGAAAATATCAATCGTGGTTTAATAGATGCTAATTTATATAATTTAAACTTGCTCAAATGTAAGCCACACCTTTGCTAACTATTCTCAACAAAGACTTTGTTGCAGATACTCAAATGCTTTATGTTGCAGAAGTAGTAAACCGTAATTGAAATATATATTTTGTAATTTCCCTTTAGGTGAACGTCAGCTTCTAGTGCAAAATGCTTACTAATTCCCTTCTTTCAGCAGACACAACTATCTCCTTGCTTTCTCTGAACAAAGATTAGGGGGCAATATGTTGTTTCAGTTTAGTATTTTTGTCTAACTTTGCTATATTGTAAAGAACTTTATTGCAAGTAACTCATTCATTATGTGTTTCTCTATCATTAGCACACTGCTCCAATATTAAACTAAATGCCAAATACTTATTATTCTTAATGGTTAAACAGCATACTAAATCTTTTTAAATAAGGGATTTTGATAAGATTAATAAGATTTTTTCACTTTTTCATGCTTTTAGAGGATATTTTGAACTTCAATAATATAAAGGGATATGTATGGTTTCAGATGTTTGCTTGAAATTTAGCTATGTATCCTAATACATTACATTTCATAATTTAGTTGCATATATATGTAAATATATATATATCCATGAATTTAATAATTTATATGCAGTAAGCAAAACAAAAATGAACCAAGAATGTAAATCTCTTGTGTAAAGATTTTGATGAAAAAATGATTAGAACCTAAGAATTGAATAACAGAAAAAATACTATCTTAACATTTTTCAGCATCTCAAAATTAAAAGAGAAAAAGAGAAAGTATTTTAGTCATAGAAATAGATGCATAAGTAAGAAGAAACTGATTTGACACACTTTTATGGTGTTAAATGGTTCCATAACTTGCCAACATTTTAAAGAAGGGGAAAAAGAATTTATTCTCTCACATGTCAGTTACACAGAGTTATTATTTTAAAAAAAGAAACCCTAACTAATGATCATAACATAATGAATAAATATAAATAAGTATGAGTATTAGAGATACAATATTATATATAACATTTAAATATATGCAATATATAATATTTTATTTATACACACTTTCACGGTACTGCATATCACCAGGTAGTACTGTACTTTACACATTCAGAACAAGAAGTGGTAAAAAACATCTCATTGCTATTTTTGAATATCTGAAAATGATATGCAGAATGGTATTACTGTTTTAAATTAATATTTGTATTTCCATATAATGAACTATGTAGAAAATGAACGATACAAGTCTTTTACCCATTTTCTGAAATTAATGTGAAGTGGTCCTTTATCAGCATCCACACTTGAGAATAAATGCATTTATATCATATTAATTTTTTTCACAAAGCAACTCTTTCTATGTATTATACATATATATTTTCAAAGTAATTTGTCTCGTTATAATTCCATGAACCTAAGTAAAATTGTCTAGTTGCTATTCATGAGAAGAAATGGATAAGCATAACAGAGTTAAGTGATTATAATGTGTCTGCAATTCAGCACAATGCTCACTTATACATAAATGTTAGTAGATATTTTCCCCTAAAGATTCTATTCATAAATAGGCTATATTTTAAAATAATATGAACATATAGTAATAAAATTTTATTGCTAATGATTTCACCACATATGTAAGATAAAGTCTTTTCCAAGGAATATATACTAGATTATGGAATCTACTTGCAGTAAATTAAAAGATTTGTCCTGAAATTATATACAATTATTTAAGGCTCTATTTTGCATAATATTATATTGCCCACTGTTATAAATTTAAGTATTGTTAATGCTGTTTCACTAAAGCAAGGAAATTGAATTTTTTGAAAAGATAATAGTTGCCTCTGGTTATAAAAATGGTATTAAGGCAAGGAAGAAACAGATGAGTCATCTTATTCCTACATGTATAATATTCCACTACATCATGTACCTTTCCATATTTTTATCTGTGTAATTTAAAATTTTATGTCACAATAAAATATTAATAGTTAATGTATACTGAGCATTAATACTGCATCACTGTTCTAAATTTTCTTTCATATATTAGCTGACATCTTAATAACAACGTTAGGAAATAAGTATTATTGTGTGCCTTTCAATGATGAGAAAGTTGAATAGAGAGACTAAAATGAATAAGTCATCATTCTTATCATATAATTAATACAGTGAGCATATTCTCTGCACATTCTATGTTTGGAAATCAGTCTCAATAATGTCATAACTCTGCTTCTGAATGATATCTAGATTGGTGTAAGAATTTAAGATTCCCCTTTGTTTACCTATCTCATACAACTAGGTTGAGAATTTATGTTTTGTGATGATAACTTTTATGTTCCAGCTATGTCAGATACGTTGCAAAAATAGTACAGTTATCCAATATACCTTATCCAGTTTCTCCAATTATTATCTTAAATTGTCATGAACCAAAACTAGAAACCTGAAATTAATAAGTACTTAAACTAGGTGACAATTACACGAATAGGAAATGCCTTCTCTCTGTACATGCTACTAATATCCTACATATGATACATTTTCTATCTGCCATAGCGTTGCTGTAGTCCAGTAACCAAGAGATATGAAATCAAACAGCATCGCTCACTACCACTCCTTGTGGTCCATTTGCAAATGTTTAGTTTCCTGTCCCTGAGATCTAGTGTTCTTATTTCCAAAGGGAGGAATTTTCCAGAAAACAATGGCTTCATTAAGCTGGGAATGAAGATTGTCACTTGACCACTTTGAACTCCTCATGTGTGTAAAAATCATGCAAATAAGGGAGTTGTAGTAGTGACTGGCTGATTGATCCTGAGCACCAAGGGCATACGTGCTGCTGCTATCAACAGAGGCAAGGAAGAGTGTGCTTGGGATACAGGAGGTTCCGTAGGGGTTCTCTAAGTACTACCAGGTCCTGGAATGAAAAGCAATGGGAAACCATGATACTGCAATACGTGATGGGCTGCTAGTGGCTCAGATGCTACAGAATGAAGGTTTGGGTCACCTCAGCAGATGAAGAACCTTGTCCACCTGAGATACTTCTTGAAGACAAACTTGATATGAAATGGGAAATGGAAGAAGGTACTTATAAATACCTGCTATAAGGAGATGAATGATTGAAGCAAGGAGGTTGTAATTGCAGTTAGGGGTTATAAGTATGTTATGAGTTCTACTTTATTTTGTGACAAATTTATATGTACAAAGTATACCTACCATTTTTTTTTATTAACTACACACTTGCAGAAAAAAATATATTTATCAAGTTGAGCTTTTGGAAAACTGGAAAATAATAAAATGGTATGTGCTGCCAATTCTCTTTCTTGCTCAGTAATTACTCTGTCTGGGTCAGAGCATAGATATACACATTTTTAGTTTACCTGTCTGTTATTTCAAGGAAAGTCTTTTGGTATATTTTGGTAAGGAAATGGACTAACTTATGAAGGAAAACAATGTCTGCAGATATTTCTTAGATTGGTTCTTGTTTGTGTATGTGTGTATTGTGTGTGTGCTCTCTTCTGTAAGGCAGAATCAGACCATTTCTTTTTGTGCCACTCTAGTAAAGCTGTTAGAGCAAACATGCAATTTACTTTTCACTGATTCATTTATCCAAGGTTGGAGACTGACTCAACTTATTCCTTTATCAGGATCCTATCTTCTTTTCGAATGGGACTCAGTGAACAATAGAATGGTATGTCTATTATTGTACCATTTCATACTGACATTGACTGTATAAACTCAATTTTTCTTAAAGAACAAATCAAATCTATTATCTCTGAGAACCTTTCAAACCACAGGCTAGCACTAAACTGCTTGAACTCAGGCACCTCTGGTAACCCCAAAAGCTATAATTTGTTATCTTAAACATTGTAATAATAACATTTTCAAGTTGATTCCTCTTGGCCATGCTTTGTAAAGTGCTTTAGAATGACTTCCTCATACCATTATAGACCAATTCCTATCAGGAACTATCATGGATAGAAATTATATAGACAGTTTTGACATTACACAACTCCCATGCAATGCTATTTAGTTAAGTAATGATGATCAAGGAGGACATAGTTAGTCTATATTGAGCAATGTTTAGAAGTAACTAATCAAATAGGCTAACTGAAATATTGTGTAAGGTTATTAATGAGGGAGGAGCTATCAAGACATAAATTCACGTCAGAGAGAGTGACTGGAGAGGTATGCATTTAGATGCCAAAAGACAGTTGCCAAAAACTCAAAAATCTCATTAAAATTTCAGCCTCAAATACAAATGAGACTACAAAGGAACATTCACCACCATAATGAAAGCATGACAAAGATGAAACAAGAAAATCATAAAGTAAGTGCCCATGGTTTCATTGTTCTTCACTTATAAGAGCAAAATGTCCAGGAGAGAATTGCACTCGCTCAATATACCTCCCACCTTTTCATAAATGAGCCTTTTTGGATATTAATCTATGAGAACAAGACAAGTACAGCTATGCCTTTGTAAATGGCTGTGAATGTTAGTGGATATAGTGAAAGTTGTAATTCCATGTGTTTAGCTTAGATTTTCTTCTCCAAGGAATTGTGCTTGTGGAGTCACATATTCCCACTTGATTTGCAGCTCACACATGAAAGATGGTCACACATGGTTAGCATGGTGCACTCTGTGTGAAGGGAAATGCACATACCCTAAGTCACTTTAAATATTTTTGAGAACAAAGTTTAAAGTTGAGAAAAAAGTTTACATTTGTATTACAAAGAATCATGTTAAAATGACCTTGTCTTGGCATTTTGTACAACTTTCATAGACCACTTAATTCAAATCATGAGTAATACAGTGCTGGAAAATAAACAATCCATGATCGTGTTTGAGATTTGGCATAAAACACTGACTTATGGTGACAATTCTATTGCTAGCAATTCATGAAGGAGTTGAACATTGTGTAGTTGAATTAATTTAATAGCATTAAAATTTACAAAAGGTGAGTGGGGACTGAGGACCAAAAGGAAATTATTATTAAAGCACTGAAAGGTTTAGGTCAATTGAAGGTTATTTTCACTCAAAATTTTAAATGATACACAAAACAAGCCAATTTTTATTTCATGTTCTCTGCTTAAAGGAATCCTTCTTTTCCCTAAGAGTATTAAATGTTGTTAAAATTAGCTAGGTAAACTAAAAATGCACATCTGACCTGGATAAGTACAAGTTATACACATGTATCTTATACTATAAAAGAAAGCACATTGTTAATTAAATATCAGGGAATTTACAATGTGATCTATTTTAAGAATCATTAATGAAAAAAAATTGCAATTATGACTGCATATTATCGCAAGGTTTTAACATCTTGATTTAAGATATTTTAAAGTTGAAAAAATGTATCTCATATTTGGATAAAATTGAAATTTTAATATCACAATAAATTAAATTAACTATAGAGGCACATGAACCATAGTTACAGGTTATTTTTTTCAGAGCTAATACAAATTCAGTATAGCTAATAATGTCAATGTTCCTAAGTATTATAGGATGACTTGTGCCCTTCTCCCAACAAAGACCTCCCCTGTCTTGCCCACTGTTCCCCTCAACAATGTATTTCAGTAAATTCACCTATTCTGTTCCCCACTCTGTCTTAGGTGAATTGTCTTATCCCCTGCACTTATGGGCTACACTCCAGTTCTTGTATGCATAAAGGTATGAAAAATAAATACTTAGAACTGCTTTAAAACTTAATTTTTATTTCATGTGAATTTCACTTTAATTAAAAAAAAATGCTGTATTGGTATCTAGCTCCATATATATATATTTTTTTCATTTAACAGCTTATACAGTTTTCACACACAAACACAATCGCCTATTGCCAATGACACAGGTAAGGATAATAAGACGATCTGTCAACTCTCACACATTAGTTAATTAACTCACAGGAAGTATAGTAGTAGAACATAAGATCCAGCCGTTATTCATTGGTATAAAAGATGTTATGGGCCCTCCCTGGTGGCGCAGCGGGTTAAAGCACAGCACTAAGAATCTGAAGCCACTTCCGCATGAGTTCGATTCCCGCCTGCCGCCTGCCCCGGAGGAGACCACATGGCGAGCCAGACCTCTCCTGACCCGCCCGCTGCTTCCCTCAGCAGTGTACTTCATCCATCTGCCTGTTCTGCTCCCCACTCTGTCTCTGGTGAAGCCTCTCACCGCCCCTGAGCCTCTGGCCTGTACCCCAGTTCTGTATGAATAAATAAATAAATCTTTAAAAAAAAAAAAAAAGATGTTATGTTTCTCTATTAAAACATATTTAATATCAATAGATTTATGAGTATTCTATTTTTATTTGACTTTGATATATCTTTTCAAGGAATTATTTGCATAATATTTTCACTGGTTTGTGTTTTTAAAAATAAGTGTAGCTTTTATAAGTGGAAGGATATTGAAGATTTGGTTTTATGAGAGAATGCTTCTTTTCCTGAACTTTTTTTTTTTTTTTTTTTTTTTTGGCTGTCAATAGGAACAAACTTATTAATTTTGGAGAAAAGAATGTGAGCTATCTTAGAATGGAGAAGTTGGAGAATGAACTCAGGTAATGAACAGGAATCAAATAATTTAGGCTGCTGGAAAAAATAAAACATACTATGATCCAGTGAGTCGGTTTACCATCGCAACTGCTCCCACAAAGCCAGTGACTCTTGTTAGAAAGAGAAAGGTAAATACCAGTTGCTTTCACTCACAGATGAAATAAAAGAAAATCAAAGCAAAGGAACTGACAAAATTAAACCAAAGCAAACCCGAGTGCCATGTCACCTCCCGCGGCGCCTAAGTGAGAAATCCTTAGAGCGTGGCACAGTCAAGGTACCGGGCACAAGGGAGGAATACATGGCCCTCCAGGAATAAAAGAATGGCTGATTCTTGAATGGCCCCTGTAACTTTTGATTTGTTTCCTGATTCTGCTGACACACAACGTACTAAACCAAAGAAATGTTATGAATCAATTACCTCAAAAACTTTTATCAATGTGAGAGTGAAGTTACAGCAAAACAATACAATATAGATTATATTCCCTCACTTAACATGAGGACTATTTAAAATCACTATAATGATGGAACATCATCATTAAATATGTTATTTCTTTCATTAAAAAGCCATTTCAAGATTTAATTACAAGCCCTGAAGTGTTGGTTGCTACCATAAAAAGCAATAAAAAGGTGGCATAGTTCATACAAAATAATTATGAAGAAAATTTTAAACACAACTGGAACTTTGTATTTCAGTTTCACAACACTTAAGGATATTTATGAGAGCAGAAGACAGTGACTGCATATTGGAACTATAATTTGTAGCCTTAAGAGAATTGGGAGTATTTAAAAATATCAATTTTTTGGAAGGATCTTTTATTATTTTTCATTTTTGAAACTCTTTCTCCAGGCATGGATACCACAAGATAAAGAAACATAGTTCAAATGACAGCCACTTCACAAGGCTTTGTAAAACTTGTGAAACTACATTTCAAAAGAAAGAAAAACTAAAGTTCTCCCAGAAGTATATAACAGTGGGTTCTGTTGTTATTTTTGTTATTTCCTCAAGTGAGAAGTTTAGGAAGGGAAGCTGAATTAAGATGGGGTACCTGTTTTGATTATAATTCAAGGGGCTTTATGATAAAAATGTTATGAAATTAGAATTGTAAGAACAAGTTGTTAGACTGTTAGAGATCTATAGAATTCAAATTGAACATTTAAAAAGGATATAATAACTACTTTTGACATTCAAAATTCAAAATTTTTTCCTCTATTGCCTGGAATAAATAATGAAACTTGATATTTATGGATAGATAAGTAGATATATGAATATTCCCATACTACTTTGTTTGTTATTTGATAAGTTTCCTTTGCTTTTTAAAGATGGTATTATTTGTATCATACAGAAACATAGAAGTTTTCAATTCCCAGAGTTGAAATATAACAGAAAATTTAGTTCTACCACAGAAAAAGTATAATCAACTTGATTCATTCCTTTTATAAAAATTGAAAATATCAACCCAGATTAAATGTTTTCTGAGTTGAAATTACATTTTCACACCTTTTGTGCATTTTCATTTTTATATAGCCTTACAACACAGATGTTTGGTGTTTTGATTGTTTTGAATATCGTATAATTATGTTTTATTAGTTAATTTTAGTTTGGAAATCTAAAATGAATAAAAAGAAAAACATTCTCTCTCAAACTGTAATATTTTATATTTATAATAAATAATTAGTAGATTTCATTTTAAGGTTATCCTAACTATCGATCAAAGATGCATTATGTTTCTTATAATGTCGGCTTAGCTCATTGTCAAAAGAACTAAGACAGCAAATTCTAAAGACTTAACGTACCAGAAAGAGAGAAACAACCTTTGAAATAGTTTTCAGAAGCCAGAAAGGACACCTATATAACCTCGCACTGTGTTCTGGAATTGCATCAGAAACACTGAGTTAGCGATTTACTTTCTGCTGTTTTCAGTTCAATTATCTCATGATAACAGCTCTTGCCACCATTAATATAATGAAGACTTTAAAACTGAAGCTCCTTACACTACATAGTTTCACATAGGAACAATTTTTCAAAGTTCAGTATGTAGTCTTACAAATTTTTGTCATAAGATCGGACAATTTACCTTTGTTTTTAAAGTAGCAGGTTTCAAACTATATATTTTTGTGAGTCACAATATGTGATGGGTTAGCACCATGTTAAAGGATCAAAATGAATAATGATGATTGGGTGTTGGATACATTATAATAATATTTCATTTCTCACTTCTTCCTGGTTTATTGAAATGATTAATATCTAATATCGTACTTAGTGTACAACATAATGAGCTGATATATGCATTCTGCTAGATGATTATTACTGTAAATTTAGTTAGCATCACTCACATTTCACATTATACATTTCTTTTTTTCTGATAAGAATTTTGCAATACACTCTCTAAGCAACATTCAGATATACAGCAAGGTATCAATGTTAGTCAGAATGTTGTACATTGCATTCTCAGAACTTATTTGCCAGATAGTGGGAATTTGTACCTTTGACTGCCTTCAACCAACTCTCCCATCCCCCACTCATCCCTATGTCAATCAAAATCTGATGATCTTTCTGAGTCTGAGTTTTTTGGATCCCACATCTCAGCTTTATTTCTCTGTCTCACCTAATTTCACTTAGCATAATGTCAAAAGGCTCATCCACATTGTCACATCTGGCAGGGTTTCCTTCTGTTTTTACATCTGAGGAGTAATTCAGTGTGTGTGAGGTGTGTGTGTCTTAGTAATGTTGTTATGAACACTGAAGGGGTGTAGATATCCCTGAAATAGTGATCTCATTTCCCTTGGCAATCTCAGATGTTGAATTACTGGGTCAGATGGTACTTCTATTTTTGATAGATATTTGGGTCTGAACAAATAAAGATGGAGAAAACATCAGAGAAATAATGGGAAATGATGATGAGCATGTTGAGTTGGAGGCTGTATGTGCCATCAAATCTGTGAGAGATATTCAGTTCCAATTCATTGTTAACCTGCAACAATGTGCAGGTACCATGTTGACAATTTTTTTTCTTCTCTAATATTTGTGCTCAGAGAAACTGGATTTCTGTGTATGACCCACCAATTCTCAGTTCTCAAATATTCACAAACTTATGGATAGATATGTAATGATATGACACCAAAAAACCATATAACGACTAAGTTTTTACCACGGACTACCAGTGTATAATTTATGGGTTACACACTTCAAGAAAGAGTTGCTCCCTTTAACTAGAGTTTGAGAGAAACTTCAAAAGAATGAGCCCTCCCAAGGAGAAGGCTAGATCAGTGCAATTTCCGCACTGGCAAAGAAAGGGAAGCTCTCCTGCCCACCTGTGACTACAAAGGTGTTTCTTTTCACCAACCTTTTCTCTCAGTAGAGCTGCCAACTCTCTCACTCTGCAGGATGGCAGCCTCCTGCCTGCCTGTGAGCTGTAGCTGCCTAGGCTTCTCTGCATTGACCTCCCTCTGCAGAGGCTGCTCTCCTCCAGGCCGCCAGCCTGTGACCACTCAGGCCTCTCTTGGCAAACCTGTGTCTTTCAGGGCAGCTCTTTCCACCCACTTGTGTCTGTGAAAATGTTCTTTATTCTTCTTTCTCTCTTATGATAAACCTGCCCTTTTAGATACAATTGCCATCTCTGTCTCATGGAGAAACTCCCCGGGGCCACTTAAAGGGGAGCTGTGGTGATACTTGTGCCAGAGTTAGCCCAAGAACCCCCATCTCTGAAATCATCTCCCAAACCAACTCAGTCTGAGTGCAACTTTTTCTTGGACTGTGCTAGTTTGGTTTCTGGTATTAACTGTTTATCAGAAAGCAATTTTGGCCTCTAACGTGTTATTTGTTTAATGCCATCACGGTGCTATTGGGGTCAGTCATATTTTTGTTTCATTGCCTTTTAAATATGCTTTCCATTTGCTCTTATGTGTTTGATATTTTAGATTTGTAAACAGAATCATTAAAAGGTACTTTCATTTTACTTGCTATCATTTAGCAGTACAACTATTTTTTTAGTTTGCTCTATAATTAAACTTACTCAGATTTAATTTCCAGATTTTTAAGATGGCGTATCTACTGATAAACTCATAAATTCTGCAAACAATGGTTTATTTTCTTTCACTTTTTATTGTTCTCCTTATGCCTACTCCCCCTTTTGTTACTATACTGATGAATACCATGCCAGCTAAGATGGGCCAAATAAGCCATGGATTACATTAATCCCGGATAAATATGCAAGACAGTATATTTTACCATTCATAGATTCAGAAGAAAATCCTTGCAAAGTTGTGATTGAAACCACTTAAATCTCAGTGATTACCCATTCACCGAGATATCAGATCAGCAACATCACAGTAAAGACCAGGCATATGAGGATTTGGTGAGGTTTTTAAAGCCTCTTTCTTTTCTGTTGCCAATAAGACATAAAAGTGCCTATTCTATACCACCTTGGAGAGGAACACAGAGATGCAGAGACAACTCAGAAAATAAACCTTTAAAATAAATGAATTTAATATGTTAGAGTAATAAAGTATCCTCATTGCTCACTGAGTTGATGAAGAATGGATGAGTTATACATAAAGGAACTTTTTATTTACAGATGTAGAATATCATGAATAAATCTTTTATCTAGATAGGCACTATCAGGCTATAGTTTCTTTTAGTACTGCACAGCTCATATATATACACCCCAATCAAATTCTTCCATTAACTTCTTTTTGGGTTCACTAATGCTCTATTTTGTCTACTTGAATTGTACCGAACTTATTCCTTCAGTTCTTCAAATTCAAGTGCCTCTTTCCTGCACAGTCTTCTCTAAAAGCAAATTTTTCCACTATCTAAAATATTGTTTGTTTATGGTTGCTGTTACTCAGTTTAACACAGTTACAAAAAGCTTCATATATTTCACCATTCTTTCTTTTTTCCGAACTACTTCATAGAAGGAACACCTAGCAGTGTCTTAACACTTGATGAGGAAACAATGAACTTTAGAAACAGTGTTTTCTTATAAATTATAGTAACCAGTGACCCATCTTAAAGATTTCTGGGTTTTTCAAATTGTCTAGTAGTAATCTGACTATAGCTAGTTAACTAAATACCTTTGTGGCTCATATATTTTCATATTATTGTTGCCTAATTTCATAAGGACTGATGAAATGTAAAATACATAAATGTGTAAAAATATTTAAAACTGAAAATGATTACACAAAAACTGGAAGACTTTTATACGTATTAATTTTTTAACATTGCTATTATCAAAATAAGCACTCAAAAGATTTTTATATGATTACATAGTCTTATGATAAAAGTGCCCCTTTGACAAATGTTCTGCAGTGAACAGAGGAAAAAAAATAAGTGAAAAATTCAACCTTTAAGAATTTTATTTGGTCAATTTGATACCATATTTTTTTAATATAAGCTTTTATGTTATTGCTTGAACTAATTAAGACTGAAGTGTTTTATAAACACTTTTTGTTTTCTTCTCAGTGTGACTGAAAATCAAAGATATTCACAACACGAAAAAGAAATGTAAAAATCATTTGATCATATCAATAAATGACAGAGAAAACATTTGACAAAATTCAACTTCCATTTATGAGAAAAATTAAATAAACCATAGAAAGTGGAGATAGTGGAACATACCTCAGCATAAAAAAGGGCATATATAACCAATCAACCTGCTATATGCTAAATGGTGAGAATATGAAAAGTATTTCCTCCAAGATCACTTATACAACAAGGATGTCTTTTCAATTAAATATCTAATTACTTTTAGGTGGTCACTTTAAAATTATAATTTTGACATATATATAATATTCCTTCAAATTGATAACATCCACTGTTTAAGGAAAAAGGGATAACTTCAAAAATAATATATAATAATTTTATAATTATATCTTGACATTTTAGATGATGTTTTAAAAAATCTTAGTAAGTTCCATGTTCTCTTCTTTTGGTAATGGTACAAAATACTTAAAAATATATTTCCTAGAAGTACTTGGGATATCATTTTAAATTAGATTTCAATATTTAAATACGCTGAGACTTTTCTTTAAAAGTTAGAGATTAGCTCATCGTGGTTCTGCATGTTCTTTTCCCTACACAATAATTTTAAAGAAATATGATTAGAATTTACCTAGCATAAATTACTTCTACTTAAATCATTATTTGTTACTTTGGTTGCTCACGTATCTCAATAAATCAATAATTACGTAGCCTTAAAATTTTGAATATTCTGAAATTCATGTGCACGAATAATATATTCTGATTTATCTATAATACTGACATTAAATATAAAATATCTTGATTAGATATGTTTTTTAAAATAAGATCAGAAATACTAACAACAATGCTTAAATAAACGCATTTTATGCTCATTGACATTTAAGAAGGATGTTTCTTAATAGTAATACCAATAGCACAGAATTTTAAGTGCCTTTTTGAAAAACAATATTAATAATCTAAGTTTAATTTCTAACTTCACCTCATGGACTCATGCTTTCATTATGTGCACAGAGGTTATTTAAGAAAGCAGGACTTCATTCAATGGTAAAGTTTGTAAACTTTGTTTTATTGTTTTTAATTTTTATTATGTAAAAAATGAACATTTTTGAACACCAGAAGAAAAGAACAGTCCCTATATAATATTACCTGCCTAAATCTGAGTTACATATAAGAAGTCTTTATTTAGTTCTCAATTAATTTTAACTATCTAACTTTTTTTCTAGATGTAATAAAAGAAATAACCACAGTTATGAGCTCAGTATTGCCGAAGTTGTTCACCAGTGGTATTTATGTGAATGAAGGTTCTGGAGGGAAAAATAAAAACTACTGAAAGTTGACAGTAAAGGGCCCTCCCGGTTGCACAAAAGATTAAAGCATAGCACTATGAAAGCTATTGCAGCCACTGCAGCAGGAGTTTGATCCCTCCACCTGGGAGGTGATCTACATGGCACAGTAGACTTCTCCTGTCTTGCCTGCTGCTCCCCTTAGCAGTGTACTTCAGTCAATCTGCCTATTCTGCCCTACTTTGTCTCTGGTGAATCTTTCACCCCCCTCCCCCCCCCAGTACCTCTGGCCTGTACCCAAGTACACATAATTAAATACATCTTTAAAAATAAATAAATGAAAGTCAACGTTAAGGAAATGTTTGACTAAAATAGTCCATACTTGAAAAAAATATGTATTAAACTAAGAATCAAATGTTCACTAATATTTAATGATAACTGTTGAAGGAACAAATCATAAAAAGTTGAAGATGTAACATTTTAAATGTCCATTTATTCTTTTTTTTTTTTAAAGATTTATTTATTTGTGCATACAGAACTAGGGTACAGACCAGAGGCTCAGGGGTGGTGAGAGGCTTCACCAGAGACAGAGTGGGGAGCAGAACAGGCAGATTGATGCAATACACTGCTGAGGGGAGCAGCGGGCGGGTCTGGAGAGGTCTGCCACACCATGTGGTCACCTCTGGGACAGGCGGGAATAGAACTCATGTGGAAGTGGCTTTAGCTTCTCAGTGCTGTGTTTTAACCCACTGCGCCACCAGGGAGGGCCTGTCCATTTATTCTTAATCACATAATTAAAATTCTATGCAGATACATTTAAACACAAGCATCTCCATATATAGGATAGGCATCTATATAGACATGCATATATAATGCTTGAAAAGGACTATAAAAATATCCTAGAGTAATTTTTAATAAAATTTAAAATCAAAGGCATTAAGTACTCAGTGTATCTCATGAATAAATCCACAATATTAATTTCTCCTCTTCTCAGATCATTCAATTTCATTGTCTTTTAGATATTGATAAAGGATGCATCAAAAATGCTCACAGTTTATATTTTGGTAGAGTTCTTCATGCTACTAATTTAGAACTTGAAGTGTTAAACATGAAAATAAAATGAAAAGAGTGATGATTGGAAGTTTTAATCTGAATATGAGATGTTCACTGCATGGAATCAGGGTTTGGGGGAAAATAGGATTGGCATGTCAGAAATTCACTGATGAAGAAATTCATGAGTATTTATATAGAACACATGAACTGAGGCATGAACAAAAACTTAGATCTTTCTGAAGGGAAACAATTCTGAGAATTGACTAACTTTGCACTGAAGGTAGATATTATAGCTGGAAGGTTGCTCATCAATATTAAATGAAATACAATGAAAGGTGTTGGCTTCTAGAATTATTATAAAGGTGTCCGACAAATTAGGTTCTAGAAAAATGATTTACACTTAATTGCAATTCATGAAGTATTCCAATATCTACACATTACATATATTATGCAATTTCAGCCTTATTCTTATTTTCAATAATTTGTCTGTTTGAAGCAGAACAATGTGTCTGCAAACTGTGTACAATTTGATCATAACATTACTCACAAAGTAGAATGATACAGAGTCATAAGAATAGTTTTATAACTATGTTTAAATATTATAAAAGGTATTATTTATTTCTTATATATTTTTTCCAGTGGTACATAGAAGAGGGACTGGATATGTAAATGCAGTAAGAGAAAAATCTCCAAAAGTCTTTGTAACATTTTCCCAGAAACACAATACTCCTATATCTCAGTCCTTTACATGAATGATTTTATGCTCACTTGGTCATCTCCACAATGACACTTTTGGCTAAATATTTGTTTGTTTTTGAGAAGTTGCCCCAGGGGACCCAAATTTTGGTATTAGCAGAAAATTAAAAACTTCTGTTTTATATATTTTCATGTATAAGTACTGAAATACCAGTACAATGCAATATAACATAAATTATTAACTGTAAACCATGTTTAAAATGTAAAGAAAACTGTCGATGACAGTCAAAAATTAACATTAGCAGTGAAATAAAAATCACATTAAAAGTTATGAAAGAGGCCCTCCCTTGTGGCGCAGCGGGTTAAAGCACAGCACTGAGAATCTAAAGCCGCTTCCACATGAGTTCGATTCCCGCCTGCCCTGGAGGTGACCACATGGCGTGGCAGACCTCTCCTGACCCGCCCACTGCTCCCCTCAGCAGTGTACTTCGTCGATCTGCCTGTTCTGTTCCCCACTCTGTCTCTGGTGAAGCCTCTCACCGCCCCTGAGCCTCTGGCCTGTACCCCAGTTCTGTATGCAAAAATAAAAACCTCTAAAAAAAAAAAAAAAGTTATGAAAGAGAGGACCCTCCCTGGTGTTGCAGTGGGTTAAAGCACAGCCCTGCAGGTTGGTCACAGTCACTTTGGTGTGAGTCCTATCTCCGACCTCCCCCTCACACCTCCTCCCCCCCCCACCCCTGTCCCGGAGGTGATCCACATAGCATGGCATACCTCTCCTGACCCACCCGCTACTCCCCTTAGCTGCTCCCATTAGCAAAGTACTTCATCAATCAACCTATTTGCTCCCCACTCTTACTGGTAAAGCCTCTTATTGCCCCTACACCTCTGGTTTGTACCCCAGTTCTGTATGCATAAATAAATCTTAAAAAGAAAAAGTTATGAAAGAGACATTCTAAAATTGGAAATTTCAACAGCTAAATAAAACTCAGGATAGGAGTTCAGAGCAGAGTTGTGCTAACAGGAAAAAAAATAAGTAAACATGAAGATACATCAAAATAGATTACTCAATCTGAAGAACAGGAAACAAAAAGTTTCTCCAACTACTGTGGAACACAGTAAATATGGCACACACATTTTGAATAGACCAGAAGAGACAAAGAGAGAGCCAGAAAAAAAAATATTTGAAATAATAATGACTAACAACTTTTAAATTTAGGGACAACATCAACCTGAACATCAAAGAAGATCAGCAAATACCACAAGGGATAAAGATCATAGACCCACTAGCCAGCAGAGACAAACTATTAAGAGACAAAGATGACCAAAGAATATCTGAAAAGCAGAAGAGGAAAACAATGCATTATGAGCAGTCAACCACAATATTGAAAAGAACCAAATCCATTTTCTGGAGACTCCTGTCAATAAAGAGCAAAGCAAGGACAATCATTTTATGGTCTTCATTTAGGGGAAATAAATTTCACTTTCCTGTAGTGCAGTTAATATAAAATTGCCATACTTTTTTTTTTTCTTTTCATTTCATAGAAAAGCTGTGGTATAGGCCACGGGTGCAGGAGTGTAAAGTGTGAAAGCTAATTAGAGATAGAGTGGGGAGCTGAACAGGTGGATCAACTGAAATACACTGCTGAGGGGAGCAGTGGGCAAGATAGAAGAGGTCTGTTGTACCATGTGGGTTATCTCCCTAGCTGGGAATAGAACTTAAGCTGTCTTGGAAAATAGTGCTGAAACTTAACCCCTACACCACCAGGGAGACCCTGCCTAGCTTTTGACCACTGGAACCAAATCTACATTAAAAGAACTCCGTGCCTGGACTTGCATGTGAGCCAATGCTTGAAAAAATAAACTTAAGAATACCAAAGTCATTAAACTAAAGAACATAATATATACAGTATGGTTTGAAATATTGCTGGAGAAAATAAGCACTAGAGCATGGAAGAAATATAAGCAAAAACATATTCTAGTTTTTGAAGTAAAATAAAATCAGCTGGGAAGACTTGGAAGTAGCAGAAACGACACAGTACTTTTTACTAAAGAATAGTACTAGATAAACTGGTTCATTGCAGTGGTTCGAGTTGAATGATAACAATGACTAACAAATAAAGGGAACTCTATTCAAATGATAGGAGATTCAGTATAAAATAGAGAAGGAAGGAGAATATATTTTCAAAATGACCCAAACCCTCCTAGTTTAGATCCTTTAGCTCATGCTGCTGATTTTAATATTTTTACTTAACCAAGTGGATGTTATGATCCACTGGTCTTGTTAAACAAAACTGGTCAAATTCAGTTTAGGACCCCATTTGTGAACCCCTTGCCCCTCATCTAAGCAGGTAGATGAGTGATAGACACTTCAATCCATTGATAGATTGATCTTTCATTATATGATGAATTTTACAAATATTCTTGTGTGTAATTTTCTTATTATATTTGAAGAAGATACTCTTAAAACTAGTAACATTTTATAGAAATGCAATTTTTTCATGAATAAATGCATTTTCCTATCTAAAATATTTCTTGCATAATGTGGTGTTTTTTATGTAATAAATTAATTTCACCTTTCACTATTGTCAACGAACTTTTCTCAGCTTATAATTATGACTCTCATCAGAGAAATCATTCAGACAGGAAAGGATGTAATACAATATAAAATGTTAGCTCTTAGAATAAATCACATCTAAATACACATATATATGTACACCTATATATATGATATTTATATATTCATTTGTAGCATATAAATGTTGGTAGCTATAGAGCAAATTTTACATTGAATAATTGAATTCTTTTAGATTTCAGCTCAAAAATAATTGGTATTTTGTATCTATTTTATTGTTGCAGCACTTCAGAAACTATCAAAAATGTAGGGCAATGAATTATCTTCCAAGGTTTTTCTTGTTGAGTCCACACCAACTTTGGTACATTCAAGCTCCCGTTCCATAATCAGTTAGCCTTCTATATAAATACTCTCTTCTCCTCCCGAGAATGTAATGCTAATCCTTTATCGGAACTAGATTAAATCTGATTAAGCATCTGCATTTTAAATAAAATGAAAGCCAGTCATCAGCATTTAAACTAGATCAACCTCACTGAAATAATCATAACGAAGATGATCTGTATTTAGGGAAGTAATAGATATTTCTCTGATAATATTTTAGGTCTTCAGGTCACAAGTTAGATGATTCATGGACAATTCATGTGGTCTTATCTGAGCAGAGGGTGAGGGGAAATTGCTACTTCCCTTACCTGCAATTTTCTGCCAACCTCATTTATAAGTAAAGCACTATCTGGGTAAGAACCTCAATCCCAATTACAGAGCAGTTCTATGGTCTCTTCACTGAATTTCTGATTTTATTTCTCTGTAAGTTTTCTTAGAAACATTTCACAGTTATAACCTTCTCCTTTGTGAAGTCTTTTCTTCACTTGCCTAAGTTTTCCCAAGAGCAGAAACACTGACTTCTGTTTGGGACTCAGCAAGTACCATATGGCAGGACACACACAGGGCATGCTCTATAAATATCTGCTCGATGAAGACAGGGATGTACTGAGAGAACAGTGCATGACTTTTTAAAATCTCTAAAGAAAACTGTCTCTGTCAGGAACTCAGCTGAGCTAGAGAGAACAAAATTTGCAGGTATTCCAGGAACTGATCTAAGCAACAAGCTCGAAATGAAAGTAACCATCAACGCTTATTTAATAATGTTCTGCAATAGTATAAGGTTGCAAAGTCAGAGGTTGTGACAATTTGATGCTCCACTTCTCCCTCTACTTTCTCACAACAGGTACACCAGGTGAGGGTCAGGTGGACCAGAACACATATGGGGAGGGGGTGTTAACTTACTGTTCTGGGAGTTCTGAACAAAAGACTCTGAAGTATGATAAGGAGATAGGAGAAGGTTAAGAAAAGTACCAATTATGGAGTCAGAGGGGAGAAGCATCTGAAACATTTCACCTACCTCCCTTTACTCCATAAAGAGGCTTGGAAGCCCCCAGATAAGAAACTTAGGAGTGAAAGTATATGGAGCTGGAGAGGCAGGACACAGGGCTGTGTTCTTGCCCTTGACTCATCTCCTTGGAATGCCAAAGCAGCAGATCTCTTGTGAGGAAGGACTGTTTACTTCCATAAGGCTTTCTCATGGTGAAGATTTTGTAACCTATGACCAGGCCAGGAAAACCACAGGGAGATGTTTAGCCAGGAGACCGATTCCTCACACTTAAACAGAACTATTAAAAATCTAATACTTCAGGGATTGTGTGGGGATTTTCTTTGTTTTGTGCTTGTTAATTTGAGTTTCACCTGTCTTCCGATTTTCTTCTCTGTAAAGGAAATTAAAAACAAAAACAAAAACAAACAAACAAAAAAACAACACTGTTGACCCCGAGTATTTTTCACTGCAAAAACTCAAGGAAGAAGACATAGAATCTATCATTTTAATGAACATTGCATGTGCTTTTCCCTTATGAAACAGCTTATGTAAATGACATCTAGAATCTTTTGAGATCCTTTAAGAAAACAGGGAAAACCTTATTTAAATGATTGTAACATTCAGTACTCAATAGCAAGCCATTCTCCTCTGTAATAGTCTTTCCTTATACCAACACACAAGCACAGTGCTTATTGATTAGGCATGGCCTGGTGCTGTTTATCATACTTTAGTTTTTCTTCTTCTTCTTTTTTTTTTTAAAAGACTTATTTGTGCATACAGAATTGGGGTACAGGCCAGAGGCTCAGGGGCGGTGAGAGGCTTCACCAGAGACAGAGTGGGGAGCAGAACAGGCAGATTGACAAAATACACTGCTGAGGGGAGCAGCGGGAGGGTCAGGAGAGGTCTGCCATGCCATGTGGTCACCTCCGGGGCAGGCGGGAATCGAACTCATGCAGAAGCGTCTTTTAGATTCTCAGTGCTGAGCTTTAACCCGCTGCGCCACCAGGGAGGGCCTAGTTTTTCTAATTTTTAAAATAAAATTACTTTTCTTTTGACTGTAATTATATAGAAAATACTACGTTCTTAAAAGCCAGCACTAATTAGATGAGACCAGGCATGGTCGGGAGGGTGGGGGATAGCAGTAGGATTAGTAACTGTAAGAGCTTGGCTTTCAAATTTTGAGGAGTAGTGGGTGCAAGTGGAGTTTTAGTGATGCCTCATACTTTTCTGACTCCTAACATGATACCTAATATGCATCTAATGAATAGGCAAGAGTGTATAACTGAATGAGCTCTTTGGTTTTGCTGGGTTTCTTGCCTATCATGAATCTCTCTAGGAAATGACTTTGCTCTCTTCTCACATCTAATTTTGGTGTCGTTATTTGATTCTGTGTGCTCTTCTGCCACTTTTTGTCTAGGCGGTAGTTGTAAGTACTACACTCGTGAATAAGAGGAGTTTAGCAATCATTCAATGCATCTGTTATGTAGCACACTGACCATTTTTACAGAGGAGGGAACTCAAAAACCATTTGAGTCTTGCTATGCTGGTAATCACACACACACACAAAGTAAACTACATAGTTGTTTTCCTCCTCAATTATTTTGGGACAATTGATAAGTAATGAAAACTAGATTAATTCTTGGTGAAGCCACAAATATAAATACTGGAGTAAATAAATACATACATAGATTCATACTGTCAAACCTCCTTTACAGTTAAAAATACTTTATGGCATAATTGAAGTTTGCTAAAATAGTAAATCTTAGAAGCTCTTACCACATGCAAAGGAGGTAACTGTGATATGATAGATGTGTTCATTAGTTTGCTGTATTTTTTTTACAATGTGTATATATATATATATATATCAATACATTACATTAGATATTCTAAACATATATTATTTGTCACATATACATCAAAAAAGCTGTAGAAATATAATAAGTAACTGAAAGTAGAGTTTATGGAAACTCCAAATAGTTTGCTGTATTTTTTTTAGTGTGTGTATATATATATATATATATCAATACATTACATTAGATATTCTAAACATATATTATTTGTCACATATACATCAAAAAAGCTGTAGAAATATAATAAGTAACTGAAAGTAGAGTTTATGGAAACTCCAAATAATCTAAAATAATTTTGTAATTCAAAACTTGTCTAAAATAAAAAGTTTAGGAAAATTAATCCTTTAATCTTTTCAAATTTATAAAATGGGTTTACAAACAGTAATTGCACTATGACACCAAGTGAGCAAACAATAAATATGTGGTCTTATCTAAATTTAAAACTCAGAATTCTAGCAAATTGTCCTTATAATATATTTAAATAATTGGCCCTCCCTGGAGGTGCAGTAGCTTAAAAGCACACCACTAAGAAGCTAAGGTCACTTCTTCATGAGTTCGATCCCTGCCTGCCCAGGAAGTGATCCACATGGCGCTGTAGACCTTTCCTGACCCACCCGCTGCTCCCTTCAGCAGTGTACTTCCTTGATCTACCTGTTCTGCTCCTCACTCTGTCTCTGATGAATCCTCTCACTGTCCCTGTGGCTCTCGCCTGTATTCCAGTTCTGTATGCACAAATAAATAAACCCTTAAAAAATACTTAAATACATATTTCCAAGTGAATCACAATACAATATTCAAGAGTTGACTGAATTCACATGAACAATAAAATGAATATTTCCTTTTATGCAATATACCTTTCCATATAACATGAACATAATTTACTAAATAGATGCTAAACTTAAAAAAAATATATGTATTGTGCAAAATGAATACCAAGAATTTTTTCCTGTATTTTTGTAGTTCAAATACATATACTTTCTTAATCTACTCGCCAAAATGAAGATGAGAATTATTTTTGATTAGTCTCAATATTGTAACCTACCTTTGCTACACTTTGTTTTCTGTATGTACTAATAGTATAATTTTTCCAATACCATGTCATTTTTTTTCACTAGTCAAGGGTCTATCATCCTGTTTCAATCTCTAATACTGAAGAATATTCCCAACTTCTAATTCACCTGTAGTTTTCCATCTCATTCTTGCTGCATTTTTTCTGCAAACACTATTTTCTCAAAAATATAAGACCTTTTTTTATACATTTGTTCAACTCTCTACCCCCCTATTCAATTCATTATTTCACTGCTACTCTCATTTGGCATAAAGTATCCATTATCTTCTTCAAGACTTATTCTTGTGAATATGAGCCTATTTTATTTCCCTCCTCTGGGAATTTATTTCATCATCCACATTCTGTATGTATGATATATTCTAGATATTTATCTTTCCCATAGGCTAAATACATTTATCACCTATAGTAACTATTAGTTTACCTCATTTCTTCCTTTACTCCTGCTACCATGTCATTTCTTTCCTTGTTATCTTCATAACAAACTTTTTGATTTAGAGGTTTAAATTTCATGATCTTCCACTATTTTCTCCTGTGTTTTACTTTTCTTTAATATTCTTTGATCCAATTTAAATAATTTTAATATCAGACAATATTCTGAATTACTTGAAAACATAATCCAATAGCTATTCGGTTATTCTCTCTTTCAGCACCTTGACTACCTCTGACTACTAAAAGGAACAACCCTAAGTTAGTAATCAAGAAAAAAAAAAAACTGCAATTTTGATTTTTTTCCTTACATAACCAGAGAAAGAGGCTCCTGTTTATAAACCTTATGTGTGGTTTTTCAGGACACGTACAAAGGCTTTAAATGAGCATCACCTCAGGGGGGAAAGGTTGGCATCCTTCCAGCCCAGTGCAGTCTCTGATAAGAGTTACTGTGGAGGGCTTTCAGGTCTCTGGCCAATCAATGTAATTTCTCGCCCTTTCCTTCCTAGTCCAACTGTTTTCTCCCCTATGTCTTTTTATCTCAAGACTTGAGCAGAGGTCTTCAGTTGTCTCTTTGGTTCTCTTTTTGGGAAATGGGAGGAAAAAACCATGAATATGCTTTTCTCCACTACTCAGTATTTTTCCACAGTTGGTCTTTCCCTCCTGTTTCTAGTAATTCAATTATTTCAGCACAACTGAACTCTTGATAATAATATCACATTATGATTGAAAACCTCACTTGTACCAAATCAAAGACTATTTTATCTCATACAGCAAAAGTAAACTTGACCAAAAATAAAGCAAATCACAGAGTAGATTAGGGAGAGGATGAGAATTCAATGTGCCTATAAGTGAACAGAAGTTTCTATCTAAGATGATGGGAATATTCTAAATGTTGATTTTGGTAATATGTAGAGATGACTTTAGCATTCTATAAATGTGTTTAGTTTATGTAATAGTCTAAACATGGTTATTTTGATATAACACTTTAATATAAAATAATTTTATATAGAAAGAAAAATATGATTTCTGACTTTATATTCAGAGTTGGATTTAAGCTATAGTTTTACCATTAGCTGCCTATCTGATCTTGAAAAATTAATTTAATTTCTCTATAATTTTCCCATCCACAAATGGAAGTAATAGTACGTACCCATAATGGTGAACTAAAGTGACATAAAAAAAAGTAGGTAAAACCTATTGCATCTTTTCTAGTAAATAGGAGGATTTAGTTAATAATATAAGACCTACATGGAAATCGTTTTTGACATCTCTTTCCTCTTTCTCTACAAAAATAAAACTGGTTTTTTTTTTGGTCCCACATTAATTTTTGTTTTGTAACAAATGTGGGGGAATTCTATTTAATCCTTCCCATCAAACCTTGCATAATAATTCCCTTTGCATTTTATGAAAATGCCAGCACTTTTTTTTTAATTCTGCTTTGTGAGGATCAAGATTACATACCACACTGAACAATAACACAGGGAGATTGTGCTTTAACTTTGTTGCCTTTGTTGCTATTGTTGAAGTCTTACTTATAGTAAAGAGACTGCAACAGTCTTCTATTAAAACTTGACTATTATTTCAATTGTTCATTGCTTTCCAATAGCTCTTTGTGAATATATTGGATGTCATGGCTCCATAAGAAATGAAAAGTGCTGAGGCTTTAATTTAAAAAAAAAAAAAATGTTTCTCCAGCAGACACTGCAGTTAATTTCAACCAATGGCAGTAAACAAGTCCAACATCAGAGCTATTAAGCTGTCATCATTTTAAGAAAGCCTCCTATGTGACAGCCTGTCCTGCTAGTAACTCATGGAAAAGGCTGAAACCAGAATTCCTCAGAAAGCACAACTGAGTCCTGCGGGTTAATGAGACATACTAATAGAATTCAGAGGAGCAAGGACTTCGTAACCTGCTTTACTGAATATGATTTTATTAAATATGCCATCAAACTGGAAAGAAGGCATTCGGTGTTCTTTGTCCTTATGTGTATACTTCTCTGAATTTAAAATGAATAAACATTTAGTGGCAAAGTCTCAGAATGTTCTAATGGGGAAAAAGTAAAACTCTTTTCTCTTGATATTTCCACCACTGTTCCTCTTATTAAAACCCAAATAGATTTTTTTATAATACAGACAATAAATCGATTCAGATATGGAAATTCTGCATTTCAATACTTTTTATCTTTTGTGTACTCAGAAATATTAAAAATCAAACACTTCTGAGCACTTTTTTCCCTACTCCCACAATGATAGCTTGAACTGTTTGGTGGCTTCCAGGCAGGGTGATGTGGTGACTGCTTGGTACCATTGCCTTAGGCTGTAAATGCTCGAAGTCCTCCAATTTTATCCTTTAAAACTGTTCAAACTATCTCAGTGCTTTGTTGAGCAGCAGCACTGGCTCACATGGGCAGACCGACTATGTGAGCATCCTCAACAATTAGCAGTCCCTCACCTTTTATTTTTTTAAATATTTATTTATTTGTGCATACAGAACTGAGGTACAGGCCAGACATACAGGGATGGTGAGAGGATTCACAGAGTCAGAGTGGGGAGCAGAACAGGCAGACTGACAAAACACACTGCTGAGGGGGAGCAGTGGGAGACAGGAGAGGTCTGCTTAGCCATGTGGGTCATCTCCTGGGGTGGGGGAATGAAACTCATGCTGCAGTGGTTGTGGATAGCTTCCTAGTGCTGCGCTTTAACCCATTACACCAGGGAGGGCCCTTTACATTTTTAAACAGCACATTGCCTATGATGCTTGCAAGGTACTGATCTTACTGGGGCGAAGTCCAGACACTTCTGCTAAGACAGTATGAGTCAGAATCCAAAAACCAGACAGCAGGAAAAAAAAAAAAAAAGTCAAGCCTGAACACTTATCCTCAGCAATGATGTTGATTACATAGTATCCCAACTGTAATTAGCATCAATTTGATAAACTGTATCTGACAATATTTTAGACTTTTATTTACTGGCCATGCTTTTTCAGAGTTCATTTTTGGAGCATTTTATTGAAATATTATTCTAAGGATGTTTTTATTTCTTAGACTATTTAGAAAACAGACTTTGTGTACATATCTTGGAATAACATAGAAGTTTTGAGTTATAGGGATTGTTCTCATTGTTGGTTCGCACTTAAAGGTGAAAATGAGGTTAATGATGATTTTTGGTTTAGTTTATTTTAAACTATAATTTAAAAGATTTTAGTTTTAAAGTAGTTAAGAGGAAGGCATAGAGTATTCCCTAGATAGACTCTTCTCTGCACATACATAGTCTGTACCATTATTAGCATCACTCATAAGAATTATATATATATTTTTAACCAAGAATGAACCCACTTTTATACCTAATAATCATCCACAGCCCACAGTTTACCATAGGATCCATTCTTGGTTCACTGTAGATTTTATAAATTTATCAACATAATGACAAATCCTTATATTTCATGCAAAGTATATTCATGTTTTTTTAAATAGTTTTTTTTTATTTGTGCATAAATAAAATAGAATCAGTTTCAAACCACTGACTTTATACTATCAAAACTATTTTCTGCAATTAGCATTTTATGATGTTAAGACCATAGATGTAAGAAAGCACAGTGTTCACATAGACCTATGATTGGAAAGGAAAGTTTTAAGCAACAAAACAGAGGCCAATCCTTCCAAAGGTAAATCCAAAGGTCTGCGGACAGGGGTTTGTGAAGATTCATCAGAGACAGAGTGGAGGACGGAACAGGAAGATCTACTGAAATACACTGCTGAGGGGAGCGGAGCGTGAGACAGAAGTTTACTGTGCCACATGTGGGTTACCTACCTGGCCAGGGATTGAACTCAGGCCATGGTGGTGTTATCACTGAGACTTACCCCCTAGGCCACCAGGGAGGCTACATTCAGTGCTGTAAAAGTCCTCTGTTCTTTGTCTATTCACCTTCTACACCTTATTACCAATGTTTACTTTAGTCAGACTGAAAAGCATGTCTTTTTCATAACAATCTTATTTATTCCTTATAACAAACTCCCTAACCATACTTGGTTGGACCACCTGAATCAGGTAGGTACTTGGAATCAGGTAGGTACTTGGAAATGTTTTGGTAGAGATTGTAGGGATAGAGAATTAAAATGAGCTGAACTGTTGCCAGATACAGTAATCTGCTTATGTTTTTGTTTGTGTACAAGGAGAATAATTAGATGATGGAGATGAAGAGAAAATAATAAAGCAGAGTAGCAGAAGAGAAGTGAAATCAAAGGCTGTAAGACAGAATAGGTGGGGTCCTGACAATTTTCTAGTTCCTATCATTTGTGAGACTATTGTACTTCACTTGCATTAGAGATGGTATTATTCCTTTCTTGAAGTAGCTGAAATTCTTTCAATTCCACAAAACCTTGCCTGAAATGCATACACACATGCATATTTATAGGTATATTGTGTATATATACGCATATATATATATATATATATATATAGCTTGGCATAAATTGATATATAAAATATAGACATATGTCTCTAAATCCAATGTTTCTCTGATCATTTGTAACTATTGAGTTTTGTGTCCCAAGTACATTGCCATTAATTAGCTTAACCCAGAATCATATAAAGACAAAAACAAAAAAAGTAGAATGACCAATATGCCTCAAAGATTTACATCCTTCATCAATGCATTTTGGAACAGATAAGTAACATTTTCTCCTTATATGCTAGTTTTCCAAGCAATGTATGAGATATTAAATTATTTGAAGCTACTTAGCCATATTTAGACATGTCATAAGATTACTTAGATAGATCTCAAGGATGACCCAAAAACATTAAGTGGGCAGAGAAAACAGTAGGGTCATTTATAAAACTCTGTTTTTATACACATACATTCACACATAAATACACACACACACACACACAAACTGTGTCAGAAAAAGAATATTATTTGGAATCAGTTTCAAAACCACTGATCTTATACTATCTAAAATATTTTCTGTAATTAGCATTTTGTGATGTTAAGGCCATAGATATAAGCAAGCACAATGTTCATATATCCTTATATTGGGAAGGAAAGTTTTAAGCAACAAAACAGAGGCCAACCCTTATCATTGGTAATCTTTTAAGTCTAAATCTCTTTCCTTCAGTTAGAAACAGTTTTTGAAATTAGAAACAGAAATCCAGGAATAGCTGGAGGGCTTGTTCAGTTTTAGAAGAAGTGTAAACTATCTAAGACCTGTGACCAGGAGTAGTTCTGAAAATAAAGTGTTCTGCTGCTTTTGACTACAATTGGCTTTCATACATTTTCCTTCTAACTAAGATCCAAAGTTGTTTGGAGGCCATGAAAATATATAATTACTTTATAGGTTTTCATAATTTTTAAAAAGGCAATGCAAACTGTGATTAAAGGATGTAAAAATATCCGCAGAGTACTCTCTTTGCAGTACAGATAGCAAGTGCTTCATAAAATAATTGAATACTGAACAAATAATAGTGTTTTTTGCCTGTCCAATTGTATAGTATTAAAAATAAATAATACTACAGCAAGGACAAAAAGAATATGATCAATTATTGTGAAAGTTAATTAAAAAAAAAGATATATCACCAAAGAAAAAGAAAAAAAGAAGAAAAAAGAAAGTAGAATTTAAATTTTCAGAATTTCTGTGATCCTTAGAGGAAGTATACTTGATGAACAGGTAGATATTTGAGAACTAGATAGGCAAAGAAAATAAATAATATATGATCCACTATTTGGGGTCATTGATTCTACTACTTCCTCCATTTGCTTTATTAGTCGAATGAATTTCCTCCCATTACCCACTGCTCTCTTCCATAGAAATACATGCTGAGAAATGAAAGAGCTTTTTATTTCTGATCCTATCCTTGTTCCTAATATTAAAAAATGAAAATTGGAAAGTTAATCAGGGAAAAAATATTTTTTCAGAAACTCTAATAATATTTGCATCAAAACTGGGTTTGCTTGATAATCATAGTATTTTAAATTATGAATGTATAGTTTGTATATATTTTTCAAATGACCTTTCATTTTAATAACTTTGAGGGAGCTATAAAAAAACTTTTCATTAGTTTCAATTCTGTAATATTTTGAATAGTTCAAAGTGTCTAGAAACTAATTGACTTTTTCTTTAAAATTGTTTTTCTAAAACATGTATCACTTGAGTCACATCATAAAGGAAAATTACTTGATTAAAAAAAAGAAAATTAGTTTTTCATTAGCAGAAAAAGAAAGGTAGCACAGTGAGATGACATGAGAAAACAGCAGAATTATAAGCTCTAGGAATGAGTCTTTTCACACGAACTATAAAACTGGCAAGAAGTGTCTGAAGAGAATTTGTAGATGGGAAGACAAAGTACAGAAAAGGAGAAGATATTTACAAAATGTACATTTGGTAAAGGACTGTTTATGCTAAATTCACAGAGAGCTTTTAACACTCAACAATAAGTTAACGCACAACTCAATTAAAATAAGATCCAGATCTTAACACATAGGTGATCAAACAAGAGGTATGCAGGGCCTCTCTGGTCACTTAGGGGTTAAGTCTCAGTGCTATCACCTGTAAGGCCTCAGTTCAATCCCCAGCAGGGCAGTTAACATACATATGGAGCAGCAGACAGCTCTGTCTCACCCACTGCTCCCCTCAGCAGTGTATTTCACTAAATTCACCTGTTTTGCTCCCCAATCTGTCTCTGTTGAACTCTCTTACTCCCCACACCTCTGGCCTACACACCCCAATTCTTCTATGAAAAGAAAAAAAAAGCGCAGATGTCAGTGTGCAAATAACAGGACATTCCACATCATATGCCATTACATATATCTTTGGAGGAATTCAAATCAAAACAACAAAAGATACCACTCAACACATAATATAAGGACCAAAATCTGTTATAGTTGTAATACCAAAAGCTGGTATGGATGCTTCTTCACTAGTGGTGAAATGTAAATGGTACATCTGCCTTGGTAGACAGTCTGATAGTACCTTATATAGCTAAACATTCTCGTACCATAAGAGCCAAAACTTGTTCCTTTTGTCACTTTCACCCAAAGGAATTAAAAACGTATCTCCAAACAAATATATGGATATTTATAGCAGCTTTATATAATTGTTGAATGTGTAAGTAATTTGATGAGTGAACTGATACCTTCGATGAAGGAGTGTTTTCAGTGCTAAAACAAAATGAACTATCAACCCATCAAGAGACACAGAAGAACCATACATTCATATTTTTGTGTAAATGTTCTATACTTATTATCAGATAATTTTTTTCTTTGAACTCTGTCCTGTTTTGTCACATGTCAAGTTTACAAATATAATATAAACAAAAGAGAGTTCTGTCTTCTCCATTTATAAAGACATGAGGAGATCAGATGTTCCCTTATAAGAAAAGTTTACATATAAATATCTCTTTCAAAAATAGCTTCTTCACAGCCTGTTTTTGCAGAAGTGTTTGTAGGGGTAGCATATATATTTTTCCCTATAATTCTACTTTCCATAGTGAAGCAAAAAATGACAGTTCCCTTTAAATAAATTGTCAAATGAAACAAGAAATTTCTTAGATTTGTAATTTAATGAATGGGGCATTCAACAAATTAGTACGAATTAACCAATTGCAGAACTAACAAGCAAGAATGAACTTGGATCAATGAATGTTGGTGTAGTAATCCCCAAGACATAAACTCTTAGTACTTAAGTGGAAAAGGATTCATAGGGATGCATAGAAGTACCACAAAATAAGATAGTCTAATAAAAAAGATATAGCTGCTATAAATGTGCATTCACCTAACAGAGAGATGTGAAATATATCAACCACATCCCACAAACTCTAAGAACTACAAAAAGATGGTGATAGATTTTTAAAGAGCTCAATAAAAACCTGATAATGCTGTCAAAGTTTTACCATTGCTTCAAAAGACTTAAACAAATGAATGGTTAACATTAACCAAAAAGTATATTTTAGAGCCAATCACCCCCAAAATATGACAATTAATTGCCATGGAAATCAAACCTAGAAATTAACTGGAAAGTACAGTACAGTATCTGAACTGTATCCAACAAAAAATGTAAAAAAAAAAAAAGTTGCTATAAGCTTAGTAACTTATACTAACATAGTTAACATCACACATATACTAAATTCTCAGTAATTCATAAATGAATAGAAAATTATACTGAACACTGAAATATTTAGCAATGAATGAAAATTAGAGCATTCTATAAAATAGAAACTTGTTTATAACAACATATATACACTGGTGTCTTCTAATGAAACAAAATAAATGTAACTGTCATTTTCACGATAACATGAATATTTAAAATAAGCTCAGTTTTTATATCAAGGTTATAAAATAACAGCAGTATCAGCATTATGTCAACAGTTATAAAAATAGTGATAATGAAAAAAATGGGGATCACATATTTTAAAAGGTGATTTTAACAAACAACCCATACAATTTATAAATGCATAGAAAATAAGAATAATCAAAAATAATGGGGACTCTTTTAGTGCCTGTTTTCCTTTAGTCTCGAGGCAACTTTCACTTCGTGTCTGAATTACTCTCTATATGATGATTATTTCTTTAATTTACATGATGATTAACAGACTTTTTCACCACCCACCAACAAACAAAACAAAATCCTTCAAATAGCATTATTAGAGTAAATGAATAAAATAAAGACACTAGCTTTCTCATCTTGGTGTTTTAGGCATTTTTTTTGCAATATATTGTTAATAAACCTTCAGTAGGCTGTGATCCAGAACTGTAGTGATCTGGTTAAATCTGGTGCATGCAAGAAGGACAAGGTGAAGTTAAAACCAATGAAACAGTAGTAAGCGATTTTTGTGGAGAGTAGACCAGGATAAACTGGTATAGAAAATTCTCTTCTCTTTAATGCTTTATGGTCCACTAAAAAAATATATATTACCTATAAATGTTATTTTTGGGGCCTTCCTGGTAGCTCAGGGCTTAAAGTCACAGTGCTCTCAAGCTGCTGCCAGCCACTGCAGCATGAGTTCGATCCCCAGCCAGGGAGCTGACCCACATGGCTCAACAGACTAAAAGAAAACAGGAACTAAAAAGAGTGCCCTTTATTTTTGATTATTCTTATTTTCTATGTATTTATAAATTGTATGGGTTGTTTGTTAAAATCACCTTTTAAAATATGTGATCCCCATTTTATTCATTATCACTATTTTTATAACTGTTGACATAATGCTCCTCACAATGTATTTCAGTCAATCTGCCTATTCTGCTCTACACTCTATTGCTGGTGAATTCTCTCACTTCTCTCATCTCTGGCCCGCACCCCAATACTTGTATGCATAAATAAAATAATCTTTTTTCATGATTTACAGTTGTGAAGTTATAATTCTGTGTTTCCTATGATTCTGTGATACCTAATTTGTAGTACCATGAATTTTTCTTTTAAAATAGTCAAAACCTTTCTTTTTGCTTTATAACATTCTTCATTTGTCCTTTTAATTGTTTTAACAGTCCTATAGAATAATGCAATTACAAGAACAATGAATAGTTTAAAATCTGAAGTTTGTCATTGGAAAATTAGCATGAGACATATAACAAGAGAATTCTCAGTAGGAGATCAGATGAACGGAGTGATGCTTCTGCTTAGCTGACAATATTTAGGTTGTTGCCTGTTTTGCAATTTAAATTCTCCTGCAATTCTCCAAAGGGCCATAATTTAGACACATCATTTCAACACTGTCTTCCCACAATTATTCAGCCAAAGTAAAAAATTACTCCCCAGCTATTTTTAATCTGATATTTTATCAAATAAAGGGATATATGGATTGTTCTAGGGAGCATTTAAATAATAAATGAAAAGAATTCCAGATGCATACATTGTCCTTTAAAGTTAGAAGGTTTTCTTCCTCAGAGGACTATGTAAGATGAAGATGCCAGGGCAACGTCACTATGTTACCTATTAGTGTCACCAAAAGAAACACAGTTATTCATACTTAGTGGCATATTTTATATATATATATATATATATATATATATATATATATGGTGGCATGCCACATAGACAATATAAGCACATATACACATTTCCACACTCAACACTTTAACAAATATTTTTAAACATATAATTTTGAATACCTAAGAATCTGGAAATAAGGTATCTGAAGAAGGCTCAGTATCACCCTTACTGTTAAGTATAAAAACTTGAATTTAAGATAATCTGTGTATGTAACTAAGCCAACAATCACTTAACTTGTAAATTTATAGTTTTTTTTATAAACAAGTTTTATCAGCTTATATTTTCTCTTTCCTTTACTATAGAACTCTTAGTTAATATAGAACTCTTAATTAGTAACAACCAAATTTTAATAGTTCATATTAATTATTCCCTCAGAAAACCTTATTTCAAAGAAACTTTGAAAAAGCAGCATTTTAATTAAAAAATGTATTGTCCTCTTATTAAGTGCAAGTACACACACACATATGACTTTGTAAAAGTCATAACATACAAAGGTTGCTACTTAATTGGATCTTTGTTTTATACAGAATTAGTCTTGCTTTATACAGAAAAGCTACTTCTGGACTGCTCTATAGAGTTGTCAAACATTGATATTCCCATTTTAAAAGGATAGTATTGAAAAATATCTCCAATATCTAATTTGAAAGTAAAATGTTGACATTCAGCTCCTGCCCAGGACTATAAACAGATGTACACAACCCTTGTACCATTTTTTACATATGATAGTGACAATAATAAGTCATTGTTTAAAAGACATTCTTTGGCTACAGTGATTGTATTTACAACAATCAACTTTGATTTTAGCTATTTTCTGAGTGCATTTTTTGGGAATATATCAGTAAAAGCACAATCATGATTTCCTTACAAATATTCCAACATCAACTTCTAAGAATTTGAATGTGTGACTCTTATAGGACACTCTTTCCCCTGGGGAATCTCGTCTTTTAAAATTTTATGCTTTAACAGCCAGGTCAGGAGAATCAAAACTAGTCAATTTTGCAATGATTCCAGTTGCTATCACATTCGCCCACATCTGTACAGCATAATAATTTCTGAGAACATTGAGTAATGTCCTCACCACAGTCAATTGGGATGAGTCTGCTTTCAGTCACTCTGCCATCCTGACAATCTCATTTACTCCCCCCTTTTTTTAATGTTTGCAATTTTTAAAGATTTATTCATGTATGTATGCAGACCCAGGGTACAGACCAGAGGTGCAGGGGCTGTGAGAGGCTTCACCAGAGACAGAGTAGGGAGCAGAACAGGCAGACTGACGAAGTACACTGCTGAGGGGAGCAGTGAGCAGGTCAGGAGAGGTCTGCCTCACCATGTGGGTCACCTCTGGGGCGGGGATCGAACTCGCATTGAAGAGACTGTGGGTCGCTTGCAGTGCTGAGCTTAGCCCTCTGCACCACCAGGGAGGGCCTCATTTACCCTTTTAAGTACACTGTTTTGTAGACTTCTAAGTATCCAAATATAGTAGTAAAATTATTTTAAATACTATTCTAAATGTTCAAGCTAACGTCACATTTTCAAAACCATTATCTTCAAAATGATTTTGGTTATTTTATGTATTTAGCATAAAGACGACCATGAATACTTTTTTTTTTTTTAATAAAGGGTAATGAAACTGCATACATAGACTTTTGGTTTTGTTTGACAAATGCGTCCATACTCTCTATTTCCTTTCTCTTGTTGCCTAAAAGTAGTATGGAGTTTTCCATATTGGCCTCCCTAGATCATTTATTGCTCTCATTTATGTTTCTAAGCCAGGAGACTGCCTTGGGACAGCGCCGAACTGACCCTTCAGGCTTCCATCATAGGATAGGATTTAGCCATCATAGGATAGGATTTAGCCAGTGGGAGGCTGAGGGGGAGAGTGAACAGAACATTGCTTCTACAAGCTCTTCGTCTTCTATTACACACATTGCTAGTAATTCTGTTCTAAGTTATTAGCTCCTTTCCAACAGCACTCTTCTCCAACTTTTGCTATGGCTGTATTTTCTGACAATTTCACCCTTCATTCATTTTATTACACCCAAGAGTAGCAAAGGTATCCATCCAGGACCTCCTCTTCTTTTGACCTGCTATTACTTCATAGGTAATTTCTTCATTAAATTATCTCAATGACCCCATTTGTATAGGACATTTGTTTCTACCTACAATTCTGAGTTGAACATGTAGACTTAAAAGAAGCTTTATCACTAGTATGGTTTTCTTTGTTTGTTGAGAACATACCACGACAATCTTCTCTATATCCATAACCTCAACTGCCATCAGGAAGTGGATGGGTTAACAATTTTATTATTCAAATTAATATCCCTCAAGAATTTCAAATATAATATTCCTATTATTCAATTGTTTTCTATCTCCATGGATACAAAAACTACCTTCAGTAAGCTCACTCTTACTTCCCTATTTACTCCACTGGCATTCTTCTAGAAATCTTAACTGATTATTTGTAATGATTAAATATGTTAAACTTAAAAATAATAATTTTAAAATAGATTATTCTCAAATCTTTTTTCTTATAGAACATTACCAGAGTATTCATTCTATATCAGAGTTTATATCTGTGTTGCCTTATGTGTCATTTACTAAAATCATGTGACACTAAACTTAATTAAAAAAAAATCAGTATAACTATTCTCACTTTACTCCTAGACATATGTGATTAGTGCTTTAAATATTGGATATAGAGCCTCCCTGGTGGAGCAAGGGGTTAAGTCTCAGTATTGTGACAGCTACTGCAGCATGAGTTTGATCCCCAACCAGGGAGGTGACCCACATGGCTCAGCAGACCTCCCCTGTCTTGCCCAGTGCTCCCCTCTGCAGTGTACTTCCTTGATCTGCCTGTTCTGTTCCCCATTCTGTCTCTGGTTAGTCTTCTCACCACCCCACTGCTGGCCTATACTCCAGGTCTTAATGCATAAATCAATAAAGTCTTAAAAAATATATTTGATGCCAATTCTTTATCTTGACAAAAATATCAGTAAAGAAGGACTTTTACCCATTATGTATGTAAGATGCATTTGTTGGTTATAAAATAAAATATTTTCTTTATTAGTGTACCATAGCTTTGCATATTCCAGGAAAAGAGAGTACATGAGATTCACAATGATTATGATTTTCTTTTCTATAGTTAGACAGAGGTTTTTGTTAAAACAAAATACAACAATATCAAATTGAGCCCTTTAAGATGATCTTTGAATACTTTTTGAATGTATGTTTTTGGTTTTCTAAATGTTAACATGTTGCATAGGCCCAAGAGTTCAATTTTAGAATTTTATTATATTTTGCCTTCCTGGAATGTAATAAAAATTTGAATGTGATTCAAATTTTTTTCATGTAAGTCCTTTGTTCCAAATGCAAGCTATTTGTTAGAGATATATTTACCATAGTTCATTATGGTATTAACACTATAAAACAAGGTTATTTCTAATCTTGAAATGATGTATAACAATGATCCATATAACAATTTTCATACTACATAAATAATTTATTTGTAATGTTAAAAAAATGCTTCTTCAATATGCTTTTCATTCCTCTTATTGATAATACTCTACAAGTGATTCTAGGTCATGGCACTACCTGCATTTTTAATACAGATCATTTTCTTATAACACATATTGGCCAGTCAATATTGCTGTATACTCCAAGTCATCAAAACTTTTATCAGTTCAATCTCCAAACTTTAACAATATACCTAAATGACCTTAGATGTTCACTCCTTAGCCAGCTGTCAGTTCAAAATGCCTGAGGCTAATAATATTCTTTGCCTATAGCAACCCCATGCCACCTGCCCCTACTTGAACCACTCTTGTTTTCTCCATCTCCCAGCTCCTCCATAGATTATATCACATTGTATTTCATTTTTTAAGTTGAATTAAAACTCTAGGTTAAGGTCATTCCTCACTTTTTTAGATTTATATTTCCTTTATCTTCCTTCCTTTTTAGCATAGAAACTAGTATTTGAATTTGTGATGATTTTGTCTTTCCTGCTTTCTTATCACTATTCCCTTTAATAAAGAATTATTTAATGACTTCTAAGATTGATGTACTGTGGTTTGACCATTATTCCCTGTAGGAACATAAACCTCACACAGCTCAGTTACCTTTAATTTTAGATCCATTATAGTCCCACTGAAATAAAGTCAATAATATATCCCTGACAGATAAGACAGCTTAACACTATTTTTTGTCATCTGACTTGGTTATTAAATTTTACATCTTACAGGTGATTCGTAAAGTTTGCCTACATTAAAATAAGTCTAATGCATAATGATAGCATCACACACTGTTTTTAAATAAATAATGATGACAGTCTCAATTTATCTAGAAAGAATTCATAGTATTATTAGGGGAATTATAGGAGTTATGCTGTGTCATATAGAACAATTTTAATTTTCAGAGAGATTGATGAAAAAGGGAACTTTATTAACATATATTTCTGGACGCAAAAATGGTTAAGTCAAAATAGGTAAAATTAATAGTAAATCTCATTTAATTTTATGGAAGTTTAAGCTACCTTTTTTGAAAACCCCACCAGTTCCCAAAGACTAAAAAGAAAAGATACATTATTGTATTTTAATATTCAGGCTAGAGAAATGTGTCTAAATACAATTCTTTGACTATAAAACATTCTTAAATATAAATGTAAATATCTTCTAAATATAAGCATATATACACATAAAACGTTCTGTGTGTTTATGGTGAATAAGAATTTAATTTATTTTTATTTAATTTAAAGGTCATTTTATTCTTTACCTGAAGTAATTAGAAGATATATAAATATAATTAAATTATAATTATATACATATGAATAATCAATTGGACTAGTTACTAAGGTAACACAACCTTAAAGCTCTAAATCAGTTTTCATGAAATACTAGTGGATCCTGCTCATTACCTCATCAATGTTTTCTAAGCAAATTCTAAAAAATTACCTAATGTATGACTGAGTTCACCTTTGCTTTTCATTTAAGTTTTTCAAGTGAAATATCTGAGTAGCTACATGTGCTTTTCATTTAACTTTTTGAAGTTAAATATCTGAGTAGGAAAGCCAACGTTCCTCATGAAACACTTTAAAAATTATAAAGAAATATAAATCTAAAAGAACTAAAGAATGAGTCTTTGTGTGTATGTGTTTAAATACAGTGTAAGCATTATAAAGAATGTATGTCATAGTCTGTGAATGCATTAAAGAAGCACAACGTGGTAGAAGTTGGAACAGATGTCAAGAGGTTTCTAAGAAAAGGCAGGATTAGAAAGAAAACTTTTCCAATTAAATTTGTTTGACCATTGTTTCTTGAGTATTATCTAAATACCAAACACAATTTGAGGAACTTGGTAAATAGCAAAACATGACATAATTAATATCCCTTCTAGACATGGAAATTATATCCCGTCACTGAGTGAAAGTCAAGCACAATGTATTAGAAAACAACGTAGTATTCTAAAATCATAGATGCTATAAAAAATAGAAAGATGAGGGAGTACAATAAGTTACAATAGGACATGAGTAGAGCTGTATGTAGCAATAAAATTCTTGACATAAGTAGACATTACTGGAGGTTAGATTTGAGTCAAGTTTACACAAAGGAAAGGATGGCCATCCTGATGTTGGTATGTAGAACATTCAAAGCAAAAAACAACCAGAACAAATGCTGTGATTTATATTTTTCATAAATATTCTGTATGTTTGGAAAACCTAGTTCTGATATGAAATTATATTAGACCTAGTATGTTTAAGATTTGGGTTAGTTATATGGAGAAAGTGCTAGACCACCTGTCAACTTGATAGTTATTGCAAAGAGTTTTGCTTTTATTATGAGTGAAATGACTGTAGAATGTTCTGTTACAATTTGTATAGTTTTATATTTTCTTGCATTTTTCACTACCTAGAAATGTAATGTGGCAGTGGTGGTGAATAGTGAGTGCTTTCTTCATGATGTTAAATGAAAAGTACCCTGGGCCTCTCTGATGGTGCAGCAGTTAAAGACACATCACTATCAAACCATTGCCAGACATTGCAACTTGAGTTCTATCCCTGACCAGGTTGCTGACCCACATGGCAGAGCAGACATCTCCTGTCTGGCCTGCTTCTCCCCTCAGCAGTGCATTTCAGTAGGTCCGCTTGTTCTGCTCCCCACTCTGTCTCTGGAAAATCCTCTTACCCCCAGCAACTTTGGTCTATACTCCAGTTATTATATGCATAAATTGATACCTTTTTTAAAAAGTATCCATTATTTGAAGTAAAACCACCCTGTCTTTCAATATAATATATTTTAATTGAAAGGTATTTGTTGTTCTTCTATTTTCGTTATGCTGAGAGTTTTTAAAATAATGCTTCTGGATTTTGTCAAATGCATTTATGCATCAATTTATAAGATAATTTTCACCTTTCACTTGTTGACATAAGGGATTACACTAATTTGTTTTGGAAAGTTGAGCCAATATTGCATACCCGGAATAGATTCCCTTTGGTTTTGATTATTCATTTAATTGCTAACAAGATAAACTAAAATTTATATTCAGCAAAATTAAGGTAATTGTAAAATCTACTACAAATTTTAAGTAGAACTTTATTATTTCTAGGCTATCACTCTTAGATACTTCATTGAAAACATGGATATCTTAAATCTAAAAGATCCTATTACCATCCTAGAATTACATTAAAGTAATTAAATTAACTGGAAAAGTTAATCTCTAAATTGAATGCCATATATTTGTAATACTTAATGAGACATCCTGCATTAAAATAACTACAAGAAAGATTTTAAAAAGTACTCACATTCTGTACATTTTAATCAAAATCTCAAAGAGCATCTGCTGAGTTAATTCCTTTCTGAATCACTTCAAATAATCTTTTTTCCATTTCCTTTGCTTTGGTGTCTTTTCCTTTTCATTGGAAGTAAAAGGCATCATGTAGGATATCCTTTTCTTGATTTGCTAATATTTAAAGTAGTTCTCACTGTGTTTATCAAGAAATTCACAATTCCCTATAGTTGAGGAGTCACTCAAGCTAACTGTAGGAATTCTCAGAGTGGCTGGTGTTATTGATCATTTCAACATTAAAATTATGTCTCCTGAAGTGAATGCCAATAAGAGAGTTGTACATTAATCACAAAATCAATAGACTTGCCAATAAAAAGGCAGAATTTGACAGGATGCTGTTGTTTGAAAACCTACAAGCTGAGGGACCAGAAACTAACTCAGCAAATGACCTACTTATTTGACTTCAGGTTGTTTTCACATTGTGTGTGAATAAATATGTTGTTGAACCAAAATGCAGAAAGCAGAACATTGTCCATGCATTTAATTTGTTCTACAAGAGAAAAGGTTTGCTTATTATTGCAATAACCTTTACCTTTTCAATTTCTAATGCCTGTACTTACAGTTCACATTATACCTAACTTTTCCAGACAGAATATTCATGAACAAATATTAATCACAATTTTTTTCTTTTCAACAAACTTTGCTCATTATAATTTATGTTCAACTACTTTGTAGGAATATATCTGACAATTTGTGTACTTAATTTAATTCAAAATATTTTAGTTATATATCTAGACTGAAGCATTTAAACATTTGAGGCAGAAGGATTTTTACATGGATTGCACTGAATCTGTGTATCTGTGTTCCTTTAGGTAACAAAATCATTGATTCTTCTGACCTATAAGAATGGAATACCTTTTTGGTTCTTGTGTCTTCTGTTCCTTTCCACAATATCTTAGAGTGTTTGGTATGTGGGTCTGTCTCTTCTTCAGGTAAGTCTTTTGAAGATATTTAATTATTTTTGATATGATTGTAACCGGATGGAATTATTTCCTTCCCACTCTGTTGGTATTTCAAACATTTAATGTTCTCAGTGTTAGAAGCAGATCCACGAAATACACTGCTGAGGGGAGCAGCGGGTGGGTCAGGAGAGGTCTGCTGCACCATGTGGATCACCCTCGGGCTTGGGATTGAACTTACACTGAAGTGGCTATGGCCACTTTGCAGTGCTGAGCCTTAACCTGCTGAACCACCAAGGAGGGCCATATCCATTTTCTTTTTGCAGGTGGCCAGTCTGGAAAATCTAACAGAGGTAAGACGGCGACCATCACTGCAGTTCACCTGAGATATAAGCAACCCAGAATGCTTTCTTTAATGTCTTCTATTATCTTCCTAAACTTGCAGTTTCAGTATTTTTTTTGTCTTCTGCACTACAAGAGGCATTACCCCAATGCCAATGGAATGAATGTGGGAGTTATGCCAAGTATGAAGCATGTGAATCAGAATTGTAAAATAGAGATTTGCAAAGTGACCACTGAATAGATTTATGAATCTTCGTGGCTGCACAGTTTGGGGACACTTTTTCAGTACTCCACAATTAAGGGAGGTGGGTCATCATGCTGCTTTAAGTCTCTGCATCTAATAGGTCTCAAAATGTATTTTGCTCTAAACATCATAGATCTCTGGGTGGAAACACTAGATACTCATAATGTTATATTTCCCATGGTATTTACAGGCACCAGCTCCAAGTATGCCCAGGTTCATGAGGCTAGCAAACAAGCAAAAAGGTAAAGTAGCTCCCACAGGGAAACAGATATTCATTACAGCTACAAGATGCAGGACAAGATACAGGCAGCAGGAACATTTATAGCATCTGCACCCCAGGGCAGCCACCTTGTCCCCTTGGGTGCTTTGGATCTGTGGACTATGACAGCAACAATAGCAGCAATAATAGCAACCACTAGGCAGCAGTGGCCACAGCCCCCATGGGCAGTAGTATTCCCTATTTGCAGTGTCCATCAGGCCAGCCCTGACGCTTTTATGTCTAGATTGCATAAGTATGCATATGCCTTCTCCACAAGCAGATTGCATCGCAAGCCTACATGTTGTTTGCTGGCGCTAAACCCTGTCTGAGTAAATTATGTTTGATGGTATGGTTGCATCTTTCTTCCTAGACACTCGCCACCTCTTCAGTCATTAGACACCAATTCTGAAGAATCTGAAAATGACTAAAACCCAGACCCTGCACAAGCAACTGGGACATCTTTATTAGGATGACTGGGGTCAATGTTTGCTCATCCATGTCTGTTCCCTCTGATGGTGGCCAGATAATGCCATAGCTAAGTGCTAACCACTCTTTCCAAATTGTTATGCTCTAGCAACCATTCTCAGAACTATATGATCATCAAGCCTTTGGATGGATTCTGGTCCTGCCAAGTAAGATAATGGAGTGATTGTGATCCCTAGACTCTGGCGCTAAAACATACTAATACTTGCAAAAGTCAGGTTGCACTTTTATAATGTTGACAGGATCATGGAGTTATTTTATGACAGGGTTAGGCATTCACATGTTCCATCCTTTGTACCACAAAACTTGTTTTCTTTCATTATTTTTTTAAGATTTATTTTATGCATAGATGAATATGCAGGGGGGTGAGAGAATTTAGAAGAGACAGATTGGGGATCAGGAGCAGAACAGGCAGATCTACTGAAATATACTCCTGAGGGGAGCAGTGTGTAGGACAGGAGAGGTCAGCTGTACTATATATGGGTCAGCTCCCTCCCCAGGATCACACTTAGCTTTGAGATTATGATATCACTGAGACATCACCTAGGTCAATGGGAGGTTTGTAAATCTTAGTTTTCTGAAGTTCACTTGTCACCTAAAAAGTTCTAAGGTGTACAACTAGTTCATTAACTATGCACTTTTCACCTATATCAAAACACACACACGTATGATTGTTATCACAACTAATAACATATAAAACATAAGCTGGATCTTTTATTATATTCAACATAAAATGTAATATAGCTACAAATTACATAACTACACTTTTCTAAATACTCGCTACCAGGTTTTGCATTCATTGTACCACATGCCAGTAAATAGTGTGCAAACTGTCTATCGTATGTAAACTTCAAGTTCATATTGCATCAGAGTGACTTTAAGTGTTTTTTCCATGAAATTCAAAGACCAAGAAGCATTATTTTCCTGCTGGATGTGAACAAAAGAGAATGTTACTTTATCAATCATAGAGGAGCTATTTTCAGGCAAAACTGATCCTACTAAAAGCACAGTAGAGAATAAGACATCTAGGTGAAGTGATGCCAGTTGCTAGATTATCACTTAGGGGCCAACCTACTTTGAAATTTTCAATGATCCAATAAACAAAATTATTAATTACATGTGAGTAAGACTTTCTTCTATTTCAAACTAAAATAAGTTCACTGGCAAAAATATTACAATAATTTTAGTAGTAAAAAAGTGAGTCACAGAGTCATGTAGTATAAAGATATAGTAAGCAATATTTTTGTGCAAGAGAAGCAGGATTTTTTTTTTTCAGAAGCAGGATTTTAAAGAGCTTAGGATGTAAAAAAAGAAAAGCAAGGTGATGAATAAGATTTATTTATGTATGTACAGATGGGGTACAGGCGCGGTGAAAGGATTCACCAGGGTCAGAGTGGGGAGCAGAACACCTTCGGGGCGGGGATCAAACTTGCAAAGCAGCTGGGATTCAACTTGCAAAGGGGCTGGCTTTGCAGTGCTGCACTTTAGCCCACTGCCCCCTCCAATAGCTTCTAACATGTCGCTTTTAACAATCTCATTTAGCAAAATGTAAGGGGTATCTTTCCACTGATTTTCATGCCCTTCCTTAGTGAATTAGACATATATGTGTAAGCCATAATGGACTCAAATACTCTTAAATTCAGAAATGTGGGGGGAACCATGTCTTCCAATTCTCTTCCTTATAGAGAACTGTAAGGAAGTAATGGAGGCTAGAGTATTGGAGGCTCATAAATATTGAATTAGTTCAACTAGTTTTGATAATATTTGTATACAACATTTATTTAGGCTCAGGAGATTGTATCTATTCAATTTAACACCTACAATTAATTATTTTTACTCTGGTAATATGCCCTGAGTTGTAAGATGGGTCACAAATGAATCACAGAAAGGTGGGGGGACAGACTCAATATGAGAAATGCATGATTATTTTGTCAGGATTACTAGGTACCTCACATATGTGCTCTCTTTCTGAAATATTTTTCTAATGTTGGCAGGGAATTTTGAATTAAAGAACTGAGAAAAGAAAATATCTTTGTAATGCAATTTTAAGAAACAGTTTCTAACCCAACTGAGATCTGTGAAACAATCATACAAAAAGAACCCCTTACTCTCTGTTCCTATCTGTTTACCTGACAGGTTGAAAAACAGAAAGTCAAATAAATTACAATGTCAGTACCCTGAAAATCAGAGATTAACTAATGTATTACATTCATTGAGGATATATAGCAAAATGCAATGAAAATAGTTTGTCTTAAAAATACATGATAATCTGGGAGCAAACTTTAAGATCTAGTTAGAATATAAGCATAGGGGAATCAGTATTCATTGTGATAGGGTTTAGTAATTTTGGAAAAACTATGAGTTCCTCTTCTCCCAGGACCCATTTTAAATGACGTATGTGCCTGAAAGAACAAATAGGAAAACTCTTAGAATTTTGCTGCAGGCCTGTGTTTATGTTGGACAGGTAACCCAATTCCATCCACCACAGTGGTGAGTGTACAGACAATACTGATTCACATTTATATTGGTATTGGGAGCTGGTGCTAGGAAATTAGGTTTGCCAAACAAGTGTCATAGAAATAAAGTATCCTGTCTTCATTTAGATATGCTTTGGATTCTAGTATTATATTTTACAAAGGCCTATTATTATAATAGTTTGTTATTTATTTAAAAAAAAAAAGGTTACCTGCATGATTACTTCACTGAAAATACTACATTTGAAACAAACAGAAAAACAACACTATATCAATGCAAATAATTGTTATTATGGAAGGTCCTGTAATATGGTGCCGGCAAGAAATCACAAGCCAAAGATATAAATCCCAGTAAAGCTGGGAAAGGCAAAAAATTGAATCTTCTGTAGAGTCTTGGGGTTCTACCCTGCCTACAACTCACTATCAGATTTTCTAGTCTCAGGAACAATAAAAAAATAAATTTTTGTTGTGTTAAATCACCATGTTTGTAAAATATTACAGAATCTGAATCAAATTGAATTTGATAAAAGCATATAATATTTTTATAAGTTATAATTTTTAAAAAATTTATGGAGCATACTTATCAATACATAATGACCCAAAATCCCAAAATAGGAATTAGTGGAAAAAATACTGACAGGTATTTTTGCGAGCATAATCAGTACCTGTGTAGGGAAATTAAGGCAAACAAATTTCCAATAGATGTGAAGATCACCACATGCCAAAATTACCAACAGGTGCCCACAGTAAATTTGGCTAGACTAGTCTGGGAGTGCAGAAAAACTGAGGGAAGGATTTATAGGTGAGAATAAAGGCAGACGAGCAAGTAATTATAGGAAGACTAGTTATCTGGTTCCTACAAGCTCTTCAAACTAACCAAAATTCCCTTTCATGACAAAGAGCAATTCTGAGGACAATCACCTAGATGTGTATATAGTATATGCACACACATACATACATATACACACATAGATTATATATAAGTATATATAATCTATATATGTGTGTGATGTGCATTATGTATGTGTGTATATAAATGATATATGGGTTTATATATACATTCATATCTCAAATATACACAATCGGCATATGTATATGTATTGTACAAACCTATAGTATATAGGTGTATATACATGCACACATATGCATATATATATATATATATATATATATATATATATATAAACTGTTTCATTCATAATGATAATTTTTATTGAAAGGACCCACTTTGACTCATTGATAATTTTTTAATCTTCCTAAATTATGGCAGAATATTTAAACATTTAATTCATTGTACAAATGATACTTCTGTTTAATCTGTTAACTAAGTAAATTTAAAGTCACTTATTTCACTTGTCTGAGTCTAATGCAACATTATATTTTTAAATTGTAAGGAAAATTGAAACCCAGTAACTTTTTGCCAATGCCCAGGCATATTTTGTCTCTGGCATAGAAAAATTACTTCTACTGTAAAATACTAAGTGTCATAAATTTGTTTTTTTACTGCATGCTAATCCTCAGTATCAATTAGCACATTTTATGACTTTATTTGGATGATCTCCAGGTTTATATCCATGACACTACATTTCATAATTGCTTTATTTAAAGAGGCGCTCAGATCCTTGCAGCTTAGAGGTGGTCTGCCTATCAGCTTCTGGAATTACTACATATATTAAGCAGATGTCAACTCTATAGATTTTTAATTAGTTGCCAAGTATTTGTATCATTTCCTCATATTTCCAAGTACCATAATCATTCATTGCCAGACCTTCATGTCACCATTAAAATCAGACAAAAAACACCCTAGAGAAAGTGACAGCCAAGGCCCACCATATGTTACCACTGCAGTCTCGTAGATTAATAAGTTGCAAATAAAAATGGATATATACAAAGAAAGTGAAATAGAAGATCCATAAATTAATGCATTCTCACTTCACTCCCAATGAAGTCAACTTCAACTTCAGTACAACTTAAAGAGAATATCTCTCATTTTACATTGAAAAACCCCAATGATTGCAAAATGCTAATGCTTCAGTAACTGAGTGTTATTTAAGGTAAAGTTTTGTATCGTAACACAGCACAGAAAATTGCCAGAAAAGTTGTGACAGGTATTTACAACCTATATAAAGAGGTAAGAGAAAGTCTTTGAAATGATTCTCAAACTTGAAACCTGAGAATCTCAATTGCAAAACATCCATACAAAACCAGTGTGTAGAATGATGCAGTAAACAGGTTTTGAAGAGATATAGGCTTGTCTTGCATCCTTGTTCTGTATCTTGGTAGCTGTGGGATAGTGAAGATACCTTGGATATATAAATGAGTTTATATACCCATTCATTCAAAAATGGCAGTGAGCATATAATTTAGAGGATGGTCATAATACTAACCTGTGGAAATAAAATCTTATAAATAAAATCTTATATTGGAACTCCCATTTTTTTGGAAAACACATCACAATTAAAATTCAGTCAATTCATGAATTCACACTAGCCTTTGATAAATGCTGACAAAGAAAAGAAACAGTGCCAAGATACAGAGCAAGGTAGTTCTCTCTGTAAAAGTGTGTTCAGGTAAAGAAAGCCTCTTGAGGGAGTCGAACATTAGATTAGACCTGAAGATTTAAAAACACAATGTTTATAGAGTCAAAATTTGTGACATACATGATTAAAGAAATCTTTATAGATTTTTAGCTTAACTCCTGGCACAGAATAAACACTCAAAAATAGATGGACAGTGTATTATTATTATGATCATTGTTATTGATATTAAGGTTCTCTTATAAAATCCCCCTAGAAAATATGTGTTGAAGATCTATTGGGGACTTAGCTCGGCTTCTTTTGGTTGACTGCCTTAGGATTTAGTGTTTATGTAATTGTATGTTTAAATATAAACGGAAATTTCAATCCCTTAGCACATTGTTATATCAGCTTTTGAAATGTGTTTATTAGCATTTAAGGAAGTTATTAAAGTTCTCATGTTTTATGGGGAATTCTCTTAACAACATAATATTATGTATATTATTAGTGTATAAAAAGTCTTCTTCAGTAACACTGAAAAAATTAGATTGCTTACACTTTCTTTTCATTAAGTGTGAACATTTGTGGTTTTATTTTTTAATTTGCATCTACATTTTCTTATTCTAAATGGGCCCATGAGTTGCTCCAGATTAGAAATGAACTCATATTAAATGTCTCACTGAAAATCAATGTATCTATCCCTCTTTGCTTATCTACCATTACCCTTATGGCACAGGATAAGAAAGAAGGAATCATTTTTCTCCACTTATAAAGGTAGAGGGGACAACTGTCTTCCTCCTCTGTTGAAATCACTTTCCCTATACAATTGCTTTTGTAAACAAATTAGCTTCCAGGACACAGAAAACTGCAGGAGGCAACTTTTAGAATGCAAACATTTCTTCTTGAAATATAAATATCTAGAGAGAACATTCCATTCTCTTTGGTACCTTCGGAATTAAGCCAGGCTGTCAATCTAGAATGTAACTATCTGTTAGAAGATAAGAAAATTTAAATAACTGACTGTATTTGAATATGTTTCTGGACAAAAAGGAAGGCAAATATTATCTGACTTTATTGTATATGCTCCTTGGTCTATAGAACAATAGGATTTTATGAAAGAACACAGAAAAGCCTCAAGGTAGGCTGTCTGTAGCCACCGCAGCACGGGTTTAATTCCTGGCCACCAAGGTTACCACTCTGCATGGCAGACCTCTCTTGACCCTCCCACTGCTCCCCTCAGCAATGCATTTCAGTCATCTGCCTGTTCTATTTCCCACTCTGTCTCTGGTGAAAACTCTCACTGCCCATTCACCTCTGGCCTGTACCCCAGTTTTTATATGCATAAATAAATAAATCTAAAAAAAAAGAAAGAAAGAAAGAAAAAGAAATAGAAAAGCCTCAGTTAACGTAACACTTTCCCAAAATTTGTACAGAAGATGCCAATGGAGTATGTAGATAATGTCCCTACTCTGTCACATCATGGTACAAGATGTGTTCTTCATATTTTGTAGTGTACTCTGTAACTTTATGCATGCAGCTGAACTCTTTTACCAACAATGCTATGAAAACATGTGGAGATTAAATAAGCTTGATAGACTTCTTAAAAGACACTTGTTTCTAAGCCTTAATTTTCAATCACAAAATGTAATATAGAAATTTATTAAGAAAATTCAAATGAATATTGATGTTACAGTTATTGGGTTGCACACTCTGGAATTTTCCTTGTTAAAAGTAACATTTGTTTTTATGACACCAAAGGTAGGCTGTATCATACTATATCTAATTTAATTTTGTTTATATTTAATCTAATTAAAGTCATACTTTCAAATTGGTAAATGTTCCTCCCAAGTGTTGGAGCAATAAAATCTGCTCCCAAAGGGGATTCTAGCTTCTAATCTGCAACACATGCCCTCACATTTTACTTTATCTACACCCCAAATTTGTCTCAAATGGGGAAAGACACAGTTCTTTTTGTGCCTTTTAAGGGTTCAGTATACTCCAGAAAATTAAATAATTAAGACCAAAAAAAAAAGGTGCTGAAAATGCCTGTTGATAGAAGCAGGTTTTTTTTTTTTTTTTAAAGATTTATTTATTTATTCATACAGAACTGGGGTACAGGCCAGAGATGCGGAGGGTGAGAGGCTTCACCAGAGACAGAGCGGGGAGCAGAGCAGGCAGATCTACGAAGTACACTGCTGAGGGGAGCAGCGGGCGGGTCAGGAGAGGTCTGCCGCGCCATGTGGTCACCTCCGGGACAGGCGGGGATCGAACTCATGTGGAAGTGGCTTTAGCTTTCCAGTGCTGTGCTTTAATCCACAGCGCCACCAGGGAGGGCCAGAAGCATGTTTTAATAATACTCAAATCGTACAAAAATAAAAATTACCAAACACCTTATGAATGCTTACTTTTAAAGAATAATAATACATTGTATATAAGTGTATATAGTCACAGCAGTATTTAAGTCATCTATATATCAACATCAGTGATATTTATCAATCATTGTACATGTAAAAATATGTATATACTCACATGCATGTGTGTTTCAAATCTCATTTCTACTTTTACTTTATTATATATATATATATATATATATATATATATATATATATTACATTGTTGTTCATTTTTGTGTCATGTTTGATTTCTCTCCTTAGGTGTAATCCCTATAAAATTCCCTTCACCAAATCACCCTCGTACCTTAACCATAGTTTCTTATGTTCTTCCCTCTGGTTTTCTCCCCTCTCCCTGATGAGTAGAGTCTTTATAAGATGTAAAAATTATTCTCCATGGATCTTTGAAATGGACACCAAAGTGACTATAATATCAGTATATACACAACAAACTCTGCATTCAGTTTATTAAAGGGATAATAAATGCATTTTATCCCAAGGATATTTGACCTATGTTTTCATATGCAATTTTTTATGAGCACAGGGTTTCCGTGTTGTGTCAGAAAAGGTAAATTATTGGGTCAGAAGGCTATATTCTTATTAGAGTTTCATATATTTTATTCAATAGCATCATGCTCTCTCTGATGTGGGAGAATTCCTTTAGGCCTGATGCTCAATAGCACAACTAGAACACGGAGCTGATAAATGTGCATCATGAATAATTAGTGTGATTGGAGAAGACTATATTCCCAATGTGACACAGAGTTTCTCCTCGACCAAACCTTAGTCAGGCAGCTCTAAGCCCTTTTCTCAATTAGGCCTCAACTTTGGGCTTCCATATCCATCTTTGCAAGTCCAATCTTAGCAAGAATCCTGCTAAATCAATTTTGAGAGGATTCCCTATCCTCAATATCAGATTACTGTAGCTATCTGAACAAATTCATCCTCTATCCTTGATATGGGGTGATTCTGATCTGTTCAGCAGGATCCCTGTTAAGTCAAATTAGCAAAAACACCCTATACTTGATGGCTCCTCACCCTGCTTATTATCCATACACTCCCACTAGTTTTTACTGTTTTTAGAGCTCATTCTGACCTCTCTTTTCTTATTGCAATCTCTGGAGTACAATAGCCCCAAACAGAATCTCCCTTACATCTTAACAAGAGTAAGATGTAAGTTACATCCCTTACATCTTAACAAGAATAAGAATTATTCTTTATTCCACCAATAAAGCTGTGCACCACTGACATATAAAAAACAGGGGGCCTTCCTGGTGGCACAGGCGTTAAATTCTCATGCTATCCAGATTATCACCAGCCACTGTGATCTGAGTTCCATCCCCACCCAGGGAGCTGACCAACATGGCCATCAGACCTTTCCTGACCCATACGCTGCTCCCCTCAGCAGTGTATTTCAATATCTCTGCCTATTCTGCTCCCCACTCTGTCTTTGTTGAATTCTTTCACCACCCTCAACCCGGCACTTCTGGCCTATACCTCTATACCCCAGTTCTTAGGAAAACAAAGTTAACAAAAGCCTCAAAATGATGTGTAATCTTTCTAACTTTACTGTAAAGATAAAACATAAGGGAAAAATACTATCTATGACAAGAATATACATTGAACATATGGGTAATCAAATATTATTGTATTTATGGAGAGCAGAGTGTATTTATGCAGACACAAAATTTCATGATTATTGACTACGTAAGATTGTGTGTATTAAATCTGTGTAACACATATTTTCCTAATTGCTTTAAAATTAAGCAAGATAAAAAAATTGTTCGATAAGCTTGCTGTTGTTAAAGGAAATAATTAAGTGCCAAGTCACTAATAGAAATTTCGCTTCTTGATCCCATTTCTTCATAAAATAATTGTAATTATTTCAATACCTACTGCAGGAAGGAATTGTTCAAGTAAATGCAACACAATAATTATCATTAGTACCTGTATATTATGATTTTATTCATATGTAAAGTTATCATAGTAAGCTAGAATATTTTATTAACTTTACATGTCTTCCTTCAGGCTAAAATTTTAAGTCTCTGATTTAAATAAATGATAAAATAAATATCATAAAATACTAGAACTTCACACTTTCCAAAAAAATACAAAACTATTGCTTTATAAACATTCTATAAATGTACATTCAGATATAATTTGAAAAAATTTAACACTGAAACAATAAAGTTCAACAAAAATCCTCACCTCACAAATATAATAAAACAATTACCTAAAGTTCTAAAAATAACATGGGACTTTTACATTTTCATTTATTTTTTCATGTTAGCCTGAATTGAACCCAATTAATAATTGTTACTCTATCTTGGCAAAAACAAGTTCAAGATATTTTAGGTAACATCATTAATACATAATGAAAAAAATATATCTGCATATCAGAAGACGATTTGTTTCTGTGAAATATTATTAACTCAGCTTAGGCAGAAATGTAAAAATATATTTATGTACATTCACATCCCCATATATTTTCTTCAGAACATGCCTAATATATGCTTGTGGCGTTGTTATGAAGAAGGTTAAAATAACTTTCTGTTTAGGGAAACGGGACTATAACAAATCTGCTGTTAATCATGGACAAGAAGAAGGTAATGGTCAAAAAACTGGACAATGCATCCTGATAAGAAAAAATGCACATGGGGAAATTCAGTTTAAAATATAATAAATTGTGTCATTTTATTTAACAACTCCCTGATAACTAGTAAATTTGAATATGGTTTTATAGGAGCATTGGCCTTTAAAATTGTGCCTATTCTTATATGTCTGGAAATATGAATCTTTGTTTTACAATTTCTATTTTGCTGGCTGTTACTTTTCCAATTGATTTATGCTATTTATTTAAAAGACATAGCTATGAAACCTTTATTGGATATATCTAATCTATATAGCTACTTCATTGCTTTTTGGATTTTTTTGCCTCATACAGTGCTTTTGTTTCAGTTTTACTTATGCTTTTAAAATACCTTAAATGGCTTATTGATAAAAAGAGATCCTGAATTTTATCACTCCTACTTTTCATGCTGCTTAAGAAATCCTTCCCTAACTTCTAAGGTCATCAAAATGCAACTGTTTTTTCAAAGTACTTTATCATTTTGCTTTCCCATTCAGATCTAAACTGTATCTGGACTGATTTTTTTTTCTTAAGATTTATTTATTTATGCATACAGAACTGGGGTATAGGCCAGAGGCTCAGGGGCGGCAAGATGCTTACCAGAGACAGAGTGGGGAGCAGAACAGGCAGATCGACGAAGTACACTGCTGAGGGGAGCAGCGGGCGGGTCAGGAGAGGTCTGCCAGGCTTCACCAGAGACAGAGTCAGGGGCGGCAAGATGCTTACCAGAGACAGAGTGGGGAGCAGAACAGGCAGATCGACGAAGTACACTGCTGAGGGGAGCAGCGGGCGGGTCAGGAGAGGTCTGCCACGCCAAGTGGTCACCTCCCGGGCAGGCAGGAATCGAACTCATGCGGAAGAGGCTTTGGATTCTCAGTGCTGTGCTTTGACCCGCTGTGCCACCAGGGAGGACCTCTGGACTGATTTTTTTATGTACTGTGAAGCAGGAGTCAAAGATTTTTTTTTTTATATGAATAACCAGTGATCCATCATTTATTTAAAACACGACCCAATGTAACTGTTTTTCATAAATTAGGTGAAGATATATACATGTGTCACTGCAGTTATCTATTCTGTTCCATTGTTTTATTTATCTACACTATCATACATATGCCATAATATTAAACTACCATAGTTTCCTAATAAGTTTGAGTATCTGGTATTGTTATTCTTAGTCTTTAGATTAAAACTTAAATATCATATCCCTTACAGTCCCTAGGAATCTACTAGTTAATATAAATTAAAAATCCAAAAATCTACAAATAAAATAAAAATAGTGACTAGAATGTTAGCAAAACCTCTATAGAATCATGAACCCAAAGAGAAAAGAATGAAAAGTAAAATAATCAAAATAGCCATTGGTATAAGGAAGGATCAGTAAATAGTGATATAGGGTCACCTTGGTTGTAGTGGGATTAAAGTATCAGTGCTTATATCAAGTTATGGTGGGTCACAGCAGCACAAGTTTGATCCCTGACAAGAGAGCTGACCCATATGGTGCAGCAGACCTCTCCTGACTCACCTGCTGCTACCCTCTTCGGGCTTACATCCCACTTCTTGTATGCATAGATAAATAAAATCATAAAAAAAAGTCATATATTCACAAAATGGAATATTACATTAAGAAAGAAAGCCTGGGGCCCTCCCTGGTGGTGCAGCTGGTTAAAGCACAGCACTGGGAAGCTAAAACCACTTCAGCATGAGTTCGATCCCTGCCAGCCAGGGCGGGTGATACACATGGCGTGGCAGACCTCTCCGGACCTGCGTGCTGCTCCCCTCAGCAGTGTACTTCGTCCATCTGCCTGTTCTGCACCTTGATCTGGTGAATCCTCTCACAGCCCCTGCACCTCTGTCCTATACCCCAGTTCTGTATGAATAAATAAATAAATCTTAAAAAAAAAAGAAAGAAAGAAAGCCTATGATGTGGATAAATCTTAATATTATATACTTTTGGTCAAAAATAGCAAGTCCCAGGAACAAAAATTTAGCGTGTTAGCATTATGTAAAGCTCAAGATGTAAAGTTAATTGATATATAGTTCAAGTTAAGATAAAAAATTATATGTGTATGTCTGTATATTGAACATTTAAAAAAAGAGAATAATAAAAAATACTAAATAAAACCAAGTATCTGATGAAAATACAGGGAGCAGAGCATGTAACGGGTAAGAGATTCTCTTCTATGTAATACACTCTTGGGTTCATTGTTTCTAATTTTGCAGTACTTTAAAATATAAACAAATAAACATGTTCAATTTTTTTTGTTTGTTTAATTAGAATTGTTCTCATGAAACAAACATGCATTATTTAATTCTGCACCTGGATTCCAAAACAATGAATTAGATAAATATATGAATTAGATAAATCATAGTCAATTGATTTCATACTAAGTCAGTGAATATGGTTGTTTCCCTATAATTATTTTAATTACTGATACCTGCAGGACATGTATATTTTTAGCTTAATCTATTTAAGAATCTAGAAACTTTCATAATTATTAATATGACAAAAAGTGTTACAGACAAAATTTGTATAAAAGTTGTTTTAAAAGAAAATCTGAGTAAAAATAATCCAAATCATTCTAATACATTTTGTATCTTCTAATACCTTGTTACTTCCAAGAGAAACTTTATGTTTAACCAGATTGAAAGTCGCAGATGTGCTCATATAAATGCAAAATAGATGTGCTATACAGGAAAGGCCATTTCCTCAATCTAAATCTCTTTAAACATCTGCTCTAATATTGGAAAAATTCCATTGGAAATGTAACAACAAAGTTTTCTATAAAGGTCAAGGAGTATCCAAAAGAAAATGGGAAAAATAAATAATTACATATATCATATACATTACAATACATTCTTCCATACCCAGACTTTAGTCTCTTCCCTACACCCCAACAACAGATGCCTCTCTGTTTACAAGAGTAACCTAAAAGTTTTGTTCTACTAAACAGATATGTCCACAGAGTATAAAGAATAATATCTAATTTTGACTACTCTCAAGAGGAAAAAAGAGCCTTTGAAAAGGAAAACAACTTTTACCAAAAACTGTGCATAGTGCTTAAAGACACCCAAAGGAGCTGCGTAATATTTTTCTTCTTTTAAGCTTTCAGTTCTTCATAAGAAAAGCATTGTTTTCTAAAACTTCTAAATTTAAATCCGCACATAAGTAAGGACTTGTGCCAAGCTGTCAGCTTATTTGTTGTTTGTTGTTCTACATACACATCAACCTTTTTTTTTTTTTTCATATAATACAGAATTTTGACCAAGGCTTACTCCCACTGCACCCCTACATACTTATATAATAAATACCTGACATGGAATGATGGTAAATTTCACATTTACAACTGGAGATATACTCTACTAACACACACACACACACACACATTCACATACATATATACATATACATACACACACAGCCACATACAGCATACATATACAGATGGATGAACGTGTAAAAATTTAAGAAAACATGGTGAGTGTGAAGGGAGAAGGAGTGAACATTCCCTATCTAACTCCATTTGGACATTTCAGAATCATATCACCTTTGTGATAATATGCTGTGATTATCACCTTTGTGATAATCTGCTGATCTACCAGTAAATGGATTTCCTGAATTTTTGTTTCATTTTAGCAAAATGATTGAACCTGAAGAAGGTGTCCTGGGAATTACTGACTTATAGTTCATTGATCAGAAGCATAGATCAATGACTTGGTCTTGCAGTGAACACTTAAATTGCAGGGAGGGCGTTGTAGGGACCTCCAGTCTTGTATAGCCTGTTGGTCAGAAGCCCAGGTAGCATTCTGAAATAGAGGATGGTCTTGGGATGCTGAGCTGCTAACCAGTGGAACCTGATGCTACTCTCTGCAGGTAGATAGTGTTGATGCAGTTGACTCTTCAGACTCCTTGGTGGCATCCAAGAGGTGTGATTGAGTGTCTTCACACCCAATCATTAAAGCTGGAGTTAGGAGCCCAAACCCAACTTCACATTTTATTTCATCACATTTGTATTAAGCCCTCTCGATTATAATAATTTCTCAGACTTTCCTAAATTTTGATGAGCTTGATTGTTTGGTGACCATTTTGTTAGATATTTTGTAGAGTAACCTGCAATTGGAATTTGATGTTTTTCTCATCATTAGACTGATATTTTAGATTGCCAAAGGAAGGCCACATATATAGCACAATAAACTTCATCTTATATCTAGGGTGTGTGTACACATCAGTTTTGATGCTATTTTTATTTATGCTATTTTTATTTACTTGAGTGAAGTAACTTTTTTCAAGATTCTTCACTGTACAGTTACTCTTTTAACTCATTGTGTCTCTTTCTGTACTCTACTCTTTGAAAGGAAATAATTTATTCAGAACCCCCAATAAAGAGATAGGGTTTATGCTCCATTTCTTTGAGGGTGCATAAAGATACTTTATTTTTTTCATTTAATGATTTATTTATTTATTTGTTTTACTGGTACAAGAGTTGGGGTGAGACCAGAGGTGGGGGGAGGTGTGAGGGGATTCACCAGAAGCAGGGTGGAGAGCAGAACAGGCAAATGTACTGAAATACACTGCTGAAGGGAGTAGCAAACTAGACAGGAGAAATCTACCACATCATGTGGGTTATCTTCCTGGCTGGAGATAGCACTCCTGTTGTAGTGGCTGATAATAGCTTGGTATCACTTAGGCTTAACCCCTACTCCACCAGGGAGTGTATTTTACTTAGGTTACTTAGCAAACTAATCCCCATACATAGACTTTCTAGAGAAAAATTCACTGGTACTCTTGTCTATTAACTACATTTGGTTACACTATTGTGAATTTATAAATCTTATTTTATTTTATATCTTTTCTTTAGATTTATTTATTGATTCATATAGAACTGGGGTACAGGCCAGAGGTGCAGGGGGTAGTAAGAGGATTCACCAGAGACAGATTGGGGAGCAGAACAGGCAGATTGACGAAGTACACTGCTGAGGGGAGCAGCAGGCGGGTCAGAAGAGGACTGTGGCACCATGTGGGTCAGCTCCCTAGCTGGGAATCGAACTCATGCCAAAAGGGCTGGGGTGAGCTTTATTGTGCTATGCTTTAATCAGTTGCATAATCAGGGAGGGTCTACACCTTGTTTTCTATTGTATCACTACTTTACTATGTTGTTGAAATTGTCATTAGCTCTAAGTAGTGAAATCCAGCTTGCTGAAACTCTATTTGATATCAAGAATAATTCTCTATGACTGTCAGCTAGTCCCTCTGTGTCTCATGCACCACCATCAGTGTCTTTCTTTTTCATAATTTAACATATATTTATAGCTTACAGAATTATCAGTCTGTTTCTTGTCTTTAGAGTTTAATCTGGCAGTCTTCCTTAAATTTTCACTCCCCTTCCCCCTTTTATTAGTAGTATTTCTACTGGTATAAAACTTTCATGAATCTTGCGGGTCTCCTTTGTCACTCCAGGAGCACAAATCTCTCCAGAGATTTCCTCTAGATTTTTCTGAACGATCTGAGAGAATCCACAGTCACATACTGCTGTGATTGAATATTCTGAATTTTCATTCTTCTGGAGAATTAACACCAGGTTGTTCAGAAACACTGAGTGTTTTCTCCTGAAGACATTCACCTGAAAGTGAATCTACTAATTACATTATTTTTGCCACCTGCATATACAGAAATTTTTCCAAATCATCAAGTTTTGATGAGCTAGCATATTCCAATGATTTTGAATTTTCATATTTCCTCTATAATATTAATTCAAAAATAAAATGTTATTTGGCTTTTGCAGGTGCCATTAGATTTTTTTAACACAATTTTACTTTATAAATCAAATAATTTCACAGAATTGGCACTAACCCATCAAAACCAAGGGGTACACCTTGAACTGCACTTATGTTAAAGAAACTTTTTTAAAATTTAATTATTCCTTAAAAATCACAGATCTAAGCGTCACAATATAAATTGAGGGAAGGTAGATTGTTGTAACACAGTGCTTTTTAATATCTCAAAAGGTGGATGGCAGATACAGAATCACTGTAAATCACATAGAAACAGCAATAACTTCCTAGTAAAACAAAATCAAAATAACAAGGACAAAACATTCTCCTCTGTGTCCATATATATGCAATGAGATGATATCAAGATGCACTACAGAAGGCATAATAAAAAACCCTAGGAGGTGAATTGTCCTACTACTGTTAGGTGATGTCTCACAGTTTTCATTTAAAATATAGTGGCCTTCCTGGGGGCACAAGGGACTAAGTCTTAGCTCTATGAATCAACCCATAACCCTTGCATGAGAAGTTCCATTCCTGGCCAGGGAGCTGACCCACATGGCACAGCAGACCTCTCTGTCTTGCCTGCTGCTCCCCTCAGCAGTGTACTGCATTGATATGCCTGTTCTGCTCCCCACTCTGTCTCTGGTGAATCCTCTCACCTCCACATCCCTCACATCTTGCCTGTACCCCAGCACTTGTATGCACAAACAAACTCTTAAAAAGAAAAAAAAAATAATAAAGTGCGGGCCCTCCTTGGTGGTGCAACCAGGTAACACACAGCACTATGAAAGCTTTCCACAGCTACTGCAGCACAGAGATCAATTCCCAGCCAGGGAGGTGACCCACATGGCCGGCAGACCTCTCCTGCTATTCCTCTCAGCAGTGTATTTCAGTGGATCTGCCTATTCTGCTCCCCACTCCGTTGCTGGTAAATTATCTCACCCCCGCACCTCTGGCCTGTGCTCCAGTTCTGTTTTCACAAATAAATAAAATTAAAAAAAAATAAAAAATAAATAAAGTGCAATTAACATGGTATAATCATGGTGGTGGTTTGACTTCAAAAACAGATTTTCTAAATACTTCTTTAAAAAGGAAGAAGCCCTGCAAAGAAACAAGCAAAAAAGAAGGAAGCATTTATTCACTTGTAAAGAGAAAAGTGTCATCTGAAGCTCTATCACAATGCAAAATGGTAATTATTATTCAGCTCTGTTTAAGTCTACATGATCTAAATTTACTCTGCTTTAAGTAGGAACAACATTAATATGTATATAAAGGTCTGTATTTTATAAATGTATTATAAATATGATTTTATGATATTATATAAAAATAGCTTAGGTAAAAAAAGCAATTTGAAAGGGAAGGAATTGAAATTATCAAGCTTTCAGACTTGATAAATGTAAAGGGAAAAAGTAGAATAAAAACTATAATAACATATGAGAGTTGCAATTTTGATCCAGAAATGAAAAATCATTAATATTGTTAAAGCTAAGTATTCTGAATACACAGGAATATGTAATATAGTTCTCCTGTACAACAAAATGTTTAGTTTTTTATAAACACATTTTGTTTTAACTTGTACTGGTAAAATTTATGCACTGTTTTTAGACAACTACCACTATTAACATTTTTTTGTGTTAATTTTTAATCCTACATATCACTTATATATAAGTAATAATAATAGAAGACATTGTGTTTTAAGTTAACCTTAGGCTTAAAATGTAAAAGCAATGATTTTAGTGGAAACTAATAATCATACCTAGATAATTTCTGGATGTTAAAGAAAGGTCTCACATTCTACATTTGAATGAAAATATTTGTATTTAATTAATTTTAATTTTATTTTTTAAACTTATTTTGGATGTATTGTATGATAATTAGTATTTTAAAAGTGATTTTATTTTTTTTCCTAGGTAATATCTGGAAAGTCTCTAATTTTTCTATATTGGAACTTATATACGTATTAGTGGCAGCTTACTTCTCTTGGTTTTTATTTTCAAAAATAGCAATTAATTGTTCACCAACTAATGAACTATGGCACAGTGGTTTAAAAGTGTAGATAAAAGGCCCTCCCTGGTGGCACAGCGGGTTAAAGCACTGCATTATGAAGCTTAAGCCATTTCTGCATGAGTTTGATCCCCGCCTGCCCGGGAGGAGATCCACATGTACTTCGTCGATCTGCCTGTTCTGCTCCCCGCTCTGTCCCTGGTGAGTCCTCTCACCCTCAGCATCTCTAGCCTGTACCCCAGTTCTGTATGAATAAATAAATAAATCTTAAAAAAAATGTCTTTAAAAAAAAGTGTAGATAAAAATGTTTCTGAAATCATGCAATCCCAAATTAAGGATACGTTGATCTTGTTCTTTACAGGAAATAAGCTTCACCCATAGGTCTGCACATGTATTAATAGTGAAATGACCTTGATGCAAAGGTAGTAGCAATTAAGATGGAGTGATTTAAATTATCAGTTGAAAAGGAACCACATTTAAATGTTTTTTTCAAGACACTAGTAAATATTGCAAAGCATGACAGATGAGAACATGACTGTGTCAAGGGTCCCTCCTAGTTAAAGTTAACAGGTTATATATGCCTGTGTTGTATACACACACACACACACACACATATATATATATATATATATACACATATGCACGTGTAATATATGTATGTATATGTACATATGTCTGTGAAAAGTGATATAAACATTGAATCAAAGTCATTTTGAGATACTTATAGACTCTACACTAGAAGTCTTGAGACCTTCCCAGTTTTAGCAAGAACTTTAAAGTCGTTCTTTTCTTGATGTCACCTTGCTAAGCATTTTGTAGACCAGACCACCTAGTACTCACTTTCCTTAGCTTGGTCAAGAGGTTTATAACTTCCTGATTTGCTACCAAATGGATTGTACATGTTACTGTAATATGGATTCCATCCTATCCTCAAAATTCATATTGTAATCAAAATTTGGTTTGAGTCATAAATGAAATGAATCCTCTCCTAGAAAGCTAGCATTTGAGGGAGCCAAATCTGACAAAAACCTAGCAAAGTAGACTTGAAAAAATCATTCAGAAGACACACAAATTCTATCTAATTAAATCACTAGCAAACTGAACAAATACAGATTAACAAGTACTGTTAAAATGTGGTCAATTACTGCTTATTTATTATATAGTTTGTATAATTATTTTGTCAGTTTTATCTAATTCAAGATCTATCAGTGATTAATTCAAATGTGATTTAAATGACTTCATTATGGAATAAGGTTCTTAAAAATCTATTCCAGGGCCCTCCCTGGTGGTGCAGCAAGTTAAAGTACAGCACAAAGAAGCTAAACCCACTTCAGCCTGAGTTCGATCCCTGCCCTGGTGGTGACCACATGGAGCGGCAGACCTCTCCTGACCCGCCCGCTGCCCCCTCAACTGTGTATGTCAGTCAGCCTGTTCTGCTCCCCACTCTGACTCTGGTGAATCCTCTAACCATTCTTCCACTTCTGGCCTGTACCCCAGTACTGTATGCATAAATAAATAAATCTTAAAAAAAATGTAATCCATAAGTGAGTGGCTTAGGAGTATATGTGTGAGAAGTTAAGAGTACTAAGTATTCAAAGTCTCTAACATCCATTTCCTTTAATCTAATGAAAACACTGAACTTACAAAAAGTAGGGTTTTAGCTTTATCATTTATGACATTCTTTAGGATCCCATTTGTGGAGACACTGAGATAGTGTAGCACAGTTTGTTTTTTGTTGTTGTTGTTGTTGTTTTTTAAGATTCATTTATGCATACAGAGCTGGAGTAAAAGCCAGAGGTTCAAGGGCTGTGAGAGGATTCACCAGAGCCTGTGTGGGGAGCAGAACAAGCAGACTGATGAAGTGCACTGCTGAGGGGACCAGTAGGTGAGACAAGAGAGGTCTGCTGAGCCACATGGGTCACCTTTGGGGCGGGGATCAAACTGGCATGAAAGCAGCCATGGCCAGCTTTACAGGGCTTTTGCATGGTACAGAGATGCCAGAGGAGTCTGCCCAGGAAGATGGTATTCCCTAAGAGCCATCTGGATCATGGCACTATCTGATTTGAGAAACAGAATGAAATAGATAAAAGCTTTGAATGATAAGATCTTCATATCCTGCTACTCGGTTTTGTTAGCAGTCTGATAGAAATGGTGAGGGAAGATTCGAGCAGCTGATGTAGTTTGAAGGACAGAGAGAAATCTGGTAACTTGATACATTTCCCAAAAGATGAGCAGAATAATTCAACAAAATCCTTATATATTACTATATAGTAATCACAGCTCTTGGTTTAGATAACAAGGTGAGCTGGTGGATTTGGACATAATACTGAATATCAGTTTCTGTTTTTTTTTTTTATTTTGTTCTGTTTAGTTCTATTTTTATGATCAGTCGGTTTTCTTTTACATTCAACTTATTTTCACTTTGCCATTGTTAATTCTGAAAAAATAACAATGGTATATTCAATATTTCAATTATATTTACATAGTTGTAGTTTTTTTTTTTTAGTGTATTCCTACAACATCCAACTTCCTCAAATGACTTATTAGAGAAATATAGTTTGTGGCTTATTGCCTAATTATATTGACAAATGGTTTGGCTGGCACTTTCTTTTTCTTTATAGACTGTTCTCAATTCACATTTGCAAATTTATAGGGAGAGGGTGTATACCTAGTGATATAAATAGTAAAAATTATTTTCTTATGTATTTTTCTGACTTCTTCCTGTTGTTTATATTTGAAGGCTTGGAGCAGTTCGACCTTTGTTTATTAACACACAATAATAAAAATGTATTACCAGAACTTATTTGCAAGTGGGAACAAAAAATATTAAAATTACAGGTTTTCTTACTTTTCATAGGTTCTTTGGAATTAATTTGGAACCATGCTTCATACTCTTCATGAGGGATGAGAGAAATGCTATAGGTCCATTCCGAGAAAAGCAGTTAAAAGTAATGTCCTCTTCCATCTCTGTCTACTTTTTCAGTAGTGACCATGAATAGCATGTGCTGTGATGATTATGGAGCTAGATTCCAACATCAAGCTCTAGAATTACTGCATGGAAATATACTTTGGAGGGTATCCTAGCCAATATCAGGATCTCGTGTAAGAGTAATAGAAGGAAAGACACCTTGATAGGGTTATAATGTTTAGCCCTTCAGGTCCCATTAGTTACACTGGCCAGGATGAATACAAACACCACAAAGATGAATTATACTGGATAAAAGTTCACACAAACATAAATACTGGAAGAGTGTTGGTGAAAGAGGAAACAAAACAGTCATCTCATGAGAAGATGAGGCTGAGTGGCCAGTGGAAAGGTAAGCTTAAAAAAGAGGTAGTGATGGTAATAATGAAAAAGAGGGAAAAAAATATTCCTGGAAGAATTTGCAGATAGAATTGTATCATAGGACTATGATATTAGTTTAGTCTTGTTTTCATTTGATGTACAAAATATCTTGATTCATAAGGATAATTAAGAAGATATAAGAAACTACATTACCAATTTTGTCAACTTTTTTACTCTAATTTAAGATCTTTTTCAATTTCCTTTCCCTAAAATAATTACTGTACAGGTTTCCTTGGTGGCACAAGAGATTAAATCTCATCACTTTGAAGCTATCTGCAGCCACTACAGCACTAGTTTGATCCCTGGCCTAGGACCTATCCGACCCAGTCTGTCTCTGGTGAATCCTCTAACCACCCCACTCCTCTGGCTTACTCCAGGTCTTGTATACATGAATAAAATAAATCTTAAAAAAAATAATTACTGAGTGACCCAAGATCCATCAGGGAACAAAGTGCATAAACTAATTAAGATATATAAGGAAGGTTGGGAAAAACAACTTATTACAAAGCATTGCACAGTGTGAACAAATAACCAAATCTCATTGTCCTCTTCTTTCTAAATATGTTCAGAATTCTTTTAAATAACATTAGGCTTAAAAGGATATTGTGAAGGATCCTGTTGATGCAATCTGTATGATGTCAGTTTCCTGGAGTAGTTGGTAGGGTGGCAAAAAATGAAGACTAGAATGCAAAGCCAAGCAGAATATATGCAATACCATCCACATCTTACATTTTTAATTGTCTAGTTTTTTTTTTCATCTCCATGAAATATTCTTGTCTGCACAGATAATGTTCAAGTTTTGAACTGTACTTGTGATTGTCACCACAAGATGATCTATGTGACTGGCCAATAAAGCTAAATAGAGATATTCTGAATTTTTGATTATATATGTGTGTGTGTTTAAAACATACTGTGTGTGTGTCATACATATACATACATATATACATACATATTTGGGTTTTGCACTAGCCAAAAAGCTATCTAAATGAGAATGTATTAACAAACTTTATTTTAGTTTTTTTAAAAAAATAATAAATATTATATCTAATTGCATGCACTTTTCACCACACTAAGATTCTATTTCTTAATTTGGAGGAAGGACAAAGGAATTTTATGAACTGCAGTAAATAGTTTGTCTGTGCTGGACATTTAGCATAAATATAGATGTGATCATGTGAGATCAGAATCAAAAAACTTCTGAAAGCATTGTAGTATACTAGCTAATTATCTTTGGCATTGTAGACTAGCTTATCTTTGTAATAAATATTTGTAGATAGCTAAAAGATACATGATAAATAATGTTGATAGAGATACAAGATGATGGAGATTAACTCTGTATCTTTCCATAATTATTTAAGTTCAATTTCATTAATATATAAAGCTTTACTTTGCTTTACTTATCAATGTATTTACAGATTTATCAATTACTTTACAAAAATATCTTATTAAATGTTTAGGAATTGTTTAAGCCTCTGGTTTCTTAGGAATGTGTGCAATTTTTAGATATTTAAAAAATTATGTTTTATTTATTTAAATATGTAATATGCATGCATTAAAAATTCATTGTTTATTCAGAATATTTGAAGCTACCAATGCTAAGTGTAAAAACTAGCAAAAAATAAAATACTGTGAATCAGCCAATATAAGAATGATATATGATAAATCCTCCCACTTTTGGTCTTTTTTTATTCTAATGCCACCGGTGATCTATTTTTACTTAAGCTTATCCATCATTCTATAGAGACAACTATATAAGCTATAAAGTCAAACTTGATATTTCATTTTCTTTACTCATATTTTTACATTTTCCTACCTTGTCATGCAATTTTATTGTTTCAAATACAATTAGCGCTGATAAATTTATTGACACTCTACAAAACAAACAAAAAAATGTTCAGTCTACCCACTCAATTTTTTTAACATATTAGTTAATATCCTTTTGAGAGCTGGCACAAATTTAAACTGCCATAATCGATATATGCAATTAAGCTATATATGAAAAGTAAATAAGATTTGTAAATATTTCCAAAGTCTCTTTATATGAAAAAACTCATCATATTTTTCTTTTTTTAATAGTAAGTATAGTTGGTTATACAATAGTGAAATTTTTAAGTCTAACTTTGATTTTTAAATATTTTAAAATAATTGCTTTTCAGATTTTGAGGTCTTTAAATTTAGATATCAATTAAAACTTGTATAATTTAGTATCTGAATAAATTAAGTACTAGGTATTTTAGATACAGAGATGAGGAAAATGCAATTCAGATTGTAGAGCCCAGAGATAAAACCTGGGGAAGGAAAGATACCAAGGAAGCACAGATTCGAGAAATATAGAAGAGGCAATACTTAAACATGGGCACAAGATTTAAGTGAATTGAGAAAGATAAGGATTTGTGGATTAAAAGACTTCACTGTCTTCTGGGCTCAAGTGATGAGAAAAGAGTTATCAGCCACATTCATGAATCTTAATGATAAATAGAAAAGTTTGCAAGTGTCTGCACAAAAAATATATGTTTTGAATGAAGGAAACATCCAACAGAATAGTATCTGACCCCTGAACTCAAATGTTGTAAGCGTGAGGCTTGAATGGTATCAACAGCCTATTGAGAGAAAAGTTTGCAAACTCTGAAATCTTATCTGTCAGGATGAAAGAAAGATACCAAAATATAGCAAGAGCAGGCAGTATATCACCCGGGTACCCATCTGAGCAACATTCATGAAAAGATATACTTATCAAAAAGAGATGAACCGTAATAGCAACCACAAGATAGGAAAGAGGAAGAGAATAAAAACTGGTAAGTCATCAATCACATTTAGGGAATTTTTTTTTTTTATTAGATTTCCCATTCATTTCTTGCGGCTCTGATTAAAAGCCACAAAACAATTACCAATCAATATAATATAATAGAGATATGATATGGGAAATAAACAAACTCCCTGGTGGTGCCATGGGCTATGTCCAACACTATTAAGCTATCATCAGCCACTACAGCATGAGTTCATTCCTCTGCCAGGGAGGTGACCTACATGGCACGGCAGACCTCTCCTGACCTGCCCTCTAGTCCCCTCAGCAGTGGATTTCAGTAGGTCTGTCTGTTTTGCTCCCCACTCTGTCTCTGGTGAATCCTCTATCCCCCCACATCTCTGGCTTATACTCCAGTTCTTGTATGCATAAATAAATAAGTCCTCAAAAAAAAAAAAGATTAAAAAAATACATTTATTTATGCATACAAGAACTGGAGTATAGGCCAGAGATGTGGGGGGTGAGAGGATTGTATGCATAACTACATATTCTTTTAACAAAGAATAAGAATACTAGTTGTTTATTTTTTTTGAAAGCATAGCAATCTCTAAAAGGGTATAATTTTCGGCCCTCCCTGGTGGCGCAGTGGGTTAAAGCACAGTACTGAGAATCTAAAGCCGCTTCAGCATGAGTTCGATTCCCGCCTGCCCCAGAGGTGACCACATGGTGTGGCAGACCTCTCCTGACCCGCCCGCTGCTCCCCTCAGCAGTGTGCTTCATCCATCTGCTTTGGTGAAGCCTCTCACTGCCCCTGAGCCTCTGGCCTGTACCCCAGTTCTGTATGCACAAATAAATAAATTAAAAAAAAAAAAGGGAAAAAAAGGGTATAATTTTCTACAAGTTGAAAATGACTTCCCAGAGTCACACAGTTTAGTAAGGAGCCTAACCTGCTTAATTTGTACATGCAAATTATCTTTTCACATGGAAAGTTTGTATGTGCAATTATAGAACCTGTACTGAAATTCAGTCTTAAATGCCAGAACTATTAATCTGCTCCACCAGAAAACTTTACAGAGTTTATTATTATTATTATTATTATTACTATTACTAGGGGAAGTTTTATTTAGCAAAATGTGACAAAATGCGACTTGTTTCAATATCAAAAAAATTTTCAACAAAGAGGATTCCTACTCTCCATATTTTGTAAATGCATATACATCATCAACAGTACAGTTAAGATTTTACCAAAGCTACAGGAATTCAATAAGGGCCACTAAGAACCTTAATGACAGGCTATCTTTGAGACCACTAAGGTCTCAATAAGAACACAGAAAAACTTCTAGTGCAAGACAAAGCTTGGCAACACTCGTTACTGATCTTTGATGGCATCAGAATGTGTGTAGGGCTGAGGCATAGTTGGGAGACTCATGTGCTTTCTGAAATAGAGTAATTAAGGAGCTAGTCAGCTCTGAGCAGTGAGGTCATGTTCATGGTAGATGACTGAAGAAACTTCCTATGGAGAAATAGCACTTTTAACCCACTGCCTTCTCCCTGGTATATACATCCCACTGTCCCTTGCTTTATTTACATGCTTTTGGAAAAACCTAAGCCAAGTTCACAAAGCTGCTTTCTCAAGGTTGGCAGAAATATTAATATTAAAAAAAATCAATAATGTGAATCTTCCTCCCTCAAAAATTCTCTATGTTTAGAGATCATCCTTTACTAATGTATATATTATTTTTACCTTTTAAACAAACACTCTTATTTTGGCAATCTGCACCAAATTATAGCTCAAAAGCACATGGCATTTTACTGAACTTTAAATAACATCTAAGTCAGTATTCTGAGTATTGTGTAGTTTAGTGCATAGCTTTCTTTCTTTCTTTTTTTTTTTTTTTAAGCAGTGGTGACTTAATATTTTCCTAAAGTCATAATTCTGTGTGGATATTCTCATGTTCTGTGTGGATATTCTCATATCAACAAAGGGATTAAATTATATTTAACAAAGATTTATAATAACAGTGATTTTCTGCATCTTCTTTCTTGGGAAATTGTCTGGTCATTAGAGATAATCTTTGAAACTGCCCAATATACCAGTTGTTTAATTTACTTGAGTACCCTATTTCTGGTTAATCAAGATGAAAGTAAATCTACTTTATTCATTTAAAATAGCATGTATATTTAATATAATATATTATGGTGGTTTAAGCTCTTCCTTTCTTAAATTTAAATGAATAGAATGTTTCTTTAAAAATCACATTTACATACTAAGTAATTTGCAATTAAATTATGTGCTTTAATGTTATTCCTACCTACCTTATTATCTGAATTTAATTATTAGTGATCACACTACACATTTAGGAAATAACATATCAACTCATACTTTTCAAACTGAAAATAGGAAGAAACTTTTATATTAATGTAATGTTTAGAATCACCTACAAAGCTAATGTCATTGAAAGACTCTAAAGAGTTACTGACCATCTGCAAGAATTCATAAGTCACAAAAATTCACTGCAAAGATATTAAGGAAGAAGCAAGATAACTGCAGATATGCCATAGAGTGCAGATGGGCCTACCCCAGACTACTATCCCTCATCAGGCTCTATGAACCCAAACAACCGATTTATATCTGTGCCTTTATCAGGAGGAATCACACATAAAGATTTATTATCACCTCAAAAAGGCAGCAGTGTCATGCTGAAAATGTCTTTGACAATTTCATAGATTCTGAAAACTTAAATGTATGTATGCAAAGTAGTAATAATGAGTCTTTGAAAGAACAATAAAATACAAGGACCGATGCTTGCATTTGAAAGGATTCCTGGGGCTCCTGGTGGCACAGGAAGTTATATCTCAACACTATGAAGCTATTAATAGCCACCTGCAGAACAAGTTCTATCCCCAGCCAGGGAAATAATCCACATGGCACAGCAGACCTCTCTTGTCTCCCCCACTGCTCCCCTCAGCAGTGTATTTTAGTACATCTGCTTGTTCTGTTCCCCACTCTGTCTCTGGTGAATCCTCTCACCAGCCTCCTACTCCCACACCTATACCACAGCTCTTGTATGCATATTTAAATGTCTTTTTAAAAAATTAAAAAAAAAAAAAGATTTGTGGGGCCTTTCCGGTGGCCTAGGGGTCTATTACCTCTAAGGTCTGAGTTAGATCCTTGGCCAGGAAGCTGACTCACATGTGGCACATCAGACTTCTGTCTTGGCCACTGCTTCCCTTAGCAGAATATCTCAGTAAATCTGCCACTTCTGTTTCTTACTCTGACTCTAGTTTACACAAAAATAAATTTAAAAAAAATTAAAAATATACAAATGAAAGAAGTCATATTGAATAATCAGTAAAATATATCTTTGTCATTTTTCCCAGTTAATTTTTAGTCTTAGGTACACTGCTGAACTTTAGTTTCATTTTTGTATTGACTACTATTACTTCCTTGCCTTATAACTGGTGTGCATACTAATTCCACTATATTCCTGTCATTATTATTGAGATTCCACTTAATGTCTCATATTCATGTTCCTAAAACAATAAAACTAGCTTAATCATTCTCTGACTCTTTCACTTCCATTCTTTAGATAATTTTATGCTTCTAACTTGCATAGCTGCTATTAAGCTTAAGAGATAGTAAGGTACTTTTGGGCAAAATGATATTAGCAATAAATTGGCTTTAACATGGAAATAGTTTCTGAGAAGTTATACTATCCTTGAATACACACAAGATTAATGTATTAAAAATGTTCCTAGTCTCACTGAAATTATGTGCGAAGTTCCTTTTGTTGTTTTTTCTTAGAGATTATTTTCTCCTCTATTGCAGCTGTTTATGTAGCAAAAAATAAATGTAACAAAAAAATGCATGGGAACTTACAAAGATAAGAATCATATTTAAAGAAGGAGGTAGAAAAGAGATGTAACAAAAAATAGTCTCAGTGCTTCCTCCTGTGCCCATATGAGGAATGGTGAGGACATTCTGCATTGCTTAGAAGAATATATTGCCTGGCTTAACATGAGGGAGCTTAGCCTCTGGGAAATGACCACTCACAGGTGTGTTTGCCACTGGCATATGAAACACTTTTGAAAAAATAAACTCTCAGATCTGAAATATGATGTAAATTGGTACTTAAAGCCAGTTAGAAGAGCATCACATAGACACAATACTCTTTTGCTATATCCCATCCGCAAGATGGGTCAAAATGGAATTTAGATAGTTATTTCTCTCATCATTTTTCAAAAAAACAAACAAGCAAACAAACAAAAAATAAACAAAATAAAAATCAAGTATATTTTACCCGAATTGATGTCATTGCAGCAAAGATTGTGACAACAGGAACCACAAGATAATCTCAGCCCAGAGTTCAGTAATAGTTTTTTTTTTAAGGCTTATCTTATAAAATAAATAAACATCCTACTCTATAATATTTAGATTTAATAAACTAATAAAAATATATTAAAGGTAGACATCTGAGTTTGGGTTTTGACTAGGATTTAGTGACTGAATTAGTTTTTATATTTTGTCTCTGGCTTCAAATAGGATCTCACTTGAGATACAAACATATATGTATAAATACACACATACATATGTGTATATATATACATATATTTATACTTACACATACACATATATGTATATGCACAGATACACATATATAGGCACACATGTGTGTGTGTGTGTGTATGTGTGTGTGTAATCACTCATTTTTTTTTTCAAGTTGGTTTTGGTTCCTATTTAGTCTGCTGGAATACTCTTCTACTTTTGGCATTCCATGGAAGTCTCCTAAATGTTGGAGTTAGTGAAAAATGGGAATCCTTGCCAGGGGCAGAAGAACTGTTTTTTCAGCCCATGCCCCTTGGCTGGGTGTTTAATCTGCCATGTAGACAATCACTCTTACCCTCTACTGTCAAGTGTGGGCACCAGATAAAGTATCAGATTGGTGCTCTTCCACTGAAGTAAGTGAAAAGGCTAAAATGAAATTTCAAATGTCTGTAAATTAATGATTCTAATGAAAAATATGAATGCAATCAAGTGTTATGATGCATTCTTAATTTGTAATGATTGACAGAGAAAGAAAATTTTATTGACAGTCTGAGATTCTGACTCCATATAGATAGAATTATAAAATTATGAATTGCAGTTACTGACATATAATCTAAATAAAAAAAGGTTCAGGGACCCCCTGTTGGTGCAATGGGTTAAAGCACTGCACTACAAAGCTAGCCACAGCCACTTCAAAAGTTCCATCCATGCCAGGAAGGTGACCCACATGACACAGTAGATCTCTCCTGACCTGCCTGCTGCTCCCCTCAGCAGTGTACTTCCTCAGTCTTGTTGTTCTGCTCCCCACTCTGTCTCTGGTGAATTCTCTCACTGCCCTTGCACCTCTGGCCTGTAACCCAGTTCTGTATGCATAAATAAATAAATCTTTATTAAAAAAAAAAAGTCCAACATCAAGCGGGGATTTTCTCTACTGACACAGTGTAAAATGATGAAATCCATTTTGAATACCTTGTACACATAAAATTATGTTTCCTTCATCAAGTTTTCCCATTATATAAAGAATTAAAAGCACTTTTTTGATGCAATATAGGTTATGAATCCTTAAAAATATGATTACATAGTTTTTATTATCTGGAGGGAATTCCCATGTTTGAATAAAATAAATAAAATTTAATTTTAATTAACCCATTATTTACCATTGAAAACTGTTTAAAATTCTTACAAATTTAGGAAAGTTTAACCAATGCTGCATTTTATATAGCCAAAACATCCTGTTTAAGCATTCTCACCTTTGCAATCCAAGAAATTTTACTCTTATAATCCTTACACTATATAGATATATTTGTAATATTTAGTTTCCAGAAAACTATTAAAACCATTAAAATCATATAGTACATATCAGCACAGATATTTTCTTATTTCTAATTTCTTTCCTTGTCTATTTTATTTTGCTTTTTAAAAAATCCAGTCACATTTAGAATTCCAAGTTAAACTCCAATAAACAGAACATGAGCAGGGAAAATGGAGTTCCTTCCTTGACTCATAGTTTCACACTTTTATCTAATGTGTTGTGGATATATTTTTCACTGTCTATAATCTACTGCCAGTTTACACACATTTCATTTCCTGCAAAGACATTTTAAAACTTAGTACCTTTAGATTGTAATTTACGAGTAATGAAAAAAATTAAATACCCTTAATGAGTAAGAATAATTCCTCCTCTTATTGCATATATCCAATATGAACTATCTATTGATTTTTGGCACAGATGCAAGTTAATTAATATACACATTCAACAAATAAATATTTTAGCAATTTGCTGACATGCAGTGTGAAAAATAAGCTCAAGGAAATTGTAGATGAAACAAATAATGCACTGTAAACTATGTTGCATTATCCAGCGCTGTACAAGTAACTTTGTTAGAAGAAAGGTCGGTGAACTGTCCTTGGATTTATTGATCATTTAATAAAGAGGTTGATTTTTATCCAGAAATATCAACAGAATTTTTTGGGGGGCAAAGACTAAGCTCTTTCTAAAAAGATAAAGGGACATCTGAAAGGGTTTACAGAAATGAAATGGCATCACATATTTGAGAAACTGTGATTTGATTTGCACAGAAGACAGAGATGAGAAATCAGTGTGGACAAGTCACTATAAAATTTGGATGTTATCTAGAGATGAGAAAGGACTATAAATGGTTTTAAAGCAATGACATTAAATAATCAAATTCCTTTAGGAACAATTACTCAAATATTTAGTAGATAAATTAGAAAGGGGGAACAGAGAGGCAAAAAGAAAATAAAAGTATCATACTTTCACATGATAAATTAATAGAAACTAGCTAGAGATAGGGAGAAAAGGACAGAGTAAGTGCTGGCACCACTGAATCAATGAACATTCAGATGAATGAACTTTCACACTGAATCTCAGCTGTTAATTTCTGAACCATGGCTGAGTAAATTATGCCATTGCCAAGAGAGGAAATACATGAGAGATACCAGATTTTCAGTGGGTTTGTCAAGATGATGAAATAATGACTTCAATGTTAGTTTTAAGTTGACTAGCTTAAGGTGTGAGTAAAAGTCATTCTTATATAGGCACTTATATAGTGATATTTTATTTTATAGCTGTAAAATTATGGAGTTGGATGATACACTGATGAGTGAATTTCCAAAATATGCCTGTTGATGACCCAAAAAAAAGTCTCACAAAGAAAGTGTATCAATTTATGTGTGCATTAATGCATATATGTGTTTGAGTGTGCAACATAATCACACTGACTTTAATTTTCAATGTACTTAGATTGGGTCTACTTTCTTCTACCCAATATTGTTATTTTTGATTGCAGAAGTTGAAATAATGTGTATAAGATGGTTTGTTGCCTCTCCTTAGTACTTGTCAATTAAATAAATAAAAACTTATTTAAAGGGTAAAGGATTTGTTTATTCAAAGTTAGATTTCTCTTATGTAAGTATAACTTATTCTGAAAAGTTTCAATGGTTACCAATTTGCAAAAATGGTACATTAATGTAATCAGTAAATTATAAGGAACATGTAAATACACTGATTTTATGTACAAATGTTTTCACTTCAAGTTGTGTTAAAAAGAATGAATGTACAGTTAACAAAATATGTGTATATTTATCATAGTTTTATCACTGCTAAATATTATTACATTTTAAGTTAGCAGTTAATTTTGTGTTTTTTTAAATAAATATAATACAACTAATCAGACACATAGCAGCTTTTATTAGAGCAACATAAAAAACAAGAACATTAAGCTTATAACCTCAATCTGCAGGAAATGAGAATGTATATAGGACATATATAAATTTAGTCAGAAAATTTTCCAAGTAAAATAAAATTACTTAAAAAAAGGAAACAACTTGAAAAATGATCTTATTTCAATATTTTAAATTAGGAATGCATTTCTGGGGTTTTTATTTATGTATGAACTAAATAAAATGAAGGGTATAATTTAAAGTGCTGCTTAGAGCCCTCTAAGTGTAAAAAAAAAAAATGTAAAATCATCTTTTTGCTATAAGAACTGAAAATAAAGTCTTAAATTAAGCAAAGTGAGTGATGATTTCTATAAATGTTTGTATTTTCAATGTGGTATAATGATGCCAGATTTTACTATTGATGATCTTCTCTAAGAAGATATAGATTATTTTATTTTTTAAAGTTTCATTAATTTATGCATATAAGAACTGGGATAAGGCCAGTGTGTGTGTGGGGGGGAGGGGTAAGAGGATTCACCCGAGCAGAATAGGCAGATCTATGGAAATAACATTGTTGAGGGTAGCAGGAGAGGTCTGCAGCACCATGTGGGTCACCTCCCTAGTCAGGGATTAAACTCATGCTGCAGTGGCTACAGATAGCATCATAGTACTGTGCTTTAACCCCTCAGGCCAGCATGGAGAGCTCTATAAATAGATTGCTTTATATAAATTTTGGAAATTTAACTATTTGCCATATGAATGTGGGAGAAGCTTGGAGAAAAACATCGGGCCACCTAAGTATATTAGGTGCTTACAGAAATTATTTGTAACAGGAAACAAGATGGTCAATTTCTACAACAAAATAATGAGGCCTCAGGAATTTCATATGTTGGCATATGACGATATGTTTATGTAAATAAAATGGGGGAGAAGGAACCACAAACAATTCTATTTTCTATAAATGTCATTTGCCAGGGAGTTCTCTGATACTACTATTAATAAATTGTATATGTACAATAGGCCATCATGATCATACTAAGAGAGGTGCATTCATGAATAATAAAAATGATTTTTAAAAATCTGGAGAGAAAAGTAATTCAAGAGTAAATCAGAGAACAGATTTTTTCATCAGTGTTGTTCATTTTATATCAAACACTTTACCTATTTGACAAAGTCCAAAAAACCTTTTTCATATAACTTCAGTAGGTTTTAATTACTTATAATATAAAAAATGTGATATTATTAATATGCTTCTAATTCCTGTATTTTGAACATTTAGTTGTGTTATTTGAGTTTGTTTAGGTATCTGCTGTATACCCAGCAATTAGAACAACACTGAATATAAAAATCTAGCTTAATGAGAAAAAAAATTATAATAATTTTCTTCAACTACAGGAATAAAAAAATAAACCTTCCTATTTAAAAATATTGAAGACCTGCAGGAAAGACTACTCTTGCAAATGGAAGGCTTGGGAGAAGTCAGTTATACCATCTAACCCCCAGGTTTCAGAGGTATATTTTATAGCCAATTCTTTACTTAGATTTCAATCTAAGGCTTTTCTGCCCTTCCTGTTATTTAGTTTCAATTAACAAGTTTACATGGGTGGGCAGATTCTAGGCTGGCCTCCACTTACCCCCATATTCTGTAATGCAAAGCTTTATAAGTGCCTTTCCCTTGAGTATTAGTGGGGCTTGAGATTTTCTTCTTATTAAGAAAAACAAAACAATAACAATAATTATATAAATAATGATGGGATATCACTTGCTCTATTATATTAATATAGTTACTTCTTGCTAGTTGGCCATGTGTGGCTCCTCTAGTTTTCAAGAAGTTAACTGACCAGTGTGGATGGCCAGGGGAAGGGGGAAGTAGTGAGTCCAACTGAGTGGTCTTTAGTTCAACAACTGAAATCTTAGATAAATGATGCTTCTAACACCAGGAATTATAAGGTAATAAAGTTGTGTTGTCATAGACATTAATTTTGTGTTAGTATGGTTAGTCATCACTATGTAATACAATAGGATGAATACAATATATAAATCATGTATAAATATATTCATATAATCATATATAAATCATATATATCACATATAAATATATATGATATCATCATATATAAATATATCATATCATATCATCGTATATAAATATATTCATCAATACATACTAGCTAAATATGTGAGATCAGAAGTTACTTATTACAGCTAACTCATATTCTGACTAAATCACTGATAAGAATACAAATTGGAATGAAGGAATAAATGATTTAAACCCACAAACATGCATTTATATTTTACAGTGCAATTGCAGATTATGCCTGAAACAATTATCTTCACACAAAATGCATGTTGAAGCAGTAGCACAGACTATCCAATTTGGTCTAATTATCAGTCACATTTTCTTTATAAATTTATACAAAACACAATGAATCAACAATTTTTATCTATGTCTTTCTGAAAACATCAAGGAAATGGAACTAATTAACTCTGTGTTAAATTTACATTTATCTGAAAGGACATATTTCCTAATTCCATCTTCAAATGGAAATATTATTCCAATAACAAGCTAGCAAATTTTATTTTAAAAGTAAATAGATGATAGATAGATAAATTGTAGATCAATAATAATTATAAACTGATTATAAAAAATATATAAGTAAATTTATCTTTATCAGTTTTCCAGGAAGATCAATGGTGTATATCAAAGATAAATCTAAAATACACATAAGACAAAAGAGCCTTGCTTGTATTACACTTGCCATTACAAGCTTCCTAAGTAATTGAATTTGTTTCAATTTACTTTATTAGTCAATGCCTCTTCTTTATAAAGGTAGTAGTTAAGTTCTCCAAAGAACTAAGTAAGATTCTTTTTTTTTTCTTTTTTGAGTGTATTTTTTCCCTGTCAGATAAAAGTTAAATTAGACTAATTGCTAAAGCTGAGGACTAAATTTCATAAACCCAAGTAGAGCCTCTTTGTCAGAGTCAAAATATTGAACCAGCAAATTACAGATGCATTAATAATAGATGAATAGAAAAATATTAAAAAGAACAGCATGGATGATGGAATAAAAGAATAGCTGAAAGAGGCACAAAAGGAAGCAGAGCTAGGAAACGTTACCTCTGTGGCATCTGCTTAGACAATTCAGACATTTTAAAATTCCCACTGTCATTTTTCTATAATTTCTCCTCAGTATGATGAGCATTTGCTGATGCCTGAAACTGAATACTGAAAAAAATCATGGATGCTCTTTTCTAAAGAAGAATAAGGAATTGCAATGAGAAAAAAATACGTTTCTACGGAATCAATAATTACTGGGACCACGAGGAGATGCCAAATTTTGAAGTTTTATTATGTTCTGATTATCTTTTATTTTTATTTCAATGCAGCTTCCACCACTTGATTAAGAAAAGTAGTATTTTTTAAATTTTAATTTTCCCACGTATCACACACTGAGGTTTTCAGAATTATCTTTCACCAAAGTGCACTATTTAGCAGAGATGTTTAAGTGTATACAAATATAAAAAACAATGCATTAGTAAACACAATAATAAAGTAGTCTTTGTCTTTTATTTTGAGGCATCATGCCAGAGTGTTTAAAATAGCTTTAAGTGAATGATATGTACATTTACATTAACAAGGAAATTACACTGGGATTAAGTTATATTTATAATTAAGCATTGCTAAAATAAAAAATTAAATATGCCTAACAAGTATATTAAGTTAATCTAATTAATTGATCAGATTAATAGTTTAGTGTTATAAGCAAAAAAACATATTGCTTATGTCAAAAACTGAGATAAAAAATTAAAATATTGATTTAATTAAACATTTTGTACAAATTAGTTTAAAAATACTAATGAAAATCTGTCACTTCTCTCAGTTTAGCCTGCTATAGATTGTACATACATAAAGTTATGGGACTTTATTTCCTCCTAGTTACATGCCTGCTCTGTGATTATTTAGACAATTTATTCTTTGGAAACAAATGTTTCATTAGAAATATGAGGTTTAAATAAAGCAATATAGGTTACACATTTAGCAAAATAAGTGATTAATACTATAAATTCAGTAAATGTTATCAATATTAGTATAATGAGCTAGTTCTACTAAGTTATAGTTACATTTAATCTGATACATATATAGCATTAAATAGTTTATGCTGACTTTTTTCTCTCAAGTTTTACTCTTGATTCAAGGACACAAATACAAGTAAATATATTAATATCTCGGATATTGCAGAAGCTGTTAAAACCATAAATGTGTGTGGATGGTATGACAATGACTGCTTTGATAGTTTGCAGTAGAGAATTGAGTTTCTGAAGTTGAGAATTCATGATATCACAATAATTGTTGGTAAAATTTAGATGAGAAGTCAAGATAGGAACTTTTTTTTTTAATTTCAAAAATAATAATGTGGGTGTTTTGTACTGAATGACAATTAGAATAAGATCAAAACTGAACAATATTGGGCATTGAGGGTCTGCAAAATTTTTGCATTTTTATAATAGAAAGGAAATCATTACACAGTATTTTAATCAAAGGAAAAATAAATATAACTATTTTTTTTGGTTTGTTGTAGTCCACAAACTTGTATAATACATTGTAGGTATAGTCTAATTGTATAAATAGACATAATATGAATGGACATATATAGCTGCTAGAAGTCTTGCAGCTAACCTATGTGTGATCTAGTCAGGTATAAAGAAATAACTCTGGTCAAAACATTCTTATATTGAGAGATTGCTGCATTATTATATGTATATGTATTTTTTAAAGATTTATTTATTTGTGCATACCAGATCTGGGGTGCAGGCCAGAAGTGCAGGGGGTGAGAGGATTCAGCAGAGACAGTGGAACAGAATGGGCAGATAGACTGAAATCTACTGTTGAGGGGAGTAGTGGGTGAGACAGAGGTCTGCTCTGCCATGTGGGTCATCTCCCTGGCCAGGGATCGAACTCCAGTTATAATGGTTGCCATTGCTTCATAATGCTGGAACTCAACCCCCTGCGCCATCAGGAAGTCCCTTATATAAATATACATATGTTTTAACTGTGTTCTCCCTGGATTGTTTTCCCTGTTTCATTTGTACCACTTCAGGGCTAGAAGTTTTTTTTTGCTTGCCTACACAGATACAAAAAATGTAGTTCAGAGAACAAGTTTTGGAAGCTTGCCTTTGAGAATGCAATGATTAGCTTTCATGACTAAACACAGACAGTCTGAAGAATTGGCTTAGGAATTTATTACACTTCTTGTTTTCATTGATATAAACAAAGCAAGAACCAAGGCTAAATCGCTCAACAAATTTCCTTGCCTGTACAAGAGAGGAGGCTAGTCTCTCAGGTAAATACAACAGGACCTTCACCAGTTTCATTCCTTGCCTCAGATATGCCTAAATAAAGCAACTGCCAGTCTCCTCTGAGAAAGAGAAGTTTATTATCTGCAGATAATGAAAACAAAGAATGTGAACTCCTTCACAGACTGTCTACCTAGCTCCTCTGGGTGGACCCTTCAAGGAGAAAAGGGGCAGAAAAGAGACAAGGGAGCTTTTGGAATTGGATGTTGGAGACATTAGACCTGGTTACCTGCCAATCACTTCCATGTCATCTGAGTATGTTCAGGGAGTTCCTGCTTGCACATGTGTGGCAGGTTCAGGAAATATTAGCTCAATTTCTCCTCCAAGCAGAGATTTTAGCATCACAGGAAGTTGGTATTGAATTTGGAGTTAGGGATTCTGATTCTGGCATATTCTATCTTTTCACACACTGGTGAGCTGCACATTCTGGTTAAGGATGGTGAGAATCTGGTTATCTCTGCTGACTGAAATACAAGGCTAGTAAGAAGTGTTTGCCCTCTGAACATATCAGAAGGGGTAGCTTAGAAACATTGTGTTGTTTGATGAACTACTCAGGGACTTGACCTGCTTTTAAGGGGTTAAAAATTTAGTCAAATAGTGTTGATTTTGATAAATCCCAATTGTCTAGCCTGTGAATGAACAGCTGGAGGCTTTACTGTTCTGTGTTCCAGGAATTTGAAGCTCTCAAATTATCTGCCTTACCCAAGTGTTGCCAATTTTCTGAGGTCCTGTTTTGATAACTGGTAGAGAACCTCAGATCATTGAATAACATCTTTCATTATAATGTAAATAATGAGAAGGCAAATGGGATTCATTTGTGGTTAAAGGCACCTGAAAAAATATTCCTGGAGGATTTCTGATAAACGCTGCTGAAGTCAATAAATTCCTAAGGAACCAAAACTGTATCTGTCCTTAGATTTTGTATGATTATGCAAGAAAATGTATGCTCATTGTTTATATTACATAGAATTTTTTTATGAAGGCAGAATTATCAGTATATCTAAACATAGGGAGTAAAAAAATAAAGGTAGTATTCAGGGTCAGAGCTGTCATGTAGGGTTTAGTACCTGTGTGATGATGACACACTATGTTCTAAAAAAATACAGTCTCATTGAAGGACCAGGCACATGGCAGGTGGGGCAGTACCAGATATATGAAGGCAATGTTGGAAATACTATTGTACATGTTTAAAAGAGCAGTTAGGGTCTTTCTGGTGGCACAGGGGTTAAAGTTTCAGAATTATTAAGCTAGCACCAGCCACTGTGACAAGAGTTCAATCCCCAGCCAGGGAGCTGACCCATATGACACAGCAAGTGTGTTTCTGTAGATGCACCTGTTCTGCATCTGCTCCCCACTCTGTCTCTGGTGAATCCTCTCACCCTCTGCACCACTGGCCTACACCCCAGTTCTTATATGCATAAAAAAATAACAAATGCATCTTAAACAAAATTAAAAGATGTATTTAGAATAAAAACTTAGGAGTTTGTTGATAAACGTGAAGAGACCACTGGCTTCAGTCTTGCTTTAACGGAAGAGTAATAACTACATATAAAAAACAGCATGAAAGGGCCCTCCCTGGTGGCGCAGTGGGTTAAAGCACAGCACTAAGAAGCTAAAGCCACTTCCGCATGAGTTCGATTCCTGCCTGCCCCGGAGGTGACCACACGGTGTGGCAGACCACTCCTGACCCGACCGCAGCTCCCCTCAGCAGTGTACTTCATTGATCTGCCTGTTGCTCTGCACTCTGTCTCTGGTGAAGCCTCTCGCCACCCCTGAGCCTCTGGCCTGTACCCCAGTTCTGAATGCACAAATAAATAAATCTTAAAAAAAAAAAACAGCATGAGAAACTAAATTTTGTTATGATCACAAGCATGTATGCTGTTACTTATCTCCCCAGCTCATTCTCCCCTGACCTCCTCTAGGAATGACATAGTGGAAGTAATGAAGGAAATTAGAAACACTTTACCAAAGGTAAAAGCAGATGGCCACATACAGAGGTTAAAGATATTGAGATCTCATGGTCAGACCATCATGAGTCTTTCTGTGCCGACATATCATAAAAGTGACAAACTTCCTATTTTAAACTAAAAACAGCTCTTTACAAGTAAAAAATCCTTTATTTAAAATATCAAGATGAAATGCATGTTTTTGAAAACAAAATTACTTTTTCCATTTATATAAACATGTCCTCCTGATATTATCTTTTATAAGAGTCTGCTTTGTGTGTGCATGTATTACTTTGACACTATAGAACTATGTGATTGAGAAAAGAACCATACTTCCTTAAAATTTCAAACAATTATTTTCTCAAAATAAAAACTATTAAATAATACAAATTCTCTACTTCATTTCTCTCGTTTGTTTGCCTTTCCATGTCCATTTAAAATCTATTACCCAAATAATTTGTCTAATGAAAAATTCTTTTGAGACTTTGGGTGTCAGTTCTAATGTGCAGAGAGAATGAAAATTGTCACCATCATCCTCATAACATGAAAATGCTGGACAAATTGAAAATCAATGACTTCTTTTGGGCTCATCAGAGAACTAGCTTTTCAGGGGAAAATGCCAATTTCAAATATGAAGAGACAGATACATCCAGAGAATCACAGACAAAATCAACTTTTAAGAACAAAATTTGCTGAAGATATAAGTGAGCAGAACATTGAAATGGTAATTTTGACATATTTCTGGAGACTGAGTGTGAGTTGTTTGAGACTGAGAAACTCCCATGGATTTCAACCCAGACGAGGGTGGGGGAGTGGTGACCATGTTGGGTTTTACCTCCAGGAATTCTGGTCTCTTCTAAAGGTGAAGATTTACAAAACACCCCCTATTGTCCTATTGGCCAGTTTCTCTCTATTTTGTAATGGAAAAAAAACCCAGATACTAAAAATTAGGAATAAGTGGAATGAAACTCTAATCACTGAGTTGCATTCCTTCTGAGGATGGTTTACTCACTAAATTGCATTCCTGCTTTAGAATTAATTTTTGTTAACTCACTGAATTGCACCCTCCTGTTCACACTTTATGATTGACTGATAATAAGCCCCATCTGCATTCCTAGGGACATTGTTGCATCCCTAATAAAATTATCTGTAACCCTCTGGGGTGGACAGAGGCATCAGAAACAAATATTTGCTGACTGCTGAGAAAACACCCTCCTGGGAAAGTCCTCTGGTTTTGAGTCCTCTCACCCAGATCACTTGGACCTACTGGGACCTGGAAATGTGACCCCAATATGCCCCCTTACGTTACTTCGTGGCTTACAAAATCCAAGCACGACTACCACTCAGGGCACAGTTCTAGCAGGAGAAGGAAAGAAAAATCTAAGTAAATATGCCCAGAGGATTCACCCTGCATGATGAAGTTCTTTCCAGGGGAAAGACAATATTAAATTTATGGTTATATCCTTGGTGTGCCAAGAGAGTTCACCCCTCTCCAGCCAGATCTAGTCTTTCTGACTGATCCAAAGGGCTTATGGATGCTTAGCAAATAAAAGCCAGGGAATCCAGAACATACACTGGGAATGTGATAACCAGAGATAAGTGCAAGGTCACTGGCCTCAAACATAGAGCCACTAAAATATGACATTTCATTGGAAGATTATGGTACACTCAGCCTTGACCCAGACATTACCGCTGCCAAAAAATACAGGTCAAAATAGTGCAGCAGAAAGATGAGAAGTACATTGGGAAATATAGTTAAGAAGAGAGACAAAAGCAAAGATATTCGAGGATACAGAAGCTCCAGAATCTGTAGCTTCTGGAAATACTAAACACAACTCCTATCAAGTTTAAAATGTATTCTCATACAGAATACCTATTTAACTAAGTTACTATTTTTTATACAATATGCATGCATTTAAGTTAAAAAAAAGATATATAAGGCATTTCAAAAGGCAAGTTAAAATATAGTCAGAAGTGACAAAACAAACATTATACCAGATTAACATATGACAACAATTTTGGAATTAAAATAACTATGTCAATACTAAAAAAACTATTACTATATTAAAATATGTATAGGAAAAAATAGATACCATGTAAGAACAGATGGGCAATTGAAGCAAAAAGATTGAAGTTCTAACAAGAGCAAAAATGAAATACTAAAACTTAAACATTTTAATGGAAATGTTTCCACAGGTCACTATACTCAACCTGGTCAAAAAAAAAAAAAAATCAGCTGCACTAAAAGAGGAGTGAATAGGGGCTTCTCAAACTGAAATTGCATGAAAGAATACAAACAAGAAGAAAACAACTAAATATCTGGGAATGCAGGGACAATTTTTAGTTTTAACATATACGTCATTGGAATGTTAGAAGAAGAAGAAAGAGTATGGGGCAAAGAAATGTTAGAAGTAATAGTGGCCACCATACAAGCATTTTAATGACATTAACATAAAAACAAAGCTCATCAAAAATTTGAGATGCATTGAAAACAGAACTTGGAGGAAAAATTTATAATCTTCAATGCACATATAAGAAAATAAGGTCTAAAAACATCAACTTATGCTTCTACCCTTAAGAAACAATATAAGAGAAAGAATAATTTAAGATTAAAGCAGAAGAAAATATATAATAAAAATAGAGCAAATAATCCATAAGAATTAAAAGCAGGAAAATAGTCAAGAAATTCAATAACTGAAAAAAGGGTCATTTATAAATGTCAAACAAAGTGATAAAACTGTAAACAAGCAAACCAAAAAATGATGAATAGACACTCTGTGATTTGTAGTTTACCACAATCATATTTTATACATAGTTTGATAATATATGTCCTTGGTGATATATAATAAGAATTATACAATTTTTTTCTTACTATAACATCTTTCACATCTGTTGTTCTCAAAATCCCCAAAATTCATATTTCTAGGTGATTAAATGCAATGTGTTCTCATGTATAGAGCAGAAAAATCTTTGAAAAAATTTAATTTTATATGTAATAAATTCTTATGGAAATTCACTACGTCCTAAAGACTAGAAATATACTTGAAGTGTATAAAGGGGTGAAAAATGGTAATAAGCATAAGCGTGTCAATTTGGGGCTATTTAAAGATCTGTATTAAAGGTCTTATGTGCTAGAGTATGTTTTATCTTGATGCAGCAGATGACAGAACCTATTTGGAAAAGGCAGAATTGGGGGTTTTGAGGTGCCCATCACCCATCCCTATAACAGGATGAGTAGCCTTCTCAAGGTGCACAGTGAGGAGCACAGCTAAAATTGTCTCTCCCTGCTGTTAAAAATGTTATAAATACCTAAAAATGAGTACATTCCTAACTAAAACAGACACATTGCTAACATATTTTTTCATAAGTTCCCTCCTTTATCTCAAGACATTTTCTTCTATAAAGCTGCAAGTATCAGGAAAACATTTTAAATATATGTATGTGTGTGTGTATGCATATATATGTATGTGTGTGTGTATGAAACTTTCTGGTGCTTACTAAGATGCTCATAAAAATCTCAATCTGGCATTTAAAAACAATAAGAATAGTCAGCTTTATTTGATAAACTATCAAATTACACCCATCCAAATTACACTTTGGGAACATACTGTCCTCATTTCCACTGATCAGTAGTGAAGCAAGCGAGAAAATTTTACTTATATTATTTGAAAGAGACTTATCATCTGCCAAAGAGGACTTGCTCTAATGTTAACAGAAGAGCAATAAAGAGATTTATGACTCTGAAGAAGATAAGAGTGGGGTCCATCTGCTATTATAGATCTGAAACAATTTTGAATAAAACTACCCACCCAAATTTTGGTCTATAAAAATGAGTTAGAGCAAATTATCAAGTTCAAATTCATTTTAGAAATGATAGTTCAATCCAACCTCCCCTTATTGCTACTTGAAACTTACTAGTGGATAAGAAAATATATGTTTCAAGGTAAATGGCATATTTTGAAGATTACTTTGCCTCATCCATAGCAAAGTATAAATAACACGTCTTAATATAGCACAAAGTACAAGGAGAACCTCTCAGATAAATTAACAGATATCAAGTAATTTTAGTAATGCTTTGTAACTATATCAATTGGAAAACATTTGACCATAAACAAACAGATTTTCCTCCCCATTGTCCCTTTTAAACAACCACTAAAACCTGCCAAAATGCCATGGGTTGGGGATTAAACTTTTTAAAATAGTTTTATATTCTAGAATAAAATAGTAGTAGACAGTTTACTCCATTAACACTTTTTTTTTAATCCATTAATCTCTGCATTCCAGAACTGCAATATAAGCCAGAGTTATGGGAGTGGGAGGTGATGGTGATTGGGGGGATGATAGGATTCACCAGAGGGAAAGTGGGGAGCAGAACAGGTGGATCTACTGAAATACACTCCATGTGGGTCAGCTCCCTGTCTAGGGATTGAACTTGAGTTGTAGTAGCTGTGGAAAGCTTCCCAGTCCTGAGACTTAACTACCTTGTACAACTCTGGGAGGTGTAACTCTGCTAATACTTTTACAATGTACATTAGCTGTTATGCAACTAAAATTTAATATCAGTATAATAAATGAATATATGCAACTGATGTGTATATTCACACTAAACTTCAGCTAAGAGATGGCTAGAAAATAATTTAACAATATTTAATATATTTTTTGTTTTATCTTGTTCCACTCAGTAGTATCATGATGAAAGTAAAAATAAAATAAAAATTACTGAAGTATCTTTAAGAAGTTGTACCATATTAAAGACATAATTACTCCATTCAATGCTGAAAACATTCTATGAATTTTGAAAATAATGCATAAATAGTTTGTTGAACACAAGCCAATTCATACATTAAAAAACAGGACCAGGATTTACACAATGATTATATTCTTCGGCATTACGATTAGTCAGGATTTCCCAGTGAAACATCATGCATTTTATTATATGTCAGCTAATTTACATTTATTTTTCTCTCAGCTGTGTTTTTATAAACATGCCACCCTTGTAAATTACTTCTTTTGGATTCAACTGTATTCAGCTCTTCAGCTATTTTTAATTGACTGATGCATTGTTTTGCCTATCATTTCTATATCCATCTATGCCTTTTTCACTGAAATTAATCTGTTTATGATTACAAATTTTAAAATTTTTTATCAAAAAAATTTCACTGTTAGATTCTGGTATATTTTGCTGATTAATGAATCTCAGTAATTCAGAACAGTATGGATCACATTGTAGAATTATATTAAATATATGCAAACATTTTATAAACAACTAAATAAGGGCTTTACAATCTACTATTATACACATTATACTTTATACTCCTTTACAAAAAGATATGTGTGTTACACTGGAATACAATGTTTCATGAAAAGTTTGAAAGATACTACAAAATTATTTATTAACCATTAACAGTCTATTAGTTTTAATGTCACTTTAGGATGTATCTAGATATGTGATTCCATGCTCAACAATATCTATTTATCTGTCACCTTATTGAAATATGTCCACTGTCAATAGATTGCCATTTTATCATTGAAAATATTAACTGACCTTTAAACTATTCTAAGGACCATCTATTAACACAATCTGAATCACACAGTTAAAGAAACATTAACAGCAAAGATAAGCTGCATATATAAAAAAAAAAGTGAAATGTGATGTAAAATATGAAGTCTATGTTCCAAAGACCTATGGCTCAGAGTTCCTGGTGACTGTCTGCAGGATGGAGTGGGTCACTTTGATGGAGGGATAGAGAATAAAAAGCTTGCAAAGCAGGCACCACAAGACCAGAACACTGACTCACACAATGCAGAGAGCTGGAGGAGGGGTAGACAGGATCAACATAGCCACTGACCCAGTTACAGGACTGAAATACTAGGAACCAAGGCACAGACCTAAGCATAGTGTCTGACTGCTGTTAGCAAACCCAGGTGAGGATGTGGAGATTGAGTGCCACTGTAGAATCTCTGGCCCTTTCAAATTCCACAGTCACCCAAACCCAATTACCAACAAAACACCCATAAAGAAACAAGCCCTTCAAAAGAGACTAGATGAGTGCAAATTCAGTACTACCAGAGGGCAGCCCTTCTGCCCACCTGTGTTGATGCAGGTGCTTTTCTTTTCACCAATCTTTTCCTTTTGTAGAGCAGGAGCTACAGGCCTTCTGCCAGCCTGTGCCTACACAGGGTTCCTTGCCACCAACTCCCCCCTCCTCTGAAGGGCAGCAGCCTCCTGCCTGCTGTGACCAGTACCTGGTGGGGCTTCTCTGCACTGACCTCCCTCAGCTGGGGCAGCTCTTCCCAAGGCTGCCCATCTGTGTATGGAACAACTCTCCTTGCAAACTCACTGATGCCTCTGAAAGGGGAGCTCTGGTGAAAATTTCCCAGGGTGAACCCCTGGATGCCACTCTCCAAATTCAACATCTCCAAAAATGACTACACTTTTGAGAGCCAGAATCCTCCCAAACCCTGCAGAAGCTTTAGCGCCACTCCACGGGTGTGGACTCAGTAACCGTCTGTCTCAAATTTGATACTTTTATTTGTACCAATTTTCAGAGGCATCATATCAAGTTTCCTGGTTATTCTGATAAGGGCAGGGACTTTTTGCAGAACCAGGTTTTTATCTGTCCTTGCTTTTCAGATTTCCATTCACCAGAGTCTTCAAAACAAATGGTTGATTTTCAATGGATATTAAGTCTCTTTATCCCAACTGCCCATCTTTTGATCAGTTATGCTCATTATAATGCCAGTACAGCTCCTCAGACAGGATCACCTCAATATCAATACATATGACATGCAGAGAACAAGTTGAGAAATTACATGACAGGATTTTTTGTGCTTTTGTGTGCGTTAATTTGAGAGAGAAATAAAAAATGAAACATTTTCATGGTCACTGGGTGTTAGCAACACTTTCTCTTCCCTGTATTTGGATGAACATTTATAAAACACATAGTGTCAATATTTACATGAGATTGCTGCCAAATCTTTAAGGTGTCCACATAGAAATGATATTTAAATAAGGAATACTTTTTTATTTTCTCTTATACTTTCCGAGAAATACTTTTAAATAAGCTAATCATTGACGTCACTTAAAATATACTTGATTATAAATTAGTTTTGTAGTCATCTGTGTGACAATAAAGCTGTTTAGTAACTTATAAATCTAATTTTGTCCTATTGTGGTTATATTAAAATAATTCATCATTCCATTCGTGTTGCAATCATCATAAAAATATCTTTAAACATTTTTGATCTTTACTGATGACCAAAGAATTTTATTTAATCTTCACGTTTTCTTAAGTTTGACATCATCTTATCTTTGATTAATCTGGTAACTTTACATATCACTTTTTCCTTCTTTATAACTTTTCCTTTTTTATACCTTCTAGCTATAAAAATATCTAAAATAAATCTGACCCTCATAGGCTGTTTATTTCATTTCAAAATTATGCTATCATAAAGAATAGTCTTTATGATAGCATTTTTGAAAAAGATAGTTTTAAAAAGTGCAGAAAATTACTATCGTTGACCTAAGAATATTTATCTATCACCTTTCTTCAGATTTATTATTTCCATTTTCTAATTGGATTATTTTGCCCTCTTGCAGCAATGCAAAAGGTCAAACATTCTGTTTAAACTTTATGAAACAAAAACTTGTTGTATCTCAAAAATGTTCCTAGGCAACAGAAAATGATACCTTCATATAACAAAGAACAGGCCATTTAAGCAAAGATAAAAATACAATGAAAGACAGATAAGGCAGCTGGTATATTATCTTCTGCTAAAACAGTCCTTGACCTCTGACCTGTTCTGTTGGTAGCCAGATGGTCTGGGATTTGTTTCTCAATGCATGATACTGGATTTGGGCCAAAAGTAATACCAGGTTAGATTAGCCACTTCTTATACATGCCACTGACCCAAATTAGAAAAAAAAAAAAAAGTATCTTTCCTCAGCAAAATAATGATTGCCCCGATCTGACTAAAGGAAATGAAATTAATTGTTAAATGCATTATCTTTTGTCAACCTCTGCTTCAAGGGAATATATTTTTGCTGCAATGGCTATTTTAATGATAATGACTTAGTCTTTTGGCATATATGCATATTCTATCAGGAGGCCAGTTTTTAGAAGTTTCCATTTATTATCCTTGGTCCTCAAGGATGCGGTACTGATTTTTTTTTTTAATTTTACAAGTAATAAATATTGTAATTAAACTTCACTTTAATAAAAGTCACATCTACATGTGATTAAATGAGCAGGTGTCTGAATAATTTACTCAATACATGATAATAATTTGAACTTTATTAATATATATGGGTGTAAAAAATATTTAAAGGCAAAGTACACAGGGGGGAGAAAAGTTCAAAAATATGCGTAGCATGCTTTTTTGCCTCTCAAAGTGTATAAAAAGTTTGAATTGACATTGTTTCAGTGACACAAACCAGCAAAGAAAATTACAGTAGAAATATAAGTTTAGAAGTACAAGTGGTTTTTTACAATTCACTATTTCCATTTTTTTTCTCATGAATTCACACCTAAAACATGGTAGTCGATGCAGAGTAAGGAATATGGAGTTTACAATTATTGTCCTTTACTCTTTAATAAATTCTTATACCTCATTATTATTGGGAATGTGGGAAGCATATTAACATTTAAGATTTCATACTTTTAGTAGAAAGTTGTGTTGTTTTTTAATCTGTACTCTGTTAATTTTATTCTTTGTCTTTCAGCTCATCAGTTCTGGTCTATGTTTTTTAGCCAACTACGCTTCACTAGTTTTATTGCTACCTTCTAATTCTGCATTAGTACATCATCTTTAGCTCTTCAGTTCTGTTTTATGTCTCCAGTTTCTTAGAAAATTCAATAATTGAGTGACTTTTGATTATAAAATTATATATAATTGTAACTTCCAAGCTGTTGTAGACACAAACAACCAAGAAAGGAAAATAGCTTTTACAAATGTAGAAATTATGTGAGGAAGGATAACAATGATGTGACAATGACAAAAAATAATTTAACAGCAGAATTGCAGTTGGGTCTCAGGAACAACTATAGGTAGTTCATGGACTGACAAGGGGGTTCTCTATTTTTTTTAAGACTATTTATTTATGCACACAGAACTGGGGTACAGGCCAGAAGAGCAGAGGTGGCGAGAATATTCACCAGAGACAGATTGCAGAGTGGAACTGGCAGACTGACAAAGTGCACTGCTGAGGGGAGCAGTGGAAGAGAGGAGCGGTCTGCTGTGTCATGTGGGTGACCTCCAGGGCAGGGGATTGAACTCGTGCTGAAGCAGCTTTAGCTTTGTGTGCTGTGCTTTTAACCCACTGTGCCACCTAGGAGGGCTCCGGGTTTTCTTTTTTTATTTTCTTATAGCATTATGCATATACCTCCTTTTTTTTTTTCTTTTCTTTAACTACATAACATGGCTCCCGAGAAATGTCAGTTTAACCTATCAGAGCAGCATTAATCATAGGATTTGCTTTAATGTCCTGAGTGAGTACAGTGACTGTCCATGAGCAAGATGGCCCTCAACTGTCTGAGTTTGAGTTAACTCTTTTTGGAAGAATTCATTGTTTTAGATGTTGAAATAATGTGTGAAATGTCAGCTCTCTGGATACAGAAATAATAGTGGTTAGGTCTCTAGAGAATGGAGGACAGATATTTGGGAGACAATCATATAAGTGTCCACTAAATACTTTAATAGGAAAGTCTAAAAAGAATCCAGGATTGCATGTGTTGGGACACATCCCTTTGTTACTTTTAGGCTTTCAAGAATTCCCCTTAACACTTGGGATTAAGTTTAAATGCGTTATAATTTTTCTAAGTGGTATTCCAAGTGTCATTTCCAAGCAGCTTCACATCCAATAGCATAGGGCTAGTGAACATGAATTAATACATAAATCTAAATTTTACCCTTGAGACAGTTAAATGGTATTTCCTCTCTCTGAGTCTACCTACTATGTTTTTATTCCTTCCTCTGTCTAATTCCTCTTGCTTCCTAAGATATATATGGTAGTTCTTCTAGGATAATTCTTTAGCTCCTTCTGTTGATAAATAAGTTCTCTCAACTCTATTCAATATCCTTCTGTTTCCCTATGGAGTAAATCTCATGGCATAGCGTAATTGCTTATTCACTGTCCCCAATGATTTGATCCTCCTTTGTCTCCAAAATCTACTATATTATATGATGTTGATAAAGAATTAGTATATTGTGGAACTTAATCAACATAGATAATAGGAGCAATTTTATCAACTTGCTTTTGGTGAAAGCCTGACTATAATACTAGTAAAAACAAGCTAACTCTTAGAAAAAACCATCAATGTATTATTTATATTAAGCATTCAGTCAATTAAGATGACTTTCTTTTGTTGACAGCTATAAGAACAAAAATGAATATTAAAATTATTTAGCAAAGGAAGAAAAGGCTTTATAGTAGTAATATTTTTAATAAATTCATTGCAAAACTATTGCAAAACCTCATGTTATCTCAAATAAAAAATAATATAAATACATGTAGGGCCTTACAATAGAAACTATTTGAAATACTGATTATTTTTATCTGAATTCTGGTATTGTTTTTGGTGATATGAGACATTTAAAGCACATATATAATGTAATTCTTCAAACATCCTACAACAATAGTGCTCCTCTAGTGACAAGGTATTTTAAAAAGTTTGGTGGTCATTCTTTTCTCAAACATTCCATTGCAAACCAAATTTAATTGTTTTAAACTTATGATTTAAAAATTTTACTATAAACAGATTTTATTGCATCTGCTTCATTGTTTATATGTGTGTGATATTGTCATCACTTCAATTATGGAATTTTTTTTTCTGAAATTTTAGTTTGTTTTAACCCATGCTGGCTTCCAAGAAAAATATCTTGTTATATGTTGCTATGGAGGAATCTGTGTCCTTCACTTCATAGGTGATGGCATGGTTTTTTTTTTTTTTTAACTTTACACTTGTATTACAAATAAGTTTAAAGTCTTGCTTTGAAATAGACAATAGAATATTTTTCTAAAACAGATATTTTTCTTTATTTAGAGTCTTAACTATGACAATTTTACATATTTCCTACTTACGGTACTAGGACAAATTTCCAAGTCACCTTTCACTGAGGATTCTGAATTTACATGGTCCCAACTCATGAGAGATTGAAATATGTATCCTTTTCCTGCATGGATTTAAAGTCCCAAACATTTATTTATTTATATATTTTATTGGGCTTGGATTTCCTCTAAAATAACATGTTTATCCTTTTATCAGAGCAGTTATAAAACAGAGATCTAGAGAAAATAATCATGCAAAACTGAGTTTTTTTTTTATTTCAGAATTTAAATGGCTTAAACATTTGTTTTCCATGAGCTATATTTGAGTAATAACTCTATATGTCTCCCTTTTGCTCCCTTATTTCACTTTTTTTTTTATAAAGATTTATTTATTCGTACAGAACTGGGGTACAGGCCAGAGATGTGGAGGGTGAGAGGATTCACCAGAGACAGAGCGGGGAGCAGAACAGGCAGATCGACGAAGCACACTGCTGAGGGGAGCAGCGGGCGGGTCAGGAGAGGTCTGCCACGCCATGTGGTCACCTCCGGGGCAGGCGGGAGTCGAACTCATGCGGAAGCAGCTTTAGATTCTCAGTGCTGTGCTTTAACCCGCTGCGCCACCAGGGAGGGCCTTATTTCACTTTTTTTTGTTAGATTTCAATAAGAAAATTCTATCTCAACTTGGTACAAGTGGAAAATTTGATTAATTTAAAGTTTGTGACAATGCAATGTAATTAGAGAGACCTAGACAATTTCTAAACATCTCTCAGCTCCCTCCCACACAACAGGGCAAAAACAGAAAATCATCTTGACTTTGATATATAGTATAATCTTTCATCTAAGAATATTAAAATCTCATTTTTGCCAAAAATCCAAATGTGTAAAGGAACAAAATATGATTATATATTTTATGGGCAGAACTCCACTTACATCAATTTAAAGTTATAACTCTTAGAAAGCTATTACATTAGTAACTTTCATCCCACTGTCTCAAGAATTCAGTGTTATGTGGGAAAGCTTTTCTTAGGTCACTTGTCTTCTTGCAACAATTTCTCAACAGGGGTAGCTCTGATATGTATTAGAAAGGTAAGTCCATTAAGGTCCTCCCTGGTGGTACAAGGGGTTAAAGCACAGTACTATGAAGCTATCCACAGACACTGCAGCATGAGTTGGATCCCTGGCGAGGGAGGTAACCCACATGGCATAGCAGACCTCTCCTGTCTTGCCCACTGCTTCCCTCAGCAGTGTACTTCAGTGGATCTGCCTGTTCTGCTCCCCACTCTGTCTCTGGTGAATCCTCTCAGCTCTTGCACCTCTGGCCTAGACCCCAGTTCTTATATGCATGGATAAACAAATATTTAAATATTAAAATAAAAAGCCAATATTTTCTGTCACTTTGTCACCCTTTTCTGGAATGGTATTACTTGCACTTGTCATAATTAACAGTGTTCCACTTTACCTTTTTCTTCAATTTGCATAATCTGTGCTGGCCAATCAAACTCTGACTTGGTCTGCTCAGTTCATTTGATACTGTTGACTGCTTCTTTTATCTTGCTTGTGGCAATTTTCAACTACAGTGTCTCCACTGGTCTTCTTAATAATTTCGATGGATTTATTGAAATATTCTATTTAATTAAATATTGTCATGTTATTATCCTTTATATAAGTTTGGTATCCTTTAGTTCTTTCGATTTGTTTCTCATAACTATCTGGAAGTTTTTGTCCTAACTTTTGGATCTCTGCAATGTTATTGTCTATTACCTGGACTTTTACTCTGTGTGGATTAGACTTTCTGTGTGTGTGTGTGTGTGTGTTTGTGTTAATGTCTGTTGTTGAGTATAAATGTAGCCTGGAAGCTTTGTTATAAATCAGGAGATTTATGCTTTATTCCGTTATACTTAGCCAGGGACTGACAACTTGGGAGTTCCTCTTTTGATCATTCCTGAGAAGGGATCATCTAAAACACTCATGGCACTTTCCATGGATTATGAAGACTTTTAAAATATTAATAATAATAAATTCATGTTACCTAGTTTGCTTAAAATAATAATTTAAAATTATCAACTCCTAGAATTTCTGTGATCAAGATTTTGGGAGAAATATGTCTGGCTCATTTTCATGGCATTTAGTTGGGTATCACCAGTGCTGAAACCATCTGAGCTCGATGAACTTTGTTGCATTATCCACTAAGTAAATGTTCACAGTTGATTCTATTTTTAAAAGGGAGGTTCTGATGAATTAGGCAAAGTTCCCCTTTGATGGCTTGCTCAATTAACTTGTAAGTTGATGCTGGGTACTGATGTAAACTTAGCTCCTCCCTTCGTTGATCTCTCCACACAATCCTTAAGTGTCCTTACACTTAGAAGTCACCTTCTTCAACCTCCAGCATCCCCTGCTGTTCAGATAGACCAACCCTGAGCTATAGTGGGAGAAGACTGTCCACAACATTCAAATCAAGGTGAGGATCATCATGGATCATTTGATAGGGGCTGTCACACACAGCATAACTGAAACAAATTGTAAAATATATCTTGCAAATCTCATTAGATCATACTATATCTTTTTTCACCTTAAAAAAAAA